>NC_044033.1:381952408-382587203 GCF_901765095.1 Microcaecilia unicolor
CCTCTTCTCAATCCAGTTTTAGGAACAATTTCAGCACAGAGACAGCTGTGTGCTTTGATAGCGGAAATGAAATACTGCTTGGTAAAGGGTGCCAAGTGCTACTGGTTCAGTTTGATCTATCTGCAGCGTTTGATGTTATTCACCTTGAGATTTTTATGGATGCTAGATTAGATTGCTATTGCAGCTCCTGTTTTAAAATGGTTTAACTGATTTTTATTATTGAGAACATACCAGTTTAGGATGAGAAGTGAACTTTCTTCCCCCTGGGGCCCGGAGTGTGGTGCTCCAACTGGCCAAGGCCAGAACGGCTTATAACCAATAACTGGCTCTATCAGCTGGAAACAAACATCTAAAGCAGAAACTGTAGAAGGAATAAATAAAGGAGCAGTATGATGTTACCTCAGTGCACCACTGAAGAGACAGGCAACGAACAGACCAGGTAACCCAGGCAGATCCTTCAGAATGTCCATCACAAAATATAGAACCATCTGAAACCAAAGACAGGAAAACAGATAGTTAAAAAAATACAACACATATAGGACGATGCTGACTATGGTTCGAGAGTAGTGCTGCCCACTGCAATGTGCAAGACTTGGGTTTAGGTTCTTCACTTAAGTGGTGGATGCAAAAAGCATTACTACGGATTTAACATGGTTAAACCATGGGTTTTACTGGCTGAGCAATGCAGTAAGAGTTTCAGTGTAGGTATGTTAACTTGCACGGAAATCCTTATCGCAGACTGCATTAAAAATGCATGATAATGCGGTCATGATATATTCTGCAGCCATGCATTCAACTGTACAGTACTACTAATCATCATTTCTAAAGCGCTACTAGACGTACGCAGCCCTGTACACCTGAACATGAAGAGACAGTCCCTGCTCGACACAACTTACAATCTAATTAGGACAGACAAACAGGACAAGCAGGGTCAGTCAGCCATATAAGGGAGACTACCAGTAGAGGTCACGGTGGCCATTCTGACCACAGAGCCATAGAGACATGAGTGAGTGGGATTCATTCTTGCCACCACTGCCCTGTTGGACCACCAGATAATTCAAGTAGGCTCCGGGGGGCCATCAGACCTGATGAGTGTGGATGGGAGGAGAGAACATCAGAGAAATGTACTGGCCGGTACCGGAAAGCGAATGCTACATACCTGTAGAAGGTATTCTCTGAGGACAGCAGGCTGATTGTTCTCACTGATGGGTGACGTCCACGGCAGCCCCTCCAATCGGAATCTTCACTAGCAAAGTCCTTTGCTAGCCCTCGCGCGCCCGCGCGCACCGCGGCAGTCTTCCTGCCCGAAACCGGCTCGAGCCGGCCAGTCCAGTATGTAGCAAGACAATACTCTTAAGGGAAGACACAACTCCAAAGGGGAGGCGGGCGGGTTTGTGAGAACAATCAGCCTGCTGTCCTCGGAGAATACCTTCTACAGGTATGTAGCATTCGCTTTCTCCGAGGACAAGCAGGCTGCTTGTTCTCACTGATGGGGTATCCCTAGCCCCCAGGCTCACTCAAAACAACAACCATGGTCAATTGGGCCTCGCAACGGCGAGGACATAACAGAAATTGACCTAAAAAAATTTACCAACTAACTGAGAGTGTAGCCTGGAACAGAACAAACAGGGCCCTCGGGGGGTGGAGTTGGATCCTAAAGCCCAAACAGGTTCTGAAGAACTGACTGCCCGAACCGACTGTCGCGTCGGGTATCCTGCTGCAGGCAGTAATGGGATGTGAATGTGTGGACAGAAGCCCACGTCGCAGCTTTGCAAATTTCTTCAATGGAGGCTGACTTCAAGTGGGCTACCGACGCAGCCATGGCTCTAACATTATGAGCCGTGACATGACCCTCAAGAGCCAGCCCCGCCTGGGCGTAAGTGAAGGAAATGCAATCTGCTAGCCAATTGGATATGGTGCGTTTCCCTACAGCCACTCCCCTCCTATTGGGGTCAAAAGAAACAAACAATTGGGCGGACTGTCTGTGGGGCTGTGTCCGCTCCAAGTAGAAGGCCAATGCTCTCTTGCAGTCCAAAGTGTGCAGCTGACGTTCAGCAGGGCAGGAATGAGGACGGGGAAAGAATGTTGGCAAGACAATTGACTGGTTCAAATGGAACTCCGACACGACCTTTGGCAGAAACCTAGGGTGAGTACGGAGGACTACTCTGTTGTGATGAAATTTGGTGTAAGGGGCCTGGGCTACCAGGGCCTGAAGCTCACTGACTCTACGAGCTGAAGTAACTGCCACCAAGAAAATGACCTTCCAGGTCAAGTACTTCGGATGGCAGGAATTCAGTGGCTCAAAAGGAGGTTTCATCAGCTGGGTGAGAACGACATTGAGATCCCATGACACTGTAGGAGGCTTGACAGGGGGCTTTGACAAAAGCAAACCTCTCATGAAGCGAACAACTAAAGGCTGTCCTGAGATCGGCTTACCTTCCACATGGTAATGGTATGCACTGATTGCACTAAGATGAACCCTTACGGAGTTGGTCTTAAGACCAGACTCAGACAAGTGCAGAAGGTATTCAAGCAGGGTCTGTGTAGGACAAGAGCGAGGATCTAGGGCCTTGCTGTCACACCAGACGGCAAACCTCCTCCAATGAAAGAAGTAACTTCTCTTAGTGGAGTCTTTCCTGGAAGCAAGCAAGATGCGGGAGACACCCTCTGGCAGACCCAAAGAGGCAAAGTCTACGCCCTCAACATCCAGGCCGTGAGAGCCAGGGACTGGAGGTTGGGATGCAGAAGAGCCCCTTCGTCCTGCGTGATGAGGGTCGGAAAACACTCCAATCTCCACGGTTCTTCGGAGGATAACTCCAGAAGAAGAGGGAACCAGATCTGACGCGGCCAAAAAGGAGCAATCAGGATCATGGTGCCTCGGTCTTGCTTGAGTTTCAACAAAGTCTTCCCCACCAGAGGAATGGGAGGATAAGCATACAGCAGGCCCTCCCCCCAATCGAGGAGGAAGGCATCCGATGCCAGTCTGCCGGTGGCCTGAAGCCTGGAACAGAACTGAGGGACTTTGTGGTTTGCTCGAGATGCGAAGAGATCCACCAAGGGGGTGCCCCACGCTTGGAAGATCTGGCGCACCACTCGGGAGTTGAGCGACCACTCGTGAGGTTGCATAATCCTGCTCAACCTGTCGGCCAGACTGTTGTTTACGCCTGCCAGATATGTGGCTTGGAGCACCATGCCGTTCCGGCGAGCCCAGGTCCACATGCTGACGGCTTCCTGACACAGGGGGCGAGATCCGGTGCCCCCCTGCTTGTTTACATAGTACATGGCAACCTGGTTGTCTGTCTGAATTTGAATAATTTGGTGGGACAGCCGATCTCTGAAAGCCTTCAGAGCGTTCCAGATCGCTCGTAACTCCAGAAGATTGATCTGTAGATCGCGTTCTTGGAGGGACCAGCTTCCTTGGGTGTGAAGCCCATCGACATGAGCTCCCCATCCCAGGAGAGACGCATCCGTGGTCAGCACTTTTTGTGGCTGAGGAATTTGGAAGGGACGTCCCAGAGTCAAATTGGTCCAAATCGTCCACCAATACAGGGATTCGAGAAAACTCGTGGACAGGTGGATCACGTCCTCTAGACCCCCCGCGGCCTGATACCACTGGGAGGCTAGGGTCCATTGAGCAGATCTCATGTGAAGGCGGGCCATGGGAGTCACATGAACTGTGGAGGCCATATGGCCCAGCAATCTCAACATCTGCCGAGCTGTGATCTGCTGGGACGCCCGCACCCGGGAGACGAGGGACAACAAGTTGTTGGCCCTCGTCTCTGGGAGATAGGCGCGAGCCGTCCGAGAATCCAGCAGGGCTCCTATGAATTCGAGGTTCTGCACTGGAAGAAGATGGGACTTTGGGTAATTTATCACAAACCCCAGTAGCTCCAGAAGGCGAATAGTCATCTGCATGGACTGCAGGGCTCCTGCCTTGGACGTGTTCTTCACCAGCCAATCGTCGAGATATGGGAACACGTGCACTCCCAGCCTGCGAAGTGCCGCTGCTACCACAGCTAGGCACTTTGTGAACACCCTGGGCGCAGAGGCGAGCCCAAAGGGTAGCACACAGTACTGGAAGTGGCGGGTGCCCAACTGAAATCGCAGATACTGTCTGTGAGCTGGCAGTATCGGGATATGTGTGTAGGCATCCTTCAAGTCCAGAGAGCATAGCCAATCGTTTTGCTGAATCATGGGGAGAAGGGTGCCCAGGGAAAGCATCCTGAACTTTTCTTTTACGAGATATTTGTTCAGGGCCCTTAGGTCTAGGATGGGACGCATCCCCCCTGTTTTCTTTTCCACAAGGAAGTACCTGGAATAGAATCCCAGCCCTTCTTGCCCGGATGGCACGGGCTCGACCGCATTGGCGCTGAGAAGGGCGGAGAGTTCCTCTGCAAGTACCCTCTTGTGCTGGGAGCTGTAAGACTGAGCTCCCGGTGGACAATTTGGAGGTTTTGAAGCCAAATTGAGGGTGTATCCCTGCCGGACTATTTGCAGAACCCACTGATCGGAGGTTATGAGAGGCCACCTTTGGTGAAAAGCTTTCAACCTCCCTCCGACTGGCAGGTCGCCCGGCACGGACACTTGGATGTCGGCTATGCTCTGCTGGAGCCAGTCAAAAGCTCGCCCCTTGCTTTTGCTGGGGAGCTGCGGGGCCTTGCTGAGTCGCACGCTGCTGACGAGAGCGAGCGCGCTGGGGCTTAGCCTGGGCCGCAGGCTGTCGGGAAGGAGGATTGTACCTACGCTTGCCAGAAGAGTAGGGAACAGTCTTCCTTCCCCCGAAAAATCGTCTACCTGTAGAGGTAGAAGCTGAAGGCTGCCGGCGGGCGAATTTGTCGAATGCGGTGTCCCGCTGGTGGAGAGACTCTACCACCTGTTCGACTTTTTCGCCAAAAATGTTGTCCGCACGGCAAGGCGAGTCCGCAATCCGCTGCTGGATTCTATTCTCCAGGTCGGCGGCACGCAGCCATGAGAGTCTGCGCATCACCACACCTTGAGCAGCGGCCCTGGACGCAACATCAAAAGTGTCATAAACTCCTCTGGCCAGGAATTTTCTGCACGCCTTCAGCTGCCTGACCACCTCCTGAAAAGGCTTGGCTTGCTCAGGGGGAAGAGCATCAACCAAGCCCGCCAACTGCCGCACATTGTTCCGCATGTGTATGCTCGTGTAGAGCTGGTAAGACTGGATCTTGGACACGAGCATAGAGGAATGGTAGGCCTTCCTCCCAGAGGAGTCTAAGGTTCTAGCGTCCTTGCCCGGGGGCGCCGAAGCATGTTCCCTAGAACTCTTAGCCTTCTTTAGGGCCAAATCCACAACTCCAGAGTCGTGAGGCAACTGAGTGCGCATCAGCTCTGGGTCCCCATGGATCCGGTACTGGGACTCGATCTTCTTGGGAATGTGGGGATTAGTTAAGGGTTTCGTCCAGTTCGCAAGCAATATCTTTTTTAGGACATGGTGCAAGGGAACGGTGGACGCTTCCTTAGGTGGAGAAGGATAGTCCAGGAGCTCAAACATTTCAGCCCTGGGCTCGTCCTCCACAACCACCGGGAAGGGGATGGCCGTAGACATCTCCCGGACAAAGGAAGCAAAAGACAGACTCTCGGGGGGAGAAAGCTGTCTTTCAGGAGAGGGAGTGGGATCAGAAGGAAGACCCTCAGACTCCTCGTCAGAGAAATATCTAGGATCTTCCTCTTCCTCCCACGAGGCCTCACCCTCGGTGTCAGACACAAGTTCACGAACCTGTGTCTGCAACCTCGCCCTGCTCGACTCAGTGGAGCCACGTCCACGATGGGGGCGTCGAGAGGTAGACTCCCTCGCCCGCATCGGCGAAGCTCCCTCCGCCGACGTAGTCGGGGAGCCTTCCTGGGAGGTGGCCGCGGTCGGCACCGCACGCGGTACCGACGTCGGGGACCTGAACCTGGGCGATGGGCCAGCCAGCGCCACGCTCGACGGTACCGGAGGCGCAAGCACCGCCGGTACCGGAGGGGTAGGGCGCAACAGCTCTCCCAGAATCTCTGGGAGAACGGCCCGGAGGCTCTCGTTTAGAGCGGCTGCAGAGAAAGGCTATGAGGTCGATGCAGGCGTCGACGTCAGGACCTGTTCCGGGCGAGGAGGCTGTTCCGGGCTGTCCAGAGTGGAGCGCATCGACACCTCCTGGACAGAGGGTGAGCGGTCCTCTCGGTGCCGATGCCTGCTGGGTGCCGAACCCCTCGGCGACCCAGAGCTCTCGGTGCCGACGCGGGGAGGAGACCGGTGTCGATGCTTCTTCGACTTCTTCCGAAGCATGTCACCGGAGCTCCCCGGCACCGACGAGGAGGACGTAGAATCCATCCGTCGCTTCCTCGGGGCCGAGGCCGAAGAAGGTCGGTCTCGGGGGGGCTGTACCGCAGGAGCCCTCAGGGTGGGAGGAGACCCACCCGAAGGCTCACCGCCACCAGCAGGGGAATGGACAGCCCTCACCTGCACTCCTGACGATGCACCACCGTCCGACGACATCAGCAGACGAGGTCCCGGTACCACCGACGTCGATGCAGCTATCCGATGTCTCGGCGCCGATGCAGGGGCCCGATGCCTCGATGCACTCGATGCAAGGGCGGCCGAGGAAGATGGTCTGGACGCTGACGACGTCGATGCACTCGAAGATCCCGGTGCCGATGCCGCCGAAGAGCCCGAGAACAAAACGTTCCACTGGGCTAGTCTCGCTACCTGAGTCCGCCTTTGAAGCAGGGAACACAGACTACAGTTCTGAGGGCGGTGCTCGGCCCCCAGACACTGAAGACACGACGAGTGTCGATCAGTGAGCGAGATAACCCGGGCGCACTGGGTGCACTTCTTGAAGCCGCTGGAAGGCTTCGATGTCATGGGCGGAAAAATCACGCCGGCGAAATCAAAGTCCGAAATGACGGAAAAAGAGCACCAAAAACTGTAGAGGGAGAAAAATCTCGACCGAGGCCGAAAAGAGGCCTACCCCGACGACGAAAGAAAACTTATCGGGGCCAAAAGCTGGAAATACGGGGAGGATTTAAACGAAACCCGGTGGAGGGGTTCCGGAGCACTTCCCGAGTACAGGAAAAGCTTTTCCGAAGAAAAAACACGTACAATATGGACGCGCGAGGTCGACTCTCCGGGGCTCGACACGGCGAAAAATACGACCGTACCGAGTGCGGACAAAAGAAGACTGGCCGGCTCGAGCCGGTTTCGGGCGGGAAGACGGCCGCGCATGCGCGGTGCGCGCGGGCGCGCGAGGGCTAGCAAAGGACTTTGCTAGTGAAGATTCCGATTGGAGGGGCTGCCGTGGACGTCACCCATCAGTGAGAACAAGCAGCCTGCTTGTCCTCGGAGAAGTTATTTTATTTTAACAGAATTTGATATACCACCCAATCTAATACAGTGCAGTAGAGTGGTTTACAAAAAAATAAAATAAGAAGTGAAAAAGAAAGGAGAAATTAGGTCTTTTTTGCTAATTTTCTTTCCTTTAGGCTCTCTAGATGCCTGGTTTATGCAAGCCTACAAGCAGATAGAGACTGAGAACACCTGACTTTGAGAACTGTATAAGAATGCTGTATAGGTCTCAGCCAGTCAGTATATTAATAACAAAGTAGTTGGAACAGGACTAAAAATGGCTGTTCCCTTGACTTGTAAGATTTTAGACATTTTTTTGCCCCTTGTTTTGAACCACAGCAGCAAGTGCCAAGAATAAAAACCAAAAACAAACAAGAAAATTGAGCTATATACATAGAAATCAGCTGTACTAACAGAGTCCTTCTCAATAGGGCTCTTATCTGACATCCATACTTCAGTATCTTCAATCACTTCTCCACATAATTAGGTTATACCTGCTATAACCTAATTATGTGGAGAAGTGATGGGAGATGCTGAAGTATGGATGTCTAATGTAAAGAAAAGTAGCAGGTAAAGCCTAATTTTTCCTTCCTCGCTAGCCCTCCAGACTGGTCCATATGCTTGAGAAGAAGTTAAAAGCGAGATCCTCAGAGGCCAGAAGACAACACTCCAGCATCAAAGGCTGCATCCTTTACAAAGGAGTGCAAGGAGTGCAAGGAGGACCCCTCCCCCCCCCCACCACCACCGACAGATCTCCTGTGATGGAGTAAGATTGCTCTTCGTCCACAAGGCTGAAACTCTCCTCACACAATGAGCTTTAAGAGCTGACGGCAGTGAACATTCCTTAAGGAGATATGTCAATACTATTGTCTCCTTAAGTCATCGAGCTATGGTCATCTTAATCGATGATGATCTCTTGTTCTGACCACCAAAGAGCACAAACAATTGATCCAAATGCCAAAATTCCTCCGTCCTGAAATAATCCAACAAGACTCTTTTCACATTCAACCACAACAACCAAGAGTGCTCTTTATCATCATTTCCATCCCCTAAGACCAACAGAAAAATGGACCAATTTACATGAAAGTACACAAGTGCTGCCATACTAGGACAGACTGAAGGTCCATCAAGCCCAGCATCCTATTTCCAACAGTGGCCAATCCAGGTTACAAGTACCTAGCAAGAACCTAAAATAGTACAATACAGTTTATGCTGTTTATCCTAGAAATAAGCAGTGAATTTTCCCCAAGTCCATCTTAATAATGGCTTATGAACTTTTGCCAAACATTTTTTAAACCCCACTAAGCTAACTGCTTTTGTCACATTCTCTGGCAATGAATTCCAGAGTTTAATTACACGTTGAGTGAAGAAATATTTTCTCCAATTTGTTTTAAATGTACTACTCTGTAGCTTCATTACATGCCCCCTAGTCCTAGTAATTTTGGAAAGAGTAAACATGTGATTCACGTTTACCCATTCCACTCCACTCATTTTATAGACCTCTATCATATCTCCCCTCAGCCATCTTTTCTCCAAGCTGAAGAGCCCTAGCTGCTTTAGCCTTTCCTCATAGGGAAGTTGTCTCATCCCATTTATCATTTTTGTCACCCTTCTCTGTACCTTTTCCACTATATCTTTTTTTGAGATGCGGATGGCCAGAATTGCACACAGTATTCGAGGTGCGGTCGCACCATGGAGCGATACAAAGGCATTATAACGTCTTCATTTTTGTTTTCTATTCCTTTCCTAATAGTACCTAACATTCTATTTGCTTTCTTAGCCAAAACTACCTTAGGGAGAAAGGAAAGAACCAGCTGCAAGGTCACCTTCTCTCTGGAAAACACCAAGAAAGGCTCCTGCCATAACAAGGCTTGCAACTCTGAAAACCAATGAGCCGAAAAGATCGTGACCAAAAAGACTGTTTTTAAGGTAATATCTTTGCAGATACATTGTGCCAAAGGTTCAAAAGGAGACGCAGGGGACAAAATTAGATTTGTGTCCACAGGGTAAGGGAGAGTTTGAAGGCTTATTGGGACCCATGGTTCAAATGGGGACCATCTCCCAGATTTATCATTGTTTAAACCGCAAAGGGCCTAACTCAACATAAGTATATGGACCAATGGGGAGTCTGATCTTACAGCACTTTGTTGCTTTCAGGTGTGCTCCTTTGACAGGGGCTGGAGTCATTATAGAAGTTTGGAAGAGTCCTGTGGATTTTCCAGGATTACGAGTTCTATTTGATTTTGTTAGGTGGTTGCCTTTAGGGGGTGGGGAGGGGTGGGGGTATTGGACTGTGGTACTTAGGTTGTGCTTGTATTAGATAGATGCATTGAAGGAACCACTGTGTAACTGTTATGCTTTGTGTCATTTCTGTTTATGTTAGGTTTGCTAAAAACAAACCAAATTAGATTCAGGTACCACTGAGGGACCAGCGGCCGATGGGGAGTGCGAAGGCGTTTGACCACTCCAAAGAAAATGCACCACATCTGGAAGAGACGCCAAGGATTTTCTCTGAATCATACTTTGGAAACATGTCAAGACCACCATTTGCACCTTGGAGGAAGCCAAGGCCAACCTCTATGCAAACCATCCTGTAAAAACTCTAAAATCTCTGCCACTGATGCACACAAAGGAAGATAACCCTTCTCGTGACACCGGGTTTCAAATATACACCAAACTCTCACAAAGGCCAAAGAAGTAGATCGTCTAAGCGACTTCAATACTGTAGCTATTATTCTGGAGGAATACCCTCTTCCTCAACTGTGCCCTCTCAACAGCTAAGCTGTAAACCAGAATGGAGATGGATTCGGCACCCTCTGTCCTCTGCAGGCAAAGTGGGGCACCCTCTGATAGGCACATCAAGTCCTTGTACCATGGTCTTTGAGGCCATTCCAGATCCTCTAGAATCACCAGACTGACATGCAACTCTATGCACTAAGTAACTCAACCCATTGATGGCCACAGGGAAAAAAAAACACACAGAAGAACCTGGGCTGGCCATGGAAGAATCAACTCATGGATGCCCTGACAGTGTCTGTCTCCTGCGACAGAAAAACCAGGGCACCTGCGCATTGGTTGCAGTTGCTGTTGCCATCAGCTCCATTACCCTAGGGACAAATTATGCTTTCAAAGGCCTCCCAGCCTAGGTTCCATTACCTGGGATCAAAGGTGTGCCTGCTCAGAAAATCTGCCTGCATGTTATCTACACCTGCCACATGAACCACCAAGAGATGCAGGAGGTGAGGTACTGCCCAGTCCAGAAGTCATGTTGCTTCTTCTGCTACCTGATGGCTCTTCATGCCTCACTGATTCTTATAGGCTACCGCTGTCACATTGTTGGAGAGCACTCTTACCAATTTTTCTTCGAGAATCTGCTGGACCAATTTCAGAGCTAGAGAGATCGCCTGGGTTTCCAGTCTGTCAATAAACCACTGAACTTCTTCCCCTGATTACCACCCCTGCACCACTTGACTGGGGCAGTGGGCTCCCTAGCCCTTGAGACTGGCATTCATAGTAACCACAGTCCACTCAAAAGATTCCAACTTCATTCTCTTCTGAAAACTGACACTGCTAAGCCACAACCAAATGCTGTGCTTTGCCTTCCCCCAGAGGGGAAGCCACATCTTCCTAAGTCCTGACACTGAGGAGCTCAACATGAAAGCAGAGAATGCTGAAAGAGAAGCATGTGCGCTCTGGCCCATGGTACCATTACCAGAGTAGCTGCCTTTGAACCCAGACTTTGAAGGTAATCTTGGGCTCGGGGTCTCTTGCCAAGAGAAGACTGAATTTGTCCCCGCTGCTTCAGGATCCTTGCCAGTGGGAGAAACACTCGACCTACCTGCATGTCATACCACACCCCCACATATTCAAGGGTCTGTGTTTGAGAAATATGACTCTTGGAGGGGACAGCCAGAGAAAAAATATCCAACACAAACTCATCATGTTCAGGGGAAGGAGGTGGAGGACTGCTAGCAAAACTCACCAAAGATTCCTCTCCTAAAATCAGCCCAAAGTCTCCATGGTGTTTTTCTTTTTTAAAGTATTGGTATCTGCAGTACAAAGGGCTCTCAAGGCTCCAGACACATGAGCTGAACCACAATGCAGTCCTGCTGGCTGAAGAGAGAGAAGGGGGAGGAGAGACCTAGCTGCCTGGGTATGACACCCCAGGGATAAACGTGGCTTCCACAGACCAACACTGAGAAGCCTCAAGGCACAGTCATGAACACAACCAAAACTGTATTTTCTCTCTTTCTCCTTTTTAATATCAAAGGAAATTCTATTTTATTCTACGATTTCTATTCCGCTTTTAACTTACGATTCAAAGCAGATCACAGAGCAAAGAGATATCCCAAATGGATAGAATTACATTAAAATCAATAATCTAATCTTAATAAAAAAAATCCATCTAAGTCATTTTTATAAAACATAACATTAAAAAAAATAACTAATAAGTTTTTAAGACCTTTCAAAAAGAACTGTAAGGAGCAGTTAAGTGAACTGTTTAGGTAGACTATTCCATATTTTTGTGCTTTGCAAGGCAAAAGAATTTTCCCAAACAGACTTCACTTGCATGTTTTTCACAGAAGTGACATTGATGCCCTCTATGACTTGGGAATATAAGCAAGTTTCCTACCATAACTGAATTAGCACCATAAACACATTTATAGACCAGACAGGCTATTTTAAATTGAATTTGAGGTTCCAATCTTAGCCAATGTAAGTTATTCAACATGGGGCTAACTTCACAAAACCTGCCTGATCCAAAGATTAATCTAGCAGCTGAGTTCTGCAGAAGTTGGAGTCGCCACATGTGTTGTTTATTTATGCTGCAATATAAAGAATTACAATAAACCAATTGTGACAGTGTGTTTTAAGCCTGTAAAACTGCTTTTACAGGCTTAAAACAAACTGTGGAGGAGTGGCCTAGTGGTTAGTGCAGTGGACTTTGATCCTGGGGACCTGAGTTCGATTCCCACTGCAGCTCCTTGTGACTCTGGGCAAGTCACTTAACCCTGGTACAAAATAAGTACCTGAATATATGTAAACCGTTTTGAATGTAATTGCAAAAACCTCAGAAAGGCGATATATCAAGTCCCATTTCCCTTTCCCTTTATTGAATCTTGAAGTGCATTTCTCTAGTTTGGCCAGTAGGTGGTGCATGGTTTAGGTTATAGCTGTCATAGAAAAGTGAATGTCCTCTTTTAGTTTCACTCAGTGAAGAAGTGAATCTACAGGACTGTGAGCAGTATTCTTTTAAACTTGTTGACTGGGCTCTGATTGGCCCAGGAGCTCATTTTTCTTTTGAACAGAACTAGCTGTTGCTTCAGTCTTAGCCCGGGAGAAAAGAGAGACAGATCTCTTTGATGAGGCTCGGTGAATTATATGTCCTGATCTTCCTAGGTACTGTTTAGACAGTATGCAAATGTTTAGTTAGTGTTACAAGTGATCCATATTTCAGTTACCTGTTATAGTTTGCTGATTGCACTTTGTTCCACTGTTCAGTTTTTTAGATAATAAACTATTTTGATTGTTGATTCTGCTGTCTGGACTGATAAAGAATCCTGGTGGTTTGTGTGTTGGGTCTGTGAGTGCTATATGGAAACTGTGGGACCACTGGGAGTGTGGCTCTAGAAATCACTGGGGATAATTTGAGAGCAGGAGACTCACCCAGAGGCAGTTGCGACCCAGTCAGTGAGAGGAGAGTGCTAATGTAGAGCACAAGCGGCAGGTGCAAGTGGACCTGAGCTGTGCTGGGGATAGACCTAAGTGGCCACGGGGTAACCCCAAGCAGGTGGCTAGGCGTTTCGTGACACCAATAATGGAAGCAAAATTGCTTGTACTATTGTTTAAAAGTCCACCAGGGCTTAAGGCTGCCCTAATAGCTCTTAATTTCCTTAGATGAAAAAAGAATTTCCTTACCAAAGCATTAAGCTGGTGTTCATAAGATAGCTTAGAATCTAAAATTATACCAAGTACTTTTGATATATTATCAAATTTTAAAGAAGTACCTGAAGAAAGATTTATAACTTTGTTTTCTGCACATTAAGTTTAAGAAATTTAGCTGAAGCCCAATCTTCTACTATTTTTATATAATGCTTTAGTAATAAAGAAGCATTCCCCAAAGAATCTTGAACAGGGCACAAAACAAAAATGTCATCCTCTATGATGACGACAATGTTTAAAGACAGTAAGTAACTTCTCAAATGGCTACCGTAAACATTAAAAAGTTGAGGTGACAATGGAAACCCTTGAGGAATATTGCAGTTCAGCACACTTCCAATCCTTTTGATGCTACACAATTCTTCAAAATGCTATACTGTCTATTTCTCAAGAAGGACGAAAATCATTTAAGAACTGATCCCCCAATATCCATTTCACTCAATCTAAAAAGCAGCAAATCGTGATCCACGGTGTCAAACACTAAAGAAATATCAAAGTGCAATAGGACAGCTGCCTTAACCAAAGCTATGTATCGCTTTATTTCTGTTATACACACTATAAGCATTGTCTCTGTGCCAAATAGATCGGACATCTCTACCCTCACCCTCCACCCTCACCAGGGATAGACAGGATTAATCTAAGAAAATATGCATAGAACAGCATCCCAATGGAAGTAGTGAACACAATGAGAGTTTTGTAATTCAAGAAAGCATAGGTCAAGCACAGGGGGTCTCTGTGGGAGAAGGCAAAACTGTAGAGACTAGGCTGTTGCTTTATGTATGTATGTACTTATTTATTAGAATTTATTTACCACCTTTTTGAAGGAACTCACTCAAGGCAGTGTACAGCAAGAATAAGTCAAACATAAGCAATAGACAATTACAGCAGTAAAAATATTCAACCAATACAAAGTATGGCATAGTATGCTACATTACAATGTCAGTACAAAACATAATAAAACATTCTTATAGATAGCCTAGAGTATAAGCAAAGATGGAACATATATATAGATAGATAAAATAGAGTAACAGGAGTAAGAAAATAATGGGATTAATTTAAAGAAGGTTGCAAATGAGGTCAGATAGGTGCTTGAACATTGATGTAAAAAGACTGGAAGCAGTGCAAAGAAAAGCTACAAAAATGTTATGGGATCTGCGTTGCAAACTGTACGAGGAGACATTTGCTGACCTGAACATGTATACCTTAGAGGAAAGGAGAAACAGGGGTGACGTGATACAGACATTCCAATATTTGAAAGGTATTAATCCGCAAATGAAACTTTTTCAGAGACGGGAAGGCGGTAGAACTAGAGAACATGAATTGAGGTTGAAGGGGGGCAGACTCAGGACTAATGTCAGGAAGTATTTTTTCACGGAGAGGGTGGTGGATATGTGGAATGCCCTCCCGCGGGAGGTGGAGGAGATGAAAATGGTAATGGAATTCAAACATGCGTGGGATAAACACAAAGGAATCCTGTTAAGAAGGAATGGTTCCGTAGAATCTTAGTGGAGATTGGGTGGCGACGTCAGTAATTGGGAAACAAAATGGGAGCTGGGCAGACTTCTACGGTCTATGCCCTGATTGTGACTGAATAGATAGGGACGGGCTGGAGTGTAAATTTAAAGGGGTTTTGACGTTAGCTCCAGAACTTAGTACAAGAACAGTGCTGGGTAGACTTCTATGGTCTGTGCCCTGAGAGAGGCAGGGACAAATCAAATTCAGGTATACATTTAAAGTATCACATACCATGTGAATGAGTTTATTTAGTTGGGCTGATTGGATGGACCATACAGGTCTTTATCTGCCGTCATTTACTATGTTACTATGTTATCATAGCTAGGTTAGGAGTGAGCAAACATGTCCTGCTATAGTACTGCTTTAGATTGACAGACTAGATAGGCTTTGTGCCATCGTGCTGTGTGTGGATCTTCACCTGCAGAAAGAAATTATCCTTTTGCAGTATTGCTCACAATGAGATACTGAACAGAATCCACCTCAGGAGCAGGCCCCAAGGCTCTCCACTAAATTATCCTTTTTCCTCTGAATAAACTATTAATCATTACCTTCTGTCTTCTCCCACTCAAACAGTTTTTAATCCAATCTACCACTTTGGGGCCCAACCCCAGCATGCCAGGAGCCAAATACAATTTGTACCACTTGAGGTACTTATCACTTACCTGATCTGATGAGGGAAGATTCTGCAGGTGTGTGTCATCATTCTCCTTATAATATGCAAACATCACCAGACCCATTAAGCAACCAAGAGCCAATACGACCTGCTGGCAAGGGAAGACAGCGTAGCAAGAACTGTGGGAGAAGGAGGTTAAATCAGACATTCAGACCGTATAAGTGCTTGCTGCAATAGCTCACCATATATAAGTACTGTTAGGTTCAAGGTCTCAGGGATCACAAGTCAAAAGGGGAAAAGCTGGTGGCAGGGCAAGCTCCCAGAAGAGTACAGAGGTGGTTAGTTAGAAGAGCATTGGAGTCTGTGCTAGCTGCCATGATATAAATAGGCCAAAAAGTGGCGATCCTAGCCTAGCTGAGGTCTATGCATCAAGGACCTTCCAGAGCCTTGCAACCCTAAACTTGACCACTAGAAGCTGACACTGTACAATGACTGGGACTGACTTTTTCCTCTTGGGTCACTGAACAATTGCTTTCACAGCATCCCTAGCCTGTTCCGGGGCAGAGGGAGCTGCAGCAAAGTTAGCAAAGTCAGCGAACTCAGCTGACAGGCGCGCGCCGCAGCACCCCCCCAGCGGCGTGCACCCGGGGCGGACCGCCCCCACTGCCCCCCCCTTGGTATGCCACTGAGGCCAAACAAAAAGTAATTTCATTTTTTCCTTCCAAAAACAATTATAATGCCTAAAACAACAAAAGAGGGCCAACCTACGGACTCAGCAGCAGAATTCAGCATTGAAATGTGGAGAACATGAGTTTGATTCCCAGACCAGGCTAGGGATGCTGTGAAAGCAATTGTTCATTGACCCAAGAGGAAATCAGTCCCAGTCATTGTACAGTGTCAGCTTCTAGTGGTCAAGTTTAGAGTTGCAAGGCTCTGGAAGGTCCTTGAAGCATAGGCCTCAGCTAACAATTGGGCAAAAATAAGTTGGCAGGGATATAAGTTAAGATTTAGATTTAGACTTAATAGGACAAAAGCAAGGTTGCTGCCAATGGAGGCTCACAGTACCAGATCCCAGCCCTGTCTCCAACTCAGCTTTAAGCCTAAAAGAGCAGGAACAGCCAAGCCCAAAACACCCACTCTCTTCCTGACCCCCTTTTAAAAAACAGCCCTCAACGATTATTCACTTTAAAATTTAGACAATATATACACTGAACAACTTGCCTCAACACAAAGGTTCCCCCTTCTAAAAACAAAACCACACACAACCATGTGTTGTGTCTATTTCATGAGGACCTTGAGCTGAAGGAGCAGAGCTGAATCCAAGTATACCATCACTATCAGAGGCAAGATGCTTAAAGGACAGCAACTTTATATCATGTTTCAGACACAAGAGGGATATGCAGGATAAAACCTGTTTTACTGTGCACAAAAGAATGTATTAACTAGCTCTATGCCAATTTATAATCAGTTCTACATATAAATATTGACTGGTCATATTCTAAGTGATTTTGAGCGGGCAGGAGAGCTCCTACCCACTAAATCACCTGTGGCTGCCTACCCCCTGGTATTCAGCACCAGCACCACTAAACCAGGCAGTGCTGCTATTGCCTCTGACCGCTCATTAAAAAATGGGCAGGTCTTGGGCAGTACAGGGGATAGTGTTTGGGAGGAATCAGCAGTAATGTGCACTTCTCAGCCCATGAGAATCAAAGCCTACCTAGATCTCAGGGTAGGGGGGAGGCTTTGATTCTTGTGAGCTGGGAGAAGGGGGTAAGAAGAAGAAGGGGTTTCGTTGGAGGCCAGGAGGAGGATCGGGGCTTCTTTTAAAGTTAAAATATAGTTATGCAGGTCCCAGTCAACATTCATCTGAGGCTCACATAACTGTCTTGTGGGCCCCATAGGCTCTGGTGGCCATCCTCACCAATTTTAGCCCCCGATATTCAGTGCCACTGCTCGGCCATGGCCTGGCACCGAATATTGGGGGCTGAGTTATCTCAAGGAACTGTCAATCTTTTCTTCAAGTCAGCATATTCAAAGTCCATTTACTAGCAAATACTCAATTAAATGAACGTATAAAAAAACATACTTATCTGAAGTCATAAATTAGCATATTTTTCCAATCTTGTAAATCTACTGTGTTCTAATAACAATATTCTTCTGCCTGCTACTGGTACCATATAAGATTATGTTTTGAAGCGAAGTTCTGCATCAAGAAAACATTTCTTTGAAGGGGTGAACAAACATGTGGATAAAGGTGAGTCGGTTGATATTGTGCATGCCTTGTAGCGCTACAGAAATGTTAAATAGTAGTAGTAGTGTATCTGGATTTTCAAAAGACGTTTGACAAAGAACCTCCAGAGGAAATTTGAGAGTCATCGGATAGGAGGGTAGTGTTCTATTGTGGATTAAAAACTGGTTAAAAGATAGAAAAGAGAGCAGGGTTAAATGTTTAGTATTCTCAATGGAGAAGAGTAGATAGTGAGGTTGCACAGGAGTCTGTGCTGGGTCCACTGGTTTTTAACATATTTATAAATTATCTAGATGGGAGTAACTAGTGAGGTAATTAAATTTGCTGACAACACAAAGTTATTCAAAGTTGTTAAATCACAAGAGGATTGTGAAAAATTACAAGAGAACCTTACATGACTGGGAGACTGGGCGTCTAAATGGCAGATGATGTGAGCAAGTGCAAAGTGATGCATGTGGGAAAGAGGAACCCGAATTATTGCTACATAATGCAAGGTTCCACGTTAGGAGTCACCGACCAAAAAAGAGATCTCGGCGTCGTTGTTGATGATACGTTGAAACCCTCTGCTCAGTGTGCTGCGGCGGCTAGAAAGCAAATAAGAATGTTAGGTATTATTAGAAAGGGAATGGAAAACAAAAGTGAGTACATTGTAATGCCTTTGTATCAGTCCATGGTGCAACTGCACCTTGAAAATTGTGTTCAATTCTGGTCACCGCATCTCAAAAAAGATATAGTGGAATTAGAAAAGGTACAGAGAAGGGCGATGAAAACGATAAAAGGGATGAGATGACTTCCCTATGAGGAAAGGCGAAAGTGGCTAGGGCTCTTCAGCTTGGAGAAAAGATGGTTGAGGGGAGATATGATAGAGGTCTATAAAATAATGAGTGGAGTGGAAAGGGTAGATGTGAATCACTTGTTTACTCTTTTCAAAAATACTAGGACTAGGGGGCACGTAACGAAGCTACAAAGTAGTAAATTTAAAACAAATCAGAGAAAATATTTCTTCATTCAATTTGTAAACAAGTCTGGAATTCGTTGCCAGAGAATGTGGTAAAAGCAGTTAGTTTAGCGGGGTTTAAATGGAAAAGTCCATAGACCATTATTAAAACGGACTTGGGGAAAATCCACAGCTTATTTCTAGAATAAGCAGCATAAAATGTATTGTACTGTTTTGGGATCTTGCCAGGTACTTGTGACCTAGATTGGCCACTGGGCTTGTTGGACCTTCGGTCTGTCCAAGTATGGCAATACTTATGTACTTATGATAGTCTTATTTAAATTTCCCTCTCCCCGTGCAATATGTTTTTAAAATATGTTTTTAAACTAATGACCCAAACCACAACACGAAAAATATGGGTAGAGATATAAACTACCAAAACCATACAAACTCTCCCAAAATGACAAACAAATGTGTATAAACCACAATGGGAGGCTAGATACTGCCACAGCATTAAAAAATGCTCTATAAAACAAGAGAGAAAGACTACCAATATCTGAAGTGCACAAAAGTGCTCACTGGCACCAATTCACTCAATGGACATACTAAGCCCAACAGCTTTATTATCTCATAGAAAGTAATACATCATAAAAACTTGCCTCCCAATAAACCTTAACTAATCATCTCACACTGTGAAATATACACACATAAGAAAATCACTCAAGGTGAAGCACACTTTTCAAAATTACCCCACAAAAATGTCATTAATTTAAGTGTCTTATAAAGCAACCACAAAAAAAAGAACATCCAAACAACCACAAGCCTCTCTAATCTCAGCTAAGATCAGTGTTCATGACCCCACAATAAGAAAGACAAGGCAAAAATGGGATTCATGAGAGAGTAGCAAGGCAGAAACTGCTTAGAATATTGTTTCTGGAATTACTGCAATGTCCCAAAACGGGCTGGTGGATCCCACAGGCGGAACACCACTTAACTGCCTTCATGGGAGTCGCCATTCACCCTGTCACACAAGCACAACATAACTTGTCCCAAAGTGGTGAGTCAGGATCACTCTCCTGCACCAAGTAGAACTTGCAGCCCTCCAAGCGGTTCAGAGTCAAATCTTAGTTGGACTTACCACTGCTGGCTGCTTCCTTCAAACTCACAGTCTCCACAAGTTACTACCACCGATGAGAAAGGCTCAGGCTGATACTCTGTTCTACATTCTCCAGCAAATCTTTTTCTTTCTCCTTTCTCTTCGTTTCTTTTTTATATTGTTGTGCTAGGACGGGACAGCTCCACAGGAAACATGGGAGAAGTGAAGGGAGGGAAGAAGTAAATTTGTGTGGCACCACAGACAGAGTTCTGAAGACCTCCAGATATGACTCTGCAGACTCAAGCCACCCGCAAAACTCAACTGGGGACCAGCTGACCAACTGCACCAGGAGCAAAGCACTCAGAACCAGAGGCTGAAAAAGTGTGTCCATCCACCTGCAGGAGATAATCCAACTGTGGCGTGGGCAGCAGCTCGTTTGCTTCCCTCCAACTCCCCTTACATCCCTCCTCCAATCCCCTCCTAATACAGAGAACGCAAAATCTAGTTTGCTATTGTTTTCAATGGTGCTTGCTATTGTGTTGGACAAATGAAGATGGTGGCAAGCTCTGCCAACTGGCTTCAGCCCTTGTAACAGGCTAGATAGACTCATGCCATCTTTCTGTTAGAAAATATTAAAGAGATTGGATTATCTCTATAATTCTACTTTTCCCCCCTAGAATTGTGTTTTTTTTTCTTTTCTACAATGCCTGCCCTCGTCATTGTCACCTATGTACACCTTCACTCCAGTTCCACTTATCTTTAAAGCCACTTTTCTTGTGGTGCCTTGTATGGGTGAAGGTCTCCTCTAAGCACCTGAGGGACCATCACTGCACACAGCTTTCTCCTGTCTCACACAACACTGATGACGTCCTCTTTCAGAGTCTGATTCTGCGCCATCACGACTTCACAATCCTCTTTACTTGCTGTACTGATTTGGTATCCTGCCTACAATGTTATCATGGTCTTTTCCCTTTTGCAATAACTAAGTATCCTACTGAAAAAATATGAGAAAAATCCAAATAAATAAATAAAAATAGAATAGTTGTTGATAGCACACCTGAGGAGCCTGACCAAGGTGCTTCATCCTTTGCTTCCATCAACATACTCATTCATGTCATGGTACTATTTTATTTTCAATTCTTTATTGAATCAATTATATATAATGTTTCTTCTGTCACAAATTATACAAATTAATATTTTTCTCCAAAATGTGTGAGAACAGTGCATCCCCATCATTCCAACCCAGGAACATGATGGTTAACAGATAATAATCGTTGCACCAACAGCTATAATTGTAAAATATTTTGAAAAATTGTACTTATCTTAAGGCGTGGAAACCAATCAGTTCCTTATCAAGCTGCCGATGTCTTCTACAATTATGTTCCAGAGAAGAAATATATCCCATCCTTGTGCAAAAAATCATTTCTTCTCCTCATAAGTTAATTCTCTTAAAGAATGTCCCCAAAAAACATATGTCCTAAGAGATTATCTTCATGAAATCCCAGAATAAGTTCTAAAAAAAAAATCCACAAAAAATAAATGTCAATTCTCAGAAATTCTTGCTCCTTCAACTGAAACCGTCCACTGTTAAGACTAAGATGCCGCTTACGCCTCTCTTAAGCCATGGTAACCTCTCTGACTTACGCAGAATAAATGGGGAGAAGACATTCAAAGAAAATTGCTTTCAGAGAAAATTGCTTTCCAACGAGCAGAGACTCATTTTTTTCATGGAATACAGTAAGCCCCAATGGACTTTATAAAGAAGTAGATTGGAGTGTTATCACAATGGGATAGTCAATCAAAACAGAGGCAGCGAACCCTAGTTGCTATCAAGAGGAACTTGAAGGTTTTGTACATGCTTGGGCGTCTTGAGGAGGAGAGCGCCATTATCTGAAAGGCTTGTAGACATGTCTGGCTTTAGCAGTTGGTAAATGTTTAATTCAATAGTTTATGATGTGAAAAAAACTTTTTAGAAGACTAATGCTTTCATTTTTATAACAGTGAAACATGGCCAATGTTGAGACCAAAAACGGTTGGGAAGGATTAAGAATTAAGAAGAGTGCAGAGCAGTGCCGGCATGGTTTTAAAACACAGTGGAGTTCATGTGGAAAGAAAGGTTTCCGCATAAGTCAGACAAGGAGGTTCCCATGGCTTAAGAGAGGCATAACAGTGGATGGTTCCACTTGAAAGAGTAAGAATTTTTGAGATTTGAGATATATATTTTGTGGATTTTTTTTTTAACTTATTCCGGGACTTCATGAAGATAATCTCTTAGGACGTATGTTTTTGGGGGGCATTCTTTAAGAGAATTAACTTATGCGGAGAAGAAAAGTTTTTTGCACAAGCATAGGATATACTTTTTGCACAAGGATATGCAAAGTGGGGATCCACAAGAAACAGTGCGTTTTACTTTTAATTCTTTACCTCAATATATCCAACTTGAAAGAACATATACAACTTTGTTCCCTTCTGAAATCCTCTCTTTTAATTGACCTTCAATTGTCCATGACTGTTGATGGGACTTGTTTAGGATGCTGGACAGACTTGCTACAGTCAAGAGCACAGAGTAAACTTGGTCTGATGTTACCTTTACTGTTTTCTTGAATGAAATGAGACACGCTTTCCTGGAGTCCTTTCAAAAGTTACTCTTGCTTTCTATTTTCATTTTTTAACTGATGTTTAGCCGTTTTTAATGTTTAATGTTTTTAATTCTGTGAACCGCTTTGGTTTATGTGACAAACTAAATGGTATGTCCAGTTGTATAACAGCTCATCACATTTGTCCATGGAGAAAATAAGGTTACTTATAACAGAGTTTCTTCATGGACAGCAGGACAAGTCAGCCATACAAACCTGCCCACTTTTCCCTCTAAGATGATCCCGCTTACAGTTCTAGGATGCAATGGGTAGGCGGCACATACTTGGAACACCCCTTCTCAGGCCTTTCTGAGCTTTTCCTGTTCCGAGGGAATGAATCCTCAGAAGCTTAGCTGAGATTAGGTGGCAGAGCTGGTGGTGGGAGGCGGGGCTGGTGGTTGGGAGGCGAGGATATTGTTGGGCAGACTTATACGGTCTGTCCCAGAGCCGGTGGTTGGGAGGCAGGGATAGTGCTGGGCAGACTTATACGGTCTGTGCCCTGAAAATGACAGATACAAATCAAGGTAAGGTATACACAAAAAGAAGCACATATGAGTTTATCTTGTTGGGCAGACTGGATGGACCATGCAGGTCTTTTTCTGCCGTCATCTACTATGTTACTATTCCACTCCCTTCACCCTTGCCTATCTCTACCTACCTATCTCTTTTATTATTCTGCTTTAATTAACTTATATTTTCTTTATCAATACTCTGTAATCCATAATATTATGTAAGCCCCATTGAGCCTGCCTTGAGTGGGAAAGCGCGGGGTACAAATGTAATAATAAATAAATAAATGACATACTGCAAAGGACAAAGAGGTGGCCATTCTATGAGAAAGGCTGAACAGACCCGGACCAAATATAAGGCAGGGGTGACATTTTAAAAATAACTTTAAAAAAGCAAAGTTACCCTACCTGCAGCGGTGTTCTCCAAGGACAGCAAGACTGATATTCTCACATGTAGGTTGCATCTCTAATAGAGAACCGCTGGGGATGCTACCCAGTGTTTCTATCACTTTAAGAAGCTTTTGATAGGCCCACATCGCGCATGCGCAAGTGCCTTCCCACCCACCAGCGTCATGTGGGATCACCAGTCTGATCCAATAGAATATAGACAAGAATGCAATTCCTAAAGAAGGTGGGAGGGTATGTGAGAATATTAGTCCTGCTGTTCTCGGAGAACACCTGCCACAGTGCTTTCTCCAAAGACAAGCAGAACTTAGATTCTCACATGTGGAGAATCCCTAGATACCAAGCTCACCAAAAACAACAAACAATGGTCAATATGGACTTGCAATGGCAAGGCCAATTAGAACCAATAAATCTATGAACAAGAAAAGAACACCAAGCCTGTTGTAGAGGTGCAGCCTGGAACAGAAAAGAATGGGCCTAGGAGGGCGGATTTGAATTTTAGACAACAAACAAGTTCTACAAGACTGTCTGACCAAACAGACTATCATGTCGGCTTTGCTGCTCAAGGCAGTAATAGAATGTGAATGTGTGGACTGAAGACTACATCGCAGCCTTGCAGTCTCCTCAATGGAGACAGACCTCAAATGGGCTACAGACACGGCCATGGCCCTGACTTTGTGGACTGAGATATGCCCATCCAGGGTCAGCCCAGCCTGGGCATAAGTGAAGGAGATGCAGTCCACTAGTCAATGGGATAAAGTGCATTTACCGATGACTGCCTCAATCCTATTGGGGTCAAAAGAAACAAAAAGCTGGGTGGACTATCTATGGACTTTAGTCCACTCCAGGTAGAAGGCTAAGACTCGCTTGCAGTCCAAAGTGTGCAGCGCGCTCTTGCCAGGATAGAAATGAGGCTTGGGAAAGAATGTTGGCAGGATAACTGACTGGTTAATATGGAACTCCAACACCACCTTAGGAAGGAATCTAGGATGAGTACAGAGGACTACTTTGTTATGATGAAAAAGTGTATAAGGTTACTAGGGCCTGCAGCTTACTAACCCTGTGAACTGAAGTGACAGCCACCAAAAACAAAAAATCTTTCCAGGTCAAATACTTAATGTCACAGGAGTTAAATGTTTCAAAAGGAGTTTTCATCAGCTGGGCAAGGATGACGTTGCGGACCCTTGAAGTGAACAACTAGAGGTTGTACAGAGATCAGCTTACCCCCACCGACAGCACCGAGGTGAGCACTTACAGATTTGGTTTTCAAACTAGACTCAGAAAGGTGAAGGGGGTATTCAAGCAGGTTTTGTATAGGGCAAGAGAGCAGATCTAGGGCCTTGCCTTCACACTAGACAGCAAACCTCCTGCATTTAAAGCGTAACAACTGAGTGGAATATTTCCTGGAAGCCGGCAGAATCCTGGAGACACTCTCAGGCAGCTGCAGGGAGTCAAATTCTATGCTTTCAACATCCAGGCTAAGAGGGCCATTGACTAGAGGCAGGGATGCAGAAGAGCCCCCTCGTTCCGTGTGATGAGGCAGAAAGCAGCCTAGCCTCCACCAGTGACAATCCTAGGTCGGCTGCCACCTGGGGCGGATCACAGATGCGCCCCCCCCCCCCCCCCAGGGTGCATTCTTGGCTGCAGGGAGCAGCCATGCAGCTCTCTGTTCCGCTGGCTCCCTCTGCCCCGGAACAGGAAGTAACCTGTTCCAGGGCAGAGGGAGCAGGGAAACAGTGGAGCTGACAGGCATGCGGCTGCTCTCTGCACCCCTTCAGCGGCGTGCACCCGGGGCGGACCGCCCCCATTGCCCCGCCCTTGCTACGCCGCTGGCCTCCACAGTTCTCTGAAGGACAGAAGTACAGGGAACCATATCTGCCTTGGCCAGTAAGGCGCTATGAGGATATGGTCTCTCGATCCCGCTTGAGTTTCAGAAAAGTCTTCCTGATCAGAGGAATGGGAGGATAGACATATAAAAAAACCCTTCCCCCAACGGAGGTGGAAGGCATCCGATGCTAGTGTGCCATATGACCTGAGTCTGGAACAGAACTGAAGGACCTTGTTGTTGAAATGAGTGGCAATGAGATCCACTGAGAAGGACTATCATCTGATAATTTTCACACTTAAACACCCTCCCCCTAGTCTCGTCCACTCTCAACCAATACATTTATGAATCTTCAGACTATTGACCCTTCTACTCTGTCCTCCAGTGTTTCAAATCTCATAAGTATTGCCATACTGGGACAGACCAAAGGTCCATCAAGCCCAATATCCTGTTTCAAACAGTGACCAATCCAGGTTACAAATACCTGGCAAGATCCCAAAAACGTACAAAACATTTGATGCTGCATATCCCAGAAATGAGCAGTGGATTTCCCCCAAGTCCATTTCATCTCAACCACCATGTTATACAAGTCTGTCAATGAGGCTGTCTCTTCCTATAATACTACTCTCTCCTCTGCTCTGGATACTCTTTCTCCTCCCATTCCCTGTTCTGTACCAAACCCCAGCCTTGGCTGACATCTAGAATCCGCTACCTACATTCCTGTGCCCATGTTGACTTCATACATTTCAAATTCTTGCTGACCTCCGTCCAGTCTGCTCTTTCACTTGACAAACAGGACTACTACAGCCAGTTGACAAATTCTCTTGGCTCAAACCCTTGACGTCTCTTTGCCACACTGAACTCTCTCCTCAAAGTGCCTTCACCTCCAACTCCCCCTTCACTTTCTCCCCAGACTCTGGCTGAGTAAGGTTCACAAGATTAAACTTGAATTCGCAACCAAGTCACTTCCACCTCTCCTTCCCATAGTCCATTTCCTCAACTCTCCTTCAAACCCTGCCTTCTTTTCTTCCTTTTCTGAAATCACAGAAGAGAAAACTGCATATTTTCTTTTCTCGTCAAAACTACCTACCTGTTCCTCTGATCCTATTCCCATCCATCTACTTAGCACTCTCTCTCCTACTGTCATTCCTTTTATCTGTCATATCCTCAATCTTTCACTTTCCACTGTGACTGTTCCTGATGCCTTCAAACATGCCATAGTCACACCACTCCTTAAAAAACCTTCATTGGACCCTACCTGTCCTTCCAACTATCGCCCCATCTCCCTCCTTTCTTTCCTTTCCTATCCAGGATACTTGAACATACTTGAATATGCTGTTCACCACCATTGTCCCGACTTTCTTTCATCTCAAGCTATTCTTAATCCACTTCAATCTGGCTTTCACCCTCTTCATTCAACTGAAACAGCACTTCCTAAAGTCTCCAATGACCTGTTCCTAGCCAGATCCAAAGGTCTCTAGTCTATCCTCATACTTCTTGATCTATCTGATGCTTTTGACACTGTTGATCACTGCCTACTCCTTGATATGTTGGTCTCACTTGGATTTCAGTGCTCTGTTCTTTTCTGGTTTTCTTCTTATTCTCCCATCATACTTTTATTGTATACTCTGGTGGATCCTCCTCCACTTCTATCCCACTGTCAGTTGGTGTACCTCAGGGATCTGCCCTGGGACCTCTTCTTTTCTCCATCTATACTTTTTCGATTGGTACTCTGATTTCATCCCTTGGTTTTCAGTATCACCTTTATGCTGATGACTCCCAGATCTACCTCTCCACACCAGAAATTTCAGCAGGAATTCAGGCCAAAGCATCAGCCTGCGTGTCTAACATTGCTGCCTGGATGTCTCACCGCCATCTGAAACTAAACATGACCAAGACTGAACTTCTCATCTTTTCCTCCATTCTCTATCTCTGTGGATAACACTTTCATTCTCCCTGTCTCATCAGCTCGTAACTTTGGGGTCATTGACTCCTCTCTCTCTCTCCTTCTCTGCACATATTCAACAGAATGCTAAAACCTGTCGTTTCTTTCTCTATAATATCACCAAAATTCATCCTTTCCTTTCTAAGCACACTACCAGAACCCTTATTCATGTTCTTTTATCTTGCTGCACCATATGCCTGGAATAGACTTCCTGAGCTGGTACATCAAGCTCCATCTCTGGCTGTCTTCAAAATCTAGGCTAAAGCCCACCTTTTTGATGCTGCTTTTAACTCCTAACTCTTACTCACTTGTTCAGTACCCATGTCTTATCATTCCCACCTTACTAATTCTCTTATCTCTTATTTGTCCTGTTTGTCTGTCCTAATTAGATTGTAAGCTCTGTTGAGCAGGGACTGTCTCTTTATGGAGTAGAGGAGTAGCCTGATGGTTAGTGAAGCAGTCTTTGATCCTGACAACCTGGATTTGATTCCCACTGCAGCTCCTTGTGACCTTGGACAAGACACTTAACCTTCCATTGCCCCAGGTACAAAAAACGTAAGACTGTGAGCCCTCTAGGGATAGAGAAATTATCTGTACATAATGTGTACAGCGCTGCATATGTCTAGTAGCACTATAGAAATTAGTAACATAGTAACATAGTAGATGACGGCAGAAAAAGACCTGCATGGTCCATCCAGTCTGCCCAAGATAAACTCATATGTGTATACCTTACCTTGAATTTGTACCTTACCTTGAATTTGTACCTGTCTTTTTCAGGGCCCAGACCGTATAAGTCTGCCCAGCAGTATTTCCCGCCTCCCAACCACCAGTCCCGCCTCCCATCACCAGCTCTGGTACAGACCGTATAAGTCTGCCCTCCCCTATCCTAGCCTCCCAACCACCAACCCTTCTTCCCCCCACCTGCTCCGCCACCCAATTTCAGCTAAGCTTCTGAGGATCCATTCCTTCTGTACAGGATTCCTTTATGCATATCCCACGCATGTTTGAATGCCATTACCGTTTTCATCTCCACCACCTCCCGCGGGAGGGCATTCCAAGCGTCCACCACCCTCTCTCTGAAAAAATACTTCCTGTACTTATAAATACAGAACACAGTTATCAGTGTGCAAGTCAGAGTTCTTCGATTAAAGGAGGAAATCGCCTCAAAAAACAAGCCCCTCCCACAAATATAAATGGGGTAAAGGCTACAACTTCATCATCACAGGTGTTTCTATAAACCTCCTCTTTTTTAAAACATTTTTTTGAAAAGTTCTTTTTCTTGATGCTCTATAACAAAGCCGCTCTGCCGAGTATACTGTATAAAACTTTTTTTTACTTAACTTCGGCTGACTGCAGGCTTTCTCAAAAGAGGAGGTTTATAGAAACGCCTGTGATGATGAAGTTGTAGCCTTTACCCCATTTATATTTGTGGGAGGGGTTTGTTTTTTGAGGCGATTTCCTCCTTTAATCGAAGAACTCTGACTTGCACACTGATAACTGTGTTCTGTATTTATAAGTACAGTGAATGAATGGAACCAGTTTCCTTTTGATATATTTGTAGTTTATAAAAAATACTTCCTGACATCTTTCCTGAGTCTGCCCCCCTTCAATCTCATTTCATGTCCTCTCGTTCTACCGCCTTCCCATCTCCGGAAAAGATTCGTTTGCGGATTAATACCTTTCAAATATTTAGTAGTAGAAGCATGGCTGATTGCCCAGTGCTCCATCCTAACAGCCTCCTGACACAAGAGGCAGGATCTCATACCCCCCCTGCTTGCTCACATAATTGGCAACCTGATTGTTTGAATGAGTACAATTTGGTTCATCAGCCAATCACTGAAAGCCTTTTGAGCATTCCAAAACATAGTTCTAGATTGATCTGATAACTGGACGCCTGAGTAGACCAGACTCTTTTTGAAGCCAGTCTACATGGGCTCCCCAACCTACAGTAGACACATCCATAGACAGAATTTTCTGGAGTGTAGACATTTAGAATGGAAGTCCCAGGACCAAACTGTCCACCAGTACAGTGACTGGGTGAGCTCCGGGGTTACTGAGATGACATATACTAGGTTCCACGTGATCTGGGACCACTGAGAAGTTAGGGTCCACTGGGCACCTCTCAAGTGGAGGCGTGCCATAAGCGTGCCATGAACAATGGAAGCCATGTGGCCCAGCAACCTTAACATTTGCCAAGCTGACATCTGCTGGCTGTCCCAAACCTCTGTGGCAATAGTCACTAGGGCCTTGGTATATGCTAGAGGCAGGTAGGCCTGAGCATGCACCATATCTAGCAGGGCTCCAATGAATACCAATCACGGAGTAGATGGAATTTTGGGTGTTAGAGCTACTAGGGTTCATTGTCAGATACCCAAACAGTCTTCCGCATTGACTCCTGAGCACCTTCCCTTGATGTGCCCTTGACCAGCCAATTGTCCAGGTAGGCAAACATATGGACTCTCAGTCTGCATAGCAACACTGCGACTACTTCCAAGATATTTTGTGAAGATCCTGGAAGCAGATGCTAGGCCAAACAGCAGGATGTGGTACTGATAGTGATGTTTCCTTATTCAAAACCCAAAATACTTCCTATGACCTGGGAGTATCTAACTGTAGATGTAAACATCCTTAAAGTCCAGAAAACATAGTCAATCATTTGCCTGAATTATAGTAAAAAGGGTGCCCATGAAAGCTATACTGAACTTTTCCTTAACAAGATATTTGTTCTAGGTCTAGGATGGGACAATATCCCAACTGTTTTCATGAGCAGGAGGAAGTACTTGGAACAGAATCCCATCCCGTCTTTCCCTGGTGGAACGGGTTCGACCGCGTGGGCTGTGACAAGGGAGAAGAGTTCCTCTGCAAACATTGCCTGATGCTGAGAGCTGAGGTTTGACACTTTTGGTGGGCAAGTTGGAGGTCTCTCATGCCAACTGAGTGTGTAGCCCCACCCGGACAATCTGAAGAGTCCACCGGTCTGAGGTTCTAAGGGGCCACCTTTTCAGGAATCGGTACAGCCATGTTTATGGTGGTTATGCTCTCCTGGAGCCAGTCAAAAGGTTGTTTTCTGTTCAGACTGGGGAGCCGGTTTGGACTTCTGAGCCCACTGCTGCCGCAAACGGGATTGTTGTGGCTGGGGTTGAGTGCAGGAAGGCACAGAGAAAAACAGAGGCAAAAAACCTGTGGAAAACATGACGCGAGAAAGACAAGTCTCGTCAGCTTTGTGGAAAAAAAAAAAAAAAAGACTGGTGGCCCTGTGTGACTCCAGCAGTCAAGAAGGCACTCAGACATGCACAGTGCAGGCTGTCATGTCTACCACGGCATTAGGAGAGTTCCAGGGAAGTGAGATGCCCTTATATCCATGGGATGCCTCCAGTGGCAGTTCTGGATAAGCTTATAATCCTTTGGAGACTTAACAGCACATGAGTCAATTGTAATACACAAAAATAAGGCAGTGCATGTTGGGGATCTGGCGCAACAGTGCTCTCCACAGCTACAACTTTGCCAACCCAAATGTTATTCATCAAAGTCCCAAAAGCAAAATAAAAAGCTTTTTGCAGGGTTGTAGCAGCATAGCAGTATTTAAACCAGGTCCCCTTTCCAATCAAAAGTATCAAGCAGGGCAGCTTATTTCCCAGAGTACCAGCAGGCAAAGTTCTAGCGGGGGGGGGGGGGGGGGGGGGGGGCAGAGGAAAGGGAGAAAAAAAACACACACACACACACAGAAGTTCCTAAATTTCAAACCTTTCAGTCAACCTTGCAGGGAATATGTTGCTGAAAGATCAAGGCAGGCATTTTATTCTCTTTGGCATAAGTAATATTATTAGAAACAGAGTTTTCAAAATACTGACTGCTTTTCTTGCCAGCAACTCCAGATTCTGCCCCTCCCTCCTATGGCTCACAAACACAGTATCTGACAACCAAATAACCCCCCTGGTGTGGTGCAGGAAAATTAGCAGCCCTTGCTTATACAGAAAATATCTTGCTTATGTAACCCGGGTCTGCCCTTCAATTCTGCTCAGCTCAGTTCCTTCTACATCCTACTACTTATCATTTCTATAGCGCTACTAGACGTATGCAGCACTGTACACTGAAACATGAAGAGGCAGTCCCTGCTCAATAGAGCTTACATCCGACCCGGGTCACAGGGATACTATTGTTTTACCATAGCATGCTCTCACTCACTCTGCACTCTCTATTCAACACAGTCCTTCCAGTTCGAGTTTGGGAGTGGGTAAATGGTCCGGAATAGATATCAGGGCCTTGGGAATTTAAGTGGGGCTTCTTTTGAATATCTCAGCAGTCCCGGAGCAAGCATCCTCACTCCCGTTTCAAAGGAAACGCACAGCACTCCGATAGTGTCTTTTGATGCAAACTCAACTTCACTGAACTTTCTGCAAACGGCAGTCAAATCAACTTTTATAACTCCATCTGTACAGTAGAACTCCTCCTGTCCATTCACGATTGTGTAATACAACCTCAACCCTTTTTTCAACTTGATCTTCTTAGTAATTTCAGTATTTACACATTTACAAATGCTCCTGACCTTTACCCATCCCAGAGGCTGGTAATAATCCAAGGCTGCTCCTGTACTTCCTGGATCACAATCCACTTCCCTCAGACACAGTCGCTTTAGGCTGTCCTTCTTCCAGAGATGCACTTCTGGAGCTACACCCTGGCCTTCAACAGGCTTCCCCTGTCCAGGTTCCCCTTACCCACCCCTCAGCTTCGACACCTTCACAGTTGCCACTTAATGGGGCAGCAACTACTCCTTAATCAGCCTGTTTATTTAGCCACTTTAGGATCCCCCTCTCCTTCAAGGGTCCCAGAAGGGGGTTACAGGCAACCAAAGACCATGTTCTTCCCAGTGCAAATCTTTTTATTTCGTGGGAGATGGTGGAAATGCAAACAGTAACAGTAGATGTGGGATACGCACAAAGGAATCCTGTTTGGAAGGAATGGATCCAAAGAAGCTTAGATTAGTTAGCAACACCGCTAATTGGGAAGCAAAGCCAGTGCTGGGCAAGACTTCTGTGCCCTGATCATCCATTATGTTTGTTGATTTTATTCTTAATTTTGATCTCTTATCCTGATCTAAGTTTTATCTATATCATGTTCTTTTCTTTAAATGGGGGGGGGGGGGGGGCAAACAGGTTGACCGCCCTAAGACTTATACTGCTATAGTAGCTGTTCCTCTAGCATTAGTTGTTCAGCTTGGGGCAGACCCACATAGCTTGGTACTATGGAGGTCTGCTGAGGCCCCACACGCTCTTAAAAAGTTAGCCTTAGTCACTGGCTTTCAATAATGGACTACACACGTGCCTATATTTTTGCACTTTGTTATTCAGCCTGCTATTAATTCAGTTACTACAGTTACTATGACAATTTTTGTATTTGTGTGTGACACTATTTTTGCTACTGTTAACTCACTTTCAGCAATTTTCTGAAAAAGTGTGATGTTATATTAAATTACTCTGTACTTGCTCTCAATAATGAAGAGCCACGAGTGTCCCAAATTACAAGCAGAGTGTCATTATCATGTAGTGGTGGTGAAGAAACAATAGTAGGCATCTTGCTCTGGAGTAAGGATCTTTTGCATTAATAGATGTTTTGGTTGTAGATGCTCATAGAGAGCTGACAGGACTGTATGTGGCACACAAGCATAGAGCCTTGAAAAACTTTCCTCCTAAAAGATTCAATAGTTCTAGTACCTTGCCCCGGGGGCGCCAAAGAATGGGTTCTTGAAATCTTGGCCTTTTGAGAGTGCATTCAACCACCACAGAACAGTGAGGAAGGTGCTGCTTCTTAAATGCGGAAACCTTATGAACTCTGTACATAAAGTCCACTTTCCTGAGGGAGGTCACGTGATGCACTAGAGAGTGAAGGACGTGGTTCTGTGCTCTCTTAGGCCCAACCGTCAAATTTATGCAATTTTAACTTGCAAACTATTGAACTCAAGCCTGAATATCGCTACTAGAGGCGGGTGAGGGAGCCATGGATAAATTTGTGGAATCGCAAGGCAAAGGTTTGCCAACCCGTGGCGGAAAACGGGAGAAAGACAAGTTGAAAGCACCGAGCGGAGAAGATGAGCCGGTAAAATGCGAAAGTTTCGTCTTCACGCCGGAACAATTAAAGCAAATCACGGAAGCAGTAAGCCTAGCGTTGGAACCAAGGCTTGCGCAGCTGTCGGCGCAAATTGCCACCCTAACATCTTCTTTGTCAGAAACCACAGCACGGACTGGCGAAACAGAGCGTCGTGTCTCTGAGCTAGAAGACATGTGCGCCCCAATGGCGGCTCGGATAAAAAAGCAAGAAACCACAATTGAAACCTACTGACCAAAGTTGATGATCTGGAGAACAGATCTCAGCGTGCAAATCTTCGTATCGTAGGGCTTCCAGAATCGGTGGATGACAGATTCCTGGCTACGGAGCTGGAGCAGTGGCTAAAGAGGGAATTTGCCCTCTCAGACAGCATGGGTCCGCTGTGCTTAGAGCGGGCTCATCGAGTGGGCCGACTACAAGATGGCCGCCAGTCACCGCGTGTAGTCCTAATAAAAGTGCACAATTATATCCACAAGGACGAAATCTTGCGGGGATACCGCCAGAAGAGAGAAGCTACAAAATATGAAGGGAAGCTAATACGAATTTTCCAGGATTACTCATCTGCCTTACAAGATAAAAGGCCAGCAAGAAGCAGATTGCAGTAGTCTAAACGAGAGGTGACAAGGGTGTGGATGAGGGTTTTGGTAGAGTGCTCAGAAAGAAAGGGGCGGATTTTACGGATGTTGTAAAGAAAGAAACGCAAAACACCTTTCATTGGTTTGCCTTTCATTGGTTTTCCTGTGGAGAGTTCACCTTCTGTGGGTGTTTGCTTCGTAAAGAAAGAAACGACAGGTCTTGGCAATCTGCTGGATATGAGCAGAGAAGGAGAGAGAAGAGTCAAAGATGACCCCAAGGTTTCGAGCTGAGGAGACAGGGAGAATGAGAGAGCCATCAACAGAAATAGAAAACGGGGGGAGCGGGGAGTTCTTATTTAAAGTTAGGTGACAGATACATTATAACAATTAGGAAGAGCCAACATAATTTCTGGCTGCATTAAAAAAACAAACAAAAAACATGCTAATGGATTAAAGGAAACTGTATTATCCTTATACATAGCAAAAGCCAGTCTCCGCTTTTGATTGAAAATGCAAAGTTGTAAAAAGTTAACAGAAGAACCATGACAATGGTCAGGATTTGGGATGGGGTTATGAGAAGGGACTCTGTGAAATAGAATCCATTTTCACTTAGTGGGAGGGGGGAAACCATTTTAAAAGCTAAGGGCCTGACATCGGTTTATAATCCCCTGAAATGCAAGGTGAACAGGCCAGCACTAATTTGTTTTGTTTCAACAAGGAGAAAAGAACAGAAAGTACTCTCACTCCTTTAGAAATAAGAAAATTCTGCTTATCTGAAATGGTTGTCAGGCTCCAGGACAGTTTACCAGTCAGTATTCTAACATCACTATGCGAGTTCAAGGCCAATGAATACAAGTTAAAATAATATCAGTTATAGTTATGCTTTCCAGTACAATAAGGAGATGAACTTGCTGAGCACTGATTCCTTTCATCCATTCACAGTTTCTATGGCCTAAAGAAAGAGCCAGTGTTAAGGGGACAATCAGAACAATTGCCCTGTGCCTCTATACATTTCACAGGGGGCTCCAAGCTTCCCTGATGCCTGTAGGCAGGATTTGTGGCCCCCTCTACAGTTTCTGCCCTGGGACCCAGCATGACTTAACACCAGCCCTGCCCTCAGATGCAGAATAATAAATCCTTGATATATTTTGAGGTGTTGCTGCTGCTGCTTCCCTCATTTCTGTCTGAAATAAAATGGACTATCACAGATCTTGTGACCTACCCACAAGATGAAATGTACAGTGGTTCATCAGTTGTGCCAGCATATTAATAAGGCAACCAGGAAAGGAACACAAAAGTAACTGATAAGATACAAAAAGCATAATCATGTCGCCTAAGCAAACTCAGATGACTCAGGGAGCAACTCTACTAAACGAATGAGATGACAAGAGACAGCTATCAATACTCACAGAACAGCTTCCTTTTCTGTTCTGGAACTGAGGTACCGCTGGACTTGGGCTTGATTCACCCCATAAAGAGACAGCATCATGAAGACACCCCCAATAGCAAGAGCCCAGAAGGAGTGGCGCTCAAATGGATCTGGGTTCAAGCTGCAAGAAATAACAAAATGTAGTTCCACTCAAAAATAAAAGATGTACATTTTCTTTGACATTTTTTTCCATGGATCCGAAAACTACCCAACCTGATAGAACCTTCATCTTTCCTGGCTTGTCCTGAAAATTAGATGTGGATAAGACCCTAAAATTATTAGGAACATATCCCCCCCATCCCGTCCCCACCGCACACATTTTGATTTGATTTTTTGCCTTCACATAGCAGGCTAAAGTATAAACCCATTTAGAACTACAGCAACTGGGCAACTTAATAAAATCTTAAATAAACCTCAAAAGGAAAGAAGTTGGGCAAAGGCGTGAGAGGCAAAGGCCTAGCTATTTTGCCTTAAAAAGCAACATCACAAGTGACCCTGTCTAATCCAAGCCTTGTGCATCACCGAATACCCCATGTGTTAAACACATGACTGCAGAGCTTACTAACTACTTTTGCTGATTACTGTTCTATTAAAAGCCTATTTAAACTATGGCTACAGCATCTGTCCCTATTAACAGCCTCCATGCATACAATGCACTGAAATGCAATGTAAAAATTAGTCTGCTAAGTTACAGAGCATCAAAATATAAAGGAGAAAAGTCACACAGTAACTTATCCCATAGGAAAAACATTATTACACCATACATTCTTGGCAAAACACTGTTTATGTGCTGTTCTTTTTCCACTCACTTTATTCCAGAGATCTTTCTATTTTCTGTGGCAATGTGCCAAACCTGCCTGATGCCACCCACTTTCATAGCACCAACGATGATGACAGCCAACTGTCCTGCAAACATGATGAAGGTCTGGAAGACATCGGTCCATATCACTGCTTTCAGCCCTCCCTGAATATATGACAGAGAGAGAGACAGACTCATTCAACAGCCAGACCTAGACAACTTCCCTAGTAAAGTTTCCTGCTATCAAAACTCTCACTGGGAAGTACAGACATTGTCAAAATCCCAAAGACAGTCACACTCTGTGGCCTGAAAGGGCATTCTTCTATCTCACTTCCAGATGTCCGCTCTTATAGATATTGTTCCTCATGAAGGGCTTTGAATGTTCACTGATTTTTGAACCCTACTCGGTGGTACTTCAACTGATCTACATAGTTATCATACTAATTAGTCATATTTATTTATTTACATTTCTCAATCAGTACCTTCCACTTGCAATGCTAGGAGCAAAGTACAAAGAAAATTAATAAATTATATTAAAAAAAAAAAAAAACATACTAAACAGGTACAAACTAACAACAAAAGTCTACAACCTAGGGTATGCATATACATATCAGAACCCCTGTGAACCTCACCCTGATGATGTACTTCCCCCTCCCCCCCAAACAGTTAAAAATCAAGAAATGTAGGAAGAGGAGGAAAGAGAGGTGCATGCGCTGAGTTTAAAGAAGAGGAGGAGTCAAACTAGCATTGTAATATATCAACAGTAGATGATGGATAAAGTGAACTAGCTTGTCTGGCCAATAAGGGGACCCTGACATAATAGCATGGACAAAATATTCTTGTAACAAAATAGCTCATACAGTCCTTCACAAAAATAAGAAATATAGTAAAAACTCTGTCTCCCTCCCTCTGGGGGTCCAGTATCTCTTCTCCTCCTCTATCCCCCACTCGATCATCTGAGCTCTCTCTTCCTTCAATTCCCTCCCCAGACCCACGTGCTGTCATCCCTGTCCTACTACCCCCTTTTCCTGCATTCTGGCATCTCTCTCCCTTCCTCCCCTTCCCATGTTCTGGAAATGCATCCTTTACCCTTCCTTCCTTCCCTCCCAGCTCCCAACATAGTCCAGCATATCTCTCTCTTCCTCCTGCCAACCCTCCTCAGTTTGGTATCTCACTTGTCCTTCTCCACCCCCCCCCCCCAGACAATCTGTCCAACATTCCTGTGGACCACCAGCAGCGTCAACAAGCTGCTTCGACTGGCCCCCGGAAGCATTCTCTCCGTTATGTCTGTATCAGATGAAGCAGGACACAACAGAGGAAATGCTTCCAGGACTGGCCAAAACAGCTTGTTTTCCTTGTTGATGCTGCTGGCAGCCCACAGGAATGTTGGAGGATTGCTTGGGGGAGGGGGGCAACAGAGATACCGGACTGCACAGGGCAGGCAGGAGGAAGAGGGAGACATTCCAGATAGTGAGCACTGAAAGTGGGGTGGCAAAGGGGAGACATACCTCAGCTCAAAGTAGCAGTGGGACTCAGAAAGACACACAAGCTGCAGCAGCAAGAGCAGAACAGGTAAAGTACTTGGGGGCACGCTCTTTTGTCAGTGGGGGGGGGGGGGGGGGGCTCATTTGTCAGGGGTCAAATTGTCAGGGGCCGATTTGCTGAGGGTTATTTTGTCAGGTGCTTTTTTGTCTGCGCTATTTTGACCAGGCACTGCCTATAAGGTACTTCAGGTTGCAAGTACAGATCCCTGCAGGTTATCCACATGGTTGGGGGGGGGGGGGGAGGAGGGAAAGATACTAGTGGACAAGAAGGAGAAATTAGGACTTACCTGAAAATTTTCTTTCCATTTGTTCTTCACACTATTCCAGGACGTGTGGGTAGTTATGTCCATCGACCAGCAGGTGGAGATAGAAAACTCAGAACTGAGCTGCCCCATATATATTGTCAGCCAGCCTAGTTCTCCAATATATACCTAAACAAGCAGAAGGAATAATACCAAAAAACCTCTACAACAACTTTAAAAGACCCAACAACTGGACTCCTGGAAGGTTCCCAGAGTCATTTGAGAGAGACAAGAGTGCGACGTCCCATGCACAAGTCAGAAATGTATACCCCAAAAACAGGACCAGGGGTAGGCTTCTGGAATAGTGTGAACTAATGGAAAGAAAATTATCAGGTAAGTCCCAATTTCTGCTTCCATTACGTTACTTCCCACTATTCCAGGACGTATGGAATATCCAAAAGCAATCCCTAAACAGGGTGAGACCCCGGCTTCACTGCCCGGAGAAACATCATCCTCAACGGCCCATCCGAACAGCATAATATCCATCCGAGAAGCCCAGCAAACGTATGCAACAACATTCATGCTGCTGCTCTGCAAACAGCCACTGGACCAACAAGTCAGAGCCGGCCAAGAGGATGCCAACAGTCATGTAGCAAGCCATAGACAGCATCCCTACCAACCAAATGGCCATGGTGGCAAAGGACGCCCCGAGATCCAACCTCTGTCACGTCTGTGGCCGTGACCCCTCTCAGACTCACCTTATTTCCTGTGGTCAGCTTCTGAGCTGGCTTCTGTCTGTTCTTTGTGAGTTAGTTCTGTCTCTGTGAGCTGGCTGTATTAGATTGTCAGTGTGCTGTCACCCGTTCCAGATTTCAGCTCAGTCCAGTCTGGATCTTCCAGGCTGCCCGACCCTTAGTTGCCTGGTGATTGTTGCACCTGAGTCTCCGCTGCCTGCTGGGCTTATTAGCCATTTGTAACCTCTCTGCCTTTGCATTGCGTCTAAGGCCCTGGTATGTTGGTGCTTGTTGCACTTTTGCTAGTCCGGTTGTTACCTGAGATTCTTGCCTGTTTCTAGTTAGTCTGTGTTAGTTTAGTTTAGGGTTTACTTGCTTTCCTTGCCTGGTTTCTTGTTTGTAGTTCTGTGTTTAGTTTCTATTTGTCTGTGTTCTGGCTTTGGGGCTGCTTGCAGCTCTTAGTTCTGTGTCTTGTTAGTCAGTGTTTGTTCCCTGTTTGGTGGCTGTTCTGCCCTTTAGCTTTTCCTTCCTTGCCCAGTCTCCTGCCTTGCTGCCCATGTTCCCCCCTTTCCCCTTTGACCCTCGGTCCCTGTGCTGCCTTGCTGTTATCCAGTCCTGCCCTGTCCAGCAAGTCCTGCCGGCCACCTGAAGCCCAGAGCTCAACTCTGGGTGAAAAGTGGCCAAGTGCAGGTGAAGCCTAAGTGCTTGCCTGAGATTTGCCTAGTCTCCGGTGTGGGGTGGTTTTGCCTGATACTGCCGCTCCTCGGCAGTGGCCCAAGGGCTCACAACCCAGTTCCTGTTTTGAAAACGTGACAGTCACCCCCAAAAGGGCCAAACAAAGGAACCAAACACCGAAAGGAAAGAAAAACAACTCTGACGGATGCCCAGAAATCTCAGAAAGGCAAAATGAACTCCCCCCCCCCCCCCCCCCCCCCCCCCCCAGCAAAACACCAAAGGATACAACAGAGCCAACACATGCAGAAAGAGAGGTACAGTCTGAACCAATATCCCCATCCCCTGACAACAGAGAAATAGGTCCCGGCACTACAGCGCCTGGAACTCCGCACTCCAGTGCACCGATACAAAAGTCATTAGAAGCAATGTCTGCAACTTGCGAACCATCACGATGACCGTACGGAGAGGTCCAAAGGATGGGAGCGGCAGAGTCCGCAGCACAAAGTAGAAAGACCACATTGACCACAAAGCCTAAAAGGAGTGTCAAAAGCGACCCACCCTCCACAAAACAAGACCACCTCCGCATGGAAAGAGGATGAGGAGATGCACGGAACCAAACCCTGCACTGCGCTCAGCCCCCAAACATACGCCACACCCGGCCTCTATACCCCTCATATCCAACAAAGCCCTACCAAGGGCCAGGCCACAAGACTAATGGGGAAGGGATCTGTCAAGAGGACCAGTCCCTACCAAAGCAGGCCCCGAACCTTCGGAAGACCAGGTGGAACACCACTCAACAACTGCACCATCTGAGTACCAAGGCCGGTGCAGTCAGAATGTGGCAACCAAGACCAACTGCCCTCTGTGACAAGCCACGCATCACTATAGACACCTAACAAAGGGAAAAAGAAAGACATGAGCTCCACATCCGGCCCCCTCTGAAAAGGCACAGCCAGACCCAGAGCCCCTGCCAGAGACAGAAAAAAAACTGCGGAACCTTGGCATGCACCCTAAGTGCAAAGAAAGGGAACTCGGGAGCCCCTTCGTGAGTTCGTGAGTCATGAGGAGCCACCGAGGAAGTCTGCCATCCCATGCAGGACCCCCTCAAAGTGTGCTTCCGACAAAGAAGATGCTCCACTGCCCAGGCCAGGAGCAGCCTGGCACCTAATGCCAGTGGAGTGCAGCACGGCACTCCTTGCATGCAGCTGGAGGCCACCATTGCCCCCATTGGAGAACACCCGCATCGGGGGACCCTACAGCAACAGGGCAAAGACAGCCACCCAAAAGGATGGCATCCATGGTCCGCATCCCTCTAGCAAAAAGGGAGAGTGTCTGTGAGAACAACCCCCAGCACACGCCCTGTTCAACGGACCAACACAAGGGCTATAACCCTGAAAGACTGGGAAACCCTGATAGAGAAGGGAACCACCACGGATGCAAATGCGCCCTCTCCCAGGGAACTACCTTCACGGCCACAGACATGGATCCCACAGGCACAGGCCCTAGGATGGAGTACGCTGAGCGTCAGTCAGATCTGTCTCACCAACAGCATGTGCCGCAACAAATGAGAGGAAACCCGCTGCCCCGAGTGTCAACAGAAGGTCGATACTCCAGCTGCCGCAGAAGCACGAGCCAGCCTCTCCCGAAAAGATCTGAAGTCCAAAGGCTGACTGAAGCTCCAGCTACCAGACATCCGCCCGTCCAGAGAGAGCAGACTGCTGCAGCAGTAGCTGTAAACTACTGAGCCAACTGCCCGCAGCCAGGAAGCCTGTAGCCGATGTAAAAAATCACCGACGGCATCAATGCAGAAGAGCAGATACCATGGAAGCAGACACCTCAACCCTCAAGAGAGGAGACTGCTGCAGCAGGGCAAAGAAGGAGACCGCTGTAACAGACTGCTGAAGCAGAGACCTGAAAGAGAAAACCACCACTCCGAAGAGAGGAGACTGCAAACAGTGAGGTCCCCCAGCTGAGCGCAGCCCTCAAGGGGCAATCGCTGGAAGTTGCAACCACTGGACTCTAGGAAAAGAGACTGCCCAAGGCCAAGGATAACCAGAGCGGCCTGCAACTCCAACGAGAAAGCCCACCATGGAAAGCCCAGGAGGCGTCTGAAAGAGAAAACCGATGCAGCCGTGAGGCCCAGGAGGCAACCACCACTCCAAGGAGAGCAGACTACCATGGTTGGAAGTCCAGGAAGCGACTGCAACCCCAAAGAGAGGAAACTGCCTGGTCTGTGAAGGCCAGAGGTGTCTGCAACCCTGAAGAGGGGAGATCGCTGTAGTTGTGAAGATCAGAGTGACTGCTACCATAAAGAGAGGTGACTGCTGCAGCTGTGAAGCCCAGGAGGCAACTGCAACTCTGTTCAGGAGACTGCTATATCCATGAAACCCAGGTGGCGTCTGCAACTCCAAAGGGGAGACTGCCACAGCCGTGAAGCCCAGGAAGCATCTGCAACTCCGAAGAGGAGACTGCCACAGCCGTGAAGCCCAGGAGGTGCCTACAACTCCGCAAAGAAGAGACCACCAAAGTTGAGAAGTCCAGGAGTTGTCTACAACCTCGAAGAGAAAAGACCGCCATAGCTTAGAAAACTAGAAGACGGCAGCCACTCCGAAGAGAGGAGACCGCCGTGGCTGTGAAGTCCAGGAAGTGTCTACTATTCCAAAGAGGTGAGACATGCCAGTGAAGTCCAGGATGCAGCTGCAACTCCTGAGAGAGAAGACAGGAAACCTGTGGTTCAGGAGACGTCTGCAACTCCAAAGAAAAGAGAATGTCGCAGACTTGCCCATAAGAAGTCTGCCATGCCTCAAATAAATCGCCCAGGGGTGTAACAGAAAAATCCACTATGCAGAAAATAGCCTCTGTAGCAGAGGCACACAAGAAAAGGACGCCCCCAGAAAGGAAGCAACTGTCGCCACACTGAAGCGTAGGAGAGGTCTGCAGGTCAAAAGACAACAGAGCACCACGGCCCTGAAAAAAGAGACTGCCAGTGGTCAGGGACCCCAGCAACAGAGAAGAAAGACCTCTGAAGCTTCACACACACTTGAGAAGTGCCACTGTTAAGGAGAAGACCACAGCGGGGACAAGATCCCAAGAAGCTGAAGCCATTGGGCAACCACCACAGTCCTAAGAGAGTGGCTGCACAGAAACATGAGAAGGTGCTGGCCCCTGCCGAGGCACCAAAGAGAAAGACATGGGGCTGACCAAAGAGCCCGAGGGCTCCCGCAGCCTGACCCTCCAGAAATGCAGACAGAAGAAACCCACACAAAGTGCCAGAAACAGCCAAGCGGCACAGCTCTCGCGACTATCTTTTGAGTTTTGGTTTTCCTTCCCCCCCCCCCCCCCCACCAGAATATAGTCAGTAGCATGCCAGCCCTCCAAAGCGCACCCAGGCTCTGCAGCTGGCCTAGACCAACAGAAGAAAGGCAGGCCGGTAGAACAGGGACCCGGCACCGCCGGGACTGACCCCAGCGCTAACCAAGCACCGCCAAAGGAGAGCCGCCACCATAGGAAGGAGTGGCCACTCCACTGCTACCCAGAGACCCCCAGGCCAGGAGCTAACAGTGGAGCGCCAGAGGGCGGTTGTACCCTGCCTCCGTAATCCTTGTCCACCTGCAGAAATCCCCCGCTGACTCCATCAGCGCTCGCGTTGCTGGGTCTTTTTTTGCATGCAGCGAAGCCTAGAATGGAGGACATGATGCGCCACCAAGCACCACAATGGCGGGAAACTGCTGACCCCACAGCACCCGCCAAGCAAGCAACCAAGGTGCCATTTTTTTTTTTTTTTACAAACCACCAAAGTGGAAGCCCAGCCAACAGTGCTCCTCAACCACGGTTCCAAGGCAGGATTCTGCCTCCCCCCACTCTCACCTCCAAGGCACCTCTCACCTCACAGTCCCCACGACTGGGGGCTGTCCTTTAGCTGCACTCGAGCATAGTCCTGCACTGCCTGCTCCATGTCCTATGAGCAGCTGCAACGAAGAAAGCCCATAAACAGCTCTGTCTTACCTGTTAAGCAGCACTAGAGAGCAGAGTGGAAAGCAGAGAGCGCAGGATTCCGCGAAGACCAGGGACAGGTGGCACCAGATATGACCCCACTAGACCGTCAACTAGGAGACCAGTTGACCATCTGGACCAGGAGTAGGGCCTCAGAACCAGGAGCAGAAAAGCAAGTCCATCCACCTACTGGAGATAGAAAATAAAGGAGAACTGGGATGGGCTGACTGAGCATATATGGGACAGCTCAGTTTTGAGTTTTCTATCTCCACCTGCTGGTGACATTAACTACCCACACGTCCTGGAATAGTGGGAAGTAATGTAATGGAAAGGAGAGGAGAGAGAGAAAGAGAGCAAGCTAGGTTTGTGCATAGGCTAGGGCTGGGCTGTGGGTAGCAAATGTTCGATACTGAGGTGATAGGATCAGGTTGGAGAAGAGATGCCTTAGCAAGGACAACAGGTTGAACAGGCTCCTCTGGTGAATTTCACCAGGTGTCAGCTAAAATTATCCACATTTATTTTATTAATTTGATATACCACATTATATATTTGTATCAACAAAAGATCAACACAATATACAGTGAAGTAATACGAGACAAATAAAATCAGATAGCTCGAGGGAAAAAACTAGGACCAAAAAACAATCACCAAGACCATCTCTCCCTATCTTAAAGACCAGTGTAGGGGCTGATTCAACCGTGGATTTGATTTTTTTATTTTTATGCATGCCTTTTCAACAACAGCTCAAGGTGAGTTACATTCTCGAATAGTAGGTATTTTCCTGTCATGGAGGGGTCACAACCTATGTTTCTATCTGATGCCGGGGGGGGGGGGGGGTGTTAAGTGACTTGCCCAAGGGGTCAAAAGGAACATACAGCAGGATTTGAACCAACTTCTCTGGTTTTACGCTCACTGCTCCAGCCACTAGCTAATCCTCCACACCTCAATAGATGCAAAGTTGCCAATATTTCAAACGTAGGGGTTTTTTTTTCTTTTAAATACGGAACAATTCACATGATTAAGAACATTCTAATTTCAGATCACTGAGCAAAAGGGTTCAGAGTATGGAGGCCAGGAAGCAGAAAATGGGATTAGGATTACTTGCTCCACTCAAAATTGTGGTGATCACACCATGCCACCTGCTTAACAACCTATAAAGAGAATGGAACTCAATATAGGTAACATAAGAATAGTCAAACTGGGTCAGACCAATGGTCCACCTAGCCCAGTATCCTGCTTCAAAACAGTGGCCAATTCAAGTCACAAGTACCTGGCAGAAACCCAAACAGTAGCAACATTCCATGCTACCAATCCCAGTGCAAGCAGTGGCTTCTCCATGTTTTGTCTCAATAGCAGACTATGGAATTTTCCTCCAGGAACTTGTCCAAACCTGTTTTAAACCCAGATACACTAACTGTTGTTACCACATCCTCTGGCAACGAGTTCCAGAGTTTAACTATTCGTTGAGTTAAACTTATTTTCTCTTATTCATTTTAAAAGTATTACTATGTAACTTCATGGAGTGTCCCCCTAATAATTGTACTTTTTAAAAAGATTTAACAATCAATTCATGTTTATTCATTCTACTCCACTCAAGATTTTGTACATCTTTATCATATTTCCCTCAGCCATCTCTTTTCCAGGCTGAAGAGCACTGAACTCTTAAGCCTTTCCTCATATGAGAAGAGTTCTATCCCCTTAAACATTTTGAAGTTGGATTCTAGACCCCAAATAGATTCTGCAACACTGTGTCTGCCCAAACAAACTGTTGCATCGGGTATCCTGCTCAAGGAAGTAGTGTGATGCGAATGTGTGGACTGAAGACCATGTCGCAGCCTTGCAAATTTCTTCAACAGAGGTTGACCTCAAGTGGGCTACCGACGTAACCATGGCTCTGAAATTGTGAGCTGTGACATTACCCTCTTAGGGCCAGCCCAGCCAGGGCATAAGCAAAGGAAATGCAATCTGTCAGTCAAATTGAAATAGTGTGTTTCCCAATGGCAACCCCCATCTTGTTGGGATCAAAAGAAACAAAAAGCTGGGCGAACTGTCTGTGGGGCCATGTCCGCTCGATGTAGTAGGCCAATGTTCTCTTGCAATTCAAGGTGTGCAAGTTGCTTTCACCAGGATGGGCATGAGGTCGGGGAAAGAATGTTGGGAAGACAATCAACTGGTTCAGATGGAACTCCAACACCACTTTCAGAAGGCACTTGGGGTGCGTGCAGAGGACTATTCTGTAGTGATGAAACGTAATATAAGGTGCATCCACCACTATGGCCTGAAGCTCACTGACCCTACAGCTGAAGTAACAGCCACCAAGAAAATGACCTTTCAGGTCAAGTACTTCAGATGGCAGGAATTCAGTAACTCAAAAGGAGCTTCCATCAGCTGGCTGAGAATGACGTTGAGATACCATGACACTGCTGGAGGTTTGACATGGAGCTTTGACAAAAGCAAACCTCTCATGAAGGGAACAACTAGAGGCCGTCCAGAGATGGACTTACCTTCTACACGTTGATGATAAGCACCAATCGTACTAAGGTGAACCCTTATAGAGTTGGTCTTCAGACTAGACTCTGATAGATGTAGAAGGTAATCAAGTAGGGTCTGTGTAGGGAAAGAAAGCGGATCTAGGGCCTCCATTTAAAAGAGTAACAACTCTTCGTGGAATCTTTCCTGGAAGCCAGCAAGACCCGAGAGACACCCTTCAAAAGACCTAAGTAAGTGAATTCTAGCTCTCAACATCCAAGCTGTGACAGCCAGAGACTGGATGTTGGGACTCAGAAGTAATCCTTCGTCCTACGTGATGAGGGTTGGAAAACACTCCAATCTCCACAGTTCTTCAGAGGATAATTCCAGAAGAAGAGGGAACCATATCTGCCGCAGCCAGTAGGGCGCGATCAGAATCATAGTTCCGAAGTCTTGCTCGAGTTTCAAAATGTTTTTCCCACTAGAGGTATTGGAGAATACGCATACAGAAGACTTTACCCCAATTGAGAAGAAAGGGATCTGATGCTAGTCTGTCATGGACCTGAAGCCTGAAACAGATCTGAGGGATCGTGTGGTTGAGCTCAGTTGCAAAAAGTTCCACCAAGAGGCTGCCCCACGCTCGGAAGATCTTGTGGGCTATGCCCATGTTGAGAGACCACTTGTGAGGTTGCATTATCCTGCTTAGTCTGTTGGCCAGAGTGTTGTTTGCACCTGTCAGATAGGTGGCTCGAAGAAACATGCCATGGTGGCGAGCCCAATGCCACATCCGGATGGCCTCTTGACACAAAGGGTGAGATCCGGTACCCTCCTGCTTGTTCGTATAATACATTGAAACCTGGTCGTCAGTTAGAGCGTTCCAGATTGCCTGGAGTTCCAGCAGATTGATCTGTAGGTTCGTTTCTTGAGAGGACCAAGCTCCTTAAGTGTGAAGCCCATCTACATGAGCTCCCCAAACTCGGAGAGATGTATCCGTCATCAGCATTTTTTGTGGCATTGGAATGGAAGTTCCAGAGTCAAACTGGATCGAATGGTCTACCACTGAAGGGAGCGTATAAGCTCCAGGAACACTAGGATGACATCTTCCAGACTTCCCATAGCTTGATACCACTGAGAAGCTAGGGTCCATTGAGCTGATCTCATCTGACGACGTGACATGGGTGTAACGTACACTGTAGAAGCCATGTGCGCCAACACTCTCAACATCTGACAAGCTGTGACATCCTGAGAGGCTCGAACCTTGGACGTGAGTGCAACTAGAATGTCAGCTCTTACATCATAAAAAGTAACATACCACATTGTTTAAAAATGACAAGGATTAAAAGTTTGCACTAACAGTTTAGAAGAAAATATGCTCCTGTTCCTCTATCATTCCTTTTTGACAGAATAAGTGCTCACATGCTGTGCTGATCACTTACCAGGGTTGTATAGAGGGTGCAGACCAAGCCCATGGTTAACACCGCTCCCCAGAGGTCAAACCCTGTCACTGCACAAAGAACAAACCAGAAAAATCAGGTTAAACCTTTTCAAAGGCAAGTTATTATTTAGAGCCAAAGGACTGCATTGTCGTCATGGAAATACACACAATGGTTACCTGTCTCATCAATGCTTTATCTACACAAACAGCAGGTTCACAATACTAATTACATTCTATTCTGTTCATCTCTAACCCATTTTTCTTTTGATGACTCAAAACATCTAACATCAAAGTGCAATACACACAATAACAAATTACACAGCCAATAACTAATACATATGAAACTTAACTGAAACCCAGCAACCCAATGCCTTTCTACTGACAAAGTATCAGAGGTCTCTCTATCCTCTCCCTCCCCCTCTAGAGAGACAAACATGTAGCTCACTCGACAGTGTGTGCAATGGTGAGCTTATAAGCTGTTCACTAAATTTTCTTACTTGGAGCTTGTTAGGCAATGCTATATCCAGTTAGTTTAGAGAGCCTTAAACATAACGCCAGTTCTGAGCTGGCGTACAGTTAAGGTGCTATTCCACTTGTACGATCAGAGCCCTGATCTCTTACAGATACTTTCCAATGCTGACTGGCTTGATCCCAGACCCCGGGGGGGGGGGGGGGGGGGGGGGTCATATGATTAAAAGCTTTATGGTTTCTACATTGCAAAACAAAAACTGTCTAGCTCAATCTATAATCAAACTTCTGATGCACACCAGCAAAGTCTCCCTATTGGGTACTCTTCTGCAGCCTAATGCGGGAGATTTCAGAGGCATACAGCAACAGCTCTAGAGGTACAACCTCAGGCCCCGACGATCAAAAGTAAATGTGGGCGCTAGAAGCTATTATCACCAAACTAGTGACCACATTTACCAGCACAGGATGATCAGAGGAGTATGGCTCACCACAGAGCTCATTTAAATTATATTCAAATGAGCTCTGCAGTATTCCATCCATATGATCAGAGCACTGTGCTCTGATCACACGGTTGGAATAGCGCCTTAACCCTACGCCAGCTCGGAATTGGCATTAGGGTTAAGGCTCTTTTCCTCCCCCATCCATACCAGGAAGCCCGAGCTGTCACTATAGTGCCCCCCCCCCAGGGCCCTGGACACTGACACAGGGGGGCTGGAGGTCTGGTGGACCTTTAGCTCCCCTAAACCTCCCCTGGCAGAAGAAAGGATCTAGCAGCTCCCCCCCCCCCCTTCCGGCACAAATTTGCATGATATTAGTTTTGATCATCGGTGTGTATTGTTTCCTCGCACTTTTCCAAGTGCTAATTTTACAGTGCTGTTTGGAACATCACAGGGAAACTGATCATTGGGATCTCAGTGAATAAACACGTTGCACAACAGCCTGCTACTCAATATCATGGCTGTGGCACCATGAGCATGAGCAATTAGAAATCTCGCAGTTGACACTTCCTGCTGCTGGCCTCTTAAGATTAACAGGCAGAAAATGTCAGCCATGAATAATTGCAGTGCTGACTAAAACAAAACTAGTTCAGGTACTGCCACTCATGGCAGTGAGTGAATAAGTAACGTATTTCTCTGGATCATTTGGGTGGGGGGCAGAGATCAGGGCATGGGCTGGGGCTGAAAAATCTCCTGCTTAACAGCTTGGATGATACCAAAATCAGGGGCCATGATGTGGATGAAAATCTGTTAACCATTTCCATATTTGTCTGAAATTTGGAAAATGTCAGTCCTGTGAGCTCTTATGAGAAGAGTGAGCAGAAACTTTAAAACAAAACAAACAAAAAATAAAAAAGGAAAGGAACCTGCTGGACAATAATGAATGAGGAAAAAAAACAAACAAATGTAAGAAGAAAAAAAAACCTCAACATACCAGTGAAAGAAACCTTAGGAACTCTGAATTCTTTACCTGCATTGAGAGCCAAGGCTGGTGCATAGAGGACTACACCCATGTAGATAACCTGCCATGGGAAGAAATGAGAGGCAACATTGCTATGATCAGTTCAACAGAATAGGTGGGAAATGTACTCTCTATCTCTGCCATCCGATGCCAACTCTATACAGCTGAAGCCCTCCCCTCCCATCTCTGGCCTACAACATCTGTATAATCCTGGGATTCAGACGTTCACGTAACAATTATAATTACATTATACAATACTTCAAACTAAAACACACTTTACATACTGGCTTCATGTAAACACTGCAGGACTGCCAGTCATTCCCTAATAGTTTATGGCAGCAAAGCAGATACTAATAAACAGCAGCCTCACTGCTACTTGTTAAGGATATACATTTGTTTTCGGACAAATAGCAGAATGCAATGAGTAAGGCCGTTTTCGGTTCACATACTAAAAGATCATGAATCCCAAATGATTCAAACATCTATTCATTTTTGGCACCAATTACAACTATGGGGCCATGGTCAGAGTGAAGTTCACTGGGGAGCAAACTCATGGCCCCTGAGAGTAGAGGCTAGAGAATTACAGCTGAAAGCTGCACAATCAAGACCGAAGCAAGTTCTTCTCTGGGAAGCAGGAGACAAGTGCCCTGAACCATCATTTGATCCCTAATCAAGGGTATGCCTCTGCTGGTCCAAAGGGCTACTTTGAGGGCAGGCTGCCTGGAGGGTAACTATTCACTGCCTCTATCCTGACTGTACAGATCCTGTGGCTTCCATTAAAACATAGCAACTTAGTAGATCACAGCAAATAAAAGACCTCATGGTCCAGTCAGTCTGCCCAAATGTCACATTCATTATCAATTCATGAGTAATTCAACAATATCATGAACTTCAACTTTAAGATTATTCCCCCCCCCCCATTGAGATACTCACCACCTGCACTCGTACCATATGATATGAATGTAGTATAAAATATATATACTTGATCCTGATCTTTCATTGTTATTTTTGAGACACAAACCGTAAAAAAGTCTGCCCTTATATTCCAACAGGGCAAGCTTGTAAAAAATTCCTTGCCCCACTGACTTTAATGGAAATGAATGAAAACTCATTTGGTATCTGAAAACAAACTGAGATAGGTGATTGATAAGACAACAAACTGAACCAAAATGTTTCCTGTGCAATCCCTACTACTTGTGTTTTGGGCTTATATTTAGATTAATAGAAATTCTATCATAGAATACGGTCCTTGGTATTTTTTTTCAGGCCTTGTAAGCACCCACTTCTCTCCCTCTGCCCACACATACTAATCACTAACTGTGGAAGGGGGAGGGTTGAGGCAGTAAGCCTGCATTACAGCCATATGCTGACTGCTTAGCATACAGCTTCCTAACGAAACACTAACACCAAATTCTTGCTCACTAATGCTAACCTGGGATTCACCGCTAAGGGCAGCTCAGACTTAGTATTAGAGCCCCAGCATTGTACTCAGCCTTTCAGTCTTCTGAACACTTAAGACTAGCTAATAGCCCCATTACCATGGTTTCAAATAGGGCTGCATTTCATTAAAAATTTTAAGCGTGATTAATCACACAATTAAAAGCATTTTATTTATTTCCCACTGCAGTTCCTTGTGACTCAAGGCAAGTCGCTTAACCCTCTATTGCCCCTGGTGCAAGATAAGTACCTAAACTGCTTTGATTGTAACCACAGAAAGGTGGTCTATCAAATCTCAACCCTGTTCCCTTCCCAAGAGGGCTGAATCTCCCTCCCTCCCACCCCCAGATCCAACATTTCTCCCTTTCTCTTCCTTCCTTCCCCTCCCTCCCTTCTCCTCTTCCCCAGGTCCATTATCTTTCTCTCTCATTTCCTCCCTCCCTCCCACTTTCCAGCATCTCTCCCTCCCACCCTCCAACCTTATGAGCAACAACACCCAGCACCAGGATCTTCCTGTGGCTGCTGGAGCTCAATGCCTCAGCCATAGATTTCACCAGTGGCCCCTTCCAGTTCTGCTCATGGGTCTGCAGTGCAGTCTTCAACCCCCCCACCTGAGGGCATCTGCCCTCCCCTCTCAATACCCCCTCCCTCTGCTGGTTTACCTTACAGGTAGCCTTCTGTTGGTCCTTGGCAGCAGCAGCAGCATTGCAATCACACTGCCTGCGGCCTGCTCCAAGGCTTTCCCTCTGGCCCATCCCGCCTCCTATATCACTTTCTGTTTATGCATGGGTGGGATGGATCAGAGGGAAAGCATCGGATCAGTGCACAGGCAGTTTATTTGCAACACTGCCACAAACCAATAGAAAACCACCTTTAAGATAGACCAGCATGAGTGGGGAGAAAGATGCTGCATGGCGCCAAGGACAGGACTTGGCAGTAGACGAGAGCAGAAGAGATGTTTGGAGGAGACAGGAGATGCTGTATTGTGATTAAATATTTTAAAACTGTGATTAATTAATGCATTAATTGCAAAGTTAACTTAAATTAACTTGCAGCCCTAGTTTAAAATAATTTGTGTACTGTTATCTAACATGTCTTTGCGTAGAGTTAGCTCCTATGCCAAACACTTTTTTTTTTTACAACTGTGACCACAAAATTGTGTGCTACAGCCATGCTAACCCTGCACAAAGTCATGCACACTTTATTGCACTGGCCCCTGATACAGATCCTTTCAATCAGATTAATTCTTTACCTTCTGCTATAATCCCTCCTAACAGAAGGCTGCAGCTCAGCTTCATTCCCTTTCTCGCCTGCTTTGCCAAATAACCCTCATCCACATTTTTTTACATGTTGCTTCAACCAGTTCACTGATACCAACTTTATGATATCTTCATAAAGTAATGATTCATAACAATCCATTGACTTCTACCTCCAAGTATCATCCATTATCCATAACACCTGGATCTGGGACCTGTTCACCAGGGCACATACCACCCCATCTTTCTCATCTCTCCCGCCCGCAAGACCTCATTAATCAATAAAACTCACATACAAACCAAACTGGGTTATCAGCAGGCCGCAGCTTAACTGGAGCTGCTGGCTGTGTTTCTGCCAATGGCCTGCAGTGGTGCACTACATGCCTAATTTACTAAGCTCTCTTGTTTTAGATGTGAAATGGGAAAACAGCTTTAGTAAATTAAACTCTAAAGGAGCTGTGGTGGTAGGGAGTGGAAGGAAACGCGTAGCTACTGATGCCAAAATCTAGAATTCCGAAAAAAACTAAAAACTCACCTGTTCAAGAAGGCATACCCCACAGTATCTGACATAAATATCGAATAATGAAATATGGCATTTTAATCAGGAAACGGGCAGTATTCAACCCCGACGCATGATCACACCCTAATATTTTGTCTGTATCACCCCAACGTATTTACCGATACTTCTTTACTGTATTTGTCACTGTAATAGTACCCCTATACTGTACTGTTCACACTAGAGTCACTAATCACCTCTCCGGAACTATGTATGCCACTTTGAGCCTACTAATGTGGGAAAAGGTGGTATACAAATGTAACAAATAAAAATTAACAACTTTCAAACAGGCCCAGCCCTTGTGTAATCGGGCCCGTCCAGACAGGCTCTTGGGCTTGTCTTTTCCTATAATGTTTCTGGACTCATGCATTACACCAATGGTCTCTAATTGTTCTCATACCTCACACTAACATTATCGGCTTTTGTCTGACCTAGAACATAAACTGCACTGAAACCTGGAAAGGGGATATTAACGGTATACAAGAATTGATCTGATTTGATCATGATTCACTCAGCTGCAGAAATAGTTATGGTCTCGCTGCTCTTTTTTTGCTGTACTGTAGCATAACATTTTATTACCATTAGACAGTTACAGAGTACACCTCTGCAGGGCACGTTGCATAATCACTCCACAAATACAGCACATGTTCATGACAGGCCACAGCCAAATGCATCAAGCCTGAACTGCCCCTGTTTGGCAGTAGTCAATAACCAAATATTTAAGCTGGCATTTCAAACAGCACCTAAATGCAGCTTTTATTTTCACTAAAATCTCTCTAATCACAACAGGTCTTCTAGAATTCAAAAGACCTTAACTCTTTGCTCCAAAGAATTATTCAGAGTTCAGAAACCTTCCTGCTAGGTATCAAAAAGTTAGCACCAATTAAATAAACAAGTTGTTCAATTCAAGTAATCAATACATTCCATATGGGAAATAAAAGCAACCAGTGGTGGGGAATCAACAAGGCAATAAATAAATGTAACAATTACTCAAAATTGCCCCCATTATGTTTTCACTTGAAAATGTTGGGGCTTCTACTATATGTGATCCCTATAAATTGGCTGATCTATTTGCTGAGTTATCACTAATGCTCAAGAACCTGGACTCTGCAAAAAGTCTGAGAGATGCCTTAGAGAAATGTAAGCTGGGGGACTAAGTTCAGAAAACTTACCAAAGTGCTAGTCGAATTCACAGAGACGCAAAATTCCCAAACCTGACCTCAGGGTATGGGGCTGAATTTTACAGTCCCACCGTCCTCTCAAGACTCTTACATTCCTCACAACCGTACTCGGTTACATAAAAGAGCAATGTCTACTGCATGCAGCTTTTCTGTGATTTCCAGGTAAATAGTTAAAAAATAAATAAATAATTCGCCATTCCACACCATCAGCTACTGCTCCACATCACCATGTCTGAAATGCTCAAGTACATCACCTTCTTTGCATCTTTCACATTCATCCATTAAGGTACTTACAAGTTACAACAAAATCCAGCATCTTGCCTTATACAGCCCAAGTCTGAATTTTTGATTTTAGGATGAGGAGGAAGGATGGAAAACAAACTGAAAGTGACCCTGGCCAGCCAGTAGCATATAGAAGGCACCGAGGTTTGGGTTTTTTTTTAACCTTTAAGTCAGGTCTGCCCCTCCCAGCATCATCTAAGGCCAGAGAAGCTGTGGAGGCTTGGAGATTTGTGAGGCAACATGTCATGGTCAATTCTTAAGGACGACACCTAATAACTGGATTCAGGGCCCATAATTTGGTGGTCATTGCCCTGGAAACAATCCCTACAATGGCCACACAGAGTAGCAAATAAAAGGCTCATGACGCTAGATCCCAGCCCCAGTTCTGATGGAACTACAAGGGAGCAGAAGGATACAGACAGGCTAAGGAAGAACATTTGAAATAACCCCTCCCAACCTATAAGAATAGCCATACTGGCTCACAACAACGGTCCCATCCAGCCCAGTATCCTGTTTCCAATAGTGGTCAATTCAGGCCACAAGTACCTGGCAGAAACCCAAATAGCAACATTAAGATCTTTGGATCTAAGAGACTTGATCACATTACTCCTGTGCTTTATCATTTGCATTGGCTGCCTGTTGCAGTATGTATTCATTTTAAGCTGTTGTGTTAGGTTTATAAACCATTTCATTTGAGACATCCAGCTTATCTTTGCAGCAAGTTGCAGAAATATTTTCTTAGCAGGAACTTTGTTCTTCACAGAAAAATTGCAACTTCCCAGTCTTAGTGTAATAAAACTCTTATTTACTAGGAAGCATGCATTTTCTTATGTTGGTTGTTTCGAAGACTTGGATGTTTTATAAATATTTTATTTAATTAGTTACAGATACTATTTGCTGGGTAGTGTTAATTTATAAAATTTGCAATGCAGCTGTTATTTTATGTATTTTTAACTCGTGAACACTGACACTGTGGTATATATAAAATGAATAAATCCAATCCAATCTTCTGTCTCCTTTTCTTCTACTTGCCTTGCCTTGTTCACCCACGTCTCATCAGCCTCATCCACTTACATTTTTGTTTATAGGTCTCCCAGCACTGTCCTTTTTCAGTCTCACTCCCTATAGGTTCTTCATTCACCTGCCATCATTAAAGGCCTGCCTAGTTGGCAGCAATGAGGGAGTGCTGCTCACAAACTAAGAGTGCCCTCTGATGCTCAACAGGAAGCACACAGAAGGGGATACTTTGGGTACATCTCCTACATCAGTCTGTGACTTCTCACCTGTCATTGTATGGGCAATTCTATAACAGGGCACTTACACTTACGTGGTACTTGTGTGTACCAATGTACTGAAAACTGGTACTTACATGTAAGTGGAAGCAAATCGAATGAGCGTTATTCTGTAAGGGCACACAAAAGTGATGTAGCACGTAAATGCAAGGGGGGACTGAAACTTACAGAATACAATAAGTGTGCCCTTACTGCATTTAGGTAACCAGAGTTACACTAAGTTTATTAGGCACACTGATACTGGATTACACTTATATTGCCCAGATGCCATTGCAGAAATCGCAAGTGGAATCGGTGTGCCTAAAAGGAGGCACCCACTTATAGAATTGCCCCAATATGCCTCACAACATTTACCTCCATTAAATCCATATATTACTTTCCCTCAGTCTGCTGCAGCCAGTTGCTAGTTCCAGGCCAAACTATGGGCAGCCCCCTGCCCCACACCCACTTCCTTGCCACATTCGTGCAGCATGGACTTTGTTTAATTTCCCAACACTTCTCATCAGTCACTGGCATCTGGCATCCTGTGGACTGCTTCAAGACTACTCTTTGCCCAGAGGAAGAAGCCACCAGCATCAGTTAGTGTTTTCAGCAGTCACTCTTCTACTTTCTCCTCTTTAACTGATGCTTGCTGCTTCTTTTTCATACTGCTTCTATCCTTTTCTGGCCAATGCCACCTCATTTTAGTTACTACATTTATTTTACCTTGATTCATCTTCAATTTTTGCATTTTTATATTTGCCTCTTCCTTTCTCATGAACTTCATAATCACTATTTTAAGACATGAATTCAGAAGTTTGTACAGACTACTACAATGCAACCAGCTATAGATAAACACACATCAGATTTGAACAGAACACAGAGAGAAGACAGAATGGCACCAGACTTGGAGTTACAAAGATAAAGGAATGCCTAGATACAGATACAAACAGTATAACTGACCTCCAAAGATAAGGAGCTGGTCTATACTCAGAATCTCCTGTTCTAAGGGTAGTAGGTGGCTAACAGATAAGGAGAGACTTTGAAAAATAGCTGACCACACAAATTAAACTTGTCCCAGAAAATTGCCTGTAAGGGCATTCAGTCTAATTGGAAAAAATGTAGTAAATCTCTAATCAGTTAACAGACGGTGCCTCAATATGAACCAACAAATCATGCATGAGCAACTACATACACTTCTCTACTGAATCACTCTAGAGATCAAACTTTTTTTTTTGCTATTTGCTGCTTCACAGACCAACACCCAAGGGAAGAGAATGCACACTGAGGGGTAAAGGAATTTGTCTGGTCATCAGTTCCTTTACTATATGAAAACTGTTGTAAATCAGGACAACTCCTAGCAGGAGCTATATGGTTCAGTAATTATTAAACATGGACATAAGTACTGTTAAACTTTAATTCATAGACAGATGAAAGGAGAAAGTCTATGCAAACCTAAGTGGGAGGCCCTAAGTTTCATGACAAAATTCTTATTGAGGCGACAATGGTGCCCTAACTCCAATCTTTACCCCCACGTCCCAATTCCCTCACTACAATTTCCCCTTTACATTTAGATCACCCTCAAACACAGCATAACCCTTCTAATTGTATCCCAGTATCTTCATCTTTTAACTCTACTCCTCCCTCTTCCTTCAGTTGCACAGTCTGGAACTGCTGATCTGTCTCGTATGTCTACTATGGTTCTTGACTTCTTTCTCCACTTGCAATCATAAAAACCTAAATTTATCCTCCCCTCTCCACTCACAACTCAGCAATAAGTAACTCTCTTCTTTATATTAACCCACATTTCCAAGACTTCTGGTGGTGATGGAAGGAGAAGATAGTGGCCCCATTTCTCTTGTTGTCTTAGTGTTTCCCAAAATCTATTCTTCTGCTCTTCACACTTTTTTTCATTGAATACCATTACTCTATTATCCTCAAAGCTTTACTAATTTTCTCTTTGATTATCTAGACATGTAGTGTCTCCACTCATACTAGATGGCAATCATGTAAGTAAACTTATCTGATGCATCATAGCCTGACACACAGAAAGCTATTCTAAAATTGCCCCCCACATGTCAGAAACTGAAAGTATATTCTCTGTTCAGAATATACCCAGTTGAGGTGGTCCTTCAGATAAGCGGGACCTTATAAGAATAAAGCTGTAAAAAAAAAATCAGAATGAGAACATTAAAATCCACTCCAAAAACAGAGAGACAATGGAGACTATTGAAACTAGAAGTAGCGGGGCCGATATTCAGACCATGGGAGTCAGTCTGGCTAACTCCATCGGTTGGCAGTGAATCCGGATATTAAAATATCAGGCCATTTCCAGTGACTGGAATTAAATATCTGGTTTATTTTTGGCCGGTTTAAACTTAATCAGCCAAGCCAATATTCAGCGCTGGCTGGTTAAGTTTAAACTGACCCAAGATTTGGGCGTCCTGATTTGGTCACCAAACTTAGCCAGCGATGCGCTGAATATTCACAGATAGCCAGTTATATCACGCGATATAACCGGTTATCCGCTAAGCGCTGATCATGAATATTCAGAAGATAACCATCTCTCTCCTACTGAATACTAGTAGATAGCATTTTAGTTCTGCTTGTCAATAAGAGCAATTTAGCAAATTTTTAATAAACTATATCCATAAGAGCAACAAAACAGACATATACAGGTGAGGAACAATGAATGTCAACCAAACATTTTTAGAAACCCCTTTTTCATTTTATATTTTGTTCTTTATTTTCTTGAGTAGTTTGCCCTTTTCTTTTTATGGACCTTGCCCTTTTTTTTTCTTGTCTCTCCAGCCTTCAGGACCCTTCTCCCTCCCTCACACCCACTCCACCTCCTACTCCTTGCTTTGTTCCCTTCCTCCAGGCATTCTCCCTCCTCTTTTTCTCTCCCATCCTCCTCCTCTTCTGTCCTTCCTCATCTTTCCCCTCTCTGGTACTGTTCATCTTACAGACCAACAATAGGGTCTCACCAGCAACTGCTGCACCTTCCTCTCTTCTGGCCCACAGCAGGCCCCAAAATTGTAGGCACCCAAGAAAACCAGTTCCTGGGAATTTTCCAACTCTCCAACTTACCATTTGAAATATGAAGGTCAGAGTGCCACAGATACGGACAGTCTTGTTGAATCGGAACTCCAGGTACTAAAAAGTAATAATAATAAAAAAGATCAGTCAGGATTAGCTACCTTGTAAACAGTCACTATACCTTAACAGTCTAAAATAATTTAATCTTCTGAAACAATCACAACTATGGCATCCCATTGTCAAGACACCTTTGTTATTAACATTTAAAATGAAATTTATAGATAATTAGTTAAATTTCAAATCAAGATGGCTTGGTAAGATGGTTATTTAACCATCACCTCACAGTCTCATATTTCCCTAAGAATCAAAATCAATGCTAAATGTCTACTAGCTAAACATGTCCAAGGAATTAGACTACTGAGATCCAACTTGTCAGAGAGACTGGAGGAATAAGTATCCCAATAGTTACAATAGGCGTGGTAAAGGGTATGTTGGTTGAGAATAAAGCTACATCATGCCAGTCTGATCCAGTTCCTATTGATTTTCTGCTGGAGTGAAAACAATGGGTAACTTCAGTTGACTTATATGGTCAGTACTTCCTTGTTCCAGGGTATTCTACCTAACTCTTTTAAACATGCTATTATCCAGCCCATTTTCAAAGGAGAAAATACAGATAGAGGGTACTTTTCCTCTTAGTGTCCAGTCCCTCAATTGCTATTTATTAGTAAAATTTAATGAAAAATGTGCTTATCGGCAATTATTGGATAAAGTGGAAATATCTGGGGCTTTGAGTAGTCAATCTGGTTTTCAGAAAAATCATAGTAAAGAAATGGTACTGATTTCTTTGATAAATGATATCAGATTTAGCATGGACGAGGGAATGATGTTCTTCTATTGCTTAACAGCAGTCTGGTACCATAATTCATTATTTGTTCTTATAAAAATGATCTGACTCAGGGTTCAGAGGACAAACCTGAATTGGATTCGTTCTTTTCCATCTGATAGGTCTCAACAAGCGATTTGTAATGGTCAGAGGTCAGAAAATCTCTCTCTATTGTGGTCTACCCCAGGGTTCGATTTTATCCCCACAGTTTTTGTCATCTATATTCAGTGCATTTTGTCTAGCAAAAAAGGTGCCGGTACTCAAATGCCAGGCCACCCTTCAGGGGTGGAGTGATCATTGAGGGTCTCACCCCACAATAGCCAGGACCCCTGCAACCAGTCATAGAATCTATGACAAGGCAGAATTTGTATGTAGAACCTGAGCTCTTTCATTAAAATATGAGAACCATGGGTCAAGTTTAGCAGACAGTGGAAAAGGTGCCGGTACTCAGTACCCCCAAGTACCCCCTCAAAAAAAGCCCTGTTTATATTTAAGCCCTACATTATAGAGAACTGCAGATTACATTATCTATTTGCTGGTGATGTCCAACTTTGATGGGAACAAATGCTAAACTATTCCTGTCAAAAAATATTAGCTCAGTAATTAGGGCTTGTGCAAATCTATATAAATAAATATGTAAGAGAACTTATTCAGTAAAGGAATCACCCTGTGACTTAAGGAACTATATGTATGAAGCCGTCACAATCAAGCGACTCATTCATAATTGTTCTATGAAACATCACTATAGCTCTCAGTGCAATGACCTGCCATTGATACTTGAAAGAAACACTGCTATTTGTTCCAGCTTTGTGGACCCCACTAAGTCCCTGAGGAAGGGAGCTATGTCGGACAATTTTGGGGTCTGAGGATTAAGTACATCTGCTGTCTTTTGATAACACAGTGACATTCATTGTTTTTGGCCACAGCAATCCGTACATGGCTAGCACTTAAGATTTCAGAAGGCAGTGCTTGTAGTGAGTTTTATCATTTAAATATTGCACATGCACAAAATATGCACAATGAAAATATGCACTGAGAAATATAGTGATGTTTCATGGAACCATTATGAATGAGTTGCTTGACTGCAATATTTGAAAGGTATTAATCTGCAAACAAATCTTTTCTGGAGGTGGGAAGACAGTAGAACTAGAGGGCATGAAATGAGGTTGAAAGGGGGAAGACTCAAGAAAAATGTCAGAAAGTATTTTTTCATAGAGAGAATGGTGAATACTTGGAATGCCCTCCCGCGGGAGGTGGTGGAGATGAAAGTGGTAACAGAATTCAAAAATGTGTGGGAAAAACATAAACGAATCCTGTTCAGAAGAAATGGATCCTCAGAAGCTCAGCGGAGATTGGGTGGCAGCACCAGTGGTTGGGAGGCAGGGCAGGTTCTGGGCAGATGTTGCGTTCTCGAGGGCCTTGGCATTCTGTCAGGTCCTCGAGGCAGGACTGGAGTTCTTGAGCCCTTGGGCCACTGCCGAGGAGCGGCAGCGGCAGGCAACACCACCTCAGGACTGGAAACACAGAAGAGCAGTACTGGAACTCTGGACTGGAGTAGTACAAGGCAGGCAACTAGAACAGACGAGAAAGGAACAGCTACCTGCACCTAGCCACCGTTCCTCCGGAGTTGAGCTCCGGAAGTGCAGGCGGCCGGCAGGACTTGCAGGATAAGGCAGGAACTGAAGATCCAGAGGACCCACCCTGGGTCTGGGATACACGAGGGAGACCAGACTAGGAACTAAACACAGACAGTAGCCAGCAGAGCTGCTGACCCCCAGAAAGAAGGTAAGGCTGAGGGTGGTCACGGCCACCGATGTGACAGCAGACTTCTATGGTCTATGGCCTGAAAATGGCAAGGATAAATCAAGGTCAGTTATACATATAAAGTAGCACACATGAGTTTATCTTGTTGGGCAGACTGGATGGACCGTACAGGTCTTTATCTGCCATCATCTACTATGTTACTATGCAATGGTTTCATGCATATAGTTCCCTAATATACAGGGTGGTTCCTTTACTGAATAAGTTCTTTTGCACATTTATTTATATAGGCTCACACAAGCCCTAACTTCCGAGTCTATCTTTTTTGGTGGTAGTAGTTTAGCATTTGTTATTTACTCTAAACCCCTAGTGAGGTTTTTGTTTTGTTGCACCAATTTTGATTGGAAGTCAGGAGGGATCAGGATATTGTCTTGAAGTCTTTGGAGAAATGTCTGCAGGGATTTTCTCAGAGGTTCAAGAATAATGAGCAGAAACTAAACTTGGATACAACCTAACATATGTTTTATAGGCAACAGAAGATTCTGACTTTGGTGTCATGTATTGATGATGGCACTTCTTTAACTGAAAGATATTAGGTAAAAGAAAAACGAATTGGGTGTTTAGTTATATAGAGATTTCAGCATTAAAGAACAGATCACTTTAGTCACACATCTTTTGTTAGCCTATGGTTACTTCATAGATTACAATCATTATTAGATCAAAAGGGCTCAGCTGTCTTGATGCATGCCCTTGTCATTTCCAGAACAGATTATTGCAAAGCTTCCAAAATACCAGCTAAAAAGACAGTGCAAACCACTGCTGCTCGTTTCTTGAGGAATAAGGAAGTATATTACTTCATTTTAGCAGAGTTGTACTGGTTGCCAATTGGAAAGCTCTTCGTATTTAAATTGCAGTCTACTTGTATGCAGTCATTCAAGATATTGGGCCCTAAATTGTGGAATAATCTTCCTTTTTAAACTATGGCAAATATAATGATACGACAAGTTTAAAAAAGAATCTGAAAGCATGATTTTTATAAAATTCCGTTTCTGATCAGGAATCAACATTTGGAATAAAAAATCCACTGTTTATTTTTGGGATAAGCAGCATAAAATGTATTGAACTTTTTTGTGATCTTGATTGGCCACTGTTGGAAACAGGATGCTGGGCTCATTGGACCTTTGGTCTTTCTCAGTGTGGCAATACTTATGTAAGATCCTTCTTTCATTTGGTTTATATTTTATGATGTGGGGAATACAATATGTTGGTAAATAGGGGGTGGAAACATTTGTGTTTGATATTGAGTTAATAGTGACTCAACTGTAACTGGCCTTGAGATAATCTGATAAGGTGTGTCATCAAATGTTGTACAAGTAAGTAAAACAGTGGCAGAGAACCACAGAAGCCTAAATCAAAATCTCACTGCTACTCCTTGTGATCTCAGGCAAATCAAACCCTCCATTGCCTCAGGTACAAATTTAAGAGCCCCGTTTACTAAGCCGTGCTATAAGTGTGATAGCGTTTTTAGCATGCGCTAAAACTTAGCGCTCGCTAATGCTAAAGACACCCGTAGGAATAAATGGGTGTCTCCAGCGTTTAGCGTGTGCTAAAAACGGTAGTGCACCTTAATAAACAGGGACCTTAGAATATAGGCTCCAGGCAAAAGGAAATATTTTTTGTAACCTGAATGTAGCTTGCCTTGAACTTCTGAGAAAGACATGAGCTAAATCCAAATTCCTAAATCCATTAATGCAGGACACGGTCTTTATCAGTTGTATCATTCTTTCATTCATTGTATCCAAATTAACCGTACACCACGCCAAACATCATGTTAGACTGCTAGATGACATACCCTTGGGACGGTCACAATTTCTGAGGTATTTTACAAAAGGGTCCCCGAATGTGGAGCCTTTTGTAGGACGTATAGCAGTTATGTGTGTATTTGAAGGCATAAACAGCCAAAAACAAACGCAGAAAATAGAGCAGCAGTGCTCAAGGGGTGTTCCATATGTAAGCAGTGGTATTTACATCTGTTAAATGCCAATTTTACAACTGATATCTTGTAAAACTACACAGACAAGAGAAGCCAATGAAAGAATTGAATTTTAAACATCAAAGTTTGGATGTTTGAGGATTTCCTTTTTTGTTTTTGCAAGCTAGAAGGGATAAGCACAATGCCCATTCACTCAGTCCTCTAAACCCCCAGTCTGAAATGAGCAGTTAGCTCACACACATGATTCAGAGGACGTGTAAATGCTGAGAAGGGTCATTTTTTGACACACACATGTATTGCCCTTGAAAAATTGAAAGAGCACATATATTTTACTAGTCCATCCACACTAATCCCTCCCCCCATAGAAATGTATATGTGCTGCAGATATACATGTGTAGTAGAGGCTTTCTAAAATTACAGCATACACGTATATGCCCATTTGCATGTGTAAAAACTATTTAACACATGTAAATGCCACCAACTCCTAAACATTTAAAAAGAAGAGGGAAAGCATGCAAAGCATTGCTCATGGATTTTTTCCAACATCTCTGCACATGCGTGCATGTGTGTATAGCTGTGTTGGCTCTCTGTGTCTGTCTTAGAGGAGAGAGAGGAGGGAATGGTTTTGTTCATGGATAGTGGAGGTATTGGAGATATGGGGTAGTTTTGCAGGGCGGGGGGGCCAAGTCCCTAACTGCAATGTTTCACTATATATCTAAGTTTCTATGCTGCAGAAGTTGAAATTGCTTCTCCCATAGAAATGCATAGAGCCATTTTTTTTAGAAGAGCTTATTTCTCTGAAACCCCACTCCAATATGGCCCATTTGTTAACTCTGTCTATCTTCACTAGTTTTTCCCCCCATTCCAACTTTTCAATGTTGATTTTCAACTGGTTATGCATCATTCTTTCCCACTTCCATTGAGGTGGAAAGAGTAAAAGTTAGAGCACCTACCAATATAAGTACCAATAAACGTAATATTGGGGGGGGGGGGGGGTCCCGTGACACTATGCTCAGGAGCAGCAGCTAGTTTTTCTGCTCCTGCCACCTCTCCATAAAACCTCTAATTTTTACATAGCAAACCTCAGATTTTAGGCTGTTCCTGCTCTATATGAGTCTCTGAGGGGCAAGATTCAAGGAATTGGCGATTAACAACTAATGGCGACTAAAAATCTCCGGAAAGAGAAAGACAAACAGAAATTACAGGGGGACAAGATGGTGGTGCCTGCTAGCCTGCCAACTCTACTGTCAGCTCCGTGTCGGTAGCAGAAGTAACAACGGAAGTAATTGGAGCAATGGAGCATGTCTTGGACAATCGGCTGGGCCCCATAGACTCAAAGTTAGAACAACTTCAAAGTAATCTCAATCGTATCACTGCAGATTTAGCAACCTACCGACACTGCACTGAGGAGTGGGAAGACAAGATGACAAAGGTGGAGGAAGCCCAGATTCGTATGCAAAAAGTCCCTCCTAAATCGAGGTCTGGCTATGCCTCCGGTAGAGGCTTGCATTTACATGGTTATATATACTTAGATAAGCATGGACAAATCTTCTGGATTAACAGCAAGTGTATGTGCTTGCTTTCATTTTGAACATTCACCAACGCCTGCTCAGGAAAAATATATGTGACTATTACATTCCAAGTGACTAGCCCCATGTATTGTACTCTGCTCGCTGTAAATGGTTTTCAGAAAATTGCTCAAATCTTACAGTTTTCACAAACAAGGTATTTGGTTGCCAGCTTAAATACTTCAGCATTCAATTTGGGATTAGTTAAATCTGGCTTCACTCCCTGTTCACTCCCTCCATTTGCTGTGGAATTGCACCATAATTTTTTATTTGAATGTTTCTATTTCTTTTCATAGGTAAATCCCAAAGAAGACTGGAACATCATTATATGAATATTGCCCAGCATCTTTTACTCCTACAATTAATCCAAGCATAAAACTACCTCCTTAGGTGCTACAATTTACTCCTGAGGTAAGTTTTCAACATGTGTATCTGGATTTTCAAAACGCATTTGACAAAGTACCTCATGAAAGACTACTGAGGAAATTAGAGTCATGGGATAGGAGGTAGTGTCCTATTGTGGATTAAAAACTGGTTAAAAGATAGAAAACAAAGAGTAGAGTTAAATGGTCAGAATTCTCAATGAAGGGTAGATAGTGGGGTTTCACAGGAGTCTGTGCTGGGACCGCTGCTTTTTAACATATGTATGATATAGATATGGGAATAACTACTGAGGTAATTAAATTTGCTGATGACACAAAGTTATTCAAAGTTGTTAAATCAGAAGAGGACTATGGAAAAATTGCAAGAGGACCTTACGAGACTGGGCATCCAAATAGCAGATGACATTTAATGTGAGCAAGTTCAAAGTGATGTATGTGAGAAAGAGGAACCCAAACTATAGCTATATGATACAAGGTTCCACATTAGGAGTCACCAATCAGGAAAAGGATCTAGGTGTAATCACTGATGATACGTTGAAACCCTCTGCTCAATGTGCAGCGGTGGCTACGAAGGCAAATAAAATGTTAGGTATTATTAGGAAAGGAATGGAAAGCAAAAATGAGAGTGTTATAATGACTTTGTATCGCTCCATGGTGCGACTGCACCTCGAATGCTATGTGCAATTCTGGTCATTACATCTCAAATGAGATACAGTGGAATTAGAAAAGGTATGGAGAAGGGCGACAAAAAAGATAAAGGGGATGGGACGACTTCCCTATGACGAAAGGCTTGGCTAGGGTTCTTCAGCTTGGAGAACAGATGGCTGAGGGGAGATACGATAGAGGTCTATAAAATAATGAGTGGAATGGAATAGGTGGACGTGAATCACTTGTTTACTCTTTCCCAAAATATTAGGATTAGGGGGCAAGCAATGAAGCTATTATGTAGTACATTTAAAACAAATTGGAGAAAATATTTCTTCACTCAACGTGTAATTAAACTGTGGAATTTGTTACCAGAGAATGTGGTAAAGCAGTTAGCTTAGCGGGGCTTAAAAAGGTTTGGATAACTTCCTAAAAGAAAAGTCCATAAGCTATTATTAAGATGTACCTAGGGAAAATCCACTGCTTAATTTTAGGATAAGCAGCATAAAATCTATTTTATTGTTTTGGGATTTTGCCAGGTACTTGTAACCTTGATTGGAAACAGGATATTGGGCTTGATGGACCTTCGGTCTGTCCATGGCAACACTTATCTCTCTATATAAAACGCACCTCCAACGTTCTAATGAAGCCGGAAGCCTGAAAACGGAAGCTGTAGTTGTGTAGATCGCTGTTTGCCCATGAGTGTCTGCCCCGCTCTCACGTCACAAAGTGATGACGTCGAGGGCGGAGCACTGACACTCATCATAGTAACATAGTAGATGACGGCAGAAAAAGACCTGCATGGTCCATCCAGTCTGCCCAAGACAAACTCATATGTGTATACCTTACCTTGAATTTGTACCTGTCCTTTTCAGGGCACAGACCATATAAGTCTGCCCAGCAGTATTTCCCGCCTCCCAACCACCAGTCCCGCCTCCCATCACCGGCTCTGGTACAGACCTTACAAGTCTGCCCTCCCCTATCCTCGCCTCCCAACCACCACCCCCTCTTCCCCCCACCTGCTCCGCCACCCAATTTCAGCTAAGCTTCTGAGGATCCATTCCTTCTGCACAGGATTCCTCTATGCATATCCCACGCATGTTTGAACTCAGTTACCGTTTTCATCTCCACCACCTCCCGCGGGAGGGCATTCCAAGCGTCCACCACCCTCTCCGTGAAAAAATACTTCCTGACATCTTTCCTGAGTCTGCCCCCCTTCAATCTCATTTCATGTCCTCTCATTCTACCACCTTCCCATCTCCGGAAAAGATTCGTTTGCGGATTAATACCTTTCAAATATTTGAACGTTTCACCCGTTGCTACGCCACAAAACGTAACGTCAGACGCATCACGGACCTATGACAACGGGCATGAAAAAAGTAAGCACTATCACCAGCTCCTGGAACTTGGAGGGAGGCGGGGAGGACCCTGGAACTCGGACGCAGAGAGGGAGGGGGGAGACGGCCCTGCAACTCGGAGGGACGGAGGGAGGGAACGGCCCTGCAACTCGGAGGGAGGGAGGGAAGTTGAGAACACATTTAGCCTAACAATCCCTTTCAAAACATTTATTGCAGAAAGGCAATACCTTGCTAGCGCCCGTTTCATTGGTTTCAGAAATGGGCCTTTTATCCTAGTGTTTTATAAAGCCCTTGGGTACCCTCTACCATACAGCATATGCACTCTTCATTATACAGATTGGGAGGAAGAGTGAGGGAAAAGAAGGGGATAGTGCAATTTTTATATAGCATTTTACATTGCTAATCATGTTTTAATCCATGAATGGCTTTTCATAATTACTTTTTCTAGGATTAAATATGGAACCTGTTCTCCAGTTACCTTCTAGCATGAACACCAAGCCACACCGAGAAGCTCTTCTACAGCAAATGCGTATTCACTGTGGGGGAGAGTGAACCTGGGAAGCCCAAATGCCACTGCAGCTCCTTGTGACCTTGGGCAAGTCACTTTACCCTCCACTGCCTCAGCTAAAACAGATTGTTTCTCTAGCTTGTAGCTCGCCTTAAGCTCAAATTTGGAAAAAGTGAATAACAAATTTAGAATTAAATTCTACTACTAGACCAGAGGCATATGAAAAGTCTCTCTATTTGTAGAGAAGGGCGCTTCTATGTGTACACTTTTCACAGAGATAAGGCCTTATTCTATAAAGTTTATGCTCCTAAAATTTATGCTCCTAAATTATAAACCTAATCTATGCTCCAAAATAGATTATGCTTGTAATTTAGAAGCATTTAGGAAGTAAATTTAGGAGCATAACCTTTATAGAATAAGGCCCTTAGTGTGTAGGTATTCCTGAGGTATAGTTGAAATGTGTGCACTTATTTTATAAAATATGCAGATACGTGCACAGAATGTACATACAAATTTACACCATACTTGGAGGAGGTGTAAATTTTTTGCATGTGAATTTACATGCTACTGGAGCTGGCTCTGCAAGTTTATAGGCACATAGCCACATATGCTGCCTTTAGAACATAGGCTTAAAATAAGCACATTTTTGGACTTTTCAAATATGCTCCTAGTTATAAAGTTGCCCCCAAAAAGCTTCATACTAACACACTTTTGATCAGTGTAGTTCTTGCTCTGTTAACAAATGAAAAATAAAGACTAATGGAATTAACAGAAATAAATAGCTGAAACATTTTTCTATTTCCTTTGTGCACCCATTGGAGGGATTTAGGCAAACTGCAGGCTGGGGTGTGATTGAGGTAGCAGAGCTGGCCCTGTGAGCAGTACACTGAGCCCAGCTGCCCACACCATTAAACTGCTGCCAGCACATACATGGCCAGACTTTGGATGCAAGGACTTACATCTGCTGAAACCTGGTGTAAATCCTGGCTCACAAGTTGGGTGCATAACCCCAGTATTCTATAACACTGCGCCAAAATTTTTGGAATGCCCCTGACCTGGCCATGTCCCTCCTATGGCCCCGTCCCTTTTTGGGTTGCGCACAAAACACTTTGGGCATGCAGTGTTATAGAATAGCACACAGGCAGATCCGTGCATGTCCAAATTAGTGCCTCATTAACTAGTCTACATGTGGATCTCAGATCCGTGCCCAAATATGGGCACTGTTGGGGTGGCTACTGATAAAGAGTCTGGTGATTTATTTTATTTATTTACTTTTATCTGGATTTGGCTCATTTTTTTCAGCAATAGCCAAGGTGAGTTACATACAGGTACATTAGGTTATTTCCCTGTCCCTAAAGGACCCACAATCTGAGGCAATGGAGGGTTAAGTGAGTTGCCCAAGGTCGAAAGAAGGAGCAGCAGCAACAGAATTTGAACTGGGCTTGCCTGGCTGTCTGCCCAGTGCTCTAACCACTAGGTTTCTCCTGTCACATTTTTTTCTGGTTAGGAATATACAAAATGTGCTTATGGTTGAAGAATCTGCTCACTGAAACAAGTCTACACAGGCCTCCTGGGTGCCTCAGCTGCAGTACTAAAGACTAAAGTCCAATTCCTGGCTCTGGTTTCTGATCCCCATGCCAGCCAGCGTGGAGGATTGGGGGGAGACCATGACTCCATCATATTGTAATAGTACTACCTACTGGATGAACCCAATGTGCATGTGTATTAGGTTCCACACAGGGGATCTGCGATCTGTAGCTCTGCTTGGATGCTCTTTATGATCAGCTAGAAGAACTATGATCTTTTATCATTAACTTACTCTCTGATTTTTCTTCTGGTACATCATCATCTCAATATACTTCAGAAAGAATAATCACTCTTCTACTGATATCTCTGTTAAAGTTATTCTTTGATTTTTTTACTCTTGCGTTTTATTTTCCTATCATTAAGCTTTCTATTGGTTGGTATAGGGATATCACATATGATTACAACTTAATTTTCTGCAGTGTTTCCCAGGATGTTGTCTAGAAAGCTCCCAGTGGATGAGCCATGTTCTTTATACAAGTTTTCTGACAAGAGATCACTGTATCCAGCAAGGATCATGCTGGGGGAGGGGAGGGGGGCTGCAGTTCTGTACTGAACAATTTGCAGTTATCTGCTTCTATAATTTTTTTGGAAGGGTTTTGGCCCAGACTATTCCTCTCTATCCCTGGATCATTTCCCAAACCTTCTCCCTCCATTCTCTTCTGATCTGGGCTGCTTGGCTCTCAGTTTGTGTTGTATAGTATCTGAATCCCAGAACCGAGACCACCCCATCCAGCTGAAACTCCTTGAGAACCACACATTCTGGATCCACAAGAATGGCTATTCCAAGGTGGTGACAGTAAACTACAGCAACGTAAAGTGTTTTTACGCCCACATTTTTCAGAGCTGATGCAGTAGTATATGACTCCTCTGGCATCTTGTGGGGAGGAGAGTAGATAGAGTAACGAGGGGAATGGGGGTTGGCTGGATAGCAGTAGGGATAATAGCTGGTTAGAGGTTGAGAGAGAGGGGGAAACTGGTGGGAGAAAGGGGTTAAAAAGGGAAGACACGGGTGGGGACCTGCTTCACAACAATAGTGCATTATGCAAAGAAGAGGGCAGCTGCATTTTCTATTGTGGGATCACATTTGTGGAATAGTTTGCTAGGGTACTTATGTCTGGTCATAAATGTTACCCCATTTTAGAGGCTGTTGAAGACCTATTTGTTTCTGTTAGCATATCCTCTGGCATAATGACAGTACAGGTATAGTGTGGGACAGCTTCTCAGTTTATTTTTTCTTTTATGTTGAATTTTACTGTTGTGTATGTGTAAAGCTTTTATGGATGTTTTATTGTGATCCGCCTAGTAGTCAGGTGGAAAAAATATATATAGGTGATGTGAAGGAACATTAAGGGCTTGATCTACTAAGCTCCCCCACCCTATAGTCACAGAATGGGAAAATACCTTAGTTAATCAGACCATAAAGGCATAAAGGCAGAGAAGGAACCGAATGTTGGAAGATCAAAAACCCCTCCTCCCCTCACTCTTCAGATGTAGTATGAGTGTCAGCCACTGGCTCCTACGTGTTTAAGCTAGCTCCTAGATCTTACAATTTATGAAGTGGTCATATTAAGGGAAAGGATATAGAAAATCTCATGCTTTAGAGTTAATCCCAACATGGCACCATGCACGTGGGATCTGATAAACACAGAGAACAAATGTTTTCACAAGAGCTTGACTGTGTAACTGTTAATGCCAAGATATTATGCCAACAAGCACTAGCAAGGGGCCAGTCATCATCTGAGTCAGTCTGTAAAGTGAAGAGAGATTTCCTAAACAAGCCTATCCAATACCTTTCAGAGAACAATGAAAGGGAAATTAAAAATCAGCGATTGGTTACATTTGCCACATTGAGCCTGGAATAGGTGGGAAAATGTGGGATACAAGTGCAGCAAAAATAAAAATTTGTCCAGTGACCCCTCAGTTAGTACTTAGCACTGTAATACCTTTCACAGCCAAATGTTCCGCCAACACTGCTCAAGTAGCAGCTTTTCAAAGTTTCTAGTTTTTTTTTTTCAAAACTGTATTCTATAAAATCATAAGTGTACCCCTTTCTGAATTATGAGCACAGCATTCTAAGCACTTTGAGATGCAAGTTAGATGACCCCTCATTTTATGAGCTCTGAATCAAAAAGGGGGTCCGACAGTTCCACAGCTTACCTCATAGGTGCTGGTCAGCCTCAGACGGTAGAACATTGGAATGAAGATATGTGCTGGGATGATAAGGCCCAATATATAGGAGCAGCCCAAGAACCAGTACTCAGTACCAAACTTGTAGATCTCAGAGGGAACCCCAAGGATAGCCACTGCTGACTGAAAGGTGGCCAGCAGGGAAAGTGCCACAGGCAGGAAAGTCATGCTGCGATCCGCCAGCAGGAACTCCTGCGTGGTACGCTGCTTCCCACCGCTAAATGCATAGAACAGCCCAATCCCTGAGGAAAGGACCAGGAGCAGCACAAATATTATATAATCCACCGTTGTGAACGTCATTATGGCAGGATGCAGTCAAAGGCCCCTCAGTTGAAGAGTTCTGGCTACGACAAAAATTGTGAGAGTCTTGCCATTCTTTCCAGCCCTGAACCCCAACTTCTTTGCAGTGTAAATTAGGCAGTCCAGGTCTGTCCTAAAATTTCTGTACCCTGTAAAACAATTTTTCCACTTTGCTAATCCTGCCTGTCAAATGATGCTTAGGAATATATCATTGGATCCTGCCAGAAATCTTTGTGCTTCCAAGTTACAGACACCAAGCCAATCCCTTCAAGCACTGCTGTCGGTTTTGGCAATCCTCTGAAGAAAGGGGTTGATATCTGAAAAATAAAATAAACAGTGTCACTGCACTTCCATTTAATTTCTTAATTTCACATGAAGCCTGTTCAGATCAGGCAAACCTTGCCATCTTTATACAAGCGAGAAACAAACGACTGCTCCCTACAAGACTGGATATCAAGAGAAACAATAGGGAGATTTTGCAGTCTAACTAGTCAGGATCAGAGCCAACTGGAATATAACAATGTAGGCTGTAACCTCAACTGGGGGAGGATCAAAGGTTGAGAAAATCCCCTACCAATCTGCTCTGATAAACTAGCTCCAGTGTCTCTCTCTGCAGTAAAGATTAAACTTTTACATATAACTGCTTTCAGAGGCGTCCAAGCTTTCTTATGCAAACCTTTGAAGGTCATATGACACACTTTCACCTAGATTTACTGGCACAGCAAGAAAAGGGCCATGTAATCTATAAAGTAAATCCCAGTCTAACAACAGTTCTATCACCCACTGAGAATCTAATGAAATTCTGAATGTATAAATGTCACCCTTCATTTCTTCTGTATAAAATCACCAGAAGGAAGTCTGCCAGCCAGACTGCTGCTGGACTGCCTCTTTACCTTCGCATCATAGTGGCAATGGATAAAGAAGGGTCAACAAGTTTGCTCCATCCTGAGCAACAGGGAGAAGCATTTCCTCCCATTGCTTTAAAACAAATCTGAAATTTATACCTGCTGCACACCACAAATACAGAGATTCATGGACACACATCTGAGCAAAGCTGTTTTCTACAGCAGCAGCTTGGAGGATAATTTTTGAAGAATCTCTTAAGAATTTAACTCTTACATTGTCATTTCACATAGAAATAAACTGTTTCATTTACAAATTAAGGGCTCAGTTTACTGAGCCTTGCACACTTTTTAGCGTGCGTTAAAAAGTGTGCGCACCTAAAAGCGCAGCTTAGTAAACAGGGCCATAAGTATTGAAAATTGTTGGACACTTTCCTTTTTTCTTCCTGCTTCTAGCTTCTATTCTTTGGAAGACAAATAAGATTTGGTTGGAGGCATGACCTAATGGTTAGTGCAGCAGGCTTTGATCCTGGCAACCTGGGTTCAATTCCCACTGTAGTTCCTTGTGACCTGGGGCAAGTCACTTAACCCTCCATTGCCCCAGGTACAAAAACTTGGATTGTGAGCCCTCTAGGAACAGAGAAAGTACCTGCATATAATGTGTACAGTGCTGCGTACATCTAGTAGTTCTATACTACTACTACTACTTACCATTTCTAGAGCGCTACTAGGTTTACGCAGCGCTGTACAATTTAACAATGAGAGACAGTCCCTGCTCAAAGAGCTTACAATCTAATAGACAAGTGAACGGTCGGTCCAATAGGTGCAGTCTGGATTCACTGAACGGTAAGGGTTAGGTGCCAAACGCAGCATTGAAGAAGAGGTGGGCTTTAAGCAAAGACTTGAAGACGGGCAGGGAGGGAACTTGGCGTAAGGGCTCAGGAAGAAATGAGTAGTAGTAGCAGAGGCAAACTACAATTAAAGGGGGCTTTTACACTCCTAGAAAGCAATGTAAGAGAGTATTTTGAAAATCTACATGAAGCTTTGCTGCAGAAGAAAAGGAGGGCTGGGAGGAACTAGAAGTCAACAGCAGAAGCTCTGTGTGTCTGTACAGTACTGCATGAAATCTAGTACCTCTATAAACATAATATTTATTAACAGGAAAAGGAGAGAGGTGACCACATCTAAGTAGGGTGAGGGGGAAAGGGGTAGAGGGAGGAAGAGGGCAGCACAGGGCATGCACCTTCCAAGAAAGCTCACTCACTGTATACTCCCTCCTCCCCAGCAAAAAAAAAAAAAAAAATAGTTGTAGGAGGGCTCACTTCATCGCTAGCAAGCACATTCTGTAGAAATCAAAACTATGATTATTATTTCTGATCTCATCTGTAACCAACTAATTAGGATCTTTGCAGTCATGACTTTGCTGTCTTAAATTCACAGGCTTTCATTTTATTCCTGCGTTTATCTTGATAAGACAGTAAGTTGTAATGAGTATGGACTGTCCATTACCCTCCTTCTATAACTTTAGTGCCTAAATATAAGTGCTATTAGCACGTTAAGATTGTACGGCCTGGCATTGAATTTCCAAGTTTGCAGATCTGCTAATGCAAAGCCGGTTAAATAGGATATACAGAACTTAACCAGTTATAGGTCACACATAAAAATAAAACTGACCTTTATGTGGTCCTATTCATGTGGTTGCCCTGATCAGTTAAGTGCTGAATATTGGCACTTAACTGGCTAAGTGCTGACTTCATCTCCAGAATGCCCCCAAATAGCCAGGTTTCAGTGGTATTAAACAGTTAAGTGCCACTGAAAATTAGTAATTAGTCCTGAACAGGCGATTTAACCAGCCAGGAACCATTTCTGGTTGGTTAAAACATTTTCACTATCAACCTGATATAATACTAGCACTTAAAGGTGTAAATGTTACATTCACACACGTAACTACCAGTTGGGCACTAAGCAAACTAAACATGCACCCTATATAGCAGGGGTTTTCAACCCAGTCCTCGGGGCACACCCAGCCAGTCATGGTTTTCAGGATGTCCCCATTGAATTTAATGGTGATATTCTGAAAACCACGACTGACTAGGTGTATCCCAAGGACTGGGTTGAAAACCCCTGCCATATAGCATGCAACTGCAAGAGAACATACACATGGGCAGAGCAGGCCAGGGCCCACATTTACCCATGTGATTAATAGAATACCGTAAGTTATACACTAAAGGGCAATATTTATACTAAAGGCCAAACGAATTTCAGATTTGGTTATGGATCAAAACTGGCTCAAAATCCTTTTTCTGCCTAGTTTCCGCCAAAAGGTTACTTTAATTTTTGTAACTACTCCCCTAACAAGGCTCATATATGGTTTTAACCTCCACCTTAACCATATATCATATAAAAATCATTCATATGTTTTTTATGTTTTTTATCGCCTCAGCAGTGCACATGACCAACTTCACTCTTTTATTGGACATTCAACAGCACCCAAATCCTCACTGGCGATAATATTTTATTAAACTGTTTCTTCATTTACTTATTTAACTGTTCATTTTACTTTTTAATCTCTAAGTTACTTACAAGCAATACTTAACTTGCACTGAACGGTCAGACCAGGGGTTCAACAATGCCCGACATGCATGTTTCGCCCTAAAAGGCTGTGTCAAGGGCTCCCCCTTAGCCGTTCTTAGTACCAGCCTCGCAATGTTTTCTGCTAAGCAGGAGGAAATCCAGAAAGAAAACATTGCAAGGCTGGTACTAAGAACGGCTAAGGGGGAGCCCTTGACACAGCCTTTTAGGGCGAAACATGCATGTCGGGCATTGTTGAACCCCTGGTCTGACCGTTCAGTGCAAGTTAAGTTTTGCTTATAAGTAACTTAGAGATTAAAAAGTAAAATGAACAGTTAAATAAGTAAATGAAGAAACAGTTTAATAAAATATTATCGCCAGTGAGGATTTGGGTGCTGTTGAATGTCCAATAAAAGAGTGAAGTTGGTCATGTGCACTGCTGAGGCGATAAAAAACTTTTTAAAAAAACATATGAATGATTTCTATATGATATATGGTTAAGGTGGAGGTTAAAACCATATATGAGCCTTGTTAGGGGAGTAGTTACAGTTGAAGGGCTCTTAAAGAGAGAGTTAGTAGTGCCAAGTACGTGCGGTACTTTAATTTTTGGCCATGTTTTCATTTTTGCTGAAAATAACCATGTGTTTTCAGTGGAAGATGAAAATTTGTGCTTTGTCCCACTTGTCTACTTCTCCCTTCCTCCTGAACAGGAGTTGTCCTTCTCCCCCCCCCCCCCCTGATGGTCAAGGGGGTATAAGTTAGGGCAGGAGTGGTCCCCAGTTACTCCTGCTCATTCCGGCTCTGCTCTCAAAATGGCTGCCGTGACTGGGGCATCACTCCTGCCCTGACAAGACCACCAGGGATTGTAAGACAGTCTGAGGGAAGGGTATACTACTTTATATTCTTTTTTTTTTTTTGTACTGAAATTTTAAGTGATACACTTATGATCTTGCACAATAGTTTCTATGGGAAATAGAGTGCTCCAAATAAAATTTGCATTTGCACGTCTTATCTTCCGCCTGGACCAATATACTCATATCACCCCTCTCCTCAAGTCACTTCACTGGCTTCCGATCAGGTACCGCATACAGTTCAAGCTTCTCCGACTAACCTACAAATGCACTCGATCTGCAGCCCCTCCTTACCTCTCCACCCACATCTCCCCTTACGTTCCTACCCGTAACCTCCGCTCTCAAGACAAATCCCTCCTCTCAGTACCCTTCTCCACCACCACCAACTCCAGGCTCCGCCCTTTCTGCCTCGCTTCACCCCATGCTTGGAATAAACTCCCTGAGCCCATACACCAGGCCCCCTCCCTGCCCATCTTCAAATCCTTGCTCAAAGCCCACCTCTTCAATGTCGCCTTCGGCACCTAACCACTACACCTCTATTCAGGAAATCTTGACTGCCCCAACTTGACATTTCGTCCTTTAGATTGTAAGCTCCTTCGAGCAGGGACTGTCCTCCTTTGTTAAACTGTACAGCGCTGCTTAACCCTAGTAGCGCTCTAGAAATGTTAAGTAGTAGTAGTAGTAGTGGTTACAATCAAAGCGGTTTACATATTATATGCAATTACTTATTTTGTACCTGGGGCAATGGAGGGTTAAGTGACTTACCCAGAGTCACAAGGAGCTGAATTGGGAATCAAACCCCATTCTCCTGGTTTTCAGGCTGCTGCACTAACCACTAGGCTACTTCTCTACTCCAAGCACCCTTAATTTTCAAAGAAATTAAAAATCTAAGTTTTCAGATTCCAATTCATCATCCTCATTTTGGCAAAGAACATTATTTTGGGGACCACTGCTCTCCTACAAAATCTAAAGCATTTGTTTTTTAGTGTTTTCCCTATATTTTGAATAATTTGACTTTTGCTGGGTCCTGGAAAAACACTCCTGGTTCTTCAGCTTGCGGAACTCCAGCCTTGGGCTGTTATTTTCCATGGATATTCATACAGATGCTAAATTATACCTTGTGGTAGTTCTTGTGATTTTGCTTCTGTTCAGTATAAGGCTTTTTTGAACAACTGTGAACAAAAAAAAATTTTCATCATATCTGGATTTACATAATGTCTCGGATACTTGAAGATACGTATTTCTTTTTTTTTTTTAGCACAGTGTCTCTGCATTTGCTCCCCTCCTTTCATAATGAAATTGGCAAGAAGAGCAGGATTTTATTTACCAGCCCACATTCAATGCTAAATCTTAAGGTCCTTTTGATAACAACCTAACTTAAACAATGTAACAATGTTAATTTAAAATCTTATCTTCCTCTACTTCTTTTTAAGCAACTCAAACTAATTATGCAGAAAGGACAAAAGTGTTTTGCTGAATCTTGTTAAGATAACCAATCTGTTCTCCTGAGGTGGGGGGTTATATCAATTCTAAACCTGCGTTAAGCATTCCAAATTATGAACAAAAGTTCCATTTGATTCTGAACAATAATCAATATAAAAAGTGATACTTATGTTTAAAAAAAGGAGGTTCTACTGTGGAATTCTATAAAGTCAGAGACCAAGCGGAACCTATGATACCAACAGGAAATAAACTGAGCAGATCAGACAAGACTTAAAACTTTTATTTACGAGAATGGTACGGGATTTGCGTTACAAGACGTATGAGGAGAGACTTGTTGACCTGAACATGTATGCCCTGGAGGAAAGGAGAAACAGGAGTGATATGATAAAGACGTTCAAATATTTGAAAGGTATTACTCCGTAAACGAACCTTTTCCGGAGAGGGGAAGGCGGTAGAATGAGAGGACATGAAATGAGATTGAAGGGGGGCAGACTCAAGAAAAATGTCAGGAAGTATTTCTTCACGGAGAGAGTAGTGGATGCTTGGAATGCCCTCCCGCGGGAGGTGGTGGAAATGAAAAAGGTAACTGAATTCAAACGTGTGGGATAAACATAAAGGAATCCTGTTCAGAAGGAATGGATCCTCAGGAGCTTAGCCAAGATTGGGTGACAGAGCCGGTGGGGGGAGGCGGGGCTGGTGGTTGGGAGGCGGGGATAGTGCTGGGCAGACTTATACGGTCTGTGCCAGAGCCGGTGGTGGGAGGCAGGACTGGTGGTTGGGAGGCGGGGATAATGCTGGGCAGGCTTATACGGTCTGTGCCCTGAAGAGGACAGGTACAAATCAAGGTAGGGTATACACAAAAAGTAGCACATATGAGTTTATCTTGTTGGGCAGACTGGATGGACCATGCAGGTCTTTTTCTGCTGTCATCTACTATGTTACTATGTATCTGTTCTTCTTAAATCTCTTTGTTACAGGGACCTTACTTGTAAGTCTAATAGAACAAATCACTCCTGTAGTACATGGTCATTTTGCTAAAGCAATGAAACCACTTTGGTAAGACTATGGTCAGGGCCGGTCTTAGCAAGTGCGGGGGGCCTTGTGCAGACTAATTTGGTGGGGCCCCATCCTAGCCCCGCCCCAGCTCCACCCCATTGATTATTAAATTTTTAGAACATTTTTTATTTATGAAATTTCAAATAAAGACAAATGAAGCAAAATTTGTACAGAAAAACTGATTGAAATAAGCACAATGCTATCATGAACCCCTCCCTCCCCCCCCCCCCAGAAATTATTCAGTTCAAGTCCACTACAATTAGTGGTTCCAATTCTCATAATGCCGAGGGGGGGGGGGGGGGTCAGAGGTGCGGATACACAATCTCTCCACTGCAAAACACTATACACAAACTTGTGCACAAAACACTCATAACCTTACCAAACCATAACAGCACTAATTCCAAGGACAGGCCGAGCTACAACCTTATGCGTGGAAAGGCAGAACTGTAATTACACCAGGCTCTAAAACACCAATACATTACCTCGTGAAAAAAACAAAACAAAAAGGGCTGCAAATGCTACACGCTAGCAGGATACTGAACCTTGATCACACATGAAAAAACACATGACAACATATATGAAGGCAAAATACTGAACTAGAAAGTTACCTCAAGAAGTCAGACTCAGCATGCAGCAATACTAGAAAAATTGAAATTTACATGCAAAATATCACAGATGCACATTTCCAAAAGCTAAGGAGGAGGTGATCCACCAAGGTGGATGAACACTAACTCCCACGAAAAATCAGTTAGGGGGAAGTGGACCAATGACTCCAGGTGGATGTGGTAAATGACAATGTATGTACCTAAGGAGATTGTTGATATATATATATATACACACACACAAAAAAGGGGCATCAATTGATGCACTGATATGTAAAAAAATAATAAATGTACCCAAAGAAAAGGCATCCATTGATACATTGGTGTATATATATGAATGTATATGTACCCAACATATAATTGGAAAAATATGTGAAATGGCATCAATGTAAAAAGCATGATGAATCACGTATACCTAGGGAAATGAAGTACATGAATGCTGATGTACTAATGAATCCTATATGTGATAACAACATAAAGTGCTGAATGGAAAAAAAAACACAAAGTACTGAATAGAAAAAACGTGGTAGGGCTGAGTAGATCACATGACTGCACTTGATCTGCTGAAAAATGCTGAAATAGAGATCATGGTTCAGTGTGTTTGTATAGATAAGATTTATGGCATTATCTCATCAAGGGAAGAAAAGTTTAGACCAACCGTCCTTAAATGATTCTGGTACTCCGCCGGTCTGCAGGTTAAATGGTCTGGAAAAAAATAAACATTGAGAAAAAAGGCATGCCGTACAGCAGAGAGCTGGGTAGGAAAAGATAAACAAAGAACGTCTGGATAAAAGAGCATGAGTGTATCGCAGAGCAAGGTGTGAAAGATCTAAGTGCAATGAAAGAGATTCGAAGGAATAAATGAAACCGAGCATGAACAGATGCAAATAAACGAAAGGGAGCATGGACAGAAGCAAATAAAAGAAACGGAGCAGCATGGACAGAAGCAAATAAAAGTGCCAGTGGTGTGAGTACCGTTGCAGGCAGGCAGCATCAGTGAAAACGCTGTGTGTCTGATGTCCCACCAGGTCTTCCCTTCGCTGGTTCGTTCCCTCAGTGTCCCGCCCCCCAAGGAAATGATGTCAGAAGAAGGCGGGGCACTGAGGGAACGAACCAGCGAAGGGAAGGCTGGTGGGACAGACAGACAGCGTTTTCACTGACGCTGCCTGCAACGGAGGTAAATTTAAATACCGCCGGAGCAAAGGAAGCTGACTGAGGCACGGCGTGGGGCCCCCTTAAGCGCGAGGCCCTATGCGGCCGCCTTGGTCTAAGACCGGCCCTGACTATGGTTTAGGGCAGTGGTTCCCAAATCTGGTCCTGGAAGCACACCAGCCAGTCAGGTTTACAGAATATCCACAAGAGATCTGTATGCACTACCTCCACTGCATGCAAATTTCTTCATGAATATTCATTATGCATATCCTGAAACCCTGACTCGCATGGGTGCCTCTAGGACCAGGTTTGAAAACCACTGGTTCAGGGGTTAGATGGGTAAATCATCTAAGATTTACAATTGTTATGCTGTTAATACAAGTTGTACTTCAGTACACTGTATCTGTTATTTATCTATTGTGTTCTTTCTTCATAAGGTGAAATTATATCTTACCTGATAATTTCCTTTCCTTTAGTTGGGCCGTAACATTCTGAACCATCTGCTGGTAGGAAGGGATAACGGATCTTTTCCAGTGAACTCACCAGTATAACCTTCTGGTGCTCAGTGGAAAGTTCTGGTATGCATCTGCCAAACAACAATGATCATCAAGCAAGCATAACACCATAGCATGGCACTCGCTACCCTGCACACAAGAATTGTCCTTTAAAAAATAAAAAGAATTGTCCTTTAAAAAATAAAATACTGTAAGAACAGCAAAGTACCCCATCAGCTCTGGACCGTAGTCTTCTGAGGGCAGGTCTCAGAACAGTATGGCCCGATTAAAGGAAAAGAAATGCTCAATTAAGACATAATTTCACTTTCCTTGTCGTCTGTGGCCATATTGTTCTGAATAAGTAGGATGTCCCCAAGCAGGACTACTGGGCAGGAGAAGACAAAGCCCCCTGACAGCTCTGCTAAAGTCCGAGCTGGTCCTAGCCAGAACACTGAACCTGTAATGCTTCCCAAAAGGAGTGGGGTGACAACCACTTTGCCACCCTACAAATCTCCTCCGCCCAGGAGGTCACCTGGACCCTCAAAAACCTGGAGGCACCTGATGAGTCCTACAAATCTAGGCAGATTCAATAGCCGCCTTGATCCACTCCACAATAATGGCCTTAAAGACCACTTGGCCCTTCTGAGGGCCATGAAAATGGACAAGTACTGCAACAATGTCCTCTGGACGTCCCGCTTGTGCAGCCTCCAAGCCAAGGAGTTTGAACCATCCTTCTCAAAGAGAGTAAACAGACCTCCTGGTTCACACAGTCACTTTGGGCAGAAAGGAAATCAGTCCTACAAAAAGAGAGGTACAGGTCCCAACAAGATAATGCCTGTAACTCCGAGACTCTCCGAGCCGAGTTAATCAAAACAAGGAAAATCATCTTGAGCGTAAGGTCCCTAATGGACACAGACCACAATCAATCAAAAGGAGCCCCAGAGAGCACAAGGAAAATCATATTCAGGTCCTAAGATGGAAAAGCGAAGGACAAACTGGAGGCCACAAATGCATTACCCCCTTCAAAAACCGGGCTATCTGCCTATGCGCCGTCAAGGAAAGGCCCTTCACCTTGACCCAAAAATTGAAAGGGCAGCTGCCTAGACCTTTAAGGAGCTCCGTAACAAACCCTTATCGTGAACCCTGCTGCAAAAAGCCAAGAATATCTAGGACCTGTGCCTTCCAGGGGAACAATGCCTGCCAGGCACACCAACCCTCAAAAATCTTCCAAACTCACTTGCAAGCCTTTTGGGACATAATCAAGGTAGAGGCAACCACAGTTGAGAAACTATGCCTCACTAAACGCCTCCTTTCAAGGGCCAACTGTAAGTTAGAAGGGATATAGATTCTCCATTTCTACCGGATCTCGGAGTAAGCCACACCCTCAGAGCAGGGGGAGGGCTCAACCAACAATAGATGCACAAGGTCAGTAAAGCATGCTCAACGTGGCCAATCTGGAGCTACCAGAAGGACCAGATGAAGACACCACACAAAGCTGTGCAAGAGCTAGCCTATCAGAGACCATGGAGGGAACACATATAGGGCTCCTTCACTGGCCTAGGCATCTATCCTCTGCGAGGCTGCCTACATCCTGTGGCTGAAGAAATGTTCTGACTTGGCACCGGAGCGTGTACCCATCAAGTCAAACACAGGGGGACCCCACTGGGTTTGAAAGAGCGAAAAGGCCACCAGCCCCAGCTCCAATTCCCCTGGATCCAATAGGAAACGATTGAGGAACTCCACATGGACACTGTCCATGCCAATTATATGAACTGCTGAAAAGGCATGCAGATATCTCTCCACCCAATGGCAGAGGTTCACAGCTTCCAAGATCACTGCCTAGCTCCTGGTAACACCTTCTTTGTTGAGGCTACTTTGATTGGTAACCACATAAGTAGTAGTAGTAACCCTTATTCACTTGTTCAGAATCCTTATTTTATCATCCTCACTTTAATATTCCCTTATCTCTTGTTTCTCCATCCTAACTAGATTGTAAGCTCTGTTCCATATCATCAAGCTGATCAATCCATAGACTGGTGGGTTGTGTCCATCTACCAGCAGGTGGAGATAGAGAGCAAACTTTTGCCTCCCTATATGTGGTCATGTGCTGCCGGAAACTCCTCAGTATGTTCTCTATCTCAGCAGGTGGTGGTCACACACAGCAGCAGCTCTGGCTAGGCCTCCAAGCCTAATTTTTAGGTTTTGTTGAGTGCCTGGGGTTGAGGGCTCTTTTGAGCAAGTGCAAACCTGGTGGTGCCAGGTCCCTCCTTTTCTCCCCCCTCCCGCTGGCTCCGTTAAAAAAAAAAAAAAAATTTTGAACGTCCTTAAAGGCGTTTATTTCGACGTTTATTTAAGCGTCTATTGCAGCTACTCACTGGGACACCAGGTCGTTACAACTCGGAGCGGACAGCAGGTAATTTTTACCTTTTTATAGCGGGCAGGGGGTTCCCCGATTCTTCTCCTCGTGGCATATGGCGTCGGAGGGCGAGGGCGCAAAGGGTCGCTCCCCGGGTCGCTTGAGCGCTTCTAGAGGGGATGCGGGGGTCTTAAAGCCTGATTCGCCCTTGTTGGGTGACAGTTTCGTGACCGATGAATGTCCCGGTCCTTCCTCCGGCGTGGCGGTTTTTCCCGCCATAAACGCCCATCCCCCGCTCCTCGCCTCCGCCATCTTGGCCGGCCACGCGGCTCGGACGGCTTCTTCTTGGGCCGCCCTTGAGGTTGGAGACATTAATGCCATGAACGCCCTTAATTTGGGTGACGGCACAGAAGCGGCTAAAGTTAAGAGCCGTTCTTCCCGCGCGGCTCCTTCGCGGAGTTTCGCGCCGGACGCCATTTTGGATGCGCAGCATGTCTCTCCCCCGCTATTGCGAGCGCCGGTTGAGGGTGCGTCTAGGGCTGTTGCCCAGGCTGCGGAAGTGCACAGTCTGGGGGGTTTCTCCCCCGAGTTTGTTTTGCTGCTGCATCAGGCCTTCCTCATGCACAACGCTGCCCCTGCTCCCTCGTCTGGTAAAGAGGTTGAGGTTCCCAGAGGTAAACGCCCTCGGGTTGATTCACAGGCCTTGGAGGAATTTGTCTCCTCCGATGTAGATGAGGGCAGCGTGTCTGAGGTCTCCCAACGGTCCTTTGCGGATTCCTTGGAGGAGACGGATCCCCGCTCGGATGGAGCGGATGACCCCTCTGCAGCGCGGCTTTTTAGCCCAGAGGATTTGCCCAACCTGTTGTTACAGGCCATGGACACTTTGAAGATTTCCTCTCCGGAGGACGTCTCTCTCTCAGCCCCTGTTGGCTCTGCCATTATGCTGGGGACGAAGCGCCCGCCTAGAACCTTCCACGTGCATGATGCCATGCACACCTTAATTTCGGCTCAATGGGATGTCCCAGAAGCGAGCCTTAAAGTGGCTAGGGCTATGTCCCGCCTCTATCCTTTGGCTGTGAGTGAACGTGAGGCCTATCTGTGGCCTACCGTGGATTGTTTAATCACTGCGGTGACTAAGAAAACGGCGTTGCCGGTGGAAGGTGGCACGGCCCTAAAGGACGCCCAAGACAGAAGATTGGAGGCGGCCTTAAGGTCGTCCTTTGAGGCGGCTGCTTTAAGTTTGCAGGCCTCAGTTTGCGGCTCCTATGTGGCCAGGGCGTGCCTGACTATGGTGCAGCGGGCTTCCCCCTCGGATCATTCCTTGAGGGCTGTTTGGCCGGCCCTGGAATCGGGCTTAGCCTATTTGGCAGACTTGCTGTATGATGTCTTGAGGGCCTCAGCGAAAGGCATGGCTCAGACAATCTCTGCGCGGCAGTGGCTTTGGCTGAAACATTGGTCTGCTGACCACGCCTCTAAATCCCGCCTGGCTAGGTTGCCTTTTAAAGGCAAGCTGCTCTTTGGGGTCGAGCTGGACAAAATCGTGACCGATCTCGGCACGTCTAAGGGCAAGAAATTACCAGAGGTCAGGGCTCGGGCTAGTACTCGTCCCAGTACCTCCAGAGGACGGTTGCAGGAAGCCCGTCGGTACCGCCCGGGCAAGTCGGGTTCCTCTGCCCCCTCTTCCTTCAAGAGGAATTTCTCCCCCAAGCAGCATTCCTTTCGCAGAGACCGCCGTCCCGGAGGTGCTCCCTCCGGTCCTCCCCCAGGGTCTCGTACCCAATGACGGGGTCTTGGTCCACGCCCCAGTGCAGATTGGAGGACGGCTGTCCTCGTTTCTGGGCGAGTGGACCACAATAACTTCAGACGCGTGGGTGCTGGAAGTCATCAGAGACGGCTACAAACTAGAGTTCTGCCGACCCTTAAAAGACGGGTTTGTACTCTCTCCCTGCAAGTCTCCGGTCAAAGCTGTGGCAGTGCAGCAGACTTTGGACAATCTGATCCGCCTGGGCGCGGTCGTTCCAGTGCCAGAAAGTCAGCTTGGCAAGGGACGTTACTCCATTTACTTTGTGGTACCAAAGAAAGGAGGTTCTGTCCGGCCTATCCTCGACCTCAAAGGGGTCAATCGGGCCTTGAAAGTGCGGCACTTTCGCATGGAGACTCTCCGCTCTGTTATAGCGGCAGTGAAGGCAGGAGAGTTCCTGGCATCCTTGGACATCAAGGAAGCGTACCTGCATATTTCCATCTGGCCTCCTCATCAACGCTTTCTGCGTTTTGCAGTCCTGGGACGACACTTCCAGTTCAGAGCCCTCCCTTTCGGGTTGGCTACTGCTCCGCGGACCTTTTCCAAAGTAATGGTGGTCATCGCGGCCTTCCTACGAAAGGAAGGGGTACAAGTCCATCCTTATCTGGACGACTGGTTGATCCGAGCCCCCTCTTATGCAGAGTGCGGCAAAGCTGTGGACCGGGTAGTTGCTCTTTTGAGCTCCCTGGGATGGATCATCAACTGGGAGAAGAGCCAGCTGCGCCCGTCTCAGTCCCTGGAGTACCTGGGAGTCTGATTCGACACCCAAGTGGGCAGAGTGTTCCTGCCAGACAATCGGATTGTCAAACTTCAGGCTCAGGTGGACCAGTTCCTAGTAGCCTCTCCCCTTCGGGCTTGGGACTATGTGCAGCTGTTGGGCTCTATGACGGCCACGATGGAAGTTGTGCCCTGGGCCAGGGCTCATATGAGACCACTTCAACACTCTTTGCTGCAGCGCTGGACTCCGATGTCGGAGGATTATGCTGTGCGCCTTCCCTTGGACCCAGCAGTGCGCAAGGCGCTGAGCTGGTGGATGCAGACAGACAAGTTGTCTGCGGGAATGCCTCTGGTGACCCCAGAGTGGATTGTCGTCACGACGGACGCCTCGTTGTCGGGCTGGGGAGCCCACTGCTTGGGAAGGACAGCGCAGGGGCTCTGGTCTCCTGCAGAGGCAAAGTGGTCTATCAACCTCCTGGAACTCAGAGCCATTCGGTTGGCGCTTTTGGAGTTCATCCCGGTACTGGTGTTGAAGCCTGTACGGGTCCTGTCGGACAATGCCACGGCTGTGGCCTATGTCAACCGCCAGGGAGGTACCAAGAGCGCCCCTCTAGCCAAGGAGGCTATGAATCTTTGCCAGTGGGGAGCCGGTTGATATTGTATATCTGGATTTTCAGAAGGCGTTTGACAAAGTGCCGCACGAAAGACTCCTGAAGAAATTGCAGAGTCATGGAATCGGAGGTAGGGTAATATTATGGATTAAGAACTGGTTGAAAGATAGGAAGCAGAGAGTAGGATTGCGTGGCCAGTATTCTCAGTGGAGGAGGGTAGTTAGTGGGGTCCCGCAGGGGTCTGTGCTGGGTCCGTTGCTTTTTAATGTATTTATAAATGACCTAGAGATGGGAATAACTAGTGAGGTAATTAAATTCGCCGATGACACAAAATTATTCAGGGTCGTCAAGTCGCAGGAGGAATGTGAACGTTTACAGGAGGACCTTGCGAGACTGGGAGAATGGGCGTGCAAGTGGCAGATGAAGTTCAATGTTGACAAGTGCAAAGTGATGCATGTGGGTAAGAGGAACCCGAATTATAGCTACGTCTTGCAAGGTTCCGCGTTAGGAGTTACGGATCAAGAAAGGGATCTGGGTGTCGTCGTCGATGATACGCTGAAACCTTCTGCTCAGTGTGCTGCTGCGGCTAGGAAAGCGAATAGAATGTTGGGTGTTATTAGGAAGGGTATGGAGTCCAGGTGTGCGGATGTTATAATGCCGTTGTATCGCTCCATGGTGCGACCGCACCTGGAGTATTGTGTTCAGTACTGGTCTCCGTATCTCAAAAAGATATAGTAGAATTGGAAAAGGTACAGCGAAGGGCGACGAAAATGATAGTGGGGATGGGACGACTTTCCTATGAAGAGAGGCTGAGAAGGCTAGGGCTTTTCAGCTTGGAGAAGAGACGGCTGAGGGGAGATATGATAGAAGTGTATAAAATAATGAGTGGAATGGATCGGGTGGATGTGAAGCGGCTGTTCACGCTATCCAAAAATACTAGGACTAGAGGGCATGAGTTGAAGCTACAGTGTGGTAAATTTAAAACTAATCGGAGAAAATTTTTCTTCACCCAACGTGTAATTAGACTCTGGAATTCATTGCCGGAGAACGTGGTACGGGCGGTTAGCTTGACGGAGTTTAAAAAGGGGTTAGATAGATTCCTAAAGGACAAGTCCATAGACCGCTATTAAATGGACTGGAAAAATTCCTCATTTTTAGGTATAACTTGTCTGGAATGTTTTTACGTTTGGGGAGCGTGCCAGGTGCCCTTGACCTGGATTGGCCACTGTCGGTGACAGGATGCTGGGCTAGATGGACCTTTGGTCTTTCCCAGTATGGCACTACTTATGTACTTATGTACTTATGGGCGGAAGCGAACCTGGAACAGCTTTCAGCGGCCCACATTGCCGGAGTCATGAATGTCAAGGCGGACTTTCTCAGTCGCCATACCTTGGAGCCCGGAGAGTGGCAGCTATCTGCTCAGGCGTTCTTGGACATCACGAAGCGCTGGGGCCAGCCGAGCCTAGATCTGATGGCGTCATCGGCCAATTGCCAAGTGCCGCGCTTTTTCAGCAGAGGACGGGACCCTCGATCCCTGAGAGTAGATGCTCTTCTCCAACAGTGGCCGACACAAGAGCTTCTCTATGTGTTCCCGCCCTGGCCCATGTTGGGCAGGGTGCTAGACCGGGTGGCAAAGCATCCCGGCAGGGTAATCCTGGTGGGTCCGGATTGGCCCAGGCGTCCCTGGTATGCGGACTTGATCAGGCTCTCAGTCGACGATCCTCTGCGGCTGCCAGTGGAGCAGGGCCTGTTACATCAGGGTCCCGTGGTGATGGAGGATCCCTCCCCCTTTGGTCTTACGGCCTGGCTATTGAGCGGCAGCGTCTGAGGAAGAAGGGCTTCTCAGACAAGGTCATCGCCACTATGCTGAGAGCGAGGAAGCGCTCTACTTCTACTGCTTACGCCAGGGTTTGGCGTATCTTTGCAGCGTGGTGTGAAGCAGGCTCACTTTCTCCCTTCACTGCTCCAATTTCTTCAGTGTTGGCGTTCCTGCAAGAAGGTCTGGAGAAAGGCCTGTCGCTCAGTTCCCAAGTCCAGGTAGCGGCTCTGGCTTGCTTCAGGGGCCGCCTGAAGGGTGCTTCCCTGGCTTCGCAGCCAGATGTGGTGCGCTTTCTCAAGGGAGTTAATCACCTGCGCCCTCCTCTGCACTCAGTGGTGCCTGCGTGGAATCTCAATCTGGTACTAAGAGCATTGCAGAAGCCGCCTTTTGAACCCTTGTCGAGGGCATCTCTGAAAGACCTGACGTTGAAAGCAGTCTTTTTGGTGGCTATCACTTCAGCCAGAAGAGTTTCCGAGCTCCAGGCGCTCTCATGTCGAGAGCCTTTTCTGCAGTTCACTGAGGCAGGAGTGACTATTCGAACAGTGCCTTCCTTCCTGCCCAAGATTGTTTCTCGCTTCCATGTGAATCAGCAGCTCTGTCTCCCTTCCTTTCGTAGGGAGGACTACCCAGAGGAGTACTCTGCTCTTAAATATCTGGATGTGAGACGAGTCATCATCAGATACTTGGAAGTGACCAATGATTTCCGGAAATCGGATCATCTGTTTGTCCTGTTTGCAGGTCCTCGTAAGGGTCTGCAGGCTGCTAAGCCTACAGTGGCAAGATGGGTCAAGGAAGCCATTGCAGCGGCTTATGTGGACGCGGGGAAGGTGCCGCCTATCCAGCTGAAGGCTCACTCCACGAGAGCTCAGGCGGCCTCGATGGCAGAGGCCGGATCCGTCTCCTTGGAAGAGATATGCAAGGCGGCAACTTGGGCTTCGGCTCATACATTCTCCAAGCATTACCGTTTGACTGTGGCTGCACGGGCGGAGGCCCGGTTTGGAGCTTCAGTGTTGAGGTCAGGGATTTCAATGTCCCGCCCTGGGTGAGTACTGCTTCGGTACATCCCACCAGTCTATGGATTGATCAGCTTGATGATATGGAAGGTAAAATTATGTATAATCATACCTGATAATTTTCTTTCCATTAATCATAGCTGATCAATCCATAGCCCCTCCCAGATATCTGTACTGTTTTTATTCTGGTTGCATTTCAGGTTCAAGTTTAGTCTTCAGTTACTTCAGAAAGACTTCGTGTTCAAGTTTTTTTCACTTGGATTCTTCAAGAGTTAAGACGAGTTTGTGTTACAGTGAGCTGCTGCATTCCTCTCCCCTCCGTTTTACGGGGCTGGATTGAGACTTAAAATTCTGCCGGCACTCCCTCCCGCTTCGTGCGGCTGTAGGGCAGCTTTGTACCCCTCCCGCTTCGGCGGTGTTAGGGTCAGTCAGCTCCTCCCGCGGTTGCGGTTGCAGGATAAGCCAGATCCCCCCGCATCGGCGGGTGTGGTGTCCCTCCCCCGCTCCGCGGGGATGAGCTGGACGGATTCCCCTCCCCCACTTGTGTGGGGATGAGCTGGGTTAATTCCCCTCCCCCGTTTCGGCGGTGGTGAGCTGGGTAGTGTGTCCCTTTGTGGGTGTAATTCTCTAAGTGCTGAGTCCTGCGGATGGAGCTTTGATATCGACATACTGAGGAGTTTCCGGCAGCACATGACCACATATAGGGAGGCAAAAGTTTGCTCTCTATCTCCACCTGCTGGTAGATGGACACAACCCACCAGTCTATGGATTGATCAGCTATGATTAATGGAAAGAAAATTATCAGGTATGATTATACATAATTTTACCTTGAGCAGGGACTGTCTCTTCATGTTCAAGTGTACAGCGCTGCATACGTCTAGTAGCGCTATAGAAATGATAAGTAGTAGTAGTAGGTAAGCCACCACTGTGGAATAGTCCTTTAGACTGCCTTCTCCTGGAGCAGAAGGAACTCTATAAAGGCCAGGGGCACTGCCCAAGTTTCCAGGCAGTTGATGGACCATAAAGCCTCCAACAAAGACCCCCTACGCCACTCAGCCCAGGCAACTCGCCCCATGCAATGAGACTCATATCAATGATAACCACAACCCACTCTGAAGAGTCCAGCATAACACCTCACAGGGAAGGGAGGGGAAAAGGAGCTCAAAATCATAACACATCATGGCCCATGGAGGCGAGAGAGCTGACTACAGAGGCTGCATGTACGCTTATGCCCAAGGTACCACCCCCAGAGACGCTGCCATGGAGCCCAGGAGCTGTACATAGTCCCAAAACTTGGAAAACTGCAAGATGGCTCTGGTGCCCCCCTCCCCAAATCTCTGAGACCATTTCCAAAATCAGAAACAGTCCATCACAATTGGGGCACACTGCTGTCAGTTCCTGCAGACAGTATAGCATCTGCCAGCAGGCATGCCTGGCCTTGTGGCCAGTATATGCTGGCCTGCCTGCCTGCTTGGGCTGACCTCAGCCTACATCTCTGGTGTCTCCGCCGTCCCCCCTGCTCACTGTGGCATGCTCTTGTCTTTATTTACTGAATGAACTGTATTCCCCCAACCTGAGAATAAAGCCAAACATTTTGATACATTTAATTGTTCCACTCCATTTTGTGGTGCTATCTTTGAGTAACCTTTCATAAAATATGTACGTGTGTGTCTATTCTTACCAAGGTATATAAGGCAGGTGTAAATCCATGTGCCTTCCTTCCCTGTTGTAACTTTAAGAAGACGCATTAATGAAACAATAAACTGACTGGGTAGCAAAATAGGTTGTTGTTTTTTTTTTCAGGGACAGTACATTCAACCACAAACCAATATTTTAAAATTTCTGAATATTAGTGAAAATTTAAAGACAGAAAGAGGCTCACTTTTGAAACAGAAAAATGGCCAAAAAAGCAGCAAAAAGCGGCAGATGGATGTTTTTCTTGCAAAAACATCCAAATCGCTATTTTCGAAACACATTTTAAAGAAATTTTCTATGCAGTTCGTCTGCAATGCGTCCATATTTATTTATTTATTAGGATTTACTTACTGCCTTTTTGAAGGAATTCACTCAAGGCGGTGTACAGTAAGAGCAGATCAAACATGAGCAATAGACAATTACAGCAGTAAAAATATTCAAAAACAATACAAAGTATGGCATGGTATACTATTTACAATGTCAACACAATACGTAATAGAACATCATAATTGATAGCAAAGGGTAAAGCAAAGATGTAACATATAGAAGGGTAAGAAAGTAGGAAGAGTTAGAAAGTAAGGTGATTGATTTAAAGATATCACAGTTGGGTGCAGAATTTGAGCATTCCCACAACTTGGATGTTTTTCTGCCATAATAGACTTTTGGTCTGGACCTTTTCAATCAAGACTAAGTCATAAAAAGGTACCCTAAATGACCCTCTTACTCCCCCAGTGGTCACTGACCCCCTCGCACCCCACATCCCCAAATATGAAAGAAACAGTATATACCAGCCTCTATGACAGCTTCAGATGTTATGGCCAGTCCTATTAGAGCAGCAGCAGGTCCCTGGAATAGACTAACGGTCAGTGCACTGCCCTGCAGAGAAGGGGACCCAGGCCTAACTATTACACTTGTGATGGAAAGTGTGAACCCACCAAAAACCTAATATACCTTCAAATAGGTGACACCTACAGACATAAGGGCTATTATAGTGGTGTACAGGAGGATTTTGGAGGGCTCCCTATACAACATAAGGGGGTAACAGTGAGATGTGTACCTGGGACCTTTTATGTGAAGTCCACTGCAGCGCCCTCCCTAGGGTGCCCTACTGTTCTGGTGGGATGTCCATGTGGCCAGTCTACTAAGAATGCTGCCCCACCCCACCCCCACATGTCCCAATAGCTCGTTTTTACACATTTTTCCCTTGGATTTTTTTTTTTCTGAAAATGGTCCCAAAAGAAAAACACACCGAGCACATACATCTAAAAACATCTAGGAAATGGCCATTTTCAAAACTAAAAGATGTTTTTCAGGATCAAAATGGATTTGTCACTTTATTTTTGGGAGTGGAGGAGAAGCCTAGTGGATAGTGCAGTGGACTTTGATCCTGGGGAACTGAGTTTGATTCCCACTGCAGCTCCTTGTGACTCTGGGCAAGTCACTTAACCCTCCATTACCCCTGGTACAAAATAAGTACCTGAATAAATGTAGACCGCTTTGAATGTAGTTGCAAAAACCTCAGAAAGTGCCAGTCCCATTTCTGGACATTTTCAGCAAAACGTCCAAAGTTGGATTTAGATGTCATATCGAAAATGGCCCTCCACATTATTTAGAACTGAAATTTCTTTCAGAGACTTAAGAAAAATATTTATAAAAGAAATAATTATAAAAGAAAACTTCAGATCTATGAGAAAGTATGGTGACAACTTTCTGATGATTTCCAGCTAAGCTGATCTGATTGAAAACATAATTTTAAATAGTAGGGGACTTTTATAAAACAGGCATAACATGTGCTGTGTGTCTTATTTATTTATTTGCGAGTGCTTGGTATACTATCACAGGAGAAACAGTGTGGTGCACAAACCTGGTTGAAACTTCAATGCAAGAACACCAAAACCACAAGATATAACCATATAAAAATAAAAGTGGGGCGCATACAGCACAATTAAATCCAGAATACAAATTATGATAAACAAAGTGGGACACAAAAGGAAGAACAGTCTCCCAAGAGAATTAACTAAAGACAATCTTACTCTTGCTGGAATTCTGTGCCCAAAGTTTGCAAATCCTGCAAAATTCTGCACAGATTTTTCAAATTTTTTTTGCAGCCCCCTCCCTTCCACAGCATCCTTCTTTTTTTTTTTCCAGCCCCTCCCTCCCTCCAGCTTCCCCTGCACTCACCCATGAGGTAGGGGTGAAGGAGCTGCAGTGAGAGAACATCTTCAGGGGCAGGAAAGAACCCCACTCTTTCCTGACCCACTGCCACCGCTCTCTCGCTGGTGCTTTTTCCAAAATGCCACAGAGACTTCAAACAGTAATCTAATGAGATTACTGACTGAAGTCTCGACAGCCATTTTGAAAAAGCACGGCGCCAGCAGGGCAGGAAATATTGGGGTTCTTTCTTGCCCCCGAAGAGGCTACTTGACCACCACAGCATTCAGTGCTTAGGTAGGTAGGTAGGACAGTTGGTGGGTGAGCAGGCGACCAGGTGGCGGCATTCTGCAGAGAAATTGTGAATTTTGCGCAACTGGGTAATTTTATGCAAATTCTGCACTCCACAGTCATGCAGAATTCTGGAAGGAGTACAATCTGGAATAGGCCTGATGGAAAAGTAACATCTTTAAAGAGAACTTGAACCTAGAACACATGGAGACAGGTAGTTTATTCCAGAGTGTAATGGCTATACAGCTGAAAGTGGATGATCGAGAAGAATCAAATACCAATTTTCTCTGATGGAATTGAGAGAAGATTATTCTCTGAGGAACAGAATGTTCTAGTTGGATGATAAGATATAAGCATGTTAAACAAGCGTACAGATATGCTAGTATATTAAGCTTTAAGAGTATGAAGGAAAATCTTAAATTAGATTCTGCTTGATATTGGTAGTCAGTCAATGATAATCAATCATGCTGTTATGTTGTCAAAGTGATTGGTGTTAATAAAGTAGCCTCACCACAGAATTCTAAAGTAATTGTAAAAGCATAGCACAGCATATGTCACGGTCACCCCCGCGCTCCCTTACCTCTGCATCGGGGTCTCGTGTGATGTGCCCCGCTGCTTTATGCGCTGCTCCCTCCTCCAGCTTGTCAATAGCTGTGTAAGTTTGTTTGGGGGAAGCTGGATTCGGGTTGACACTGCTCAGGTCCGCCCCTTGCTGACATCATCACCTTGGGCCTTCTTCTGCAGCCGCTGCTCTCTACCTCTTTGCCTTGCAACAGGTCATCCTGGTTCCAGCTTCTAGCAGTTTCCAGCACAAGGTTCATCTTCCAAGCCTGGTTCCAGCTTCCAGCACAAGCTTCAGCTTTGAGTTCAAATCTTTATTATTTTTTTTTTAAGTAACAAAAATATGTATACAAAATGATGTTCCATCAGATAAATACATTACATGCTCAAATGAATAGAACTATGAAAACAATTATGGAAAAAAAACAATACTAAAATACTAAAAAATATATATAAAATATATTTTTTTTTAAAAAGGGAGATGCTATATAAAGAAATAATAAACTGGTTGCTTTCTGTGAATATCAAAGGGTATCAGTAGATAGGACACTGGTTGCCTTGAGCCTTTCTATATTCATACATAGAATGTCAATGTGATTACAAACCTTGTTTTAAATATCCAAAGGTTTCCATGTCCGAAGAATGGCCTCTCTGTTATTTTTTTTCAGCAGATTTTAATTCAAATTTTGATATCATACATATTGTGTTCCACCAGAATGTAGCATGTTTGCATTTTTCCAGTTGCCTAGAATCATCTACAGGGCTTCAGCTTCCAGTCTTGGTTCCAGCTTCCAGCACAAGCTTCTAGTTCTGGTTCCAGTTCCCAGCACAAGTTTCATCTTCAAGATCCAGATCAAACTTCCTTCGATGCCTCTACTAGAGCAATCCATTCTGCAGGGACTTGCCCATTGCTTGCTACAGTCTGTCTGTCCCCTGGGCAGGCAGGCAATGCTGTTACACCGTAGTCCAAGGGCTCACTCATCCTGAAATATGACAGCATATTGGGGTACCCTGTTACAAAATTATCCAGCACCTGAGAAGCCAATGCAACCCTGCCTCCCCCCCTCCCTCAGCATACCTTCAAGAGGTCAGAGCAATACCTACTTGTTCCTTTCCCTCTTGAAGGTATGCCATCTTGGAAAATGGCAGCATTTGACCCCGTGCAGTACATTCTGGGAGAGATGGGTGGAGACTACCAAATAAGATACAAAATCCCATATTTAACAGACTGACTCCACACGCTGTATCTCAGGATGTACTCTACAGGGTCAGGTGTCGCCACTGTCCTAGATGGTGATGTGGAGGCAGGAGCAAGTGGGAATCACTCTTGCCTCTTGAAAATGCACAGGGGAGAGGGGAGTCGCCACCCTTCTGGTGGCAATGGTTGGGAGATGGGAATCTGTGGGTGATCAGCAGATCAGGGGTCATCTCGGGATTGGAGATTAGAGACCTGGGGTGGCGGCTATTAGCATTTCTGCCCCGATACAGGGGACGAGCTAACCCTTCTATGCCTCCTCAGACCTGGTGGTACATTTCTTGTGTTGCGCTTGCCTTAAAATCTGTTGTGTACTCTGCATCGGGGCAAAATAGATAAAAGCCTAGTTAGCATTTACTTTAATATGCTGTGTGCTTATATCTACCATGCACACTAACTCTTGTGCTGAACCCATTTCTGCATTGTTCGCCCGCCAATGTGCACACATTCCTCTCACTAACCATGTGCTGCTGCTGCTGACGCAGTAGCTTTCTGCATCACCCCCTCAGTCAGCAAGGGGAGAGGCAAAAGAGTAGGGAACAATGTGAACTCATGTAGGTCAAGTGGAAACAAAAAAAATGTTACCTTCTCAAGGTTCCATAGTTACAACAGTACATAGTTTACCAGATTTAAAAACAAGCTATATCCACAAGGTTCTTCCTGTTGTTTACAGCAAGCAAACCTACCCACCATGAATATCAAACCCTATGCTCAAGAAATTAATCCATTCCAGTAATTCTATTGAGCACCGATATCAAAAAATGTTAACAAAATTAGAATTAGGTAGTTAGCGGGGAAGTGCATTTACCAGCTAACTACCTAATCCTAATTTTGTTAACAGCGAGAGTGAGGACTTCATTTACTATTATTAAATGAAGTCCTCACTCTCGCTGTTAACAAAATGCATACTGCATTAGGCAAAATAGTAACTAAACTTCAAAACAGAAAAGAGTTCTTGTTCAAAGAAGCAGTTTTTTACATTTTGGTGCAGAGGTTTCCAAGGAGTACAATGATAGGGCTTCTGGTTTTCAGCATTTAATTTTTTAGCAATCCAAGTAGGGTTGCCAATTGACTCTAGATTCACCTAACAAGGTTGATCCAGTCTTGGGTTTACCCCACTGTATGCAGGGACTCAGTCTTGCTTTTCTCAGAGAAATATTAATTTGAAAATCAGAGATACGAGTCTCTGTGTGCAATGGGGTGGATACAAGACCCTGCTGGATGAAATCAGGGGCCAGTTCGCAACCCTAAATCCAAGCTGTCTCAGGAGAACTCTGAGCTGAGGCAGTGCTGAATTTCTTGCAGCTCCAAATACTTGAGACAATCCAGTTGCTGTTGCAAACACACCAGTGCTGCCTGCAACTCTTCTTGTGCTCTGCAGAGTGTTAAAAGAAACGTTCCTTTGTAGTAGGCAGCTTAAGTGCACCCCTTTTCTGGGATACTGAAGGAAGTTCTGGAGCTAGAGAAACATTTTATTTATTTTCAGGTTCTGAGAGACCGGGGAAAAGATTTTCTGTTCAAGGCCTTTGTCAAACCTCAGAGTCAATCATTCACTCTCTACAAATCCACTTTACTTCAATGACTTGGTTAAAACATTAAATTAACCGAGAGACTAAAAAGTAGAAACAGAATTCACAGCTCATTTGGGGGGAAAATACAACTTTGCATACTTGTGCAACAGTTCAGTGGATTTGGGGGCGATATTCCTCAAGGAACTCGTCTCCTCCTGTAGCTGGTTTTCTCCTCTTTTCTGAGTCTCCTTTCCTTTCTGACTCCTTAGCTTCTGTTCTAATGCCTTTGCACTAGTGTAACTCCTCTCTCCACACTGTACTGTTTGCATACTCCTTTAGACTTAGAGGCAGATGCACTAAAGCTAAATGAGCCTTTAATGACCCTCCAACGAGGAAAATTTGATCCGTTGCATGCAAAGGGCTTTTACCGAGGAAGCCAGCAGCTAACGAAAACGGAATGGAGATGAGCAATTAGTGTGAAAACCCCATTGAAACGACATGCACTAACCTTTTCCGAGTGCCTTTACGCAGGAAAAAGGCAGGAAATCTAACGAGAGGTCTGGACCTCTCGTTAGGACAGCTCTGTGCCAGGAAAAATCATTAAGTGAAAAAATAAACAAACTTTGAGCCAATCCCAGCGCATTAGCAGAGCTAAAAGCGCTGTGATTGGTCCAAAGGACGTCAGAAACACATCAAATAAAAAAAATAAAAAAGGATCGGGAGGGGGCAAGGGCGCTCATCAGGAGCGTCCTGTATGGACGGCCTTGCCCCCCCCCCCCCGCTGCTCCCCACTTTCCGCCGCTCCCCCCCCCCCCCCCGAAAAAGCAAAATGCTAGCTGCCCCGGTCCCCCTCCCTTCCTGTTCCTGTGTTCTGCAGAGCTAACTCCGCCTCCCGTCATTCTTCTGCCCCGTGCCCCGCCCCCGCTGCCCCCCCTGAGGTCGACTACGCCGCTCCCCCCCTCCACCGAGACCCCCCTCCCTATTAACGACCCGAGCAGCGCCTCTCACCTCTTTCAGAAGCGCTGCACGGGCAGGAAGATCTATTGTGTTGGTTGTAGAGTCTCCATGATGTCTCTTCTTCCCTGGCCCAGGGAAGAAGAGACGTCATGGAGACTCTACAACCAACACAATAGATCTTCCTGCCCGTGCAGCGCTTCTGAAAGAGGTGAGAGGCGCTGCTCGGGTCGTTAATAGGGAGGGGGGTCTCGGTGGAGGGGGGAGCGGCGTAGTCGACCTCAGGGGGGGCGGTGGGGGGGGGGCACGGGGCAGAAGAATGACGGGAGGCGGAGTTAGCTCTGCAGAACACAGGAACAGGAAGGGAGGGGGACCGGGGCAGCTAGCATTTTGCTTTTTCGGGGGGGGGGGGGGGGCAAGGCCGTCCATACAGGACGCTCCTGATGAGCGCCCTTGCCCCCTCCCGATCCTTTGTTTTTGGATTTTGCTGACCGGGTAGCCACGTGTATGTGTTGTGGCTTTTTTTTGTTTGTTTGTTTTTACGTTTGCAGCATGCGCAGAGCAGCCAGCAAAACGCTTGGCTGCTCTGCGCATGATTTAGGGGCCGATTACCGATGTGTATTGTGATTCTTTGATACATTGTACGTTTGAATACCGATCTGAGCATGTGTGACTTTTTTTTTTTGGTGCATTCTTCGTTTTTTAAAAATCGTTAGGGACTTTAACGATTTTGATTTTTTTACGTTTGGTTGCTGCATCTGCCTCCATGCAGTTTTTCATAGAACAGGTATGCACTTCTTACACGCTCATCAGGGTCCCTGCCCTCACTGTGCAGTTCCTCAAGCAGATAGAAAACACTCTACACTCTTCTCCAAATAAGGCTCTCCTTTCTCCTCTCACACTCACAGGCCTCTAGAATCTCTCTACCAGTGTGCATCCAAGTAACCTTTGAGTAATCCCCACTTTATTTTGGTATGAGCTTTAGCCAGCACCCAACCCTCAATGACACCGGAGCAATGCTCCCAGCTGTGAACATGGCAGAAAAAAGGAAAATAAAAACAGTTTCTCTAAGTACATTGTCTTTATTTTCCTTCTTTCTGCCACGCTCACAGCTGGGAGCATTGCTCCAGTGTCAGTGAGGGAAAATACAGACAGTTTCCAAGGGAATCTGTCTTTATTTTCCTTCTTTCTGCTACGCTCACAGCTGGGAGAATTGCTCCAGTGTCAGCAAGGGAAAATAAAGACAGTTTCCAAGGGAATCTGTCTTTATTTTCCTTCTTTCTGCCTTGCTCACAGCTGGGAGCATTGCTCCAGTGTCAGAGAGGGTTGGGAGCTGGCTAAAGCCCATATCAAAATAAAAAAAGGAGATTTTTGGGTGCTACCCTAGCCCCAAGAAAATGCAGTGGGGGAGGAACTGGAGCCAGACAAGGAGACGTAATATTCCTAGTGGAGAGGGCTAAGAGGCCAGCGAGCGTGAAAGGAGGTATGCAGGGAGGTTCATAAATTTTTTAATTTATGCGGAAGACACATTCTTGTTTGTGAAAAATCCCAAGGACTCTCTGCTACCCCTGTTAGATGAAGGGAAAATTAGGTTCTTACCATAATAATTTTCTTTCCTTTAGTCATAGCAGAGGCAGCCATTACAGATGGGTTGTGTCCATCAACCAGCAGAGGGAGATAGAAAGCATACTTTTTTCAGTGCCTCATACCAGCTTGCTCCACTGCCTCTCTTCAGTATTTGAAGCTTCCAAAGCAGTATGGTAAACCGCAATGGGAATAACATAAGCTTTCCTCACAGCGAATGATGGCCCTACAACAAAGGGCATTAACTCAGAATGGAGGGAATGAAACTTCCTCCCGGAGGGCATAAACTCATCCTCCACTGAGACATAACTGGAGGGAATAAACTCATCCTCCCGGAGGGAATAAACTCATCCTCCAAAACATGAAACTGGAGGGAATTAAGTCATCCTCCTTTAATTGAACAAGAATCCTGAAGACTGTTTTCCGACTTTCTCCCAAGGACGGAATCTCCAGGAAACACGAATAGAACCTGAAATAGATTTACAGCAGATAGCATCAGACAGGGAGGGATCATGGCTGCATCTGCTATGACTAAAGGAAAGAAAATTATCACGGTAAGAATCTAATTTTCCCTTCCTTGTCATCAAGCAGATGCAGCCATTACAGATGGGATGTATCAAAGCAATCCCTAGATAGGGTGGGAACAAGCCACACCACGCGCCAGCACTTGCGCTCCAAAATGTGCGTCCCTCCTGGCAGCCACATCCAGCCTGTAATGTCGGGCAAAAGAGAGCTTAGAAGCCCATGTTGCTGCACTACAAATCTCTTGAAGAGAGAGTGCTCCAGTTTCAGCCCAAGAAGAGGAAATTCCTCTAGTGGAATGCGCCTTAAAGGCATCAGGCGGAGGCCGGCCAGCAAGCAAATAAGCTGAAAAGATAGATTCTTTAAGCCAGCGGGCAATAGTGGATTTAGATGCTGGAGACCCTCTGCGAGGACCTGATAGCAAAACAAACAGATGATCAGAGGTCCTGAAAGAGTTAGTAACTCGCAGATACTGCAGCAGAGTCCTGCGCACGTCCAACAGGTGCAATTGCCCAAAAGATTCTAGAAACTCCTCCTCGACAAAGGAGGGCAAGAAAATAGGTTGGTTTAGGTGAAACACTGAAACCACCTTAGGCAAGAAGGAAGGCACGGTCCGAACCGTGACCCCGGACTGAAAACTGCAGAAAAGGGTCTCTACAGGACAGCGCCTGGAGCTCTGACACCCGTCTCGCCGAAGTAATGGCCATTAACAAGACGGCCTTCAGTGTCAAATCTTTCTCTGAAGCATGCCGAAGCGGTTCAAAGGGAGCACCCTGAAGGGCCTTCAGCTCTAGCCCCAGGTTCCAAGCTGGACAAGGTGCACGCACGGGAGGACGGAGCCAAAGCACCCCTCTAAGAAACCGTGCCACATCCGGATGAGCAGCTAAAGACACGCCTTCAACCTTGCCATGCAGGGAGGCCAATGCTGCCACTTCCACCCGCAGGGAATTACAGGCCAAGCCTTTTTGTACACCATCCTGCAAACAGTCCAGAATCGGCGAGACAGGAGCCCGCAGGGGTGTGATCTCTCTGGAAGCACAACAGACTTCAAACTGGCGCCAAATCCTGGCATAAGCCACGGAAGTGGCACGCTTGCGGGCTTGCAGGAGAGTGGTAATTACTTTATTGGAATAGCCTCTGCCTCTCAATTGCGCCCTCTCAATCGCCAGGCCATAACACCAAATCGGCCGGCGTCCTCCATGGTCACCGGACCCTGTGACAACAGGTTGGGAACCAGAGGTAACTGAAGGGGATCCTCTACGAGCATCTGTCGGAGGTCCGCATACCAAGGCCTCCTGGGCCAATCCGGGGCGACGAGAACCACTTCTCCTGGATGCAGCCGAATCCGCAGGAGCACTCGCCCTATCAAGGGCCACGGAGGGAACACATACAGTAGGCCCGGAAGCCAGGGTTGAACCAAGGCATCCAACCCCGCCGCGTGAGGATCTCTCCGTCTGCTGAAGAAGCACGGGACTTTGGCACTGGAGCTTGTCGCCATTAGATCCATCACGGGCTTGCCTCACTTGGCACATATCTGCAGGAACACTTCATCTGCAAGTTCCCACTCCGCTGGATCGATCTGATGCCTGCTTAGATAATCGGCTTGCACGCTGCTCTGACCTGCAATGTGAGCTGCCGACAGAAACTGTAGATGCAGCTCGGCCCATTGGCAAATTTGTTCGGCCTGCGCGGCTAGAGCTCTGCACTGAGTGCCGCCTTGTCGATTTATGTAGGCCACTGCTGTCATGTTGTCCGACATCACTCTGACAGCCAATCCTTCCAGGGTCACTTGAAAGGCCAGAAGCGCCTGAAACACCGCTTTCAACTCTAAGCGGTTGACGGACCACTCCGACTCCTCGGGTGTCCATAGACCCTAGGCATGCTTCCCCTTGCAATGTGCACCCCAGCCTTTCAGACTGGCATCTGTCAGCACTAGGCACCAATCGGGGAGTGCCAGCGGCATTCCTCGCCGCAGCATGCTGTCTGAGAGCCACCACTCCATGCTGAGTCGGGCCGCAGGGAGCCAAGAGAGTCTGCATTGGTAATCCTGAGATACTGGAGCCCATCTTTGGAGTAGAGCATACTGTAGAGGTCTCAGGTGCGCTCTTGCCCAGGGCACCAGTTCCATGGTGGCCGTCATAGATCCAAGCAGCTGGACAATGTCCCAAGCTCGCGAGCGGGGCATCCTCAGGAGCAGACGGACCTGATTCTGAAGCTTGCACCACCTTTGCTCGGGTAGGTACACATACCCCGAGGCTGTGTCGAACATGGCCCCCAAATATTCTAGAGACTGCGAGGGGGTCAGGTGACTTTGGGCCAAATTGACGACCCAGCCCACAGATTGAAGTACTGAGACCACTCTGGCTGTTACATGCTGACTCTCTGCAGCAGAGTTTGCTCGAATGAGCCAGTCGTCCAGGTACGGGTGAACCCGAATACCCTCTTGCCTTAGAAAGGCAGCTACTACCACCATAACCTTCGAAAAGGTGCGGGGAGCTGTGGCGAGGCCAAAAGGCAAGGCCTGGAACTGGAAATGCTTTCCCATCACCGCAAACCTCAGAAACTTCTGGTGCGGGGGCCAAATTGGAATGTGCAAGTAAGCTTCTTTCAGGTCCAGAGACGTGAGAAACTCTCCTGGCTGTACCACTGCAATGACGGAGCGCAGGGTTTCCATGTGAAAATGCCGCACTCTCAGGGACTTGTTTAATTCTTTTAAGTCCAGAATAGGGCAAAAAGACCCTCCTTTTCGCGGCACCACAAAGTAGATGGAGTAGCAGCCGTGTTCGGCGGGAGGTACCGGGGACACGGCCCCTATCTGAATCAGACCTTGTAAAGTCTCCTCTACCGCCGCCCGTTTGGCAGCAGAACCGCATCGGGACTCCACAAACACGTCTCTCACCGGGGCATCGAATTCTATTCGGTATCCGTCTCTGATCAGGTCCAAGACCCACTGATCTGCGGAGATTTCGGCCCACTCCTCGAAAAAGAGGGAAAGTCTTCCTCCGATGACAGGAAACGAGGAGGGGGCCGGCGCACCATCATTGAGAGGGTCGCCCCTGAACTCCAGGCCGTGAACCGGCAGCTGCGGAACGTTTGTCCGAGCGAAAGGAGTTTCTCTGCTGAAAGCGGGCACGAAAAGTGAACCCAGCAGAACGCCCCGGGCGGTACCTTCTAGCTTCACGGAAGCGAGGTCTATAAGAGGAGCGGACCGCCTGACCCTTAGAGGAAGGCTTTGGCCTATCTTCGGGCAAGCGCTGAGGTTTAGAATCCCCCAGGCATTTAACAATGTTTTCCAGCTCCTCACCAAACAAGAGAAGACCTTGAAAGGGCAACTTCACCAACCTTTGCTTAGAGGCCATGTCCGCCGCCCAATGTCGTAGCCAAAGGGTACGGCGAGCCGCCACTGCTACAGCCATTTGCTTAGCCGAAGCTCTGACCATATCATAAAGGGTGTCAGCCAAAAAGGACAAGGCCGACTCCATCCGCGGAGCCACTTCAAATAAGGGCTCCGCTCCAACACCGGGCTGTTCCACTGCCTGCTGTAACCAAGCCAGGCAGGCTCTAGCAGCATAACAACTGCATGCAGACGCCCGAACAGTGAGACCTGCCAAATCAAAGGACCGCTTCAGAGCTGAATCAAGCCTGCGGTCTTGAATATCCTTCAGGGCAACACCTCCTTCAACAGGAAGGGTAGTTCTCTTTGTCACAGCCGTGACCAGGGCATCCACTTTAGGCATTGCAAAACGAGCCAAATGTTCCTCACTCAGAGGGTATAATTGCCCCATAGCCCTGGCAACCTTCAAAGGTCCCTTGGGGTCAGCCCATTGAGCCGAAATAAGCTCTTGGATGGAGTCATGCAAAGGAAAGGCTCGAGCAGGCTTTCTGGTACTAGCCATCCTTGGATTAACAGAGGAGGCTGTGCCACTCCCAGGATCTTCAATCGAGAGGGCTTGTAAGGCGCGCTTGGCAGCTCCTCGCGGTGGAAAATCCTCACCGCAGACGGATCATCAAGATCCTGTGGCAATTCTGCACCCGACTCTGGCTCCTCAGACCAAGAAGTTCTGCCAGACCCCTCAGAATCCCCATAGCCCGACCACGGGGGGGGGGGGGGGGGGGGGTGCGCCACACTCAGAAGGGGAATTAGCCCTTCTGCGTTTATCAGGAGGATAAGAAACAGGCAAAGCCAACTCCAAAAGGCCAGGATCCACCGGGGGGGAGCAGGCAGAGGGTCCGAAGATACCTGTGGAAGAGCCCTTTTAAGCATGTATGCCTTATGCAGCATTAAAACAAAATCAGGGGAGAAAACCGCTCCCTGACCGCCCGGATCCTGCCCAGGGCTATCAGCTCTATAATTAGCCTCACTCAGAGGACCCCCCCCCCCCCCCGGATTCAGGGCTCTCCGTCACAATGGAGGCCGCGCCATGTGGAAAATCCAAAATGGCGTCCGCTGCCAGCTCAGAGCGCGAAAGATCGCCGCTCGCCATGCTCAGGCCGGCTCTACCGTCTGTGCAGCACGATTTACAGAGCCCCGCTGCTGATTTGCGCTTGCCACATTTAGAACAGCACTTTACAGTCTCCGCAGCCATCGCCGAAAACAGCGGTTCGCACCAAAAACGTCCCGATCGCAGGCCCACCCCGGAGGAGTCAGAAAACACTACCTCACTGGACCGAGTATCACAGCTCCGGTCCTGCAGAAGAATCTCAAGAAAAACCTCTTTTCCAAGATCGCTGCGCTAAAACGCGACACAACTTTTTTTTTTTTTTTTTTAACGCTGTGAGGAAAGCAGAGGCAAAAGAGGTAAATAAAATCACTCCGGAGGCTCAGATAAGTGGGAAAGGCAGGGAAAGGCGAACCAATGTGCCTGCATCCACTGAGTGGGAAAGGACAGGGAAAAGCAAGCTAATATGTCCACATCCACGGGGGCATGGGTAAAGCAGGGAAAGGGCTGACCTATGTGCCTTCAAAGTGAAGCTGCTATAGCCTCTAACACCCCGGCTAACAACTGGCAAGCCAGGAGCCACCCCCCAGGCAGAATTTTGATGGAGCTCGAAGAAGCTGCAGCCACCCTGCTTGGGGAGATAGAGAATACTGAAGAGGCAGTGGAGCTAGCTGGCCATGAGGCACTGTGAAAAGTTGAGTGCTCTCTATCTCCACCTGCTGGTTGATGGACACAACCCATACGTAATGGCTTCATCTGCTTGATGACAAGGAATGCCTGTTGCAAAAAAATGCAGAGATAGGGGAGATAATGAACACCTGTAGTGGGCATGTCTCAAAGTGCAAGCTTTTTGGGGAGCAATGTGGGATGACATTCATCAATGGAAAAGAGTGGACTGGAGGGGTTCACCAGGAGTGGCAAGTACACAAAGACTTGGAAAAACTGGTCTTGACTGTTGTTGTTTGCTGCAAAGATAGAATCTGACAAAAACTAAAAGAATATACAAAGCCTTACAACTAATTCATGGAGAACCATATGTGGATTGAAAGGTAAATATGAACAGCATGAGAAAACATGGTTTATAGTTTATTAAAGGTTTGCTATACCGCTTCATTTGCACACAAGTCAAAGTAGGGAACAATTCACAATTAAAAAACCAAGATAGAAAAAGAAAAGCTCCAATGTATATAGAGAAAAGAATCAATTACTCCACAACAGGCTAGCAGAATGGGATTTAAAACAAATCATGGCCATAATACCCCTGTAGCATCTTGTGGACGCTCATTTTATTAATCTTTATCATAAGAATAACCATAACTGGGTAAGACCAATGGTCCATCTAGCCCAGTATCCTGTTTCTAACAGTAGCCAGTCTAGGTCACCAGTGCTTGGCAAAAACCCAAATAGAAACAATTAAATGTGTTACCTTGAATATTAGAAACTGAGTTTGTGAATCATGCATTAAGGGGTCAGTTGGGTGGTCAGTGGGGGGGGGGGGGGGGCTGGGGGAGTTACAGGGGTTAGGCATTAATGTAATATATTTCTAGTTCCTCTGTAAAGATATGGAGCTGTACAGTTATAAGTCCATTAGGCTGTGTTGGCCAAAAGCACTCTTCTGGGAAGTAGTCTTTTACAGTGTAAAGGGGAACAATAAAGTTTTGGTTTGCTGTTGGCTTTGTACTTAAAATCCTTGAAGATTAAAGTTGCCCCCCCCCTCCCCCGCTCTCAGTCCCACATGGGTCCTACTCTCAGACAGATATGTGGTGGTAGATGATCACACAATTCCCTAGAACTAAGGGCGGGGAAAGAACAGGGAGTCAACTCAAGAAGGAACCCATACAGGCTCTGGTGGCAAGCTGCAGCAGCAGCACCACTTCCAACAAGGACGCAGCATCCAAGTTGAACATCGCAGCCTCCTGGTCAGAGTGGTACCTGGTCAAGAGCCAACTCCAGGTAAAAACAAAACTGCAGGCCACCTAGACCCACACACACTTTAGAACTCACAACTAGCAAATCTCACCTGGCTGGGTGATACAGATCCTGAGACTAACTATATAGTTTGATTCCCTCCTTGTGCCTTAACATACTTCAAAATACCCAATATAAGGACATGTTTTTTTCTACTATATGATAATAATATGGATAATTGGATTACAAGCTGCCTCACCTAATAAATGAAACAAAATCCCTGTACACATTTCTGTCAGATGACGCTCCCATCATCAACTCGAAGAGCCAAATTACAATCCTTACAGCAAACCAGACACCAAAATAACAACCACCAGCAAAACGTTAAGCCAGCATAACAATCAAATCGACAACAATCTCAAAAAAGACAGACCACACAATTACAAACTGTTAAGCACACCAACATCAAACATGATACATACATTCTAATTCCCATAGGATAAATAAACACAAGGTTGGCAGTTAGTAAGTCAGTAATACTTAGAGACTGGATAGAAATGGAACAACTAAGGTTACTGTTCATAACAGAAATTTGGCTACATCTTAAAGACGACCCAGTATTGCTAGACATATGCCCACCAGGCTATAACACAATACACATCAACAAAACTAAAAAGAAGGGAGGTGGGGTTGAATTAAAATATAAATCCTTCTTCACAGTACAGCCTGTTGCTAAACATATATCCCCGGCAACTGAAATTTTGGAATGCAAAATCACTGATACAACACTGTCTGGTCAACTCTCTCTATATAGAAAAGGCACCTCCAACTTTCGAATGAAGCCTCAAGCCGGAAACTTGAGGTGGGCAAGATATCCGGTTTGACTATGAGTGTCTGCCCTGCCCTCGCGTCACAATGTGATGATTTCGAGGGCGGAGCAAATACACTCAACGAATGAAGGAAGCCCATTGGTTAATCTCTGTTTCCACTCCCCAACGCAGCCATCATTCCCATACACTCAAAACCAAACAAAATCGCCACTGCACCCCGTCCCCCCGCCCACACTCCCCCTCACCCACCCTCCCGCAGCCGCTCGCTCACCGTTCCGCCACACCCCCCCCTCCTCTCCCACTCTGCCCATGCAGCAGGACGATTACTACACACGAGTGGAACTGACCCAATCAACTACAATGTAAGCAAGGAGCCCCATTGGTTAATCTCTATTTCCACTCCCCAACACAGCCGTCATTCCCATACACTCAAAACCAAGCACACCTACGAGCTGCTGATACACATTGTCGATTTTTTTTCCTTCTTCCATCTGAAACACGTCTAAAGCTGTTTCTACTGGATAAACTGCGCCTTAACAGGTAAAGGACAAAAGGTTTTTTCTTTTTGGTTTCTTACTGCACACCTTTTTAATTTATTTGAAAGCTACACATCTGTACATATGAATATCATGAAATCTAAACTAAATATCATTAAACAGTTTATCCAGCCTTTGCCTATCAATGTGTGTCACTGAAAGAGTATGAGGGAGCTCCAGCTGCCTGTGGGTCAGGACAGGACTTAGCTGCTGGATGCCAGAAGCAGTGCCTCCTTAGGTTGACAGCAAAGAGCACCCCCCCCCCCCCCCCCCCCCCCCCCCCCGCAACAACCACCTCGGAGGGAGGAAGGAAGGGAGGGGACAGGACCATGGAACTGGGAGGGTGGTGTCGTGTTCTCGAGGGCCTTGGCATCCTATCAGGTTCTCGAGGCGGAACTGAAGTTCGTGAGCCCTTGGACCACTGCCGAGGAGCGGCAGCGGCAGGCAAGACCACCCTGGAGCTGGGCATACGGAAGGACCGGACTGGAACTCTGGATTGGAAGTAGGCAGCTGGAACCGGCAGGACAGGATCCGCTTCACCTGCACAGGAAGAAGCTGGGCAGGAACCCAGAAAGAGGCTAAGCAGTAGTGCAGCAGACACTTACTAACCTGACCCAAGAGCATAACACTTATGCAAAGGCCCTGACTGCAAGCACAGCACTTCCTTATGAAGGCTCTCACTGATGAGTCACCAGCAGCAGGACAGAAGCAGAAAGTACACTGACCCCAAAGAGAGGCTTGACACACATAGGAAGTGAACTACTCACATATGAAAAAACTTTGTTGAAAATTAAAAAGAAAATGGACCAAAACCAAAACAGACAAACAAAATCATATGGAGGAAAGCTATAAGAACATATAAAAACACAACATAAAGAAAGCTAAAGTAGAATATTACAGCACATATATGAACCCAGAACAGATTAATATGAAAAAAATATTCAAACTTATGAACAGTCTATTGAAAACCCAAGCTGTACTAGCATCAACTGAAATACCACCAACTGCAGATGAGCTTGCACAATATTTTGAACAAAAAATAGTAAAGACAAGATACACAAACATCCATCACAGACTTCCTACACGAATGTGAAACCAACGATGCTCACATCACGGCAGACAGAATCTGGTCGCTTTACTCATACTACCCCTCTCCTCAAGTCGCTTCACTGGTTCCCTATCTGTTTTCGCATCCTGTTCAAACTTCTACTAACCTATAAATGTACTCACTCTGCTGCTCCCCAGTATCTCTCCACACTCGTCCTTCCCTACACCCCTTCCCATGCACTCCACTCCATGGAAAAATCCTTCTTATCTGTTCCCTTCTCCACTACTACCAACTCCAGACCGCGCCTTCAGTCTCGCTGCACCCTACGCCTGGAATAAACTTCCTGAGCCCCTACGTCTTGCCCCATCCTTGGCCACCTTTAAATCTAGACTGAAAGCCCACCTCTTTAACATTGCTTTTGACTCGTAACCACTTGCCTCCACCTACCCTCCTCTCCTCCTTCCTGTACACATTAATTGATTTGATTACTTTTTTTTTTTTGTCCATTAGATTGTAAGCTCTTTGAGCAGGGACTGTCTTTCTTCTATGTTTGTGCAGCGCTGCATACGCCTTGTAGCACTATAGACATGCTAAATAGTAGTAGTAGTAGAAGTCCTCCTTCAAAACACCCACAATCAGCACAGTTAAGACATTACTGACAAAATACTAACATGCAAACTGTCTGCTAGATAACTGCCCTAACTATATTTATATGATGAAAATCCACCAAACTGGTTCATCAAATGCTTTACTGAACACATCATAACATGTTTTCAAATGGCCAGTTCCCATCTGATATGGTTGACACTGTACTTACCCCAATCCCTAAAAACACCACTAGTAAGATCAGCAATCTACAAACTACAGACCAATGGCTTCAATACCACTATTGACCAAAACGATGGAAGGTAGGGTAGAACAATTAATGGAATACTTGACACAATTTTCAATCCTTCATAACTCTCAATCAAGTTTCAGACCACACAACCACTGATAAAGTTCAGAAGTTTAATATGCCAAGGACAGAAAATCTTACTACTACAATTCGATATGCTTAGTGCGTTCAACCTAGTGGGACTACATAACACTAATGGCCCTGCTCAACAATATGAGAATCTGCGATGCACTGGCAGCATGGTCCAGTGGGTTTTTAAGGACTAGATCCTACATTGTAAAGATGTCTAACCAGCTATCAAGCCTCTCAGATCTCTAAGTGTGGGCTACCACAGGGTTCTCCAATATCACTTATATTGTTCAATGTTATGATGGCTCCATTCGGCAAAAAAAATGGAATTAATGGGCTTTAACCCATTCAAATACACAGATGTCACCATTTACATGTCTTTTAACAACAGTATCACAGAAATATTGGACAAGGTTGAAAAAGGTCTGGACCTTATGGAAAATTGGGCCACAATTTTCAAACTCAAGTTAGATAGAGACAAAACCAAATTCCTGGCTGTACTTAGTCTGCATAACTCAACATATCACCAAAAATTCACAATCAACCAACATAACAAATCGAAACACAACTAAAAATATTGGGAATTATTCTTAATAAGCATCGCTCTCTGGAAAGTCAAGTACCAGCAGTCACATCAAAATGCTTCAGAACACTATGGAAACTGAGAAGGATTAGAGAATATTTTCCTAGATAATCATTCCGGCTAACGGTGCAATCGATGACATTCAGGCTTATTTTCGAAAGAGGATGCCCATCTTTCGACACAAATCGGAAGATGGGTGTCCTTCTCACAGGGTCGTCCAAATCGATATAATCAAAAGCCGATTTTGGACGTCCCCAAATGCTTTCCGTCGCGGGGTGACCAAAGTTCATGGAGTGTGTTGGAGGCGTAGCGAAGGCAGGACTTGGGCGTGACTAACACTTGGACATCCTCAACCATAATAGAAAAAAAAAAAAAAAAAAAAAAGGACGTCCCTGACGAGCACTTGGATGATTTCACCTGGTCGTGTTTTTCTTACGACCATGCCACAAAATGGTGCCCAAACTGACCAGATGACCACTGGAGGGAATCGGGGATAACCTCCCCTTACTCCTCCAGTGGTCACTAACCCCCTTCTACCCTCAAAACACATCTTTCAAAATATGTCCTGCCAGCCTCAGATGTCATACTCAGCTCCATGACAGCAGTATGCAGGTCCCTGGAGCAGTTTTAGTGGGTGCAGTGCATTTCAGGCAGGCGGACCCAGGCCTACCCCCCCACCTGTTATGTTTGTGGAGGAAACAGCGAGCCCTCCAAAACCCACCACAAACCCACTGTACCCACATCTAGGTGCCCCCCTTCACCCATAAGGGCTATGGTAGTGGTGTACAGTTGGGGGTAGTGGATTTGGGGGGCTCAGCACACAAAGTAAGGGAGCTATGTACCTGGGAGCAATTTATGAAGTCCACTGCAGTGCCCCCTAGGGTGCCTGGTTGGTGTCCTAGCATGCCAAGGGGACCAGTGCACTAAAAATGCTGGCTCCTCCCACAACCAAAGGGCTTGCATTTTGTCATTTCTGAGATGGAAGTCCTTGGTTTCCATTATCGCTGAAAATCAGAAATGACCAAGTCTAAGGATGACCTAAATTTCAAGATTTGGACGTCCCTGACCGTATTATCGAAACGAAAGATGGATGTCCATCTTGTTTCGATAATACTGGTCTACAAAAAAAACCTTTTTTTCTGTAACAAGAACAAAACATACATTTCCTGGAAGATAATTCTTCCCTGAATCCAGATCTCATTTCAGAATTTCTGTATCAGCCTCAGTTTTCATGTGATAATGGTTTTTTATAATGCTTGTGTCGGCGTATGTAGCTATTATATGTATGTGGCAAAATGACACGCTTCTGCTACAACAGTTCTAAAAAAACTGTGTCAGTTCACAAAGAAATCAAAGATATAAGCAACATAAGAGTAAAAGACCAGTAAAAGATCATTACAAAAGACCATGTCACCTTCCTTGGAGAAATATTCAGAAAAAATAGCATGTCGGTCACGAAAAACACTCACTTTCGTATCGCAAGAAAGAAGATTCCATCCTTTTAATCTCGAACCTAAAAGCTCAGCCTGTTGCTTCAACAAATTTAAATCACGAACAAGATCGTTGAGATCCCCTTGTGTCAAAAAGTGGGGCACATTTGATTCACAGAGGTCCTGAAATGATGGGCCGGTATGCATATTCCCTTCTCTGTCTTCTGCATGTTCGTCACTGTATTCATCTTCACTCACTATCAAATTCTCAGGAGGCACTGGTACTGGCAATTCTTCATGTCTTATAGCAGATGGTAAGTTAGGATATTGCACAGTTTTCCTTGTTTTCAAGGTGATTCCTGCTATTTTTGTCAGACAGAAATAACAGTCTGTTGTGTGATCCGTTGGTTCCCTCCAAATCATGGGAACAGCAAAGGGCATGCGACGTCTTCCTTTTAACCAGCCTGTCAGGAGTGTAACACACATCAAACAGCAAATGTGAGGAGCCCATTTGCGGTCCTGTTCACCAACCTTACACCCGAAATATAGTTCGTAGCACTTTTTTTACAAGACGATTAAGTTTTCGTTTTTGCGATTTCAGAGTAAACTCTCCACAGATATAACAAAAAGAATTTGGGCTATTTGCACAGGTACGAGGCATTTCTTCTGAAATGACACAAAACACAAACCTTCACAAACGTAGAACTACAAGCAGTCACTTCCAACAGCAATTGTTGACTGAACTCTCAATGCTGAGATACAGGTGGCAACTGACGCAACAGAATGTGTTTGAACATGTTCGAGCATGACTCATGAGCAATGTTGCCAAACCTCCCTTATTTCCTGGTGGTGGCTTTCTAAACTAAGGGTTTTGTATTGTAATTCCTAGTATATTTCAATTGTTTTTCCAACAATTACAACTGCTGAATTAAAATTAATCCACAGCAGCAGGGCCACCGAGAAACTTGGCCGGGCCCGGGACAAGGCCGCCTCGCCCCCGCCCCCGAGGTCGCCGCTCCCCTCCCCCCTCCGAGGTCGCCACTGCTGCTGCTGCTCCCCCGAGAGCGGGATACAGGGAGGGAAGGAGACCCGAAGGGAGGAGTTCCGCCTCACAGGGAGGTGAGAGGGAGAGTCGCACCGCGCGGTGATTTAAATACAGGGGGCCGGCCCGGTGGCAGACGGTCAGAGGGTTGGTGGGACTGGCACCGGGCCCCCTTGAAGGCCCGGGCCCTGGGGATTTTGTCTCCCCGCCGCCCCCTCTCGGCGGCCCTGCACAGCAGGGTACCAAAATGCAGCGTTTTCAAGGATTTTTATAAAAAGGGTAGCGTGTGAGGAAAGCAGAGGTAAATAGAACTCCGGAGGCTCAAGTGAGTGGGAAAGGCAGGGAAAGGGCGAACCTATGTGCCTGCATCCACTGTTGGTGGGGAAGGACAGGGAAAGCTAAGCAATGTGTCCACATCCAAGGAGGTATGGGTAAGGCAGGGAAAGGGCGAACCTATGTGCCTTTAAAGTGAAGCTGCTATAGCCTCCAACACCCCTGCTAACAACTGGCAAAAGCACAATGAGGGGCATAATCGAAAGGGACCTCCAAGTTTTGTTGAGGACGTCCTCGCAAAACATCCCGATGGAAGGGCGGGAAAACACGTATTACACTGGTAAACGGCATTTTTGTTACAAAAAATGTGAATGGTGTTCTTAGCTAAGTCATGGGTGCTGAATTCGAAATTGAAATCAGTTTTTGCCTATCGGGCTCAGTTGTAATGCAGCATATGTAAGGGGTAAAGAAAACACACTAAAGTCGTTGCAAACCGTCTAAACATGGCAGCAAGACCGATATTTAAAAAGTAAAAATACGAAAGAGCAACTCCACTGCTTGAAATGTTACACTGGCTTCCAATAAAGGCAAAAACTATTCTTCAAAACTAGCACCCTCATTTTCAAAATACTATTTGGAACGTCTCCTGAATATGCTAGATCTGATTGAACTGTCCCCAAGAAATGCAAGCCCAGAAACCAGAGGCTACCTACTGCTTCACTTACAAAACCATCTACATGGCTGGATTTAGTTATCTGGGCTCCAAATGGTGGAAATCTATACCCAAGGCCACAAGAACCGTTACTAATTACCTTCAGTTCAGAAAAGAACTGAAGACCTACCTTTTCAAAAAATTCTACAGTTAACTACATAAGCTACCAATGTTCTACACCACTTTGTAATTGTCAAACATTACTGTAATTTCACCTAAATGTAAATTGTAAGCCATATTGAACCAAAACTTGTTTTTGGATAATAGCGGGATACAAGAATGTATAAATAAGTGATATAACTCACACTGAGCGGGTCAGGGAGGAGATATTAACCAAATAGTGCCACTTAATATCCCATCTGAGCACTGTGGTACTCTCCAAGCAGTGTCGGGACAGTCCAGGAATGGGGTCTTAGTGGAGACGAGTTATACAAGTACCAGCATTATTCTGTGCCAGTGCCCTAATAGCTAGATGGGTAAGTAGGACCACACAAACAGAAGTCCTATATTTGCCCGGTTAGCTATGTGGGTATAATGAAGATACATACCTGTAGCAGGTATTCTCCGAGGGCAGCAGGCTCAATATTCTTACATGTGGCTATAACATTATGAGCCGTAACATGGCCCTCCAGAGTCAGCCCAGCTTGGGCATAAGTGAAGGAAATGCAATCTGCTAGCCAATTGGAGATGGTGCGTTTTCCGATGGCAACTCCCCTCCTGTTAGGGTCAAAAGAAACAAACAATTGGGCGGACTGTCTATAGGGCTTGGTCCGCTCCACGTAAAAGGCCAATGCTCTCTTACAGTCCAAGGTGTGCAACTTGTCCTCACCAGGGCGGGTATGTGGACGAGGAAAAAATGTTGGCAAGACAATTGACTGGTTCAGATGGAACTCAGACACCACCTTCGGCAAGAACTTAGGGTGAGTGCGGAGGACTACTCTGTTATGGTGAAATTTAATATAAGGAGCATGGACTACCAAGGCTTGGAGCTCACTGACCCTACGAGCTGAAGTAACAGCCACCAAGAAAATGACCTTCCAGGTCAAATACTTCAGATGGCAGGAATTCAGTGGCTCAAAAAGAGCTTTCATCAGCTGGGTGAGAACGACGTTGACATCCCATGACACTGGAGGAGGTTTGACAGGGGGCTTTGACAAAAGCAAACCTCTCATAAAACGAACTACTAAAGGCTGCCCAGAGATAGGCTGACCTTCTACACGTTGATGATAAGCACTAATCGCACTAAGGTGAACTCTTACGGAGTTGGTCTTGAGACCAGACTCTGATAAGTGTAGAAGGTATTCAAGCAGGGTCCGTGTAAGACAAGAAAAAGGATCTAGGGCCTTGCTGTCACACCAGATGGCAAACCTCCTCCACTTAAAAGAATAACACTTTTTCGTGGAATCTTTTCTGGAAGCAAGCAAGACTCTGGAGACACTCTCCGAAAGACCTAAAGAGGCAACTTCTAAGTTCTCAACATCCAGGCCATGAGAGCCAGAGACTGGAGGTTGGGATGTAGAAGCAACCCGTCGTCCTGGGTGATGAGGGTCAGAAAACACTCCAATCTCCACAGTTCTTCGGAGGACAACTCCAGAAGAAGAGGGAACCAGATCTGACGGGGCCAAAAGGTGCAATCAGAATCATGGTTCCGTGGTCGTGCCTGAGTTTCAGCAAAGTCTTCCCTACTAGAGGTATGGGAGAATACGCATACAGAAGGCCTGTCCCCCAATGTAGGAGAAAGGCATCTGACGCTAGACTGTCGTGGGCCTGAAGTGTGGAACAGAACTGAGGGACTTTCTGATTTGCCCGAGTGGCAAAAAGATCCACCGAGGGGCCACTCGTGAGGTTGCATGATCCTGCTCAACCTGTCGGTCAGACTGTTGTTTACACCTACCAGATATGTGGCCTGGAGAAACGTTCCATGATGGTGAGCCCACAGCTACATCCTGACGGCTTCCTGACACAGAGAGCAAGATCCGGTGCCCCCCTGCTTGTTGGTGTAATACATTGCAACCTGATTGTCTATCTGAATTTGGATGATCTGGTTGGACAGCTGATCTCTGAAAGCCTTGAGAGTGTTCCAGATCGCTCGCAATTCCAGGAGGTTGATCTGAAGACCCTTTTCCTGAAAAGACCAAACCCCTTGAGTGTGAAGTCCATCTACATGAGCTCCCCACTCCAGGAGGGATGCATCCATCGTCAGCACTTTTTGTGGCTGAGGAATTTGGAATGTACATCCCAAGGTCAGACTGGATCAAATGGTCCACCATTGAAGGGAACTGCAAAAGTCTGTGGAGAGATGGATTACATCCTCTAGATCCCCTGTGGCTTGGCACCACTGGAAAGCTAGGGTCCATTGAGCTGATCTCATATGTAGGCATGCCATGGGAGTCGCATGAACTGTGGAGGCCATGTGCCCTAAAAGTCACAACATCTGCCGAGCTGTGATCTGTTGAGACGCTCAAGCCAAGGACACTAGGGCCAGGAGACTGTCTGCCCTTGCCTGGGGAAGATCAGCTTGAGACATCCGTATATCCAACAGAGCTCCAAAGAACTCCAATTTTTGCACCGGAACAAGATGGGACTTGGGATAATTTATTACAAACCCCAGTAGCTCCAGCAGTTGAATAGTCATCTGCATGGACCGAAAAGCCCCTGTCTCCGAAGTGTTCTTCACCAGCCAATCGTCGAGATAAGGGAACACATTCACTCCCAGTCTGCGCAGCGATGATGCGACAACTGCCAAGCACTTTGTGAAGATCCTGGGCGCAGATGCTAGGCCAAAGGGCAGTACACAGTACTGTAAGTGCTGAGTTCCCTGTCGAAATCGAAGGTACTTCCTGTGAGTTGGGAGCACCGAGATGTGAGTGTAGGCATCCTTTAAGTCCAGAGAGCATAGCCAATCGTTTTCCTGAATCATAGGGTGCCCATGGAAACCATCCTGAACTTTTCTCGGACCAGGAATTTGTTCAGGGCTCGTAGGTCTAGGATGGGACGCATCCCCCGTTTTCTTTTGCACAAGGAAGTACCTGGAATAGAATCCCAGCCCTTCTTCCCCTGGTGGAACGGGTTCAACCGCATTGGCCTTTAGAAGGGCGGAGAGTTCCTCTGCAAATACTTGCTTGTGCTGGGAGCTGAAGGATTGAGCTCCCAGTGGGCAATTTGGAGGCTTAGATGCCAGAATGAGTGTGTATCCTAACCGGACTATTTGAAGAACCCACCTGTCGGAGGTTATAAGAGGCCACCTTTGGTGAAAAAATACCAACCTCCCCCCGACAGGCAAGTCGCCCGGTACGGACACTTTTACTGCGGCTATGTTGTACTGGAGCCAGTCAAAAGCCCGTCCCTTGCTTTTGCTAGGGAGCCCTAGAGGCCTTAGGCGCAAGGCGTTGACGACAACGCACATGCTGGGGTGGAGCCTGAACCGGCTGCCAAGAGGCAGGAATGTACCTACGCCTATTATAGGAATAGAGAGCACTCCTCCTCCCTCCAAAAAACCTCCTGGATGAGGAGGCAGTAGCAGAAGACGTCTGGCGGGAGAGAGAATCCATGGCATCATGATGCTTTTTCATCTGACCAACCATATCCTCTACTTTTTCTCCAAAGAGATTATCCTCCCGGCAAGGAACATCTGCCATTCGCTGCTGGGTCTTCTGATGCAGGTCAGAGACATGCAGCCATGAAAGTCTGCGCATCACTGTACCTTGAGCAGCTACTCAGGATGCCACATCAAAACTGTCGTAAGACCCCCTGGCCAGGAATTTGACACGCCTTCTGCTGCCTGACCATCTGGTGAAAAGGTTCAGAAAGATCCGCAGGAAGTGCTTCAACTAAACTGGACAGTTGTCTCACCGAGTTCTGTAAGTGAATGCTTGTGTAGAGCTGGTATGTTTGGATCTTGGCGGCGAGCACTGCAGCCTGATACATTCTTCTTCCAAAAGAATCCAAGGTCCTAGACTCTCTGCCTGGGGGCGCCGAGGCATAGTCTCTAGTACTCCTGGCTCTTCTGAGAGCAGAGTCCACCACCATGGAATCGTGAGGAAGTTGGGCCTTCACCATTACAGGCTCTCCATGGACTCTGTACTGGGACTCGAACTTCTTAGGGACCACTGGATTAGAAAGAGGGCAAGACCAATTCCGCATTAGCACTTCCCTGTGTATTGTGCAGGGGCGCCGTTGCAACCTCTGCAGGTGGAGAAGGATAATCCAGGGCCTCGAGCATCTCAGCCCTGGGCTCATCCACAACCTCCATGGGGAATGGAATGTCCTTAGACATTTCCCGTACAAAGGATGAGAAAGTAAGACTCTCAGGTGGAGACGTCCTTACTTCAATCGGTGGAGTAGGATCAGAGGGAAGCCTACAAGACTCCTCTTCCAAAAAGTACCTGGAGTCTTCCTCTTCACCCCATCAGCGCTCCTCTTCTGTATCAGAACAGAAGCTCCCTAAGAGCAGCTTGAACCAGAGCCTGTCTCGACCTCAAGGATCGACGACCTCATGGGGAGCGTCGAGAAGCTGATCCCTGCCTAGACTCCGGTGAAGCTTCCTCCACCGATGTCGAGGGGGAATCAACCTGGGTGGCAGCCGGCACCACAAGCGGTACCAAAGACAGAGACCTCCTCACAGGTGATGGCCCAGATGCCGCCGCTACAGTCGGTGCAGAAGGCGCAAGCACCCCCAACACCGAGGCAGACTGGCAAAGCAAGCCTTCCAGAAGCTCCGGAAGAAGGCCCCGGATGCGCTCATCGAGAGCTTCCATTAGAAAAGGCTGGGGGGCCGGTGCAGGAGTCGGTGCCAGAATCTGAGGGGGTTCGAGAGCCGGTATCAGGCTGCCAGACGACCGACGCATCGGCACCTCCTGTATGGAGGGTGAGCGGTCCTTCCTGTGCTGACGCTTCTCTGGTGCCGACTCCCTCGGCTCTCCGGAGCTCTCGGTACCGTGCCTGGAAGGAGATCGATGACGATGCTTCTTAGCCTTCGCTCGACGCCCATCATCGACAATCCTCGGTACCAACGAGGAAGACGTGGAATCCTCACGCCTCCTCGGGGCCGGGTCCGACGAAGGTCGGTCCCGGGGGGCCTTCAATAGCAATAGGCCTCGAGATGGGTGGAGACCCGCTCGATGCCTTGCTGCTCCCAGCTCGATGCAGTCTCTCAGTAGCCATTACCTGCGCTCTTGGCTTCGCTGCCCCCCTCGACGTCGACGCCAATGTCGATGCCCTCGGTACTGAGGTCGAAATCAAAGGACCGGACCACTCAGGAAAAAGTTTCTCACACTGAGCCTCTCGAGCCACTTGGGTCTGCTTCTTCATCAACTTACACAGATTACAAGAAGCTGGAAGATGGTCGGGCCCAAGACACTGAAGACGCCACGCGTGAGGGTCGGTGCTCGAGATGATCCAGTTGCAGCGAGTACAATGCTTGAAGCTGCTGAGAGTCTTCGATGTCATGGGCGGAAAAATAGCGTTGGCGAAATCAAAAGGCTTGATGGTGCCAATCAAAAAGGGCACAAAAAGAGGGAAAAAGACCTGGCCGAGCTGCATAAGAGGGCAGCTGTGACGAAAAAGAAAGAAAACTTTAAAGGACGAGAAAATCTAAGGAAAAAATAAATAAATAAATAATGGGAAACGAAAAAGTTTGTTTTTGATTTTTTTTTTAACACTAGGATAAACTATGAAGTAAGAGAAAAGTTGGTGATAAACGCTCACAAAAACAGTCTCCTGAGCAGCAAGGAACAAAACCCAACCGTCCAGAATCACGTAAAAAAAAGAGACTGGTTGCTGCACGTTCGCGTCACAGGCGGGAAGCCACCCACACATGCGCGGTGGGTCAGCCCGCGCGACGGAAGGATCCAGAGCGTTTGAAAGATTTCTTCCGTTTTCTGGGCCGTTCTGGACTCAAGTATAAAACCACGTATGCTTCCACCTTTTCCTACATCAGTACTCATTTGTGGAATGCATTGCCCACATCTGTAAAAACGGTTCAAGATCATCTGACCTTCAGGAAGTCTCTCAAGACCTACCTATTTGGGCAAGCTTACCCTAATGATCCCGTCTTGCCTCTATGATTCCTGGACTCCGACCCCTCTAGTGATCTTGTGGACTTACCTACTTTCTCCTATCCCTATACCTTTCCGCCCCACGTATCCCTCTCCATTTATTGTACTTGCCTGTTTGTTACTTAAATGTTGTAAGCCACATTGAGCCTGCCAGCGGTGGGAAATTGTGGGGTATAAATGATATAACTCTGTCCTCGGAGAAAGCACACTATTGGTCATACCCAAATTGCTTCCAGGCACCACCACTGACCCAGATATTCAGTGTCTGTGCTTAGATATGGACAGGTACTGAATATCCGGGTCTGAATTATAAAAATGCAGACTATTGCCAGCTCAATACTGAGTCTGGAAATGGTCACATTGGATCTGTGATTCCAATGCAATAAAGTTTTTTAAAAAATGGCCTAATGCAGTTTTATGAAAGGAGGAGTTCAGTATTTGCAGAATTTTTTTTGTTGTTGTTGTTTCATTTGTACCCCGCGCTTTCCCACTCATGGCAGGCTCAATGCGGCAGGCAATGGAGGGTTAAGTGACTTGCCCAGAGTCACAAGGAGCTGCCTGTGCCGGGAATCAAACTCAGTTTCTCAGTTCCCCAGGACCAAAGTCCACCACCCTCCTCCACTCTAATACAATAGAAACACTGCAGCTACACACACACACAGTTCAATTCAATTCTATCTCCACCTCCACCTGCTGGCAGATGGGCATAACTTACCATTTCTGGACTGATCTGCTGGTGACCCCAAGGAATGAGTGGTTTTTAAGCAAAAACAGATTCTGATAAATCCTCATATCAGGAATTTCCAGCAGAAACAAAGATACTTATTTAATTGTATTTATAGTAAAAACTTTCTAGATCACCATTCCAACTACAAAGTCCATCACAGTGACTAACAATCCTAAAAGAAACAGGGTGTCATTATTACAATAAAGGCAACTCAAATACAAAATAAAGTGACATAACTGAGGAGGGTCTGAAAAATCTAGTTGCTAGAATAGTAAGTGTCAAGGGGGTAGGAAGTGATACTGTCAGGGCAAAGAGCACATCATAGGCAGGATAGGGTAATTATGAAGGATACCTTTAGCCTCAGCTTCATTTCCAACAGCAGCAGCCCCCAAGGAAGCAGAAAGTAAGTTTAAAACAATAAAATGGCTGCTATTCCTGGAAAAAAAAAATGTGGAACTGCCACAGCCTAGTTTGCCAAAACCAGAGAAGCATCCAAAATTGCCTGCACAGTCAGAAGTGGCTTTAGTAGCTCCCCGAAACCACAAAATTACTGCTGCCATGTCACCTCCCACCACAATCAATGCTGAAGAAGCTGGCAGGAGCTACTAACTAGCAGGCTTCCATGTGCACCGCAGGGACTCTGGCCATCATTACCCACTACCCCAGACCACAGTTCCCCCTCACCCCAGAATCCCCAGAACCTGAGCCAGCTTGCCTGCCTCTCTTTGCAGAACTAAGCCACTTGCTACCTGCTTTGCTAGGCTTTGTTTTTTGTTTTACTGAACTTTATTTTTTTTAAAAACCCCAACCTGCAGAGGGAAGGGGTTTGGAAAGAGGGAGACAGACACTCAAATCTGTGGCAGAGGTCCCACAGGACCCTTGCCAGGAATGCTACCACAAGCGGAAGGCCATCAGCTAAGGCTTGGAACTACAGAGAGGCACTGGCCTCTCCAGGCTTAACCACGGCAAAAGTCCATGGGACCATCCCTAGGAACCATCACGGCCAAGTGACATACCTCTGGGCTACAGGCTATGGATTGTGAGTACGGGAGTCAGGTCTGTCGAACAATCCTGCTGCACTAGTTCAACCTGCACCATCTTCTGGAGGCAGAGAAATGCTGACTAGTTACAGGCTGCACTACTCATTATACTGGTCATATCATAATAAACCAAGTTTACACCCTGTTTACAACTCAGAGTAAAGCTGTCCACTTCATTGCAACCATTTTATAAATCAACTATAAACTTAACATTTTTGGCATACACAAAAATTCCTGATACGTTTCTCAGTATTAAGAAACCATAAATATGCATGTAGTGTGTTTCTGACAAGGAAGAGGATTACGAGAGTAGCTGCCTAGACTTGTCTTTCCCACCTGCAGTCTGGCTTACCAAAAGGCCATTACACAAGCATTAGAACAAGTTGATTAAAAATCTTAGCAATCAAGTTAAATCTGACAGGCAGAAACTGTGTCCAGCTGCGACAGTGTTTGCAACTACTTCAACTGACAAATAGTTGTAAAACATGAAGAGAACACCATTACATTTTAAAGGCATTGAACTACTAATACAAATCAGGATCCCTTCCCAGTTTTCCATGATTTTGCTGCAATTATGGCCAGTTTTTATCATCATGCTGAAGAATTACAGCAAAATCAATCTACAGCAGCATCACTGAAATACTGCATTCAGTGGTTACTCTCCATGCTAGTTATTTTGAAGGAGATTAAGAGGATCATTTTCAAAGCACATAGACTTACAAAGTTACATACCGGTAGGTTAACTAGGGGGTCATTTTCAAAGCACATAGACTTACAAAGTGCCATAGGTTACTATGGAACTTTGAAAGTTTAAGTGCTTTGAAGGTACACCTCAAAGTAATTTTTCTAAGTCTATGCACTTTGAAAATGAGCACCTACACATGATAATTAGGGCTGCACACATTTAACACGTTTTTAATGAGATTAATGCATTAAAATTGTAACTTGCGTTAATAATCTTCACACATTTTTAATCACAAGTTGCCCGATCCTTGCTCCTCTACCTATTTTTCTCTCTCGCTCTCCTGCCACCCCACGTTCTCTCCTACTATACCCACACACACACACACACGCTCTGTGGCATCTCATTCTCTCCCACCCTCCCCCTGGAGGCCCTCTGAACTTGTCTGTACAAACAGCAGCACTAAGCACATGCTGCTCCTCTCCAGCACCCTGCTGCAAAAAATAGGAAGTTTCATCAGAGGGAGCAGGATGCTAGAGAGGGAGGGCTCTGGCTAGAGAGGAGCAGCGTGTGCTTAGTGCTGCCGTTTGTACAGACAAGATCAGAGGGCCACCAGGGGGAGGGAGAAACAGGTGCCAGAGAAAGCAGGGTGGCAGGAGAGAAAAGGATGCCAGAGTGCGCCGCTGGGAGGGAGGTAGGAGATAGAAATATGACGGAGGGGAGGTGTTGGGAGAGAAAAAGATGCCGGAGCGCCGGAGGCAGTGGTACAGAGCAAAATATGCTGGTTGGGGAGGCGGGAGAGGAGACTTACATGGTAAAATTATGCCTTACCTGCTGATAATTTTCTTTCCTTTAGTAGCAGCAGATGAATCCAAGAACTGGTGGGTTGTGTCCATCTACCAGCAGGTGGAGATAGAGATTACAAAGCTGAAGGCAGTGATACCAGATGGCCAGCTCCTCCTTCACCTCAGTACATGTCTCATCACCAAGCAGAATCAGACAAGAAACCAGGATGCCTTCCTCATCAACCTTTCAGATACTGTCTTTGCAGTGGCGGTTCTGTCTCGGGCGACTTCCCACCCTACTTAGGGATTGCTTTGGTACATCCCACCAGTTCTTGGATTCATCTGCTACATACGCTAAGGAAGGTAAAATTATGCCTTACCTGCTGATAATTTTCTTTCCTTTACTAGCAGCAGATGAATCCAGGATCCTGCCCTTTGTCAGCCGCGCTTGTTTTGCCTATCTGTTCTTGTCCTGGTCTTTAGTTTCTAAAAAAAAAAAAAAAAAGGAGAGGAGGAAAGAGAACAGAAACCACTGAAGAGGACTCCATCGTAGTCGTGGTTTCTCTTAAGTCAGACTGACAAGTTTCTGTTTTGTATGATTGGTGAGGAAAGCTTCCTGGTTTCTTGTCTGATTCTGCTTGGTGATGAGACATGTAGTGACGTGAAGGAGGAGCTGGCCGTCTGGTATCACTGCCTTCAGCTTTGTAATCTCTATCTCCACCTGCTGGTAGATGGACACAACCCACCAGTTCTTGGATTCATCTGCTGCATACGCTAAGGAACAAAGCATCCTGCCTCCTTACTCGGTTGTATGTAGAAATGAGATGGTGCAAATGGAATGGAGGGGGAAAGGAAGAGAGAAGGGATTAGATGGTGCCCATGGAGAGGAGGGGGAAGAGAAGGTACTCATAGAGGGGAAGGGAAAAGTGGAGATGGTACCCATGAGGCTGGAGGAGACTGTGCCCTTGGATGAATGGGAAGGGAAAGGAAAGGGAAGAGAAGAGATGGAAACGAGACAGATATGAGGAAGAAAAATGGAAGAAAGTTGAATGTGAAAGATGGACATAGGGCAGGAAGTAACGAAGAAAAGAGGAGAGAAAAGAAATAGTGACTAGAGAGGAGATCCTGGAAACAGAGCACAGAGAGTAGGAAGCAGAACCAGACAACAAAGGTTAAGAAAAACACTTTTTTTTCAGTTTACCAATTGAAATATGTCAGTTTTGAGAATTTACATCTGCTGTCTATATTTTACACTGTACAGGTAGAAATGTGAGGGAGACACTTTGTGATTAATTGTGCAATTGAATATTTTATTCACGATTAATCGTGCAATTAAACACTTATCAATGTGCAGCCCTAATAATAATTATTATTATTTATTTAGATTTTGCTCACACCTTTTTCAGTAGTAGCTCAAGGTGAGTTACATTCAGGTACACTGGATATTTCTCTGTCCCAGGAGGGCTCACAATCTAAGTTTGTACCTGAGGCAATGGAGGGTTAAGTGACTTGCCCAAGATCACAAGAAGCAGCAATGGGATTTGAACCCGCCACCTCTGGATTGCAAGACTGGTGCTCTAACCACTAGGCCACTCCTCCACTGTTTTGCAACAGAGGAAAGTAGTTTACCAGTCTTGCTTATGATAGGCTTTGGTGGGTAATACTGCACACTATAATAGAAATGTCACAGTTCTAGGGAGTTGAGCACTTAGGCCACAGCCGGCCAATGGCAGGTGTAGAAGCCCCGGCTGGTGGCAGGCGAGTCACTCCAAGAAGTGTGTGGAATGGCCCTGAAAAGGACCCTTGGGGGCAGACCCCGCAGAACTGTTGCCTGGAGTGGCACTGAAAAGGATCAACGAGGGCAAGCCCGGCGGAACCGGGACCTGGAGAGGCCCTGAAAAGACCTTGAGGGCAGGCCCAGTGGACCAGGACCTAGAGTGCCCCTGAAAAGTGCCCTTGGGGACAAGCCTGGCAGAACCAGGACCTGGAGTGGCCCCGAAAACGACCCTTAAGGGCAGGCCCAGTGGAACCAGGACCTGAAGTAGAAACAGATGAAGGCAAAGCAAGAAAGTAGGGCAAGGTGTGAGGCATGGCAGGGCTAGGTAGGTCAAGGTGAAACTAAGCAAGGCTAGGCAAGACAAGGCAGGACTAGAGACAAGACTGGTAGGGCAGGAGAAAAGGCAAGGCAGAGCTAGAAACAAGACAAAAGGTGAAGCTGGAGGTAGGGCAAGGCAAAGCTAGAGGCAGACGACAGGAACCAAGGGTGAAGGTGTGTTGTGAAGGCAAGGCAAGCCATAGGGGCCCTGATTGCCTTAAAAAGCCCCAACTGGATGTCATCTTGGAGCGCCGGGGCCTGTCTCTGGCTGCTGGCCCTTTAAAAGTACGTCTTCGGTGAGTCAGCTCTTGCCAGCGTGGTGCAGCAGACTGAACGCTGGGCCCAGGGGATGCCCCAAGGATCAAGAGACAGCCGGACAAGCAGCCCACCAAGGTAGGGAGACCGCTGAGGCCCTGAGGGGGTAGCAGAGCTGGATGAGATGAGTCTGGGAGGAATCGGAGCATGGCCGTAATAGTACCTCCTTCCCCAAAGGCACCCCACTCCCGGGTCCAGGCTTGAGTTTGTGAGGAAACAAAACGATGAAATCTTCTGAGGAACGCCGGGGCATGGACTTAGCTTGCCAGTTCCCAAGATTTCTCCTCGGGTCCAAAACCCTTCCAGGCAATGAGGTATTGGAGCTTTCCCTGTACTTTCCAAGAGTCAAGGATGCTCTGGACTTCAAACTCCATGTCGGGATCAGCCTCAGTAGGAGCAGATGCTGGAGGTACTCTGCCCAAGGGATTTCAGAAGGAACACGTGAAACGTGTCATGGATCCGCAGAGTAGCAGATAACTTCAGTTGGTATGTAAGATCCTACCTGTTGGACAATAGGATATGGCCCAATAAATCGGGGAGCGAATTTGGCAGAGGGCGTTCTACGGCGCAGATTATGGGTGGATAGCAAGGCAAGACTTCCTGGATGGAATTGGGGAGCTGGGTGCCTCTTCTTATCTGCCTGCCTTTTGTATCTCTCGGTTGCCTGAATCAAGAGTTCCCGTGTGGTTCTCCAAAGGTCAGAAAGAAATTCAGTGGTGGCCTCAGCGGCCAGCATGGTAGGATTTTGTGGGATAGGCAGGGGTGCCCTTAGGTGTTGCTCGAATACTATTTTGAACAGTGATGATACAAAGGACTCGTAGTCATGGTTATTATAACAGAATTCTGCTCAAGACAGTAGTTGTGACCAGTCATGTTCAGACGAGATGCAGCTGCATAGGAAGGACTTCAAGATCTGATTAACCCTCTCAGTCTGGCTATTAATTTGAGGATGATATCCAGAAGGATAGTTTAACTTGACCTGCAAAGTCCTGCAGCGTTTTCACCAAAATCTGGATGTGAACTGCACTCCCTGGTCCAAGACAATGGACTCTGGTAGGCCATGAAAGCAGAAGACTTCCTTAAAGAAGTGTTGGACCAGTAGTGCAGAAGATAATCTGGTCAAAGGGATGAAATGAGCCACCTTGGAAACATGATCCACAATGATCCATATGGTGGTGATTCCATCAGACTCCGGAAGGTCCATGATGAAGTCCATGGCTATGTGGGCCCATGGTGCCTCAGGTACAGGAAGTAGTTGCAGGAGTCCCCACGGGCGAGAGCAGGCTTATAACGGGCACAGATGGGACAAGATGTCACGTAGTTGAGTACATCCCTCCTCAGCTGCGACCACCAGTAGACTCAGCAAATGAGCTTCCATGTTCCCCAAACTCCCAGATGACCAGCAATCTTGGACTTATGCCCCAATTTCAGTACAGAGTCCTAAAGCCGCTTGGGTACCACCATCTTGCCAGATGGTTGCCAGAGGAACCAACACCGAAACAGCTGTCTGGAGCTTGGCAGGGTACAATATGGTCTGAAGATTGGGACTCTCCTCAGCAGTCTTCAGTGATTGTGAGAGCGCGTCAGCCCATATGTTCTTTTTGGTCGGGTGGAAGACCACCTGAAAGTCAAATGAGAGAACCGAGACCACCGGGCCTGGCAGCGGTTAAGTCTTCAGGCTTCCCGTAGATATAGAAGGTTCTTATGGTCCATAGTCACACTGTAAAAGAGTGTTTGGGAGCTACTAGCTGTCAAGATGGCGTTAGAGGAATGGCAACATCTCGAGGGAGCCATTCTCCAATAGTGTAATTTTTCTCAGCAGGCGAGAACTTCCTAAAGAAGGCACAAGGTAATAACTTGCCTTTGACATCTGGCTGGGACAGGATAGCACCAGCCCCTATGGAGGATGCACCAACTTCAACAAACAGCAGCCTTTCCATATCAGGATGACGGAGTATTAGTGCCATCGTGAAGGCTTGTTTCAGGAGGTCAAAGGCTGTTATCGCCTCTTCTGACCTGTCTTGGGTGTTAGCCTCTTTCCGGGTCAAAGCAATAAGAGGCACAACTATAGAAGAGTAGCTCTGGATAAACTGACAGTAGTAGTTCACGAAACCCAGAAACTGCTGTAAGGCGCACTGCCCCTGTGGGCGAGGCCAATCAAATTATGGAAAGTTTTGCAGGATCCATCTTCAGGCCCTGGTCTGATATAATGTAGCCCAAGAAAGGTAGTAATTTTGACCAGTCATTATGTTCAGACTTTTCAAAGTTGGCGTATAGGCAATTCTCACGTAGGTGCAGCAGGATCTGTTTGACGTGTTCCTGGTGCTAGGCAAGTGTTTTTGAGAATATCAGGATGTCGTCTAAATACACCAGCACACAGTTTTATAGCAGTTCCCGGAAGATGTCATTTATAAAGTTTTGAAAGATGGCTGGAGCGTTAGAGAGGCCGAATGGCATGACTAGATATTCATAGTAGCTGTCCCTGGTGTTAAACATGGTCTTCCATTCGTCTCCTTCTCGGATACAGATCAAGTTGTAGGCTCCCCTCATGTACAGCTTAGTGAAAATTTGAGTCCTTTGAAGGCAGTTGAACAACTCGGTTATCAGAGGTAGCGGATACTTATTCTAGATCTCAATGACACTCAATCTGCAGTAGTCAATACAAGGGCATAAATTGCCATCCTTCTTCCCCACAAAGAAGTAACCCATCCCAGCTGGAGAAGAAGATGGTCGGATGAAACCCCTATGTAGATTATCTGACATAGCCTGGGTCTCAGGAACAGATAGTGGGTAAACCCTTCTCCTAGGCAGCATCTTGTCTGGCCGGAGTTCGATGGGGCAATCGTATTCCCAGTGTGAGGAAAGGTCTTGGCCTGTTTTTTGGAGAACATATCGGCACATGCCCTATAAAGCCTGAGGTAACCCCTCCAAGGCTTTTATCCCAGTGGTGGCTTCAGGCATGGCTGGGAGCACAGACTCAAGACAACAGTGTTGGCAGGAAGCACTCCACGCAGAGAGTTCCCCATTATCCCAGTCTATTCCCAAGTTATGTTTGTGAAGCCAAGGGAATCCTAAAATAATGGGGTTAACTGCCATCCAAAGGATGTACAAGGCAATAGCCTCTCTGTGGAAAGCCCCAATTCTTTGGTAAAGAGGTATTTATTTATTTTATCGTTTTGGCCTTGATATGCTCTTGAATACATCGAAGTTGCTGTAATGCTGAACGAGGTGTAGAAGCCCCAAGCTGGCAGCAGGTGAGTCACTCCAAGAAGCAGAGGAGGTGTACAGTGGCCCTGAAAATAACCCTTGAGGGCACGCCTGGCAGAACCAGGACCTGGAGCAGAAATAGATGAAGGTAAAGCAAGGAAGCAGAGCAAGGCAAGGCGCGAGGAACAGCAGGACTGGGAAGGTCAGGGTGGAGCCAGGCAAGGCAGGGCTAGAGACAAGGCTGGCATGGGTCGAGACATGGCAGAAGGTGATGCTGGAGGCTGGGCATGGCAAAGCTAGAGGCAGAAGTCATTAAACAAGGCTGGAGCTGGAATCGGGAACAAAGGCTGGAGACATGTTGTGAAGGCAAGACAGAGGGGACCCAACTGACTTAAAAAGCCCCAACTGGATGGCATCTCGGAGAGCCGGGGGCTGCCTCTGGCTATTGGCCCTTTAAAAGGGCGTCTTCAGCGTGCATGCCTAAGGGAACTGACTCTTGCCGGTGAAGTGCAGTGGGCTGGACACTAGGCCCGGGGAATGCCCCAAGGAACAGGAGACAGCCAGAAGCGGCCCACTGAGGCAGGAAGACCACCGAGGGACAACAGAGCGGGACAAGGTGAGTCGGGGAAGAATCGGAGCATGGCCGTTGCCTCGACTGGAAACAGCATCTCTCTATATAAAACGCACCTCCAACATTCTAATAAAGCCTCACTTTCCCAACATTCTAAAGTGAAGTGGCTGAGAAGTTTTCGTCCATGAGTGTCTGCCCCGCCCACGCGTCAAACGTGATTACATCGAGGGCGGAGCAATGACACTCAACGAATCACATCACCCACCCACCCCCAACATCAAACATCCCCCTCCCACCACCTGAAGCACATCCACACACCCGCCCCCCACACACACGTCACTCCCTCCCTCCCAGTTCAAGGCCCATCACGCACCTCCCACCGAGTTGCAGACTCCCCCCTCCCTCAGATTTAAACACCCCCCCTCAGCGTAAATGACCCTGCTCGGCGCATCAACAACCCCCCCCCCCCAACATCCCCCTCCCACCACCCAAAGCACATCCACACACCCGCCCCCACATACACACACACACACACACACACATCACTCCTTCCCTCCCTCCCAGTTCAAGGCCTATCACGCCCCTCCCACCTAGTTGCAGACTCCCCCCTCCCTCAGATTTAAACACACACACCCCTCCGCATTGACACCTGCACCCCCAACCACGGCACTCTGGACACCACCCTTTCCTCCGAAATACCTCCCCTCTGCTGACGGATCCAAAGTTCTGTCCTGGCCTGCGGGGTGTGGCTTGATGAATCAGCATCTGTTGAAGTCTCTGTGCGTGCGTCTGACATCAGACGCACGCACAGAAACTTCAACAGATGCTCATTCAACAAGGAACGCCACGCAGCCCAGAACAGCACTTCGGATCTGTCAGCAGAGGTACGCGACGGCTTCAGGGGGAGGTATTTCGGGTGGTGTCCAGAGGGTCGCGGCAGGGGGGTCCAGGGGTCAATAACACGGAGGGGGGTTGTTTAAATGTGAGGGAGGGGGGACTCTGCAACTCGGTGGAAGGGGCGTGAAGGGGGCCTTGAACTGGGAGGGAGGGGGGTCTGTAACTCTGGAGGGACTGAAGGGGGGGGCAAGGGACCGAGCAGGGTGGTGTCCAGAGAGTCGCGCCACGGGGGGGCCACAATCGGAGGGAAGGGGGAGTCTGCAACTCGGTGGGAGGGCATGAAGGGGGCCTTGAACAGGGAGGGAGGGGAGTCTGCAACTTGGGAGGGAGGGAGAGGGGTATGGAACTCGGCAGGGAGGGAGGATGGGTGGGAGCTTACCTTGCTAGCGCCCGTTTCATTGCGTTTCGAAACGGGCCTTTTTTACTAGTTATTTTATAAAGTGCATATTTAACATTATTGAATTGAGGATTTTCAAACATGATAAACCAATTTTTGTAGTAGTGGTACACTGGCCACAGAATTTGAATAAATACATATATTCAGTGGTGCGGAATATATTTACTTGCTAATGACCACCACAGCCACTATTTATGTTTAGGCCTACCTTTTAGAAGTTCGGGACTAAACACAAACTCTCTATAAGGCAGATGAAGATTTCCACTACATGGATGGTATCGGATTGCCACTCTAACTTCTCCCCTCCATTACATCGATGGGGCGAAGCAGTTAGCCAGATTTTCAACCCAACACTATCCATATAAAGGCTGGAAAAAAAGTGATGTTTAAGGAAGTTAAATGGCATACCAGGCTATAATCTATTTAGGAAGGATAGAGAGGGTCGTAAAGGTGGAGGAGTAGCTCTGTATGTGAGAAATGATATCATGGCGACTGAAATGACAGGGACCTGGGGAAAAGAAGAAGCGATATGGATCACCTTAAAAGAGAGGATAGAACTTCTGTCCACGTGGGTGTTGTCTACAGACCCCCCACACAATTAGAGGAACTAGATAAAGATCTGATTGCAGATATTCAAAAATTAGGAAAGAAAAAAAGAGGTTCTGTTGATGGGAGATTTCAATCTGCCGGATGTAGATTGGAAGGTTCCGTCTGCCAAATCGGAAAGAAGTAGAGAGATCGTAGATGCTTTCCAAAGTGCTCTGCTCAGACAGATGGTGACGGAACCCACGAGGGAGGGAGCGATGCTGGATCTGGTGCTCACAAATGGGGATAGTGTGTCAAATGTGCGAGTGTGTGCACATCTGGGAAACAGTGACCATCAAACGGTTTGTTTTGATATAACAGCTGAAGTGGAGGGCGGCCACTCTAAACTCAAAGTCCTGGATTTCAAGCGTGCTGACTTTAGTAAAATGGGGGAATACCTGAGGAAGGAGATGATGGGCTGGGAGGACGAACAGGAAATGGAAGGGCAGTGGTCCAGGCTGAAAGAAGCAATAAATAGGGCCACAGACCTTTATGTAAGGAGAGTAAATAAAAGCAAGAGGAAAAGGAAACCGATATGGTTCTCCAAGCAAGTGGCTGAGAAAATAAAGGCTAAAGAGTTGGCGTTCCAGAAATATAGAAAATCTCAAGAAGAGGAACACGGGGAGGAATACCGGATGAAACTGAAAGAAGCCAAGAGAGAGGTACATCTGGCGAAGGCACAAGTGGAAGAACAAATGGCTAGAAATGTAAGGAGGGGCGACAAAAATTTCTTCAGGTATATTAGTGAAAGAAGAAGGACTAAAAAGGGAATTGTGAGACTAAAAGATACAGCGAACCGCTATGTAGATAATGATGAAGAAAAAGCCAATTTACTAAATAGATACTTTTGTTCGGTTTTCACTGAAGAAAATCCTGGAGAAGGACCGCGAGGGACTGGCAAAAGTACACCTGAGAATGGAATGGATATAGCACCGTTCACGGAAGAGAGTGTGTATCAACAACTTGGAAAGCTAAAGGTGGACAAAGCCATGGGACCGGACGGGATCCACCCCAGAATATTGAGGGAGCTCAGAGAGGTCCTGGCGGGTCCTCTTAAAGATTTGTTTAATAAATCCTTGGAGACTGGAGAGGTTCCGAGGGACTGGAGAACGGCGGAGGTGGTACCTCTTCACAAAAGTGGTGATAGGGAAGAAGCTGGAAACTACAGGCCGGTAAGCCTCACTTCGGTTATTGGAAAAGTAATGGAAGCCATGCTGAAGGAAAGGATAGTGAATTTCCTAGAAGCCAACAAGCTGCAAGATCCGAGACAACATGGTTTTACCAGAGGGAAATCGTGCCAAACGAATCTCATTGAATTCTTTGATTGGGTAACTGGAGAATTGAATCATCGACGTGCTATAGACGTAATCTACTTAGATTTTAGCAAAGCTTTTAACACGGTTCCTCACAGGAGGCTCTTAAATAAACTAGATGGGCTGAAGATAGGTCCCGAAGTGGTGAACTGGATTAGGAACTGGTTGATGGACAGACGACAGAGGGTGGTGGTAAATGGAGTTCGCTCGGAGGAGGGAAAGGTGAGTAGCGGAGTGCCTCAGGGATCGGTGCTGGGGCCGATTCTGTTCAATATATTTGTGAGTGACATTGCCGAAGGGTTAGAAGGTAAAGTTTGCCTATTTGCGGATGATACTAAGATTTGCAACAGAGTGGACGCCCGGGAGGGAGTGGACAGCATGAAAAGGGATCTGAGCAAGCTAGAAGAATGGTCTGAGGTTTGGCAATTAAAATTCAATGCGAAGAAATGCAAAGTGATGCATTTAGGGAGTAGAAACCCACGAGAGACGTATGTGTTAGGCGGGGAGAGTCTGATAGGTACTGAAGGGGAGAGGGATCTTGGGGTGATAGTATCCGAGGATCTGAAGGCGATGAAACAGTGTGACAGGGCGGTGGCCGTAGCGAGAAGGTTGCTAGGCTGTATAGAGAGAGGTGTGATCAGCAGAAGAAAGGAAGTGTTGATGCCCCTGTACAAGTCGTTGGTGAGGCCACACCTGGAGTATTGTGTTCAGTTTTGGAGGCCGTACTTTGCGAAGGATGTTAAAAAAATGGAAGCGGTGCAAAGAAAAGCTACGAGAATGGTATGGGATTTGCGTTCCAAGACGTATGACCAAAGACTTGCTGACCTGAACATGTATACCCTGGAGGAAAGGAGGAACAGGGGTGATATGATACAGACGTTCAAATACTTGAAAGGTATTAATCCGCAAAAAAATCTTTTCCAGAGATGGGAAGGCGGTAGAACGAGAGGACATGAAATGAGATTGAAGGGGGGCAGACTCAAAAAAGATGTCAGGAAGTATTTTTTCACGGAGAGGGTGGTGGATGCTTGGAATGCCCTCCCGCGGGAGGTGGTGGAGATGAAAACGGTAACGGAATTCAAACATGCGTGGGATATGCATAAAGGAATCCTGTGCAGCAGGAATGGATCCTCAGAAGCTTAGCTGAAATTGGGTGGCGGAGCAGGTGGGGGAAGAGGGGTTGGTGGTTGGGAGGCTAGGATAGGGGAGGGCAGACTTATACGGTCTGTACCAGAGCCGGTGATGGGAGACGGGACTGGTGGTTGGGAGGCGGGAAATACTGCTGGGCAGACTTATACGGTCTGTGCCCTGAAAAAGACAGGTACAAATTCAAGATATGAGTTTATCTTGGGCAGACTAGATGGACCATGCAGGTCTTTTTCTGCCGTCATCTACTATGTTACTATGTGTTTACCAGCAACTAATAAACAAATTGACATTTATTTATAGTCCGCTCTACCTTAAATTTCTAGGTGGACTATAAAAAAAAAATCTTACACAAAATAATCTAAATACATCAATAATATATAAGCAAAATATCAACAGAAAATACATCCAAAATTATAAAATTTCACGAAAGGTCTTCTAGTATCAATATGTCAGTAGAGAAAAAAAAAACAGAACCTATAATACTATTATAGAATACTAGTAAAAAAGGCCCGTTTCCGAAACAAATGAAACGGGCGCTAGCAAGGTTTTCCTTGGAGTGTGTATTTTTGAGAGTTTGTGTGTGAGAGAGAGAGAGAGAGAGAGAGTGAATGTGCGAGTGTGTGTGTGTGACAGAGAATGAGTGAGTGTGGGTGTGAGTGTGTCTGTGAGAATGAGTGTGTGTGTGGAAGTGTGTGGAAGTGTGTATGTGTGACACAGTGAGTGTGAGAGTGTGTTTCACACAGATACAGTGATTGGGAGAGAGAGAGTGAGACTGTGTTCGAGTGTCTGTGTGAGAGAGAGAGTGAGACTGTGCGCGAGTGTCTCTGAGAGAGAGAATGTGTGTGTGGGAATAAGAGTGTGTGTGAGAATGAGTGTGTGCCAGGATGGTCCCCCCTCCTGCAAGGTGCCCCCTCCCTGTCTCCTTGCCATGTGTAAGTGTGTATTTGTGAGAGAGTGAGTGTGTGTGAGTGTGTTTGTGAGAGAGTGTGTGTGTGTGTGTGTGGGAATGAGAGTGAGTGTGAAAATGAGAGTGTGTGGCAGGATGGGCCCCCCTCCCTCAGATGTGGCCCCCTCCCTCTCCTCCTGCCAGGTGCAAGTGTATGTTTGTGAGTGTGAGAGAGTGAGACTGTGTGCGAGTGTCTCTGTGAGAGAGTGTGTGTATGGGAATGTGAGTGTGTGTAAGAATGAGAGTGTGTGCCAAGGTGGCCCCCTGTCCGCCAGGGTGGCCCCCTCCCTCCCAGGTGCAAGTGTGTGTTTGTGAAAGAGAGAGAGTGTGTGTGGGGGAATGAGCGTGTGTGCTAGGGTGGGGCGCCTCCCTCCCCTCCCCCTCCCCCTCCCAGATTTAAGTGTGTGTTAGTGACAGAGAGAGAGTGAGTGTGTGTGAGTGTGTTTGTGAGAGAGAGAGAGAGAGAGAGAGAGAGAGAGAGAGTGTGTGTATGAAGGAGAGTGTGTGCCAGGTGAAGGTGAGTGTGTGCCAGGGTGGCCCCCCTCCCTCATTGTCTGCTTCCCTGCCAGGGGCCCCCTCCCTCTCTCCCCACCTCCTCCTCCTCCAGCCCTTCCTACTACTACTACTAACTAGCATTTCTAAAGCGCTACTTGATCCCGTTCTTCAGTACTCCTCCCCCTGCCTGCTAGTACTGATGTTTACCTCCTCCTCTTCTGTCCCTCCCTGCCTCTTGATCGGCGATCTTCGTGACTTCTCCTCCTGCCTGGTACACACCCACCTTCTCCTCCTCCGGGCCGCCCTGCCACTTGATGTTGTATCTTTGGTACTCCTAGGGCTGGCGCTATAAAAAGAAGCGCTCAGCTGTCCTGAGCGCTAACTACAAAAAATGTTTAAGAAAATGTAAAAACGCGGCACCGCAGGCAGCCTTGAGGCATTGGCTGCTGGCTGTGCAGGCTCCTCCCGTCTCTTACGTCACTGCCCCCGGAGCGACATAGGGGCAGTGATGTAAGAGACGGGCGGAGCCTGCACAGCCAGCAGCCAATGGCTCAAGGCTGCCTGCGGTGCTGTGTTTTGTTTTTTTTACATTTTTTGTTGTTTGCGCTCAGGTTAGTCAGCTGATTGTTTGTTTTTTTTTGTAGCACCGGCCCTGCTGCTGAACATGAAAAGCAGCAGTGGCCGGCAATGGGAGCTGGAGCTGGCGCTGTCGAGGAAAAGTGGGCTGGCAGGGCCCGTCTAGGGCCGGCCATAGCTACACCCCTGGCAGCAGTCTTGAGCGATTCTACTCCTCCCCTGCCTGGGTTGGTGTTTGCTGGGGTGTGGCGTTCAGTGTGTTTGCAGTGTCAACCCTGGGGGGGGGGGGGGGGGGGGGTGTTTTGGTGACGGGCGGCAACTTTGGTGGGTGGGGGACGTGCTGGGGGTTTTGTTCCGTGTGTTAGCGGTGGCAACCTTGGGGGGGGGGGGGGGGGGGTTTTGGTGACGGTCGGCGACTTTGGGGGGGGTGGGGGAAGTTGGGAAGGGCGGATAGTGTGTTTCCAACCTTCTAATGGGACGTCTTTTTACATTGAGCGCTGTTATTTGCTGAGTGTCATTGCTCCGCCCTCGACGTCATTACGTTTGACGTGTGGGCGGGGCAGACACTCATGGAGCAAAAAAGTGGTCTCAGCCGCCTCACTTTAGAATGTTTGGAAAGTGAGGCTTCATTAGAATGTTGGAGGTGCGTTTTATATAGAGAGATTATGGAATACCTTTCAAAAAACAAAGGGCCCTGTTTACTACGCAGTGTTATAGGCGAATTAACGTTTTTAACGCATGTTAACCATGTACGTGCTTACAATCTCCCTACAGGTGCCTAAATAGTTAGCGAGCGCACTAAGTGTAGGAGCGCTAAAAACACTAACACACCTTAGTAAGCAAGGCCCAAAAAGTCTTCAATGATTTTCTAAAAGCAGGCACTTCAGGGCGGAAATTCAAGTGCTCAAGTGCTCTGGAAAGAGGTCCTCACCCGATCCGGAAGGCCCCTCCATTAACCACGCAAGGCAAACATACGCTGTCGATCAGCATGCCCCACAGGAGCACCGCTTTACAGATTCAGCCGCCATGTACGCGCTCCCCTAGCGAGCAAAATAGTGCCAAACACTCACCTGGAGTGAAGCGCTGATCCCATGCACAGTGGGAGCTCAAAGGGAAGGCTGCCAGCTGGTTGACTTAAAAAGGCGGACAGAGAGCAAGAGAACCGTCAACCCGTTCTCAGAAAGGCATCGTCTCCACAGTGCTTTACCTGTTCTTTTCTCCCTCTTACTTTTTTTTTTTTTTGCAAGGCTGACCTGTTTTTTGTTTTTAAACTAGTGAGGAAGGCTACAGCTCAAGACCAAAGACAGGGAGAAATGGGTCCACAGGGCAAGGCAGGGACCCAGCAAACTAAGTATGCCTCTAAAGCTGATCACCAGACCAGAAACCCCTCCAGGCTCAACAGGCCCAGGAGCCGACTCAGGAGATGAATCCAGGAGCTGCTGAGCTGCTGTCTACCACCTGCTGGAGATACAGATATACTGGTTGAAGGAGTAGCTGGCTGGCTGGTATCACTGTCTTCAACTTTGTAATCTCTATCTCCATCTTCTGGGAGATGGACACAACCCACCAGTTCCTGGATTCATCTGCTGCTAAGGAAGGATGTTTCAAAAGCCCCACTTGCTATGTGGATCACCTGGACAGGTTTAAAAAGCTTTGTCTTAATTCCTCCTGTCCCTGGTGGAGAAAGGTTAGTGAAGCTCAGATCACCAGGGAGATAATGCATTCAAGCTCGGCGGAGGAAGGAAAAGCTTCACCCACTCTTATCAACTTACCCTGGTAAACAAAAGAGAAATGCTGGAAGATTTGAACTTGCAGAATATTTCTCCATCTCTGTGGACCCGATGATCAGAGGTAAATGCAGGCACTAGAGGTCACTAGCGCTGGACTACAGCCTGCATTTACCTTCGCACATATGATCAGAGAGGCCTGGCGCAGCAAAACAGTGCCCACGCCAGGCAATAGTGCAGAGCTCATTTAAATTAGATATAATGAGCTCTGCAGTATTCCATCCCATGATCAGAGAACAACGCTCTGATCGTAGGGGCGGAATAGCACCTTAACCCTGAGCTGGCGTAAGGTTAAGTCTCCCTCTGTTTCCCCCCCCCCCCCACCCCCTGTCCAAAGTCAGGGGGTTGCGGGGCTGGAGATCCATCAGATCTCCAGGCCCCCGTGCCCTTGTGTCAGGTGGGGTCGGGAGTCTGGAGGTCTGCCATGTTGCTATCTGGGGGGGGGGGCTTAGGGCTCACTAAGCCACCAGGCCCTCAGCAATGGGGGAGGTCTGGGGGGTCTCACGGACCTCTATCTCCTGCCCAGACCTGTCAGATGAAAGTGCAAGAGGATTGTGGCTCAGCACATGCTCAGGCATAATCCTCCCGCACTTTCCCCAGATGATCAATGCTAATAATGCTGACCATTGAGGAGTCAATTCCCCACATTGTTCCGGAGCTATTTTTAGTGCGCCGTTTTGGAACAGCACAGGGAATTGATCATTGGGGCCTAAGCTAACAAGAAGATGAATTCACCGTACTGGGAATGTTAAAAAGGAAGAGCAAAAGTGAAAAAACAGCAGAAGAGTTATCTACAAAGAAAAGTTAGTTGCCATAATAAGACTCTTAGATCTTTAAAAATGGAAAAGTTGAATCTTTTGAAAAGCTGGTTCAGAAATATACTTCAGAAAATGCAGTATATCTTTTTTGCAAGCAGGGCTATGGCAGTTGAATTGCACTAAGAAGTAATTCTCCAGCATCTATCCACATTGCCTCAAAGCAGAGACTTAAAAATAAAATGAACAGTATCTCCAGATTACAGACAAGGTTTGTAACTGCAGTGTGCAATATATTCAGCCTACCTCATCTAACATTATTATATAGAAGAGGCCTGAACAGCACCGAATCAGTGTATTGCTCATGAGTTTGAAGGATTTCTGCCGACAGTATAGAAATTTCTCATTTATTTTAATTGACAAAACTGTAGATAAATATAGAAAGCCAGAAAACCTAAAATAATATTCTACTACAAACAACACACCCTCAACCAAATGTGTTCCCTTTTTCTGCTTTCTCCCTTTCTGGGGTTCTGTCACCATGATATCTTCCAGTTATCGTTACATTCTGCACTCTTATTTCTATTTTAATTGCTGGCATACACACAACACAGTGTAAAACAGTAGCCCAATTAATATAAAATAGGCCTATTATCCAAACAGCAAGCTATTCCTACCAATGAGTAACAGAAGGTCAGTACAACTGTCAGGAAGACTCAACTGTTCTTCCTACTTGTTACAGGACTACCTTTCAAACTATGCTAGAATTAAATCATAACAGGACTGGATGATGCCGCTATGTCTTTCCCTTTTATGAGCATAAAAAGCAAGGCTAATAATGTTTTATGGGCTTTTCCTCCAGGAATCTATCCAGAGCTCCTTTTGAGTCCCAATATGTTGGTCTTCTTGACTACATCTTCCAACAATAGATTCCACAGCCTAATTAGGTGCTACACGACAAAAAAAAAAATTCAGCGATTAGTTTTCATGTTTCAGGTCGTTTCACACGTTAAACAAATGTATCACCTCACTGATGATTTTCTAAACTTCTATCTTAGCTTAGTCGAGATCGGGAGGCGGGGCTGGTGGTTGGGAGGCGGGGATAGTGCTGTGCAGACTTATACGGTCTGTGCCATAGCCGGTGGTGGGAGGCAGGGATAGTGTTGGGCAGACTTATACGGTCTGTGCCCTGAAGAGCAAAGGTACAAATCAAAAGTAGGGTATACACAAAAAGTAGCACATATGAGTTTATCTTGTTGGGCAGACTGGATGGACCGTGCAGGTCTTTTTCTGCCGTCATCTACTATGTTACTATCATATATATCCCCTCTTGGTTGTCTGTTCCCCCCAAGAAAGAGCCCTGACTCCTCATAACAGATGTGTTCACCCCGTTTATCATTTTTGTCACCTTTTTCGTAACCTTTTCTAGTTGTGCTATATCCTATAGAACACTAGCACTTACGCACTTACGCACTTACCCATGTTAATGGTGTGAATAAGTGGCAGTTACATGAGTAAGTGATAGGCACTTTTCTATAAACAGTGCATTTAAATCACATAGTGCTCAACTGCAAGGAGGGCATTAACGTGGGCACAGAATGGGCATGTCACCAAGCAATACGCACCTTATAAAATACTATTAGTTGCATGTGTTTCATGTGCACTTAAATTGTGATCCCCAATGCAGCATCACTTTGTGACCCCCACTTTCAGAGACATTGCCATGCAAAGATCCAGCGTGCTAATTTTTCTGTACAAGGGCCCGAGAGCTTTGGAATAAGCTACCAGACCACATGAGAGTTCAGTCATCCTAGACCGTTTTAAGGTGGAACTTAAAACCAATCTTTTTAGTGAGGCTTTTCAGTGCCCCTACCCTCTACCCAGTAGGCCCTGATGCCATGGGGGCTCATTTTCAAAGCACTTAGCCTTCCAAAGTTCCATAGAAACCTATGGAACTTTGGAAGGCTAAGTGCTTTGAAAATATGCCTCATGGTCACCTAAAGACACTTCCACAACTGCTTATGTGTCCCGTCCCCCCCCCCCCCCCCAAAAAAAAAATCCTCGTCATATGATTATTGTAGTTCTTCCCCTACCTACACTATCATATCTATCTAGCGTCCTTTCTCTCTCTCTCTCTCTCTCCTTCCTTCTCTTTTAGCCTGTAAGCCACCCAGCTGGCAATGTTGATGGGCAGGATAGGGAGACCTGAATAAACTTGAAACAAAGGGCCCCATTTACTAAGGTGCATTGGCATTTTTAGCTCACGCTAAACGTTAGACACATGTCTCTAGCGTTAGCGTGCACTAAAAATGCTAGTGCACCTGTAGCACAGCTTAGTGAACAGGACCCTAAGCCACATCAATGGCTGACGTAGGTAAGCGCACCTAGACTGGCATGCCAATGCAACTCTATTATTCTATTGGAGCTTACACGTGTTTTTAAGCCTTTAAAGAACTGTCACTATCAGTCTTATTTTCAAAAGAGGACACCCATCTTTCGACACAAATCTCAAGATGGGCGTCCTTCTCACAGGGTCGCCCAAATCGGTATAATTTTGGGCGTCCTCAACTGCTTTCCGTCGCGGGGACGACCAAAGTTCCCGGGGGCGTGTCGGAGGCGTAGCGAAGGCGGGACTTGGGCGTGCCTAACACATGGGCCTCCTCGACCCATAATGAAAAAAAAAGGCGTCCATAACGAACACTTAGGACGACTTTACCTGCTCCTTTTTTTTTTTCTTACAACCAAGCCACAAAAAGGTGCCCGAACTGACCAGATGACCACCGGAGGGAATCAGGGATGACCTCCCGTTACTCCCCGAATGGTCACTAACCCCCTCCCACCCTAAAAAAAAAAGTATTTAAAAATATTGATTGCCAGCCTCAAATATCTGTTTGGCTGAGGGGGAGGGGGGGGGGCGTCTCTTCTGATTGGCTGCCAGGGGTTGTGCTGACGTCAGGGGATAGTACTTTAGCCTGCAGCTGAAGAGTTTCTCTGCTTTTGCGTTACTTACTTGGTGGTAACAGGAAAGCCTGATAGTTTTCTCTCAGAACGTGCTCTAGGTTCTGACAGGGATCTGTGTTGTGTTAGAGTATTCTTTTCCTTCCCTCTGGGTTAGCTGCTGCTGTGTGTGTGTGCCTGCTGGTTTGTTTAGTGGGGGCTGGGCATTGCTCAGCCTTTGGGGCTCTGGGCTGAGTGAGAGAGTTCTCCTTTGTTTGTTTGTTTTCAGGATTTCTCTTCCTAGTGTCCTGGCCTGCTGGCTCAGTGAGTTTAACCCTTTGTGTACTGTGTGTATTGTATTCCTGCCTCTGCCAGTGTGTTTGTTCTATCGGCCCTGCTCCCTCTCTGATTGTTTGTTGATTTATGGAACTCTCTCTCTGCTGGCTCTACAAGCTTAACCCTTTGTGTTCTGTGTGCCTCTGTCTACAGTGGGTTTGAGGCAAAGGCTTTCTGCCTTCCTTTTGTGTCTGGTTCCTCTGGCTTCTACTACTACTACTATTTAGCATTTCTATAGCGCTACAAGGCGTACGCAGTGCTGCACAAACATAAAAGAAAGACAGTCCCTGCTCAAAGAGCTTACAATCTAATAGACAAAAAATAAAGTAAGCAAATCAAATCAATTAATGTGTACAGGAAGGAGGAAAGGAGGGTAGGTGAAGGCGAGTGGTTACGAGTCAAAAGCAATGTTAAAGAGGTGGGCTTTCAGTCTAGATTTAAAGGTGGCCAAGGATGGGGCAAGACGTAGGGGCTCAGGAAGTTTATTCCAGGCGTAGGGTGCAGCGAGACAGAAGGCGCGAAGTCTGGAGTTGGCAGTAGTGGAGAAGGGAACAGATAAGAAGGATTTATCCATGGAGCAGAGTGCACGGGAAGGGGTGTAGGGAAGGACGAGTGTGGAGAGATACTGGGGAGCAGCAGAGTAGAGTGAGTACATTTATAGGTTAGTAGAAGAAGTTTGAACAGGATGCGAAAACGGATAGGGAGCCCGTGAAGCGTCTTGAGGAGAGGGGTAGTATGAGTAAAGCGACCCTGGCGGAAGACGAGACGGGCAGCAGAGTTTTGAACCGATTGGAGAGGGGAGAGGTGACTAAGTGGGAGGCCAGCAAGAAGCAGATTGCAGTAGTCTAAATGAGAGGTGACAAGGGTGTAGATGAGGGTTTTGGTAGAGTGCTCGGAAAGAAAGGGGCGGATTTTACAACAAAACTTTTTTTTTTTTTTAAACAGACAACAAAACAATGACCAGTTCACTTATCCGAGAATGCAGATAGAGCATTATAGAGACTTGAACAACACACCAACAGATCCTCACCAAATAAAGATCACAAATTAAAAATAAAAATATTTAGAGAAAAATTGAGCTGGGAACCCCAAGAAGTTAAACTTAGCACGTATTACATCAATGGAGAAAGAAAAACAGAAATGCATTTACTTTTCTAATGAACACAATACAAAGACATTTATTATGCACATTTCCCAAAGCTAACATATTCAATTTAAAGCATTTAAAATAAAATTATTTTTTCTACCTTTATGTTTTGGACATTTTATTTTTCCATCATGGTAGTTCTGGTTTCATGTCTGTTGTCCATTTGTCTTTTCTCCTCTCTCCTGTCTATTCCCTCACTACACCTGCCTCTGATATATTGATTGTTCCTTTTAGCTCTTTCCTCTTTTTTTTTTCTTTTCTGCTGTCTGTCAGCTCAAATTTAACCCTCTATCACCCTTCTCCTTTTTACTTTTCAGCCATCTATCAAATTTCCATCTTCTCTCACAAAATAGCCCCGACAAAACAGCCTTGTAACAAAATAGCCCTTGGCTTCTGCCTGGGGCTTCCTACCCTGGTGGGGGGGGGGGGGGTTGCTGTGTTAGTTCCCCTGTCCTGCGCTAGTCCCCTGGGTGGGCGTGGCCCGCTCTGGTCCTTTGTTACCCCCTCTGCCCTATTGCTGGTGTTCAGCGCGTGTCTGGCATCTTGGGGCCCGGGGGGCCCTCTGGGTTCTTTCACCCCTCCCTGTGTGTGATTGGGTTCCAGTTCAGCCGTGAGGCTCGCACAAGTGGCTCTGTGTGTGTGGGTTCCGGTTCGGCCGCAAGGCCCGCCTGTATGCCTATTTTCCTTCTTCCTGAGGGACTGTGGGGAGGGGTAGCTTAGGGGGTATTGTGTAGCTGGGGTGTGCGGTGGTGGGTCGGTCTCCCCATGGCCTGGGTCAGCACCTGCAGGCCCCGGCCAGGGCCCAAGGGCTCACGACCAACCCAACGGATTACAATATCATACCCAGCTCCATGACAGCAGCAGGTCCCTGGAGCAGTTTTAGTGGGTGCAGTGCACTTCAGGCAGGCGGATCCAAGCCCATCCCCCCTACCTGTTGTGGTGGTAAATGTGAGCCCTTCAAAACCCACCCGAAGCCCACTATACCCACTTCTAGATGCTCCCCTTCACCCATAAGGGCTATGGTAGTGGTGTACAGTTGTGGGGAGTGGGTTTTGGGGGGCTCAGCACATAAGGTAAGGGAGCTATGTACCTGGGAGCTTTTTCTGAAGTCCACTGCAGTGCCCCCTAGGGTGCCCGGTTGGTGTCCTGGCATGTCAGAGGGACCAGTGCACTACGAATGCTGGCTTATCCCACAGCCAAAGGGTTTGCCTTTGGTCGTTTCTGAGATGGGCGTCCTTAGTTTCCATTATCACCAAAAATCAGAAACGACCAAGTCTAAGGACAACCATCTCTAGGGATGACCTAAATGTCAAGATTTGTGCATTATCAAAACGAAAGATGGACGCCCATCTTGTTTCAATAAGGGTTTCCCCGTCCTTTCGCCAGGACATTCTATGAGGACGTCCTCAGGAAAACTTGGGCGCCCCTTTCGATTATGCCCCTCTAAGTGGGCCAATTTGTGGCACCTTAATTAAGGACCCATTTATAGAACTGCAACCAATAAGATCTTTGTTTTGGATAGTGACAACTCACAATCCAGCTTTCTGTACTTGTAGCTGGGATTATTTTTTCTAATGTTCATCAGTTTGTACTTGTCCACGTTAAATTTCACCTACAGTTTAGATCAGTGCTTCTTAACCCAGTCTTTATGGCACACCCAGCCAGTCAGCTTTTCAAGATATCCACAACGAATATGCATGAGATGGATTTTGCAAGTTTGGTTCCCATATCTCAAAAAAAGATATAACGGAATTAGAAAAGGTACAGAGAAGGGGAATGAAAATGATATAGGGGATGGAATGACTTCTCTATGGAGAATAGGCTAGAGAGGCTTGGAAAAGAAATGGCTGACGGGGAGATATAATAGAAGTCTATAAAATCTTGAGTGCAGTGGAACGGGTAAATGTGAATCACCAGTTTACTCTTTCTAAAATACAAGGACAAGAGGTCAAGCAATGAAGTTACTAAGTAGTAAATTTAAAACAAATCAAAAAAATATATATTTCTTCACTCATCATTATAATTCAACTCTGGAATTCATTGTCAGAGAAAGTGGTAAAAGCAGTTAGCTTAACAGGGTTTAAAGAAAGGTTTGGACAAGTTCATAAAAAGAAAAGTCCATAAGCCATTATTAAGATGGATTGGGAAAATCCACTGCTTATTTCTAGGATAAGCAGCATAAAATCTGTTTTATTCTTTTGGGATCTTTCCAGGTACTTGTAACCTGGGCTGGCCACTGTCGAAAACAGAATACTAGACTTGATGGATCTCAGGTCTGTCCCAGTATGGCAATGCTTATTATGTACGTATGCCCCTGAAAAAAAATCACTATGTAAAATTGCTTCTATTTTTATACATCTGAAGTAGAATAGTATATAAATAATTTTAGAAATATATGTAAGTACTTTATCATACTACAATAATAATGCTAAAGAATGAAGAATTCTCCTGGGGCCAAACATCTCAATCCACAGAAAGGCAGTATATCAAAAAGCTATGACCCATAACCCTTACTCTCTGTTCATCTCATTCACACACACAAAGGACCAGATTCTATATATGATGCCTAGAAAATCAGCACCGAAATGAAATATGCCTAGGTGTATTCTATAAAGTACATCTAAATTTAAGCAAATTTTATAGAATAAGCCTAAAGGCTCTGTTTACTAAGCCGCACTATAGGTATGCTACTGTTTTTAGCACGTACAATGCTAAAGGCACCCATAGGAATATATGGGTGTCTCTAGCATTAACACGCACTGATTTTTAGCATGCGCTAAAATCTCTAGCGCACCTTAGTAAACAGGGCCTAAATTTCCACACAGTTTATAGAATATGCCAAGCGCCCATCCATGCAACTACATTTAGTTGCAGACAGTTACACCAAGTAAAGCTTGGTGCAAATGCTAATGCCTAAATCATGCACAGACCAGGTGTATTCTGTAACCACGCACATAGATTTTACGAATGCCCATGACCCGCCCATTTCAACTATGTGACTTAGAATTTACATGCATCCCGTTACAGAATACACTTAGACAGTTCTGCTTGTAAATTCTAACTAATGCCAATTAGTGTCAATAATTGCTTGTGAAGTTAACTAATTAAGTTGCATACACAAATCCAAAGTACAACTGGATCTGCATATGCAACTTAAGTCACGCTATATAAGTCGCGCTATATAGAATCCCGGGGAAAGTGTGCATAGCTATTATGAAAATGCCATATCCAAAATGGTGTCACAATATACTATCATAGCAACAGAAGAACACAATACTCTTATACTACAGTGTCAAAACTAAGTAGTATGGAATAAACAGTTTGACTATCCTCTCTAGTGTTTTCCTCTATTCTCTGCAGCCACCACCCTCTTGCCACCTGGTATCCTCCTTCAAACACCCAAATCACACACACCCTACCATTACAGAAGTCCTCTCACTCACCAAATGAACCTATAGTAAAAGCCTCCTCCACCTATGAGCTCTCCCCCACCTCCCTCATCTCCTTCTCGCAAAACAAAATCATAAATTATTTCCAATGTCCAATATTTACAGACCCAGGTCTTTACAGCGTCTTAGGAAAAGGGGAAACTGGAGTAGGAAGTATGCATGGAAGTTGTGACTGATTTGAGGTCTGAATCTGCAAGAGAGTGCATGCATGGTATGAACACAGGTAAGTGAGGTCTATGCTTGCAAGGGACTGCATCCATGGGGAATATTTATAGTACAGTGGGCGAATGGGAGGTGGAGGAGTCGGTACCACTTCTTGTTTGGCTGGTGAGGCCTGGCCTCCCCACAAGCCATGCTAGATGGGTTTCCCTGATATTACTTCTGCTTCAGCTGCCCTTTTTTTTTTTTTTTTTTTGAGACCTGGAGGTAACAATCTTTTCACCAAAGCCCAATCAGCTGTTTATAGGCCGAAGCAGGCCAGACAGCTGGTGATGTCAACAGTCCAGGCCTGAAACTGGAAATGGTAGTGTGAGGTGCAGAGGCATAGAGGAGGAAGGGATGGCCCTCAGGAGAGCCACAACACCTGCAAACCTGAAAGTGAAGGTCCAACTTTCAGCAGGAGGCAGTAGCAGCTCTCTCCCCTCCTCAGCTCATTGATGTTTCTGCTTTCCTTCACCAGGGTCCTGCCTGCCATCAGGGATTAATGAGCAAATTTCTCAATGTGCATTGGCTTTACAATGGTGAGTAAACTAAAGAAGACAATTTAAAAGTTAAATACAGATTACAGTGCCGAATAGCTTTGAATGATTTGTTCATCTACAATTAAATGACTAGTGTTTCCGCTATCTAAGAATGCGGAATAGCTCATAGATGGACATCCCATAACACATGAACAAAGACCACAGTGCTTTAGAACATCAAATTGCCCTCTCGTTTCACATTTCAAGCAAAAAGAACCTCCAATTTATAACCCTAGTAAACATATGGCTTGAAGAACAGCAGTAATCCCTCAGAATCTGGATGAAATAAATAAGTCAAACTAAACCTTTAGTGCCAAAATCTGGACTTCACCGAAGCTGCTTATCTGCTTTCATCATAAGCTGATAATATTACTACAAGTTAATGACCAAGATAAATAAGTAGTATTAAAATCTGAAAGTACCTATCCCAAACCAAACTACAGCAACTGATTAAATATCTTGCATTTAAAATGGTTGTCCTTTCCCCCATATGCTACCTCTCCTCTCCACACTTCTGGCAGACCCATAAGTGGCTGCAATGTGAAACAAAACTCTCCTGGCAACTGATACACAGACACTGCATCAGCAGCCTTATTACATCATTGGTATTATGACATCACCACCATCATGTTAGATGTGGTTGACAAATTAAAAAGAAATTTGCATTTTGTGCATATCTTGAACAAAGAGGTTTAATGACAGGAGATGGCATGAGCTTATCTGGCCCATTACCTGGGCTGATGCCAGTGGGTAAGCTTACTGCCATATTGGTTCATCCAAAACAATAGCAAACTTGTGAGGGTTATATTGGTTTTGAATTCTTTCTGTGAGGAGGGGATCGCGGGAAGGGGGGAAGTAAGGGGAGTTGGGAAGTTTGAGGTGTCTGTGAACGAGCGGGGGGAGGGAAGGGTTATATTCAAAATGTTTTTGTCAGTACTCCAGAGCTTGCTTTGTTATGTGCAATGCTGTATTGTGGATTTTAATGATGTCTTATTAAACCTCCTTGGTAGGAAGTAGCTGGGCACTCATGCATCGTGGATAATGGCAACATTCGCGTTGCTCTAGAGTTCTTGCAATGTGCGTGGTTCGCTGAGGCTCTGGAGCCACAGCGCCCATTCATGAGGTGGTGGTGCTGCTGCTGCCGCTGGAACTGGTGGTCTTCCTTCGTTGAAACGCTGGAAACAGGCTGCTGCTTCCGCCACTGCCTATCAGAATCCTGGGAGCGTACTACTTACTGCCTTTCCATTGGGGCTGGGGTGGGCAGAATTTTGGGAGTTGAAGCAGCGCCTTCAACGGGGATGTTGCTGCGGGTACAGGAAGGAGTGGTGGGGAAGACAGTAAGAAGAGTGCAGATGGTGCAACTGCCCCCCTAGCATGACAGCCCTCGCACCCCTACTTGTCCCAGAGGTGTTCCCGAATGTGCCACTCATAGCTGTGACCAGGAACTCTCTCGCTTCATCAAGATCATCATGATATCTCTTCCTTCTTTCATCCCACTCAAAATCACTGGATCCTGATCACACTTTCACTCAGGGGCAACGTCTTTAAATAAGTTAATTTTGCAAATAACATGATAGCAAAGTACTAGAGGTGAATCAGGTAAAAAGAAGAAAGTACATTTAAAGAAAGGGGAGAACCTGCATGTACAGAGAGCAGTAGCAATCTTATAAGCCTTCAGAAAATAAGGCTAAACAGAGCACAAATGAAAATCAACAAAGATTGTCCCCACTTAAGCCTTTCTTTTCTGAAAATTCTTGACACACATTACAATTCAGAACAAATTACTACTCTAACCGATGGAAGGTTATTCCATTGTGAAAGTACATTCATAAGCTGCACAAGCTGGCATGTTTCTAACTATCCAAGTCTACCCAAGTATCCAATTTAAATATGAACATCCAAACACATAGCCACCGTGGCTGCAGTTATACTACTAACTTGCCAATGCACCCGATGAAACTTAGACCCTCAGATACTCCCACAGTCACCACAAGGTGGAGAAAAAAGGCTTCAGTAATACCTTCCAGCCAGCCTGCATACACAGCTATAAGGCATGGATAAGGTGAACCATCATCTTGCCTCAGGCAAATGGAGCAGAAATGGATTTTTTTTTCTTCTAATCAGCGGAACTGGATGGGTTGAACATCCGGGTGGAGTGGTCGGCATTTTTTTTGAAATACCTCTTTGGAAAAATCCTTTTTTTTTTTTTTTTTTTTTTTTTTTTTTGAGTTTTGGATTTTCGGATGGCATTTTGATATTTGGATTCATTTGGACATTCAGCTACGGCTGATGAGAATGACGTCAGGACCCCTGGTTATGTAGGATTGGAGGATTCAACCACGAGGGGGTGGAGCAATAGGCATATATAGAGGAGTGTTGGCGTTGGTGGTCAGTTACCTGACGTGTCTTCGACTCGGAAATTGGGATGCAGGAGTAGAACCCCTGAGGCAGCTTCTGGCGAAACGGAGACTCCATGTCAGGTAAATTGGACTCAACTCGGTGGTGAATTGGGCAGCACAGCGCTGGAAACATTGACAAGGATGAGTGAAGTGTCAGATAAGTGCTGAGGGGCTGCGACACCTGAGCTGTATGATTGATTTTCAGCATTCTGTGTCCGCTTTACATGCACAATTTGTCACTTGGACTCTTTAGTATACACTCAAATACCTCTGACTTGTGGAGTTTTTTTTTCAGGCAAGATGATGGTACACCTTACCCATGCCTTATAACTGTGTATGCAGGCTGGCTGGAAGGTATTACTGAAGCCTTTTTTCTCCACCTTGAGGTGACTGTGGGAGTACCTGAGGGTCTAAGTTTCATCGGGTGCATTGGCAAGTTAGTAGTATAATTGCAGCCATGGTGGCTGTGTTTTTCGATGTTCATGTTTCTAACTATAACAGATAAAATAACAATGAACATCAACAACGTGAACATAGCAGCTGTTTGTTTTGGAAGTACTAAGATGGTGGTTGCTGAGAGAACAGGCTTCAGCTTTTTGACATCATGCCATCTTATGTCATTAAACTGCCTTGATTTTGAAGTACTGCAATTTCCCCTGACACCCGACTATAGCAAGCATGGTTGCTCAATCACCTATACAGATTAAGACCAGCATGGTCTATCCAATCTGTCCAGAAAGGTGGCCAGGACTGCGCTTGCCTCTCCATGCAGGTTACCTCCTCCCGCTGCCCATGATCTCTCTTTTTGAGTGGAAATATCCTGTACTTTTATTCCAGCCTCTTCCCATATAGGGATTATCTTACTAAAGTTTAGTGTGCTAAATGCTAAGGAGTGGGAAAATTAGGATCTTACCATGATAATTTTCTTTCCTTTAGTCATAGCAGATGAAGCCATTACGTATGGGTTATGTCCATCAACCAGCAGGGGAGATAGAGAGCACTCAAACTCTCTCAGTGCCCTCTTGGCCAGCCAGCTCCACTGCCTCTTCAGTATTTGAAGCTTCCAAAGCAGTAAGGCAAACCACAATGGGAATCACAAGAGCTTTCCTCACAGCGAACGATGGCCCATCACAAGGGCATGAACTCAGAAAGGAGGGAATGCACATCCTCCTGGAGGGAATAAACTCATTCTCCTTATTGTAAAAGTGGAGGGGAACACACGCACCTCCTGGAGGGAATCACACATCCTCCCAACACATTGGAGGGAATGAACTCATCCTCCTATTTATAGCACTGGAGGGGAACACACGCGTCTCCTGGAGGGAATCAACACATCCTCCAAAAAAAACATACTGGAGGGAATGAACTCATCCTCCTAAAGTTAAACTGAACATGAATCCTGAAGATTGTTTTCCAACTTTCTCCCAAGGAAGGAACTTCAGGAAATTAGAACAGAACCTGAAAAACAGATTTACCGCATACTGACAATCATACAGGGAGGGCTCATGGCTTCATCTGCTATGACTAAAGGAAAGAAAATTATCATGGTAAGAACCTAATTTTCCCTTCCTTGTCATCTAGCAGATGAAGCCATTACGTATGGGATGTAACAAAGCAATCCCTAGATAGGGTGGGAACAAGCCACACCACGCGCTAGCACTTGTGCTCCAAAACGCGCATCCCTCCTGGCAGCCACATCCAGCCTGTAACGTCTGGCAAAGGAGAGCTTTGTGCCTTAAAGGCTACAGGCGGAACCCGGCCGGCCGGCCGGCCAGCAGATAAGCTGAAAAGATAGTTTCTTTGAGCCAGCGGGCAATAGTGGCCTTAGACGCTGGAGACCCTCTGCGAGAACCTGATAGCAAAACAAACAGATGATCCGAAGTCCTGAAAGAGTTAGTAACTCGCAGATACTGCAGCAGAGTCCTGCGCACATCCAAAAGGTGCAGCTGCCCAAAAGATTCTGGAAACTCTTCCTCTGAAAAAGAGGGCAAGAAAATAGGCTGGTTTAGGTGAAACGCTGAAACCACCTTGGGCATAAAAGAAGGCACGGTCCAAACCGTGACTCCGAGCTCTGAAAATTGCAGAAATGGGTCTCTACAGGACAGCGCCTGGAGCTCTGACACCCGTCTCGCCGAGGTAATGGCTACCAGAAAAAACGGCCTTCAGTGTCAAATCTTTCTCCGATACTCGCCAAAGCGGCTCGAAAGGAGCTGCCTGCAGGGCTTTCAAAACTAGCCCCAGGTTCCAAGCTGGACAGGGTGCTCGCACGGGAGGTCGGAGCCGAAGCACCCCTCTAAGAAACCGTGCCACATCTGGGTGAGCAGCCAAAGACACGCCTCCCACCTTACCACTAAGGGAGGCCAACTCTGCCACTTGCACCCGCAGGGAATAATAGGCCAAGCCTTTTTGTACACCTTCCTGCAAAAAGTCCAGAATCGGCGAGACAGGAGCCCGCATTGGTGCAATGGCTCTGGAAGCACACCAAGACTCAAACAGGCACCAAATCCTAGCAGAAGCTACGAAAGTGGACCGCTTGCGGGCTTGCAGGAGAGTGGTAATTACTTTATTGGAATAACCTTTATCCCTCAATTGCGCCCTCTCAATAGCCATGCCGTAAGACCAAAGCGGCAGGCGTCCTCCATGGCTACCGGACCCTGAGTCAACAGGTTCGGTACCAGAGGTAACGGCAGAGGAGCCTGCAGGAGCATCTGTCGGAGGTCTGCATACCAAGGTCTCCTTGGCCAATCCGGGGCGATGAGGACCACTTCTCCTGGGTGCAGCCGAATCCGCAAGAGCAGGCGCCCTATCAAGGGCCACGGGGGAAACACATAAAGTAGACCCGGAGGCCAGGGTTGAGCCAAGGCATCCAACCCCGCCGAGCGAGGATCTCTCCGTCTGCTGAAGAAGCACGGGACCTTGGCATTGGAACTTGTCGCCATGAGATCCATCACGGGCTTGCCCCATTTGGCACAGATCTGCAGGAATACTTCGTCTGCCAGATTTCATTCTGCTGGATCGATCTGATGCCTGCTCAGATAATCGGCCTGCACATTGCTCTGACCTGCAATATGAACTGCCGACAGACACTGAAGATGCAGCTCGGCCCAGTGGCAAATCAGTTCGGCCTGCGCGGCTAGTGCTCTGCACCTTGTTCCGCCTTGACGATTTACATAGGCCACTGTTGTCGTGTTGTCCGACATCACTCTGACAGCCAATCCTTCCAGGGTCACTTGAAAGGCCAGAAGCGCCTGAAACACCGCTTTCAACTCTAGGCGGTTGATGGACCACTCAGACTCCTCGGGTGTCCATAGACCCTGGGCATGCTTCCCCTTGCAATGTGCGCCCCAGCCCTTCAGGCTGGCATCCGTTACCACTAGGCACCAAATGGGGAGCGTCAGCGGCATTCCTCGCCGCAGCATGCTGTCCGAGAGCCACCACTCCATGCTGAGTCGGGCCGCAGGGAGCCAAGTGAGTCTGCATTGGTAATCCTGAGAAATTGGAGACCACCTCTGGAGTAGGGAATACTGTAGCGGTCTCAGGTGCGCTCTCGCCCAGGGTACCACTTCCATCGTGGCTGTCATCGTTCCCAGCAGCTGGACAATGTCCCAAGCTCGCGGGCAGGGCATCCTCAGGACCAGACGGACCAGATTCTGAAGCTTGCACCGCCTTAGCTCGGGTAGGAACACATAACCCGAGACTGTGTCGAACCTGGCCCCCAAAATAATTCTAGAGATTGTGAAGGGGTCAGGTGACTTTTGGCCATATTGACAACCCAGCCTAGAGATCGCAGTACTGAGACCACTCTGGCTGTAGCTTGTAAGCTCTCTGTTGCAGAGTCTGCTCTGATGAGCCAGTCGTCTAGGTATGGGTGAACCCTGATACCTTCTCGCCTGAGAAAAGCAGCTACTACCACCATTACCTTCGAAAAGGTTCGGGGAGCTGTGGCGAGGCCAAAAGGCAAGGCCCTGAACTGGAAATGTTTTCCCAACACCGCAAACCTCAGAAACTTCTGGTGCGGGGGCCAAAACGGTATGTGCAAGTAAGCTTCTTTCAGGTCTAGAGACGTGAGAAACTCTCCTGGCTGAACCGCCGCAATGACGGTGCCCAGGGATTCCATGTGGAAATGCCGCACTCTCAGGGACTTGTTCACTTCTTTTAAGTCCAGAATAGAGCGAAAGGACCCACCTTCCCGCGGCACCAGAAAGTAGATGGAGTATCGGCCGCAGCCTTGCTCGGCGGGAGGCACCGGGGACACCGCCCCTAACTGAATCAGACCTTGTAAAGTCTCCTCCACCGCCGCCCGTTTGACGGCAGAACCGCATCGGGACTCCACAAACACGTCTCTTACTGGGCCGTTGAATTCTATTCTGTATCCATCTCTGATCAGGTCCAGAACCCACTGATCTGAGGAAATCTCGGCCCACTCCTCGGCAAAGAGGGAAAGTCGTCCTCCAATGACAGGCATCGAGGAGAGGGCCGGCGCACCATCATTGAGAGGGTCGCCCCTGAACTCCTGGCCTTGAGCCACCAGCTGCAGAACGCTTGTCCGAGCGAAAGGAGTTCCTCTGCTGACCACGGGCACGTGAAGTGAACCCAGCCGAACGCCCCGGGCGGTACCTTCTAGCTTCACGGAAGCGAGGACTGTACGAGGAGTGGACCGCCTGGCCCTTAGAGGAAGGCCTCTGCCTATCTTCGGGCAAGCGCTGGGGTTTTGAATCACCCAGGCCTTTCACAATTTTCTCCAACTCCTCACCAAATAGGAGAAGTCCTTGAAAAAGGCAACTTCACCAACCTTTGCTTAGAGGCCATGTCCGCTGCCCAGTGTCGTAGCCACAGACGGCGGCGAGCCACCACTGCTACTGCCATTTGATTAGCCGAAGCTCTGACAAGGTCATAAAGGGCATCAGCCAGAAAGGACAAGGCCACCTCCATCCGTGGAGCCACATCCAAGAAGGGCTCCACTCCATCTCCGGGCTGTGCTACTGCCTGTTGCAGCCAAGCTAGGCAGGCTCTAGCAGCATAACAGCTGCATGCAGACGCCCGAACAGTGAGACCTGCAATTTCAAAGGACCGTTTCAATGCTGTCTCCAGCCTACGGTCTTGAACATCCTTCAGGGCAACACCTCCTTCAACAGGGAGGGTATTCTCTTTGTCACCGCAGTGACTAGGGCATCCACTGTAGGCATTTGAAAACGAGCCATATGTCCCTCACGCAGAGGGTATAACTGCCCCATAGCCCTGGAAACTCTCAAAGGTCCCACGGGGTCAGCCCACTGAGCCGAAACAAGCTCTAGGATGGAGTCATGCAAAGGGAAGGCCCGAGCAGCTTTCTTGGAACTAGCCATCCTGGGATTACCCGAGGAGGCCATGCCACTGTCAGGATCTTCAATCGAGAGGGCCTGCAGGGTATCTGAAATAAGCGCTGGCAGCTCGTCACGGTGGAAAATCCTCACCGAGGAGGGATCATCCAGATCCTGTGGTAAATCCGCACCTGACTCCAGTTCCTCAGACCAAGAACGTATGTCAGAGTTCTCCGAATCCTCACACCCCGACCACGTGGGGGGAAAAAAAGGTGCACCACAATTCGAAGGGGAATTAACCCTTCTACGCTTATCTTTGGGCCAATCATCCGGGAAAACCTCCCTGGGGAGTCCCAGGCCAGAATCCATCGGGGGGGCAATCAGAGGGGCCTCAGGCGACCCTTGAGGGAGGGCTCTTTTCATCATGTATGCTTTATGCAGCAAAAGCACAAAATCCGGGGAGAAAATCTCACCCTGGGCACCCAAATCCTGTCTGGTGCTAGCCACTCCTGAAATAACCTCATCTCGAGGTGCCCCACCCGGCTCAGGTCTCTCCGTGTCCACGGAGGCCGCGCCATGCGGTGTAAGCAAAATGGCTCCCGCTGCCAGCTCAGAGGGGGAAGAAACATCGCTCGCCATGCTCGGGCCGGCTCCTACGCCTGTACAGCACGATTTACAGAGCCCTGCTGCTGATTTGCGCTTGCCACAAGAGGAACAGCGCTTTACATTGTCCGCAGCCATCGCCGAAAAACGGCGGTAAAATCCAAAATGGCGGTTCGCGCCAAAATCGCACCGATCGCGGGCCCACCCCGGAGGAGTTGAAAAACACTCTTACCTCAAAGGATCTAGCATACAACTACGATCCTGCTGAAAATCAGGTCAAAAACCTCTGTTCCAGCGTCTCTGCGTTTAAAAACGCGACGCAACTTTTTTTTTTTTTAACGCTGTGAGGAAAGCAGAGGTATTGAAGACTCCGGAGGCTCAGATGAGTGGGAAAGGCAGGGAAAGGGCGAACCTATATGCCTGCATCCACTGTTGGTGGGTAAGGACAGGGAAAGCAATGCAATATGTCCACATCCACGGAGGTATGGGTAAGGCAGGGAAAGGGCTAACCTATGTGCCTTTAAAGTGAAGCTGCTATAGCCTCCAACCAGGGGCGTATCTGGACTCCGGCGGTAGGGGGGGCCAGAGCCAGAGGGAGGGGGCACATTTTAGCCTCCCCCCCCCCCCCGCCGCCGAGTCCCCACCGCCGAGCCCCCACCGCCACCAATGACTCTCTCCACCCCCCTCCCGCCGCCAACCCTCCCCCGCTGCCGTTCTTACTTTTGCTGGCGGGGGACCCCAACCCCCGCCAGCCGAGGTCTGCTTCCACCTGCCGCTGCCTTAAAAACTTCTTCTTCAGCCGGCGGGGGACCCCAAACCCCCGCCAGCCGCCCCGCGGTGTTTAAAATTCATCTTCGGCCTCCGTGGCCGTGCTGCTGTGATAGGCGCTGTTGAAATCCACTTCGGAGTCTGACGTCGTTGTACGTTGTACGTGCTGCGACGTCAGACTCCGAAGTGGATTTCAACAGCGCCTATCACAGCAGCACGGCCACGGAGGCCGAAGATGAATTTTAAACACCGCGGGGCGGCTGGCGGGGGTTTGGGGTCCCCCGCCGGCTGAAGAAGAAGTTTTTACGGCAGCGGCAGGTGGAAGCAGACCTCGGCTGGCGGGGGTTGGGGTCCCCCGCCAGCAAAAGTAAGCAACGGCAGCGGGGGAGGGTTGATGGCGGTAGGGGGGTCCAGGGCAAAATCTGCGGGGGCCCAGGCCCCTGAGGCCCCACGCAGATACGCCCCTGCCTCCAACACCCCGGTTAACAACTGGCAAGCCAGGAACCACCTCCCGGCAGATTTTTCTGGAGCTCGCAGAAGCTGCAGCCACCCTGCTAGGGGAGATAGAGAATACTGAAGAGGCAGTGGAGCTGGCTGGCCAAGAGGGCACTGAGAGAGTTTGAGTGCTCTCTATCTCCCCTGCTGGTTGATGGACATAACCCATACGCAATGGCTTCATCTGCTAGATGACAAGGAAACATAGATTTAAAATGGACTTCTTAGCATTTAGCGCACACTAAGCTTCAGTAAAAAAAAAAAAAAAAAGGGGGTCCATTGTAAAAATCACCACCTAGGGGAACCAGCCTCATAAAGAGAACAGAAAAAAAGGGTAAAAGAAAGGGGATGAAATTTGTTCTACTGCCTTTATGTGGTTACAATCAAAGCAGTTTGCATATTATATTCAGGTACTCATTTTGTCCCTGAGGCAATGGAGGGTTGAGTGACTTGCCCACAGTCACAAAGAACTGCAGTGGGAATCAAACCCAGTTCCCCAGGTGTTCAGGCAGCTGCACTAACCATTAGGCTACTCCTCCACTCCAAATATGGAAGGCAAAATAACTCATTATTCTGCAGAATAAACTTTTGCCAGTAAAGGAATCCCAGGAATAATGTGAACCACAGAGGAAGCTCAAAAAAGATCTGCATAATTTGCATCCTACTAAGGACTGAACAAACAGTATTAAAAAGCAAATAAGAGTTTCTTTTAAACCAAGTTCGATTATTAGAATGATTTTAAATATACTCACACTTTTCTCCTGGTAGAATGAGTGATGCAAGGAACAAAGATACACACAATAAATGACGGCAGATAAAGAAGCTCAAAGTCTATCCAGTCTGCCCAACAAGTTGGCCAGAGCCACGCCTGCCACTCTGTGCAGGCCCCAGTCACCCATGCTTAAGTGCTGGTTGTCAAGTCCCCACCATGCCAACCATATAGACAGCCAAACATAATGAAATCTTGGTTATAACTACACATCATCCCCAAGTATTGCTGACAGTATTCAATTTACCAGTCAAGATGTCTTCCCCTCCCCACTAAAATGCACAGCACGTGACAAGTGAACTACAACACTGGAATTGCCGAAGCTTCACCTGTCTTTTGCCATTTGCATGACAGAGTTTATCCAGCATCGACCTCAGTTCTCCCATGCTATATTTGGCTAATCTTCTTTCAGTCTTTTGCCACTTGCAGGACACAGACCAATGAAGTCTGTCCAGTATTGGCCTCAGTTACATTACTCTTGCCTCATGTTGCGTTTCTAACAAAGGCAGTAATCCTTCTTTCAACAAAACTCTCACTAATATTCCTACTGGTCTTTAAATTCATGTTTACCAAAAAAAAAATCTGTTCAAATATGTATTCAAGTTAAAGGTAATGCTTAATCAAAAATCCAGAGCACAATTTAGATTTATTTCCATTCAGCTCGCACCTTTTTATTTAGTACTAGCTCAAAGTGAGTTACACTTGGGTACACTAGGTATAATAAGATTGTATATAGTCCACTAACTACTGCAATACAAATGAGACCAAAGAACACCAACAACAAAAACACGAAAAAAAACCTCTACAGTAGATCCAAAATGCAAAAGGAAGAGTAGGGTGACCAAATTACTTCCAGTAGGCAGGAGGATGAAATACCAAGCTTTACTAAAAAAGCACCCAGGAAGGACCTGACACAGGACCATGTTTCAGCAGATAGGCCCGCCTGCTTCAGGGGTCACAAACACTACCAGGTGCAGAATCGATATTGATGGTACAAACTGCAGCAATGTGCTACAAAGCATGAAATAGCAAAAAGCTCATCCAACGTGTGGACAGACAAGTGTCGAAGCAGCGACAAATAGCAAAAAGCTCATCCAACATGTGGACAGACAAATGTTGCAGCAACACTCATTCAACGTGTGGACAGAAGAGTGTCACATCAGCGACAAATAGCAAAAGCTCATCCAATGTGTGAACAGATGACTGTAGGGTCCTTCCTTGGTGCTTGTTTAATAAAGCTTGGGATTTCATCTACCTGCCTACTGGAAGCCTTTTGGTTATCGCTTCCTCTTCCTCTTGCATTTTAGACCAAACAGAACAGATCCCAGATGAAGGCATAGGCGCCGACTCTGTGGGTGTTCGAGTACCGCCAATATTTGACCCACCGGAACCGGAAGTTCCCAGCCAGCCCGACCTGCACTGCCCGCCCTCTTCTCCCTCAACAGTCCTCCGCCTGCCCCTCGCCTTCCTGCGTGCCACCCAGAATTTAAAAATCATCTTACCTCTGGGTCCTGGCGGCAGCAGTGAAAGGCGAGCAGGATCGGTGTTTCAGCCTGCCTTCCCTTCTCTCTCAGCTCTGCCTCTGGTCCCACCCTTGCAGAAACAGGAAATGAGGGCAGGACCAGAGGCAGAGCCAAGAGAGAAGGGAAGGCAGGCTGAAGCGCCAAGCCTGCTCGCTTTTCACTGCTGCTGCCGGGACCCAGAGGTAAGATGACTTAAATTCTGGGCAGCACGCAGGAAGGCAAGGGGCACGCGGAGGACTGTTGTGGGAGAAGAGGTTGGGCTGGGGTCGGACTGGAACTCAGAGGAGAGGGAGGGGAGGGGGGCCTGGAACTCATTGGAGAGGGAGGGAGGGGGGAATACACCACCTGTAAAAAAAAAATTCAGCACCCCCAATCATTTTGAAAAGTTGGCTCCTATGGATGAAGGCTACACAGCAAACACCTATCCAAGAACAAACTGATATGGCCACATTTTGCCTGAAGACTGTGTCAGGGATTACGCCAATAGGGACTGAAACTCTCCCCTATTAGTGAAATTATTTCCACACAGCCTAAGGCCACCCACCACCACCAGTCCCACAGCGTTCCATCTGTGGTTTTCCATCCCCTGACACAACTTCCAGAAAGTTGCATTAGAGAAAGAGAAGTTGTTTCAGAGGGGACGAGAAGCCTTCAGGCAAAATGCGGCCACATTGGGTTGTTTTTGGATAGGTGCTTGCTGTGTGACCTTCATCTGGGATCTATTCTGTTCTTTGGTTTGTGACTGACTTACAGATCCACTGCACCTCTCCATTGTTCCCTCTAAGTCTACAGTTCTGCCACTGGGGGGGGGGGGGGGGGGTGCTGTTTCATTACCACATTTCCAATAGTGAAGGACAAAAACTCTTCAGGACTCCAGGGACCTGCCTGTCCTTAGTAACTGAAAGCACAATACTGAAGCCCCACCACCCATTGGCAGTACTGCAGTTGGAGGGACTCCTGCTCAGCTTAGAGGGAACAGTGCATCTCTCCTTGCAGACCAGTGTTTCCCCAACTTCTTCAGCCGAGCATCCCCCAAATTGAGAAAAATTCCAACAAGCACCCCCAAGTTCTGTTCAGCTTTGACATATGTACATTCCAAAAACTGACACATTCTAATAACGGAATAGTACATAAGTAATGCCACACTGGGAAAAGACCAAGGGTCCATCGAGCCCAGCATCCTGTCCACAACAGCGGCCAATCCAGGCCAAGGGCACCTGGCAAGCTTCCCAAGCATTCTATACGTTATTCCTGGAAATGTGGATTTTTCCCAAGTCCATTTAGTAGTGGTTTATGGACTTGTCCTTTAGGAAACCGTCTAACCCCTTTTTAAACTCTGCCAAGCTAACCACCTTCACCACGTTCTCCGGCAACGAATTCCAGAGTTTAATTATGGGTTAGGTGAAGAAAACGTTTCTCCGATTTGTTTTAAATTTACTACACTGTAGTTTCATCGCATGCCCACTAGTCCTAGTATTTTTGGAAAGCGTCGACACTTCACATCCAAGGCCGCAGAGAGCCAGATCCGGGCCCGGGACAAGGCCGCCCCCGGGCCCCCCCACCCGAAGTCATCGTCGTCGCCACCAGGCCCCCCCACCCGAGGTCGCCGGGTCCCCCCTCCACCCACTACCGGGCCCTGAACTAACCTTAAACGCCTCCTTTCACCACCTTCGCAGCAAGCAGCAGGAGGGCAGACCTGTCCTTCCTTCCGTGCCCCGCCCTCGCGGACGTTACGTCAGGCGAGGGCGGGACACGGAAGGAAGGAGTGGCCTGCCTTGTTGCTGCTTGCTGCGAAGGTGGTGAAAGGAGGCGTTTAAAGTTAGTTCCAAGTTACTTCCGGGAGTGACAGACGCGGGCGGCCCGAACTGCAGTGGCGCCGGGCCCCCTCCGGAGGCCCGGGCACTTTTGTCCCCCCTGTCCCCCCCTCTCGGCGGCCCTGTTCACATCCACCTATTCCACTCCACTCATTTTATATACCTCTATCATATCTCTCCTCAGCTGTCTGTTCTCCAAGCTGAAAAGCCCTAGCCTCCTTAGTCTTTCATCATAGGGAAGTCGTCCCATTCCCGCTATCATTTTAGTCGCCCTTCGCTGCACCTTTTCCAATTCTACTATATCTTTCTTAAGATGCGGCAACTTTTTCTATCTTTGTTGTCTGGTAATTTTATTTCTCTAATCATTTCTCTGCCTCACCTCTTATCAGGGTCTCCCGTGTGACACAACCCCCCCCCCCTCCCCATGCAGCCCTCTCCTCTGTGACACACTCCCCTCTCTCTGTCCTCCTGACGTCGGCATAAACCCTCTGACTGTCTCCCCCCCCCCCCCCAAATTAGCATCATCGGTCTGTCTCTACCTCTGCCCCCACACTGTTGCGTTTTCAAGCTGAATGCCGTGTCAGCTGCAGAAACACGTGAAGACACACTGGACCATGCGCTTCTGCCTGCTCAGCTAATCACGCCTCCAGGAGCGGCAAGTTACATGGGGAAGGGAAGCAGGTGACAGGCAAAGCAGACAGTGTCGCACGCAGGGAAAATTTTGTCAGGCCGTTGGGAAAAATGAAGCATAGAGAATGTTGGACAGCTCTTCTAAATGATATCCACAGACCTATCGATTTCGAAGCCGTTCAAATCTTTACGACTGCAGCAATACTTTCCTACCTTTAACTATAAATCGTTGTGTTAAGTAGCAGTAGTAGTAGTTTCTTTCCCCACAAAACCAAAGCAAACCTACTGCGTCAATCTACCCTACATACCTTGCTCTTTCATTGACAATCAATACATCCAGCCTTTCCTCAAAGCACACCTCTAATTCTGCGCTGCCAGAAAAGCCACTGCCAGATGCTAGCCGCAATGGGCACAGACCCGAGGTTCGGTTCGGTGCTCTCAGCAGCACATGATGGAGATTCAGAGGCCCTAGTCGTCACCAGCCGTTTTTAACTCGACTAGAGGAGCAGGAGCCGTGAATCTTGTCTCCCTCCCCCGGTTCAGACTCTGCTCTCAGGCTCAACCCAACTACACACTCCCTACTCACCGTTCAGCCCTCAGCCGTTCCAACCCGTTCGCAGCCTCATGTGTAACCCCATGCTCAGCAGCAAGGACAGCAGAAACTTAAGCGTCGCTCGTTTATGATGACATTCCTCTTTAACCAGTGAAAGCTTCCCGAAAGCCTTCCGCTATAACCTGCATTCAAGCAGGAGGACGTGCCGCGGTGTAGTGATTGGGCTGTCAGCCTCGTCTCTATGGTGACGGCTGGGTCAGGTGACCCTTCGCGTGGGTCTTTGGCTGTCTGAAGCAGCTGCGTTGGGCGGGGAGCGGAGCGCATGTGTTGGCGAGGCTGTCATTAAACCTCCTTGTGTAATGTAATCTTTGATGCTGACGAAGGGAGAATATATGTAACTAGCGGCTGTCGGCGCGGACAGTTTCCGACTTTGGTTTGGAGGGAACAGAAGCACCAGAAGGATTAACTTACTGATTTGTTGAACAGCACTTTGTGAGAATTATTGGCTATTGAATCATTACCAGAGAATTAAGTTTATGTATTTTACATTTGAAACGTTTTATGATATTGACGTATCTACTATAATAAAAAGCACCTCCAACGTTCTGAAGCTGACTCCGTGGCAGTGAAGGGTTGTAGGGTTTGTGCTGCCTGTAACGCTGTATCCATCTCCTGCTGTGACGTTAGCATACTTCGTGGTTCATCACACGCGACGTCACACACATGAGGGTGTTGTTGTCCCTCCCTCCCTCCCTCCCTTCCTTCCAGTTCCAGGCCCCCCCCCCCCTCCGATTTTTAAAAGTCATCTTCACTTACCAAGTCAGGGTTACGGCGAACGGCAGCAGCGGTAAAATGCGTGCAGGCTCAGCCCTTCTCTCTCTCTCTCAGCTGTGGTCCCGCCCTTGCGGAAACAGGAAATGAGGGCGGGACCACAGCTGAGAGAGAGAGAGAAGGGCTGAGCCTGCACGCATTTTACTTGCTGGCGGCTGACGTAACCCCAACGAGGTAAGTGAAGATGACTTTTAAAATTTGTAGGGAGGGGGGACCCTGGAACTCGGAGGGAGGGGGGGAACTCTGAAACTCGGAGGGAAGGACCCTGAAACTCGGAGGGAGGGAGGGGACGACCCTGGAACTGGGAGGGAGGGGGGCACCCCTGGCACACACCCAATCTCAAACACACACACTCTCTCACAGACACACTCACACCCAGTCTCACTCTCTCTCTGTCACACACACACTCACACATTCACTCTCTCGCACACAGTCAGTCTCACACACACTCTCTCAAACATACACACTCTGAGGAAAACCTTGCTAGCGCCTGTTTCATTTCTTCCAGAAACGGGCCTTTTTTACTAGTCCTATATAATAATTTGCACCATGAACATTCCATGAGGCTGCCTGTGTCGTGTCTTGATTCTGTTTGGCTGTGCCTCGGTCTGAAGCCTCGGATGACATCAACGCAAGTGCCACACCAGCAGCCCGCAAGCAGCGCACCAAACCGCGACCCAGTTGCAGGACCGACCGCCCCCCTCCCCTTCCAGTTGCAGGACCGCCCGCCGCCCCCCCTCCTCCAAGTTGAAGGCCCCAGCACTTCACTCCCCTCTCTCTCTCCCCCCTCCAAGTGCCCCTCGCCTTCCTAAGTTTGTAAGCTCTTTGAGCAGGGACTGTCTTTCTTCTATGTTTGTGCAGCGCTGCGTACGCTTTGTAGCGCTATAAAAATGCTAAATAGTAGTAGTAGTAGTTACAGCTAGACCCCCATGATTTTGGGACAGGGGCAAAAGCACAGCGAAGATTGAGAAATAGGAGCCAGACAGAGACGGGGTAAAAGGGCAGCTGGGGAGAGGGCACTTGGGCAGCTCACGATCTCAGCCATCAGAACAGGAAGCAACTACACACATACAATCATATTGCTAATATCTACATATTTGGGATCTTGACGGGTATTTGTGACCTGGACTGGCCACTGATGGAAACAGAATGCTGGGCTCGATGGACCTTTGGTCTTTCCCAGTATGGCAATACTTATGTATTCAACCACAAATCCATCGATGAATCTGACGGAAATTGAACTTATGGTAATTAAATTGTAAAGTTCCAAAAAAGGATTTTAGAGAAAATAATTGAACAAAACAAAAATAGCTACAACATATAATGGAGTCTACAATCTGCACAAGGCTGAGACTGTTCCAAATTTTTTCCCATCTCACAAGTTTGACCATTTATAAAACAAACTAGTAAAAAAAAAGGCCCGTTTCTTTAAGAAATGAAACGGGTGCTAGCAAGGTAATGACCTGCCATTAATGTTTTTAATGGAAGTGTTAGGACCAATGTGCTGTGATGGAAATGAATATTTTTCAAGTGTGTATTATGAGTAATATCATGCAGGAGAATGAGATGTGTATTATTTTATGTATTTCTATTGTTTTGTTTCTGTCTGGTTGTTAGTGAGTGAGTATGTGTGAGACAGAGAGTATTTGTGACACAGAGAGCGAGTATGTGTGTGAGAGACAGAGAAATACAGTGAGAGTGTAAGAGAGAGAGAGAGACACAGAGTGTGTGTGTATGAGTGAGAGAGAGAGATTCAATGTTCGTCTCCCCTTCCTTCCCCTCCACTTCCCTCCACCAAGCTCCGTACCTGGGAGTTGAGAGACAGTGATAGAGAGACTGAGTATCTGTGAGAGAGAGAGACATTGAGGCATATTTTCAAAGCACTTTGGGAGGCTAAGTTCCATAGGTTTCTATGGAACTTTGGGAGGCTAAGTGCTTTGAAAATGAGCCTGATTGTGTGTGAGAGCGAGTATAAGAGAGACAGAGAGAGACAGTGTGTGTGTGAGAGAGTGTGTGTGATGTTAATTTCCATGTCCCCTTCCAGTTGCAGGACCGCTCCCCCCTCCCCTTCCAGTTGCAGGTCCACCCCCCTTCCAGTTGCTGGTCCCTCCCCCCTTCCAGTTGCAGGTCTGCCCCCTCCCTCTCCTCCGAGTTGAAGACCCCCACGCCTCACTCCCCTCTCTCTCTCTCCCCCTCCGAGTGCCCCTCGCCTTCCTAAGTGCCGGCCACAATTTAATAATTCTTACATCGTGGTCCGGCGTCTGCAGTGAATGCGAGAATGCACAGCGCTTCAACGTGCGTTCCTTTCTGTCTGTGCCTGCCCTTCTGGAAACAGGAAATGAGGGCGGGACCAGAGGCACAGCTGAGACAGAATAAACTGTGGCCGGCACTTAGGAAGGCGAGGGGCACTCGGAGGGGGGAGAGAGAGAGGGGAGTGATGCGCGGGGGTCTTCAACTTGGAGGAGGGGGCGGCGGGCAGTCCTGCAACTGGAAGGGGAGGGGGCAGGTGGTCCTGCAACTGGGTTGCAGTTTGGTGCACTGCGTGCGGGCTGCTGGTGTGGCACTTGCGTTGACATCATGCAAGGCTTCAGACCGAGACACAGCCAATCAGAATCAAGACACGGGTGCAGGCAGCCTCATGGAATGTTCATGGTGCAAATTATTATATAGGATTTCTTTATTTATTCTTGTCTCGGATGATATTGGAAAAAAGACCATGCCATTGTGATTTGAGAGCATATTTGATCCGATGACATAACTATGTCTTATCAAAAGGCAGCTGCTCATTCCACACATTTGGGCAAGTGATTGAACAGAAATTTTGTTCACATAGTACTCACAATAATACAACTTAACACTGCAAGTTTCTTCCAATCAAAGAGGTTTGATTGAGAACAGGAGACGGAATGAAATAAAAAAAGTTTAAGCCACTTAGGGTGAGCTCTGTTTTCCAGCCGTAGTTCCGCGTACACTCCAAAACAAAGCTAACAAACCTATGATCTGCTGCATCCACGTTGTTCTTTATTGATGGCTTCATTTATTATTTAATCTAATATTTTCGAGCACACCAGCTTGTGCAGCATACGGATGTACAGAGGGAAAGTATAATAATGGAATAACTTTTCATACAGTAATAATCCTATATAATAATTCTCACCTCCAACGTTCTGACTTGCTGCCTGGGACCGTGGCTCATTCTGAGTTGGTCTGCTAGGCTCCGTAGATCAGGCTGACATCACCGTAGCCATTATGATGTCAACTTCAGAACCCAGAGGAAAAAAAAAACATGCCTCACAGCTGATCCATGTCCAGAGGAGGGTCACTGGACATAGGTGGCTGGAGGGGGGGACAAGGGAGAGAGGAGGGTCGCTGGACATGGGTGGCTGCAGGGGGGGCAGGGGGTTGCTGGACATGGGTGGCTGGAGGGGGGCAGGGGAGAGAGGAGGGTCGCTGGACATGGGTGGCTGGAGGGGGGCAGGGGAGAGAGGAGGGTCGCTGGACATGGGTGGCTGCAGAGGGGGCAGGGGAGAAAGGAGGTTCGCTGGACATAGGTGGCTGCAATGGGCGCAGGGGGAGAGGAGGGTCACTGGACATGGATGGCTGCAGGGGGAGAGGAGGGTCGCTGGACATGGGTGGCTGCATGGGAGCCGAGGAAAACCTTGCTAGCGCCCGTTTCATTTGTGTCAGAAACGGGCCTTTTTTACTAGTTTGTTATAAATTGTAATGAATGTGTCATTTGGAGGGGCTAGGAATCTGGATCTCCCTAGCACGTGTTGTATTCGTGCATTTTTTTTTCTCCTGGTAAAGCACCACTAAAACAGGCAGCAAGTTATGAAATGCGGAATGCAGCGGTATATTATAAAAATGCACTTAATATTGTTTATTACTACTATTTATAAGAGAGATATTGAATAATGTATATAGATGCACTCTGGAAATAATGATGGCTAAGGGAAAACAACAGTAAAAGAGTTGGAGCTGAATGACAGGTAGAAATCTGATGGAGGGGGAATGAGTCAGCATGAGTTCAGTAAAAGTTTTTACTGTTCCTGTTGTTTTTTTTTTTTTTCTTGTTCTGTATGAGGCGTATCATCTAACAAAAAGTAAAAACAAAAAATAAGTTTTGGATTTTACTGAATTCTATTTATTCTGTTTCACTGTGCCAACTAAAAGAAAGAAAAAGTCAGTCAGTCTTCTGTAACGTGCACCATCTGCTGGCCAAGCAGGAGAAATACACTTCAGACATATTTTTGAAATTACCCAGCACATACATACTGGCTGTTGCTTCAGTTTCAGCCTGACCAGGTACTTTCTAAGAAGTATGCAAGTGTTTAGTTAGTGTTATTATTGAGCCTTATTTCAGTTACCTGTTATTGTTTGCCAATATTTTTTAAGAGAATAAACATAATTGGACTGATAAAGAATCCTGGTGGTTTGTGTGTTAGGTCTGTGAGTGCTCTCTGGGAATTATGGAACCGCTGGCCATGTGGCTCCTGTAACCTAGAAATCACTGGAAATAATTTGAGAGCGGGAGACTTGCCCAGAGGCGGTTGTAACCCAGTCGGTGGGAGGAGGGTGCTAGTGTAGAGCACAAGCAGCAGGTGCAGGCAGACCTCAGTTCTGCTGGAGACGGACCCTCTAAGTGGCCGTGGGGTAACCCAAGGCGGGTGGCATTTTGTGACAATAAGTCATCATAAGACAAGCTATAAGAAAACCAATGGACTGCTTTAGGGGCTTATAGCCCATTTAGTTATGTTTAAACAAATGAAAGAAAAGTTTTATTATTTTGACTTATGAAAACCACTTGTCTCTGAAACATGTTCAAAACAGAATACTCTATTTAAAAAAGAGATGAGGTGAAGATGTGATTCCATGTGACCCGTTGAAAGGTTCATTTAATTTCACTTCCAGTCAGGCTTCCCAAGGCACATTACAACAACAGTTAAAGATGAACCCATCAGTAAACAGGATATCCTCACAGAAAGTTGGCCATGTATTACTGTATTGTATGGAAAATTTAGCTCAAAATACAGCTTTTATTAGTGCTGTTTCCACCAGCTACTATAATTTTTGAAGCTGTATTAGTGAAATCCAGTTTTTATTTCATGATATTCATATTGACAAGCACAGAAGAACAAAAGTCCTCCACACTGGTAACGCAAGAAAACACACACAGTGGGGGTAACAGTAAGGATGATGTAGAACAAAAAAGTCCAATGGACTGAACCAGTTCACATCAGAAGCTTTATTCACAGTAAAATTGACTCGATATGAATTGTGTTTCGGCCACAAAGGCCTGCTTCAGGAGTCCCTAGACAGTATCAAAAGCACACACGCTGTCAAATAGAGTCGCGACTAACAAGCAGCCCGTGTGCTTTTCATACTGTCTAGGGACTCCTGAAGTAGGCCTTTGCAGCCGAAACACAATTCGTTTTGAGTCCATGATATTTATATCTACATATGAGAAGCTTTCACATAAATTAAGAAGCTGTCAAATAAGTAAACAAAAAAAATCTTTTGTCTTCCACCTTTTAAGGCACTGCGTATACAATTGGAACAGCTTTTGACTTTTACAGATGGACCAGACATAGGCAGTCCTTTATTTCTAATAATCTTTTACTATTGTTTTCAATAGCGTTTGCTATTGTTTTGGGTGAACCAGTGATTCCGCTGTTTTGACCTGGTTTTACAGCCTGCTTCACTGACACAGATCTAACACAGACTACTCAGCAATTACTGTGGATTCATATTAGGTAAATGAGACTTTTATTAGAAGTTCTAAAATACACAATAATTAAGCTACATACACAATGATTAAGCTATAAGCCATATAACTGGAAAGAAACAATATAACTGAAAAGAAACAATACATATCTATAAACAATCATTACATCACTGGTCCCTACATCCTGTGAAAATGACACAGGAGACCTCGTGGCACTCTGCTGACTTGCCTCTGGAACTCGACCGCTTCCACTATCCCCACACAGGAGACCTCCTCTGGAGACTGATGCCTTTTCCACTCAGCTTCACTTTGAGTTCTCTAGTCCCCCAGAACCCGCCTGTAGTCAGTGGGCCTTTCTGCACACTTCCCTGGGGATACAATTATTGCCTGGGTCCCACCAACCCTCTGCTCTTCCCTTGGTTTCAACTTTCAGACACTGTTATTCAACTGCCAAGGGTAGCAGGGATTACTCTGATGTCCTTGTCTTCAGGGGGTTATTCAACAACAAGGTCCCATCTGGGATAGTGCCCTTTGTAACCCCCACAGGGGTGCCCTCTGGTGTGCAGTGGCCCTCTAGTGGCTCCTGCCCAGCCTCACCAGCCTTTTGCCTCAGGGAACCACCTTGAAACCAGACTTCTCTGTGATTGCATTGACTCAGGCCTCTAGGTTTGGTCCTCCCCTTTCCCTCAGGGTGACCTCTTCCTTAACCTGCAGTCCTGGCCCGGCTTCCCCGCTGTATCTCCTGGTAACCGACCCACCTTCCCAGTTCTTCTGGTGGGGCCCCCAGGTCCCCTTCTCTGGAAGATAGCACAGCTTCCTCTGCTTGCAAAAATATGCAAATTAGCTGGTTACATGTACATTCAGTTTATTAGCTAGGTTACAGTCTTTTGGGAACCTGGCTTTCCAACTCTTCTTCTTTGACTGCGATTCACCCCCCCGAGACCATTTACTGGGGAACATCTGGGTCTCAGGGTATAACAGCCACCTCCCCTGGATAGGACACACTTTATTCACCTTAACCTTATGGTCCTATCCTCCACCCCACAGCTGTTTGTTCTTTTTAAACACTTCACATTTCCAACCACAATATTTTGGGGACTCCTAACCCCAGGCTTTTGCAGCCTGCTTTACCTTGCCCGTACTAGGGACACACAGTCCCTTGAACACACAGTTCACCTTCTCAGCACCGGGATCACACAGTCCAGGCTTCCAGCCTCCAGGCTCCCATCTTCTCTCCCTTGGGCAAAACTCCTCTTTTTCGGGCAAACCTCCCTCCTCTACTGAGAGGAAGCTCTTTATGAGGTGTCCAATAAACCTCCCCACCTCTTGAGACCTCGCCCCTCTGGTTCTAGAAAGATCTGGGTCCAGAAGTCTCTTCTCACTCCCCCAGCTATCTCTCTGGAGCTCCCTCTACTGGCCCATACATGCCAATACTCAGCTCGATCCCTGGAGCTCCCTCTAGTGACCAGAATGGGCATTTTCCCGATTTCAGTGGAAGAGCGCCCTCTGGCGGCCACCTCATGTAAGGGCAGACACTGTGTTTATCACATACCCCCACCCTTAAGATATTGCTGCTCCCTCAAATCTCTTCTTTGAGGAGCAGCAATTCCTGACTCCCCTAACTCATCTCGGGGTCAGGTTCCTTCTCTCCCCTATCACTTAGGAGGGATTCTCAGGAAGGCTTTATATCCCGTGGTTTGCCTTACCACAAAGGCTCTGCTGTGCTCTAGGGGACCTTCCTCTGTAACCCCTAGAAACTCAAAGATCTCTAATCTTTTCTTTCTACGCCTTCCTAGGCCTCGGCGTCTAATCTCTTCCCCTACTTTCCTAGCCCATGGGTACACCCCCTTCTTCACTGTGGGTTTCGGGCGTACTTTCCTATGGCCGGGTTTCCCTACCCCACCAGAGCAACTTCTAAGCCTACCCTCCTGTTGTCCACCACCCTGGGCTGTACTTCTACGCCCACTAGGCCCTGACTGACCTTTTTGGGTTTTGTGTAAGGTTCTAAGTCTCCTTTTCCAGGAGACTTTTAAGTGTTTCCTATCCCTCCCTTTTGGACTCGGATAACCACTTTTAGCACAAGACTTCCCCCAGCCTCTGGGTGATCTCGCCTCCCCCTGGCACCCTTCCTGAGCCGGTGTCCTCTGCCTAGGAGCTCTTTCCTCCCCCGACTCTAATGTGCGGTATCTGGGCCCTAGGATCAACCCTTTCTTCTGAGGCCTGAGCCTTTCCCTCCCCTGGGCAGCCTCTTCCCTTTCCTGCTTGCCCTTCTGGGGTTTCTCACCACCTTTAAACTTTACACCCCCTCTCCCTGTGGTTTCAACAGAGTCCCTCTGACTCTCCCTATCCTGGCCCCTACTCATGGACAGGAGTTTACTTAATTTAACACCTCCTGGGTCATTCTGACTCTCCCTATCCTGACCCTTACTCATGGGTAGGAGTGGACTGACCCCTCCTGGTCGCTCCTTCCCCTTGAGCTTTTCCTGTAGGGCTACAATGCAGGAGTGGGCTTCCTGAAGCTCTCTTAACCTCCCTTGCCCATCTTGGAAGAGCACATCAACTGCTAGGGTCAGCACTCTGCACTTCTCTTCCATGGCCTCCCTGCATCTTTCTGCCCTTTCTGTGGTCTCTTTGGCTTGCTGTCTCTCTACAGCCCACTCAGCTTGGGTCTGCTGCAAGGCCACCATTAACTCTACCACAGCTCTATCATACCCCTGCTGTACTTCCCTCAGCTGGCTTTCCTGCTGGCCCTGTAATTCTCCCAGCCAAGCCTTTACCTGGGTTAAACTCCCCCTCAGCTCTCTTATAGCTGTGTGCTGTAGTTTACCCATCTCCCTAATAGTTTCCCTCAGGGCCTCCCGCTCTTCATGCCACTCCTGACGAGCATTCTGGAACTCAGCTTTAATTAGGGATACCCTCTGCTCCTGGTCTTGTTGCAATTTGTCTGTGAGGTCCCTTATCTCCTGTTCATGGGTGGACTGTAGCTTTGCTAATTGGGTCTCCTTCAAGGCTTGGGTCTCTTTCAGGGTAGTTGTAAGCTGGGCTACTTCTGCTTCCCTTTCCTCCCTTAGCTTAACTTCTGTGCGCAGCTCAGCCCTAACCGTGGCTAGCAGTGCCTCACAGCCTTCCTTCTGCCTAAGGGACTCTGCCAGTTTGGCCTCTAAGGCCTGCCTTGAAGCAGCCATCTCTTCCTTACAAGCTGACTCGAATAGGACCCACTTCTGTTCATTCTCCCTCAGACTATTCTCCATCACCTTCTGGGACGCCTCCTGCTGCTGCAGTATATGGCCCACTAAAGTTACCATCAGTCCTTTGTTTAGTTCCAGGACCTCCCTCAGACATTGCTCCGGGTGCCTATTGACTTCCCCCGGTTTACCTAGGGCCTGTAATTCCCCTTCTAACTGCCAGACATTTTCTGTAAGGGATTTTAACAGCGGGTTCTCATTCTCTTCCCGGGCCTTCCAGTATTTCTCCCTTGGGGCAACTCTCCCTGGTTCCCCACCCCATGGAAATACTGCCCGGTCCTCACCGTAGCCTGGGCAGCCTACTTTATCTTCAGCTGTCTCACCCCCCTGCTCACAGTGTATACTGACGTCCCCTCCACCATCAGGACTACTCTTTAGCCTGTCACCTGGGAAGTGTTCACCTGGGCCTACACCCCCTTTCCCTTTCCTAGAGGGTTTACCCTTCTTACCAGGACTTTCACTATCCTGCAACTGGGGCTTTCCTTCCTTGTCCAAGCACCCATCCTCCCTCTTGGCACTTTTCAGGTTTGTGGCCACCCCTCTCCCTGGGACATTGGGTGCTTTCCCTGCAGCGGGTTCCTCCTGACCCTCTTCCCTGCAGACACCTCTTTTCCCTTGGGTTCCCGGCCTACCCATGCAGTCTGCCCCTGAGGAATGGGTTACCTCCCGACTCCCATGGCCTTTGGGCTTCCTCTTGCCTGCCATGTCACTTAACCCCAACCAACTGACTGTAGGATTTCCTATTTCCTCCCAGTCTCCCAGTTCATCCTCTGAACTGCCTACTGCCAGACACCACTCTCCAACATGGCCCATTTCCCCACATTGGTCACACTCTGGCTCAATCACTTCTCTTTTTCTCGGGGTCCTGTCTTCCCCAGACACCCCTTCAGGCTTAAACAATGTCCCAACAGTCTCTGAACACAGTCCCCCTCCAAGTCCCAGAACCTGGATCATGGTGTCCAACTCTGCCATGTCCATTCCTTCTGCTGGTGACTTGGGCTCCGGCTCCTCGGGCCTCTGGACTTTTCTCTTCGGTCTGAACCGTCTCCGCCCTCCCATGGCTCCGACGTCCTCCTCGACCATCTGTTGGGATGCAGCCTGCAACACAAGAGAGATATCCAAGTGCGGACTGTCTTTTTCCCTGGTCCTACACTTGCTCTCTACTTCTTAAACTCGTACCAGAATCTCCACAAGAACAAGCCTTTCCATCATTTACATGAACTGCTCTTCTCAGCTTACTGGCTCCTCCCTCACCTCCCCCCTAGGTACCCTTTACCTGGGTAGGCGAGTAATGCGCCTTTGTCAGCATTGGCCCCCTCGACGGGCTTCAGGAACCTCCTGGACACCACCTTCACACTCTGGCCACTCGTCTGGACTCTGGAACTCCTCCGACTTGGTCAGCGTTCTTCAGCTCCCCTTGGGTCTGTCTGCCTTCTGCGTGGACGTCCGCTGTGTATCCCACCACTGCCACCACTTGTGAAAATGACACAGGAGACCTCGTGGCACTCTGCTGACTTGCCTCTGGAACTCGACCGCTCCCACTATCCCCACACAGGAGACCTCCTCTGGAGACTGATGCCTTTTCCACTCAGCTTCACTTTGAGTTCTCTAGTTCCCCAGAACCCGCCTGTAGTCAGTGGGCCTTTCTGCACACTTCCCTGGGGATACAATTATTGCCTGGGTCCCACCAACCCTCTGCTCTTCCCTTGGTTTCAACTTTCAGACACTGTTATTCAACTGCCAAGGGTAGCAGGGATTCTCTGATGTCCTTGTCTTCAGGGGGTTATTCAACAACAAGGTCCCATCTGGGATAGTGCCCTTTGTAACCCCCACAGGGGTGCCCTCTGGTGTGCAGTGGCCCTCTAGTGGCTCCTGCCCAACCTCACCAGCCTTTTGCCTCAGGGAACCACCTTGAAACCAGACTTCTCTGTGATTGCATTGACTCAGGCCTCTAGGTTTGGTCCTCCCCTTTCCCTCAGGGTGACCTCTTCCTTAACCTGCAGTCCTGGCCCGGCTTCCCCGCTGTATCTCCTGGTAACCGACCCACCTTCCCAGTTCTTCTGGTGGGGCCCCCAGGTCCCCTTCTCTGGAAGATAGCACAGCTTCCTCTGCTTGCAAAAATATGCAAATTAGCTGGTTACATGTACATTCAGTTTATTAGCTAGGTTACAGTCTTTTGGGAACCTGGCTTTCCAACTCTTCTTCTTTGACTGCGATTCACCCCCCTGAGACCATTTACTGGGGAACATCTGGGTCTCAGGGTATAACAGCCACCTCTCCTGGATAGGACACACTTTATTCACCTTAACCTTATGGTCCTATCCTCCACCCCACGGCTGTTTGTTCTTTTTAAACACTTCACAGTTCCAACCACAATATTTTGGGGACTCCTAACCCCAGGCTTTTGCAGCCTGCTTTACCTTGCCCGTACTAGGGACACACAGTCCCTTGAACACACAGTTCACCTTCTCAGCACCGGGATCACACAGTCCAGGCTTCCAGGCTCCCATCTTCTCTCCCTTGGGCAAAACTCCTCTTTTTCGGGCAAACCTCCCTCCTCTACTGAGAGGAAGCTCTTTATGAGGTGTCCAATAAACCTCCCCACCTCTTGAGACCTCGCCCCTCTGGTTCTAGAAAGATCTGGGTCCATAAGTCTCTTCTCACTCCCCCAGCTATCTCTCTGGAGCTCCCTCTACTGGCCCATACATGCCAATACTCAGCTCGATCCCTGGAGCTCCCTCTAGTGACCAGAATGGGCATTTTCCCCGATTTCAGTGGAAGAGCGCCCTCTGGCGGCCACCTCATGTAAGGGCAGACACTGTGTTTATCACAATCCAAGCAATGCTAGACGCTCCTAGACCAGGAAAAGCAATAATACATTATACATAAACAATACCTATACATGCATCACTGGTCCTTACATCATCCAGGCTTTTTACATCAGCTGAGAGAAGCCCCTTGTTCAGCGAAGCCGGAGTCTCATGACCAGGAGTCTGGTTCTATGTGATGCTCCATCCATAGATGAGCTTCCAACTTCACTGCAAGAGGCCCCCCTTTTTTATTAGGCTTAGAACTCATGTTCAGAGCTAAGGAAAATTACAGAATGCTTGAGAATTTCTCTGTTTAGGTAAACAAGCTATACTGTGGGAATGTGGTCACATGTTTCTCAGTCCAGGTGGCCAGTCTGAACTCGAAACAGGCTCCCCCTCTCCCTTCACATACCAAATTAATTAGAGCTGTGTCTTATCTTCTACACTCCAACTTATTTTCACACAATCAAAGTTAAACAATCATTTTAATGAGCGAGTACACTGTCGATCAAGACAGAGTTGAAAAACAATCTTTTTAAAATTCACTTCTATTACATCCACCTACTGCCCTCAACCCATATAATGGGCTAGATGGCCTTATATGGTCTCCTGTTCTCAAACTAATCTCCTTGCTTCCAATAATGTCTTTCTTCCTTTCTCCCAGCACCCCTAGTGGCACAGCATACACTTGAAATTGACTTTCAGGACAATTCCCACTATATGTTTTCACTTCCCAAATCATCTACCTTTCCCTAGCTGCTTGTTTTCTTTCTTTCCCCTTTCTTAAAGTTTTTCCTTTTTCTTTTTTTAAATCACTGCTGCCTCCTCACCTCCCTCCCAACACATACAACTCATCTTTTCACATAGTTTTTCAGTTAACTAAGAAGGATAACAGTGGGTGAGGACCCCATTACCTCACTCTTTTTTTTCCTTTCATCCCATGCCTAACTTCTCCTCATTAGTTGAAAACTCTGGAAGGGGTGGATATTCAACAGAAAATCTGCATTGCACAATGGTGCAGATCTCCTCCAGGTAACAGTACTTCTAAGACTACTTAACAGAATGTAAGCATGACCATATAAAAGTCTTAGATCCTCATATTAACAAGAAAAAAAAATGAGCTCCTAAATTTACACCCTATTTTCAGACAAATTATGAGAATAAGGTTTCAGCTGAAAATTCATTTTAATTTAGGAGCTTAAAAGTTATGCTTGTAAGTTTACGCCTGCTGATCATTTGACCAGATTTATGAGCCTAGTGCATAAAATCAGTGCTAAGCTCATATGGGGCAATTTCTAAAGCTTGCACCTAGAGCGAGATGTCACTTATATGCAGCAAAGGCACCTTTAATTGGCGGTTTTGTGCAGAAGTACACTAGGCATGATTCTATAAAGTAACTTAGATTGTGAACTCACTAGGGACAAAGAAAATACCTGCATGTAATAAATGTAAACCCCTTTAGTTGGACCACAGAAAGACCCTTTACCTTTACCCTTTACCTAAGTCAGGAATGGATCGACAGTGATCTGGACCCCCTGAGCAATAAGGGTGATGGGCCCCTTACTAACTATCCAAAATGATTAAACTAGGTGGAAGCTAAGGGAGAGCGGGCCCCCTACTGCTGTGGACCCTCGAGTGCTGCCCTATTTTCCTAATGGTTAGTCCATCTTTGACCTAAGTGCTATTATGTGTAACTCCAAGGTGGGTGTAAACATGGGAGGAGCAAAAACGGACCATTGATGTGGCACCAAGGATACGTGTAACTTATAGAATACTCTCAGTTGCATGCATCACTTGGTGCACCCAGGTGTGACCATTTACAACTGCCATTAATATGGCATAAGGGGTTGTGCCTAAGTTTCAATGCGCCAATGCTGGTATCAAGGTGCCAAGTTGAATTGTCTCCATAACTTTTTTTCTACTTGCCCTAAATCTGCTCCTGTTGCCACCCACTTTTTATAGTCCTAAATTTCACTAAAGTTATGCATTGAACTCTAGTAAGAGGCCAGTATATGAGCATAACTTCAAAGGGGCCCTTTTACTAAAGCTTAGTGTGCACTAAATGCTAAGAAGCCCATGTTATAAGCTTTAGTAAAAAGGTCTCAGTTAGGAGCATACATTCTTTGAACATTGGGCCCTTATTATTTGCCTGGAATGGACTGATCACTGCACATAGGGCCCATTTTACTATGCTGCTGTTATGATTCTACCGGTTTGGCAGGGGAAGGGGGTGGATTTCACTCCTGATTGGCTGGCAGGGTCTGACTGACGTCAGGGGGTATACTTTAGCCTGCTTCCTTCTACCTTTCCTGCTTTTGCGTTACATTTCGTTGTGACGAGTAGCCGGACTCTTGTTAGTCAGAACGTGTGCTGTGCTGACTTTGATCTGTGTCTTTGTCCTAGGTTTCCTATTTTCCCCTGCCCTCTGTTTGTGTTAGCTGGGGACAGTGTGTGTGTGGAGCTGTAATCAGCTCACTGCCTCCAGCTGGGCTATCTCTCACTGGTGCAGCTCTCAGTGGGAAGCCGGCTGTGTGTTTGCTCAGCAGAGCTGAGCTCTCAGGTTGGGAGCTTTCTTTCTGTTTGTTTGTTTGTTTGTTTGTTTGTTTAGTTAAGGATTCCCTCTGATGCAGGAATTACCACTATTGTTAGCAGAATCTGTGATACTTCAGGAGTCAAACACCACACACCAAAATGAGAGAGAAATCTTCTTTATTTGCCAGCAAACAAAGTAGGACATCAGCACTAGGTCTCTTCTTCTCTTGACTCTCTGTGTCTTGTCTCTCTGGATCCTGCGTCTCCTGTCTGTCCTCTCTCGTCTCTCTCTCGTGTCTAACGTAAGCTGCTTCTGTTCTCATTTATATATTGTTCCTAAACCCCTCTAGCCCCCCTTTCTCACCAGATGGTAAGGAATAGATTGATTACCCTGTCTTGAACTAATTATCTCTACACATTACTCAAAATATCAGTTACATAGGTTTCAGATATTTCCTAAACTGGCCTATGACCTGGGGCCTCTCAAACTAGACAATGTGGCACCTATCTCCTGCATTTTATTATTATTAAATTCTCAGATTCCCGGTTAACTTCATAACTAGCTGGGTTCATTAAGGGGCCAATCTTACTTAATGGCACACAGACATGGTTTGTTATTACTTTCAGGAGACCAGTCCTACACTTAGCTATAATCAATCAAGGAGAAGAGTTGACTTTCCCTGACCTCTTTCACCTATTAGCTTCATACACAGAACTAGCTAGGACTGTGGATAATTCAAACCAGATGATGACCTCTTAAACTGCAGACAAATCTCACTTGAAAAGTCAGACAAAGATGTAACACTGAATTGAAAAGATATTCTACATAGAAATAGAACTTATTAATTAAACAGAATAAAACATATTTTAAAATAAGCAGAAATCAGAATTCCTTATAAGACAAAATCTAAATTATCAAAAAATATTTAAATCTAAACTATCTCCTTTCTCTAAACAGCATTCAGCCTAATCTTTTAAAACTACCTACTTGCTATTCCCCCCGAGACTGTCCAATATGCCTTACTGAGAATGGCATCCAGATGTGGTTTATTATGAACTAGCCTTAACAATCCATCACTCAAAAAGGGACAAAGAAAGTTTTATTTCTCTCTGACCTTTCTAACCTCTAGTCTAGCAAAAGCTAGACATTTGAGTAATTAAAACCAGATGGCATTCTACCACTTGCAAGACTGAACCAAAATTAAACAGAATTAACAAATTAATATGATTTCTCTGTCCAGGCTGCCTCATTCCCCCCTTTGAGACTAAAATCAGCTCATGCAGAGATAAGTCTCACAACTCAAACTCTGGGGACTATAGTGATCCCAACTCCATACCTCCTCCTGGGGCATAACGTCTAGGAATAGGCTTGTGAATCACCATTACCCTACTCGTTAAGGTCCGACGGCATATTGCCGAAGCACATGAGGCCAAGAAACAAAACAACAATCCTGCTAAAACTAAGACTATTAGGAAAATGAACAAGGGACGTATCCATGAGGTCAATGACCACCACCAGGAGGTAAGGTCTAATCCTCCTCGGTAATCCTCCACATTAAGGCTGGCCAACTGTAGGACTTTATCCATGGCATGCCTAACTACATGCGTCCTATTTATGACAATGGTACAGCACTCTGAAGAATTGAGCACTGTGTAGAGGCCACCCTGGGCTGCAAAGAGGTAGTCAAGGCCCATACGGTTATACCGAGAAACTACACTTAATTCATTAATTTGATCCTGCAATGCATTGACTACCACGTTCAGCTCATGGACTAAAACATGGAGCAGGGACTGAAGTCGCCGGGTAGCCATGCCTAGTTCGGTGATACCCGCTACCGGGCCCCCAATTGGAATCCAGGCCGTGGCAGAAAGGGCCACAAGTCTCTTTTTAGTCAGAGGATAAGTAGAGTTGATGTACTGGAGGGCTAATTCAATCGCCTCATCCTCTGTGGCAACGGAGGAGGGTAAGGACAAGGCCTCTCGCTTAGAGCGGTGCAGGGATGATGACCTGAGGAGAGGAATAACTTTAGGAAAATAATTCAAGGTTACCAATACACAAAAATCATACGTGGGGGGAAGAATCATGTGGAGGACATTATCACAGAGCCAGTAATGGCCAAGGTGAGGGTGAGGGAAGTTCCCAATAAATGTTGGCTCAGGCTGGACAAGGTACTTAGGATGCCCATAATGCGAGCCCCTATCCCAGGGGGAATGAAGACGATATCGAGACTTTGCACACCATAGGTGCCAATCCCCAATTGTGACAGGCTGCTCACTTGTTCCAAGCTCTTCATACCCCGGGGACTTATGAAAGTAGAAAATAGGCCGGGACACTATGGTCCTCTCAGTGGTACGCTTAGGAGCCAGATAATCACTTGGGTCATAATCTACAGGTACGGTAATAGGGCATATAGGAGTACCTGGAGAGACTACCCACACAGATTCCCCCTTCTCTGGGAGAACATTGGTATAGTTACAGGAAATGGGAAGAACAGTTGAGATGATTCTTGTTAAACAAAACACTCCAGAAGCTGGATAGGGAGATGTAAAGACTGGCCGTAGAGAAGATTCAGAGGGGGAAGTAGCATTATAAAAGGACCACCAAGTATAATCCTGGCTCCAAGGGCCCGAACTCGAAAAGTAGGGAGGTATAAGAGCTGTAAGCGGCACAGGGACAGGAACTGCTGGGACATCTGTGGTGTAAGGAGAAAATCGGGAACACACAATACAAGGGGAAGTAATCTTTGCCTGGCTAATTAGTTCCTGGACAGAGTATAGCCAAAGGTTGGAGCGAGTTACGGTATTAGGAAAAAGGAGGCAAGGAGTAGAAAACAACAAAAGCGCCCAAACTACTAACATTTTCTTTCTTCCTAATCTAAAACAAATACAGCAAACTAATCAAGCAATAACATTCCAACAGTCTGTGCTAGTCACAGATTACTCTAATATAATGTTCTCAGTCTTTGAGTTCTTATACCAGTTGGGATAGACCTTCAACTGACAAGGATCAAGCTCTCAAATTCCAGGAAAGCCAGAATCAGGGCAAGAAGGAGTCTCAGTATGAAGCCGAATTCCAGCAGCTCCTGCGGTATGCAGTTGACCCTTCTTTTCAGCTCGTAGATTCTTTGGCTCGGGTCAAGCGCAGCTTCAATGGCTCCGCGGGATCACTTTCTGCTCTCCACTGTTTACGCTCCGTCTGATCCGTGCTGAGCTCAGTCTGGTCAGCAGATTTGATTCGAGACCAATGGACCCATGGAGTTATCCCTGCGACCTTCACAGCTGTAGGGGTAGAAAGCAAAACAGTAAAAGGTCCTTTCCACCGGGGCCCCAAGGGCTGGAGCCTCCAGTCTTTCACCCAAACTCTATCCCCTGGCAGGAAGGAATATACCTGAGCCTGAAAGGGGACAGGGTTTATTTCTCTCACGTAAGACTGAAGCTCAGAAATTATCCGGCCCAAGAGGGCTACCTGCTCCTGCACCTGGGCAGACCCTAAAGTCCCTATGTCTCCCTTAATTCCCTGCAAAATGGCTGGGGGCTTCCCATACACAATTTCAAAGGGAGAGAGGGCTGTTCCTTTAGTTGAGGTGCATCGGAGGCGGAAGAGGGCTAGTGGCAGTGCCTGTGGCCATTTCAGTTGGGTTTCCTGACAAATCTTTGCTAGGCTATTTTTCAAGGTTCTGTTTGCCCGCTCAACCTGCCCTGAACTCTGGGGACGGTAGGCACAATGCAATTTCCAGGTAATGCACAATGCGCGGGACAGGGCCTGAAGTGTGGCTTCAACAAAGGCGGGACCATTATCTGAGCCTATGGCAAGGGGCAGTCCATACCTGGGGATGACATCCCTAAGGAGGGCTCGAGCTACTTCTGTGGCTTTCTCAGTGACTGTAGGGTATTCTTCCACCCACCCAGAGAAAGTGCAGACCATGACCAAGAGGTATCGGAGCCTACCGCTCCTGGGCATTTCTGTGAAGTCTATAACTAGGGACTCAAAGGGTGTTAGTCCTCTGGACTGAACTCCTGGTGGAATACGGGGTCCCTGACGAGCATTATTCTGGGCACAGAGAGTACATCGGGCAGAGGCAGTGGCAACCAGACTGTCCAATCCTTCCAGGACCACTACTCGACTGAGTAGGCGGGCTAGTGCTGTTTTCCCTAAGTGTGACAGGTCATGAGCTTGAGACACTACAGGCCAAGCTAGGTGGCGTGGCACCAGAACTCTGGTATCAGGGAGATGTAACCAGCCATCAGGTCTCCTTACTGCCCCTTCTTCTTGAGCCCATTTCTCTTCCGTTTGGGTGTACATAGGCGTCCATTCTTGCAATCGAATTTGGAACAGGGGGGTCACAGTACCTGCTGGGGGTCCTCGAACAGCTTCCTTAGCCACTCGATCAGCATGGCGGTTCCCTCGGGCCACTGGAGTATCTGTCCTTTGGTGTCCCCGGCAGTGAATGACAGCTACCTTTTTAGGGGCCCAACCGGCCTCTAGCAACTGAAGTATTTCGGGTCCATACTTAACAGGTTGGCCTGCGGCATTTATGAGTCCCTTTTCCTTATACAAAGCTCCATGAGCGTGTAGAGTTGTGAAGGCATACTTGGAATCAGTATAAATGTTGGTCACCAGTCCTGCTGCTAGCTCCAGAGCTCTTATGAGGGCCAACCCTGGGGGATTATCTTCTGCCCATACCCCATTGACCTGGAAGCTGTCGGCCAGGGGTAGGTCAACTTGGTCATGCGACTGATGCAGCCGCCATTCTTCTTCAAGGGGGCAACAGAAACTCAATATGCCCTTAGGGCTGGATGTCGGGGGCCGAAAGGAGACCGAAGTCTGGCCATCAGAGTCAAAGGAAATTTGGGCCCTAAGCTTGGACAGCAGGTCCCGGCCTAACAAAGGGATTGGACAGTCTGGCATATACAGGAATTCATGAGTGACTGTGTGTGAGCCTAATTGGCATCTACGGGTCGTCAGGAAGGGCCTCCGTTTCTGCACCCCCGTGGCTCCCACCACTCGGACAGTTTTTCCAGACACAGGCGCTAATCGCTCCGTCACAACAGAGTGTTCAGCTCCTGTATCAATCATGAATGGAATTGAGCGGCTCCCTATGGTTAGCTTGACCATGGGTTCCTGGGAGCCCAGTTTGTAGGAACCCGGTCTGTCCTATTCATCCCATTCTGCCATCTCGGCTATCCCAATGATATCAGATTCAGAAGGCTCATACCTTCCCTCTCGAACTCGGCCTCGGCTTCCTCGATCTCCTGGTCCCCTTCTCAGTCCCTGGCACTTCTGGGGGCATTCATCTTTCCAGTGCCCTCTTTCCTTGCAGTAGGCGCACTGGTCCCTCTCCAATCGTGGTCTGGGATTCTCCCCTCGTGGCCGGGATTGATTGAAGGAATCTCGAGGCTGGGCTGGCGGTCCGGGGTCCCACTTTGGCTTCCCATTGGCTAGAGGTCGACCTCGGTTAAGGGTGGAATTAGTAATGGCTGCCGCCAAGAGGTCGGCCTTCTTCTGCATCTTCCGGTCAGCCTCTCGGCGCATCTCCTGATCCCTATTAACGAAAACCTTTGTTGCGATCTCAATTAGCTGGGTGGTATTCATCCCTGCGAATCCCTCCTGACGCTGCAGCTTCTTCCGGATATCTGGCATACTCTGGGCCACCAATGCACTATTCACCATTCTCTGGTTTTCTAGTGCCTCAGGGTCAAATGGGGTGTATGTTCTGTAGGCTTCAATTAGTCGCTCTAAAAAGGCCCCAGGGGATTCAGTTGCCCCTTGGAGAATTTCAGAGACCTTTGCCAGATTAATGGGCCTCTTTACGCCTTTCTTCATACCTTCCAGCAAGTCCCGGCAATAGCCGGACAACAGTTCATAGTGCTGCTCATTATTTGAATCCCAAGCTGGAGCTGCGCGAGGGAACCGAGCTTTAACCCATTCCTCTGGGTCCTGTGTCCCCTCGGGGACACGCGCTCGCGTGATGGCCTCAGCATTTTGTAAAATCTTCCGCCTCTCCTCAGTTGTGAAGAGGGTCAGGAGGAGCTGTTGACAATCAGTCCAAGTTGGGTTATGGGTGGCCATAATGCTAGCCACTAGATCCACCACTGCCTGAGGCTTTTCAGTATAAGAGGGGTAATGCGTCTTCCAATTCAGGAGATCAGTGGTTGTGAAGGGTACATACTGGTAGGCCTGTATCTGTATAACCTGATCCTGATTATTAGGATCCGGTCGAGTGGTGGTTACCTGACGGAGGGGCAGAGCTCTCGAGGAGGTGGGAATGGAACCTGAGGTAGAGCTAGGAGCTACCCCCTTATCATGCTCAAAGGTGATTGCAGCGGGTCTAACCCATTCAGGGGAGGTGTGTTGAACCCCTGAGGGATGGGGAGGGGTACTCATAGGCTGATCACAGGTGATTCAGTCCATTGAAAGGGATGCTGGGCCCCTGATGAGTGGGAAGGGGTACTAGAGGGAAGGGCTGGGCTGTCGGGAGTTGAGGAGTCAGGGAATGGGGCCCAAAGCGGGTCATGGGAGGTTAGCAGGGAAGGATGTGGCAGAGGAGGGTAGATGCTGGCTGAAAAGTCCAACCTAGGATGTGGTGGGGTTTGCACAGAAGGGGAGGAACTATCCGGAGAAGCCTGTGCTGGAGAGACTTGGGCTGGACGCCGTGGATCTCTGGGGGTGGAGCGGAACCCCAACAATGGGCCATAAGGTGGTGGCTCAAGATCTGAGGGGTCATCAGAGAGTATGGGTTTCTCGGACAGGGTAGGGGCGGAAGCCACCGATTGGATGGTGGGATTCCTGGGACTCTTTCCCTCCTCCAGTTTAGATTTTCTAATAATCTTTCTTTGAACGCGGCCCAGCATGAACTTTACCGGGGATCCCATATAAGTTTTTAACCAAGAGGGAGGGTCAGTAACAAGGCTGTCCCAGGAATCTATATAGGGGAGCTGTTCAAGATATCCTGGTTCTCCTACAACTGTGCTGTAGACCTTCCGGATTACTTCAATATCTAAGCTGCCACCAGGGGGCCACCCCACTCCCATAGATGGCCACTCAACTTCACACAAAGTTCTTAGAGTACTTAAGCTTAAAGTCTGTCCATAATCATTAACTAAAAATCCTTTCTTAAAATTCTTAAGCATACAATCTAGGGGAGTACCAGTTTGACTAGACGATGTCACCCCCCCCCCCCCCCCATAATGTTTACAGTTACAACACACAGAAAGGAAGGGAAATTTTTGGAAGTGTGGTAAGGGGTCCACACGTCCTGAGACACAAGGTAGACAAACAACAATCGCTTCCTTCCGTCGCTGGCCAGTTGAACTCGCGTTAACTGGAACCGCAGCTATAAGAAGTCCACACTCATTTAACATTCATGCATCACACACACTGTACAAAAAATCCCACCCAACAATTTCAGATTTTTCAAATACAGGTAAGCTCTGACGGTTTCCCTGCTAGTCCCCACTAGACTAGAAGGTACTAAGGCCTTCGCTGAGAGTTGATCAAACTCCCCTTCCCTCAACTTTTGAGGGGCTGGTTTACAGTTTCCTAGGATTACAATACAGAATACAAAATACATACCCGGCCAGTGTTCCTCAGTCAGTTGGGTGCCAGAAATGGAGGCAGGGTTCGTATCCCACTTCTGACACCAGGAATTGATGCAGGAATTACCACTATTGTTAGCAGAATCTGTGATACTTCAGGAGTCAAACACCACACACCAAAATGAGAGAGAAATCTTCTTTATTTGCCAGCAAACAAAGTAGGACATCAGCACTAGGTCTCTTCTTCTCTTGACTCTCTGTGTCTTGTCTCTCTGGATCCTGCGTCTCCTGTCTGTCCTCTCTCGTCTCTCTCTCGTGTCTAACGTAAGCTGCTTCTGTTCTCATTTATATATTGTTCCTAAACCCCTCTAGCCCCCCTTTCTCACCAGATGGTAAGGAATAGATTGATTACCCTGTCTTGAACTAATTATCTCTACACATTACTCAAAATATCAGTTACATAGGTTTCAGATATTTCCTAAACTGACCTATGACCTGGGGCCTCTCAAACTAGACAATGTGGCACCTATCTCCTGCATTTTATTATTATTAAATTCTCAGATTCCCGGTTAACTTCATAACTAGCTGGGTTCATTAAGGGGCCAATCTTACTTAATGGCACACAGACATGGTTTGTTATTACTTTCAGGAGACCAGTCCTACACTTAGCTATAATCAATCAAGGAGAAGAGTTGACTTTCCCTGACCTCTTTCACCTATTAGCTTCATACACAGAACTAGCTAGGACTGTGGATAATTCAAACCAGATGATGACCTCTTAAACTGCAGACAAATCTCACTTGAAAAGTCAGACAAAGATGTAACACTGAATTGAAAAGATATTCTACATAGAAATAGAACTTATTAATTAAACAGAATAAAACATATTTTAAAATAAGCAGAAATCAGAATTCCTTATAAGACAAAATCTAAATTATCAAACATTATTTAAATCTAAACTATCTCCTTTCTCTAAACAGCATTCAGCCTAATCTTTTAAAACTACCTACTTGCTAATCCCCCCGAGACTGTCCAATATGCCTTACTGAGAATGGCATCCAGATGTGGTTTATTATGAACTAGCCTTAACAATCCATCACTCAAAAAGGGAAAAAGAAAGTTTCATTTCTCTCTGACCTTTCTAACCTCTAGTCTAGCAAAAGCTAGACATTTGAGTAATTAAAACCAGATGGCATTCTACTACTTGCAAGACTGAACCAAAATTAAACAGAATTAACAAATTAATATGATTTCTCTGTCCAGGCTGCCTCACCTCTGCTCCTGGTGTGCCTGCCTGCTGGCTTAGTGATTGTTAACCTTTGTGTACTGTGTGTATGTGTATTGTGTCCCTGCCTCTGACTTGGTGTTTGCTCAGTGGGGGGAGGGGGTGCTTCCTCTCTCATTGTTTATTTACTTTAGCTTTCTCTCTCTCTCCCTCTTGTGCCGGCTTACTGGCTCAGCAAGCTTAACCCTTTGTATTCTGTGTCCCTGTCTCTGTCTTGCAGTGGGTTTGAGGCAAAGGCTGTCTGCCTCCCTTTTGTGTCTTGGGAGGTAGCCTGGTCCTCTGGGTATCTTCCCCTTGGCCTCCGGTGGTTCCGGGGCTTGCAGTATCAGTTCCCCTGTCCTGCGCTAGTCCCTAGGGAGGGCATGGCCTGTTTTCGCACTTTTGTTTCCCCCTCTGCTTTTGTTGGTGCTTAGCGCGTGGCTGGTTTCGGGGGGTCCCGGGGGGGCCCTCTGGGTTCTTTCACCCCTCCCTGTGTGTGATTCGGTTCCAGTTCGGCCGTGAGGCCTGCACGCGTGGCTCTGTGTGCTTGGGTTCCAGATCAGCCGTGAGGCCCACCTGTATGCCTATTTCCCTTTCTTCCTGAGGTTCGTGAGGGAGGGTAGCTTAGGGGTATTGTGTAGCTGGGGTATTTGGTGGTGGGTCGGTCTCCCCTTGGCCTGGGTCGGTTCTCTGCTGGCCTCGGCCAGGGCCCAAGGGCTCATGACCCACCCAACGAATTACAGCTGCGGTAAAAGGGGGCCTGCGTTAGTGTCAGTGTGTGTTTTTGACACGTGCTGAGGCCCCCTTTTACCACAGCAGGTAAAAGGCTGTCCATTTTTGAGGAAAAGAAATGGCCGTTTGGAAAGTGAACCACTTATCACACGGCCATTTAGGTGGGGAGCCCTTACCGTCACCCATTGAGATGGTGGTAGGGGTTCCTGCGCTAACCTGGCACTACAAAAATCTAGAAGATTCCTGTAGCACTGGAAATGGCATGCACTGGGGGTGGGAACTACCGCAGGGCTCCTGCTGTAGCCCGGCGGTAGTTTCAGATTGGCATGCGGCAAGCCCATTGCCAACCCTTTAGTAAAAGGTCCCCATAGTGAATTCTTATCCCAGATCTGGAGCTCCCTGACATTCTTCATTGTGACCTTGAGCTCCCACAGATAGGACACCCTCCTGTGAACCCTGGATGAAGGCATACCAGAAGATAGATATTTATCTATTATATCCTGCTTATCACCTAAGCAGGTTACAAAAACAACACACATAAATAAAACCAAAAACACACAGTTAACACCGATTCCAAATTCCAGTACAAATAGTTGTTTTTTCAACTGCTTCTTAAAATCAGATCTTAATGTCATCATGTTTATCATTTTTGGTCAGCTATTATGTATTTGGCATTTGTGTTCTGTGTGCGTGTGTGACCGAAGTATTCTCTTAGCATGAATTTTCTACATAGCATTCTGTAGTAATTTTGCTTATGCAGTTTTCCTGATAGTAGAGGGGATATTTGTGAAGGGAGACAGAGATTTTGTTGATCCTTGTTCTGTATTGTCTGTGATTTATAAAAGATAGTTGTACAGAATATAGCTTATTTTTATAGTTTAATAAAATGATTTAAATATAAAATCACAGTTTGAGGCTTGTGCGGATGGGATCAGGCAGAGTTCACTGGGGACAGAGGCGGGGATGGGACAGGAACAGAGCTCGCAGGGGTGGGGCCAAACTTTGTCCATGCATCATTCTCTAATCCTGCCTTCTTGTCCTCGGAGAATAAGGCCTACCACAAAACACTTTAAGGCCTCTTAGCCTGCTAATCGTGCACTATTCATTTTATAAAAATATTTTTTTAGGAGGGAGCATGGCATGGGCAGGGAATGGATGTGGAAGTGTTATCCAGCTAGCATGCTTTGATTAGCACGTGCTAACTGGATAACATGGACTTAACATGGGTGCACTTAGCCTTTTGCAAGTCCTAAGCACTAATTGAAAAATTAGCACGGGACATCAAAGAAAATCCTTTATATGCTGCCATGGTAAATCTGGGCTTTATGCTAAGCCCAGATTTTGCCACGGCAAAGTTTGTACCTGAGGCAATGGAGAGTTAAGTGACTTACCTATGATCACGAGGAGCAGCAGTGAGATTTGAACTGGACTTCCCTGGTGATCAAGCTACTAGGCTGCTCCTCCACTCCACATAGGAGTTGTTAACACAGAAAAAGCACAAAAAGTGAGTGGAGGATTCGGGGTAAGCCAGGGAAGGGTCAGAGAGTTCTAGCAAATTGGTGTTTTATCCAATAAACACCAAATTTACTATTATTTGCATCAGGGTTTATCGGTTAAAAACAAAATCAGAACCTCTACATGTGACCCAAGTGATTTGCCTTTCTGATCCTACCTACTATGCCGTCAGTTTACACCCTTTGCAATGTCACGTCTGTGGCCGTGACCACCCTCAAGACTTACCTTATTTCTGGGGGTCAGCTGCTAGCTGGCTTCTGCCTATCCTTTCTGCAGTAGTTTTCCTTCTGTGTGCTGGCTGCTTCCAGCATGGCTCTAATTACTCCACTCTACTGCACCTGGGGGTGCTGCCTAAGTTAGCTCTACCTCTGTCTCCAGCCTGGCTCTGTTTGCTCCTCTGTGCTGCACCTAGGTATTCTAAGTCTCTCTTGTTCTGTGTGCGCTCTGCCTGCTCCTTGGTTTGTGTTCCTCTCACCCGCTGGTGGCCAGATCCAGTGGCTGCCATAGTTTGTCTTGCTGTTCCTACCCGTTCCAGACTTTAGCTCAGTCCGGTCCGGTTCTTCCAGGCTGCCGGACTTGTCTCTTTTGTTTGTGCCTGGACAGCCTCCGTAGTTGCTTCTGATGGCTGCAGCTGCTCCTCAGGTGTTGAAGGGCTTTATTAATCACATAGAGACTGCAGCCTTTGCCTTTGCATCGTCTAAGGTCCCTGGTGTGTTAGCGTGCTCTGTGCACTGCTACCTTATCCAATTTAGTGTGAGTTTCTAGCTTGTTACTAGTAGCTTGGGCATAGCTTTTCTTGTTGGCTTGTGTACAGCTTTACTAGTTCTCCTGTGTGTTGTGTTGTGTGAGTTCCTAGCGTGTGACTAGTTAGCTTGGGCATAGCTTTGCTTGTTAGCTTGTGTACAGCTTTACTAGTTCTCCTGTGTTTTGCTAAGTGTGGGTTTCTAGCTTGTGACTAGTTAGCTTGGGCATAGCTTCCTGTTAGCTTGTGTACAGCTTTACTAGTTTTCTTGTGTTTAGCTTTCTGGTTTTCCCATGTGTGTTTTCCTTTGCTTCTGGAGCTTCAGCCCTAGTCCTGTCCTTTGCCAGTACTCGTTGCTACTGGAGCTCCAGCCCTGGTCTTGCTACCTGACCTGACCATTGCCTGAACCCAGATATTCTCTGCTTGCTGCCTGGCTCTGACTATTGCCTGAACCCAGATATTCTCTGCTTGCTGCCTGGCTCTGACTATTGCCTGAACCCAGATATTCTCTACTTGCCGCCCATCTCTGACCATTGCCTGAACCCAGATAGTCTCTGCTTGCCGCCCGTCTCTGACTATTGCCTGAACCCAGATATTCTCTGCTTGCTGCCTGGCTCTGACTATTGCCTGAACCCAGATATTCTCTGCTTGCCGCCCGTCTCTGACTATTGCCTGAACCCAGATATTCTCTGCTTGCTGCCTGGCTCTGACTATTGCCTGAACCCAGATATTCTCTGCTTGCCGCCTGTCTCTTATCGCCTGAACCCAGATATTCTCTGCTTGCTGCCTGTCTCTGACTACTGCCTGAACCCGGATATTCTCTGCCTGTGGCCAGCTCTGACTATTGCCTGAACCCTGACATTTCCTGCCTGTCTGCCTTGCTTTCACCTAGGTGCCTGGGGGCACTTCTGTATCCTGATTCCTGTTGTTCCTGCTTGCTAGTTCCAGTTCTGGTTTTCCTGTAAGCCCTACCGGCTGCCCGAACACGAGGGCTCAACCCTCGGGGAACGGTGGCTAAGCGTAGGTGAAGCCTAGGTCCAGTGTGTTCCTGTCCAGCGGGTTCCGGTCCCGTGTGTTCCAGTCCAGTGGGCTACACTCCAGTGTGTACCAGTCCAGGGTTCCAGCCCAGTGCGCACCCATCCTGTGCGTTCCCGTCCTGTGTATTCCAGTGCAGAACTCCAGTCCGGGGTTCCAGTCTGGCCTTGCCTTGTCTCTGCTTTGAAGGTGATCTTGCCTGCCACTGCCGCTGCACGGTTGTGGTCCAAGGGCTCACAACCCAGTGCTTCCAGGGAAGGACCCTGACAGAATGCAAAGGTCCTCGAGAACGTGACATGCAATCAGTATTTATGTAGATGTCAGTCTTACTCCTGTGCCTATTTTGCACTGTTCCTGGTGCCTTGGTACAAAACTAGGGACAGAAAATACAGTACCTGTATGTAATACGTAAACCAATTTGGTTGTACCACAGAAAGGTGGTATATCAAGAATATAACAAACATAAAAATATTTCATTATTGCTGGTACTGTTTTACCATTTCTGTGATGCCTTGTGGTCTTCTTCCCTCCATGGTAGAGAAAGGAAATTATTATTGTACCTCCTAGCCCCAAATTACCAAGTGCCCTCCAGGATAACATTTCCTCCAGGGTAAACAAATTTGGTGCACCCAATTGCCTCAGAAAAATTTGAGTATTGGCCAGCTTAGTGGGGGGGGGGGGGGGGGGAAGAGAGAGAGAGAGAGGAGGTCATCATCCTCTTGTTCTGGCTTCTGCTGTTATTACTGCTGTGTTTCCTCTGGGGCTATCTTCTTTGCAGTGTAAAGTTATGCAGCATGCAGCAGGGCATGAATATCTTGGCAACCTTTTCTGGGCTGTAGAGGAGCTCCCTTCTGAATCTATTTTTGAGCTGACCAAAGGTGCACTCAATGATAGTGTGGGTATTCTTATATCCCTCCTCTGCCTCATTTTGGGGGTGGACAATGGGAATCATTAGCCAGGTTCACTGGAGGTAGCCTCTGGTGGCCTTTGCTTCTAAGATTTTGAGTGATTTTATCATAGACTCTGATATCCCTTATCACTGCACACCATGAGTGCAGTGAAGGGTCATCTGGGATTTTCTATGCCCTAGCTATGCACATTTTAGCTTCTAATACCAGAATATGTGTAATGCCCCGTGGTATTTTGAATGAATCCAAAGGTCATTAATCCATCCTCATTCTCCTTGACCTATCCGCTGCTTTTGACACTGTCAATCACAACTTACTTCTTGACACACTGTCCTCTTTTGGGTTCCAGGGCTCTGTCCTCTCCTGGTTCTCCTCTTATCTCTCCCATCGTACCTTCAGAGTACATTCTCATGGTTCTTCCTCCACCCCTATACCGCTCTCTGTCGGAGTCTCTCAGGGTTCTGTCCTTGGACTCCTTCTTTTCTCTATCTATACCTCTTCCCTGGGCTCCCTGATCTCGTCTCATGGCTTCCAGTATCATCTTTATGCTGGCGACACCCAGCTTTATCTCTCCACACCTGACATCACTGCGGAAACCCAGGCCAAAGTATCGGCCTGCTTATCCGACATTGCTGCCTGGATGTCCAACCACCACCTGAAACTGAACATGGCCAAGACCGAACTTCTTGTCTTCCCACCCAAACCCACTTCTCCTCTACCTCCACTCTCTATTTCGGTTGATAACACCCTCATTGTCCCCGTCTCATCTGCCCACAACCTCGGTGTCATCTTCAACTCCTCCCTCTCCTTCTCTGCGCATATCCAGCAGATAGCCAAGACCTGTCGCTTCTTCCTCTATAACATTAGCAAAATCCGCCCTTTCCTCTCTGAGCACACCACCCGTACTCTCATCCACTCTCTCGTTACCTTTCGCATTGACTACTGCAACCTACTCCTCACTGGTCTCCCACTTAGCCACCTATCCCCCCTTCAGTCCGTTTAGAACTCTGCTGCACGTCTTATATTCCGCCTGAACCGATACACTCATATCACCCCTCTCCTCAAGTCACTTCATTGGCTTCCGATCAGGTACTGCATTCAATTCAAGCTTCTGCTACTAACCTACAAATGTACTCAATCTGCAGCCCCTGCTTACCTCTCAACCTTCATCTCCCCTTACGTTCCTACCCGTAACCTCTGCTCTGAAGACAAATCCCTCCTTTCAGTACCCTTCTCCACCACCGCCAACTCCAGGCTCCGCCCTTTCTGCCTCGCCTCACCCCACGCGTGGAACAAACTCCCTGAGCCCATACGCCAGGCCCCCTCCCTGCCCATCTTCAAATCTCTGCTTAAAGCCCACCTCTTCAATGTCGCTTTCGGCAACTAACCTCTACACCTCTACCCAGGAAAGCTAGACTGCCCCAACTTGATATTTCGTTCTTTAGATTGTAAGCTCCTTTGAGCAGGGACCGTCCTTCTTTGTTTATTTTGTACAGTGCTGCGTAACCCTAGTAGCGCTCTAGAAATGTTAAGTAGTAGTAGTAGTAGTAGTAGTAGCTTGCCTCCTAGCAGTTTTTAATTTCCGCACTCTAGAGAAGTCCTGAATCAATATGCCCCTCATATACGTCTTTCCTGCATCCCACAGAGTGTTTGTTGTCACTTCTCCATTATCATCGATGGCAAGAAATTCCCTCCACTCACCCCACATCAGAGTCTAGGTCTCAGATCTAGTCAATAAATTCACATTTGCTCTCCCTTTATACAGAGTGACTGCGCCTGTAACAGGAGCATGATCAGAGTTACAAATAGGGTCTATTGTGAGGTTTGTCCACTGCTCACTGCCTTCCTGTCCACCCAAAAGAAATCAAATCAAGAATAAGTCTGGTGTCTCCCCAAATAATAAGTGTATTGTTTCTCAGTAGGGTGATGAATTCTCCAAACATCCTCCAAGGCCTGATTAAGGAGTACACATTTAACAATATTTCTTTCCCTAATCTCTTCCCTGTTACACTTCCCTTTTCTGTCCAGTTTCCCTAAAGTAACATTCATACCCCCTCCTATAATAAGGTCCCCTTCCATGTGGGGCAAGACACCTTTAATCACATCAGAAAAAAAAGAATCCCTTGGACCCCAGGGAGCATAAATGTTTAAATGTGTGAATTCCCATGTGTCAATCCTACCCACAAGTCATACAAATTTGATATTGTCCTCCCCTCCACCCCCAAAGCATACTCAATGAAGGGGAGATGCTTACTTAGTAGTATTGCCACGCCTCTTTTTTTAGCTTCCTGAGGAGAAGTAAACATTTCCCTTCCTGCCTCTCCAAAACTTTACCATTTCATCAGGGACCAGGGATATTACCCTTGAGGTCCCTCAGATGGTTCAAATGTCTTTGCCTTTTAATAGGACTATTAACCCCCCCCCCCCCCCAACATTCCATGTAGCTAAGTTACAGCTTCCTCCAGCCATAATGGGCAAATGTTTGTCTCTTCTAACATTCTCCATGCACTATATCAACTAGGCAAAATTCTGGCAGAACCTGACCCCCCCCCCCATGCCACCCATCACCCTCCTCCCCTTCCTCACACCTCCATTGCCCACTCCCCGCACCCACCTCCACCCCCTCTCCCACCACTGATCCATGATTTCCCTCCTCTCCCCTCTGTTATACACATACAGAGCAATCAACCATAACCACAAATAACTAAACCAAGAATCCAGTGTAGCACTCCCCATTTGTCCCAGCATGTTCCAGTGTCAGGTCCACGAGGCAGAACTAGAAATCGTGAGCCCTTGGACCCCTGCTGAGGAGCAGCAGAGGCAGGCAAGACCACCCTGGAACTGGACAAAAGGAAGGACAAGACTGGAACTCTGGACTGGAGCAGGGACTGAGGCAGACAACCAGGAGCAGGCACCGTCCCTCAGGAGTTGAGCTCCTGAGTTCAGGCGTCCGGGAGGACTTGCAGGATGGGGCAGGAACTGAAGATCCAGAGGACCCACCCTGGGTCTGGGAAACATGAGGAAGCTAGACTAAATACTAGACTCAGACTGAAAGCTGCTCGCAGGCACTAAGGCAGAGACACAAGACAGACTACGAAGGCAAGACGTACAAAAGCTTAGCAGGAGCAAGGACTAGGGCATACATGCAAGCTAGGCAGAATGGGGTTCAGGGAAGACCCACAGGGTAAACCCACTAGCTAGGCAGAAGCAGGATTCAGGATAAACACTCAGGAAATACACACTAGCTAGGCAGAGACAGGATTCAGGATATACACACTAGCTAGGCAGAAGCGGCAGAAGCAGGGGTCAGGATATACACTCAGGGTAAACGCCCTAGCTAGGCAGAAGCAGGGTTCAGGATATACACTCAGGATAAAGCAGTGGTTAGGGCTGGCAGCAAGTAAGGATAGTCAGTAACGAGCAGTGGTCAGGGCTGGCAGCAAGCGAGGAAAGTCAGGAACAAGCAGGAGTCAAACTGGTCAGGCAAACAGAAGAAGTAACCAGGAACTAGCAGAGTCTATGTGGCTGGCAGGAGACAACAGAATAAACCAGGAGCTAACCGAGTCGTAAGGCAGGCAGCAGACTGAAGAATAAACCAGGGACTGTCAGGGCTGGCAGCAGACAGGAGAATACCAGGAACTAGCAGAGTCTTTGGGGCTGGCAGCAGGCAGGAGAAATAACCAGGAACTAGCAGAGTCAGGGCTGAAGCTACAGTAGCTCCAAACACAGGCAAGGCAAAAGAAGGACAAGCAGTCCACAGACACAGAGTAGCAGGGCAGAGCCCCCCATGGAAGGACAGCAGTCCACAGGCACAAGCAGAAGGGCAGAGCCCATACAGAAGGACTAGAAGTCCACAGACACAAAGTAGCAGGGCAGAGCCGCCCACAGAAGGACAGCAGTCCACAGGCACAAGCAGAAGGGCAGGAGCCCACACAGAAGGACTAGCAGTCCACAAACACAAAGAGAAGCTGGGCAAGAACCCAGAGAAAGGCTAAGTAGCAGCGCAAGAGAACACTGACTAACCTGACCTGGCCTATAGGCATAACACCATGCAAAGGCCCTGCATGCAAGCACAGCACTTCCTTATGAAAGCCCTCACTGATGATGTCACCTGCGCAGGACAGGAGCAGGGAACACACTCACACCAAAGAGAGGCTTGACACACATAGGAAGTGAACACACAGGAAGGACAAGCAGGGGCCATCTTGGAAGCTGGCACAGAGCAGGTGGCAGCCATCTTAGATGCTGGCTCCTCAGAGAGACACAGGTGAGGTCTAGTGAGGCAATCAGCACACAGAGGCAGAGACAACACTAACACAGAGACAGACAGAAGCCAGCACAGACGCTGAATCCCAGAAATAGGGTAAGTCTGAGGGTGGTCACAGCCACAGACGTGACATCCAGCTGCAGGCCATTACAAAAATGAGCCTAAAAAAGGACAAAGCATCAGACTTTCATCCATTCGTTGAGTGTCTGGCAAACTAATATGAAAGCAGTCATTTATTTATTTATTGCATTTGTATCCCACATTTTCCCACCTCTTTGCAGGCTCAATGTGGCTTACAATACATCACGATTAATGGAAATATATTAGAAAATAGACATTTAGTATTATAGCAGGATCTTAGTAAGATGATAATGATAAAACATAATAGTAGTATAACGAGCAGATAATGTAAGACAGTTCTGAATATATGTGGCGGAGTTGCGTATAATTCACATTGGTTGATTTTTGTGGTATGCCTTGTTAAAGAGATGGGTCTTCAGTAGTTTGCAGAAGTCCGTTAGTTCGTAAATCGTTTTTAAGTTGCGCGGCAATGCGTTCCATAACTGTGTGCTCAAGTAGGTAAAGTTTGACGCGTGCATTTGTTTGTATTTTAGACCTTTGCATCTGTGCTTACTCCACTGGAGCGCCTCCATCCTCAGGTATCGGCATGATTCCTTGCATAGTCATTCTTATCTCAGTGGATACCGATGGGAAATCACAATCTCTGTCCCCTGCCTCACTGTCCATTTGTGAAGCTGTGGTAGAGGAATGCTATGAATGCGCACCCTCCCTAGAAGCAGAAGGCAGGGTAGACAATTTCTTAACTTTCAACTGTGGCTTCTGAGGCCGTGCCTTATACTGTAAAAGAGTTGATTTGCGCTTTACACTGGAGAATAACCCTGCAGCCAACCGCTGCTTTAGCTGTACTGATTCCGAGCCCACAAAAACCTAAGAAGACTTTTATGGGGTTCTCTGCCAAATTGGCAGCCAATTTTGTTTGCTGGCATAATCCAAGGATTTAAAAAAGCTCTCAATGTCCTTAGAAGAGTCAAAAAAAATCTCTTACCATTCTGTAAAATAACTAGTTTTGCAGGATGCCATATGCCTGCCTGGATACCACGGATCACTAAGGCTTACTTGTAGGTCCACAAATCCCTTCTTCTCTGCATGGTTTCAGCACTTAAATCCAGAAATATTTTTATCTCTGTGTTATATTTGTTAACTCTCTGCTTCCTTGCTGTTTGCAGGACATAGCACAACAGTTTTACAATGAAGCCACGCGGAGTGGTGTCCCCATCAGGCCTAGGCCGTAGTTCTCGATGTGCTCTCTCGATTTGATAGGTTGAGCAGGGGAGTCTGGGAAACAGTGCTGCAACAGCTTCTGCACAAATGGTATAGTAAAATCCCACTCTGTCCTCTCTGGAACTCCATAAATTTGCAAATTTGAGTGTCTATGCTGTTTCTCATGATCTTCCAATTTAGGTGCCAATAACTCCATAAACCAGAAAAAGCATAGCAGGAAGATAAAATCATACTGTATGTAGAAAACACAAACAGAAACACAAGCAATAAATATGTAGGAGTCAATATTCAAAAGGGTTTAGCCAGACAGAAGACGTAGTGCCACTGAATATCTCCATTAACCAACTATTCCTTAACCTGCTAGGTTAGAGGTGGTCAGGGGCAGTTTGGGCAACATAGCCAGTTAGCTAGTTGGTGGACTGAATATCGCCACTAAGTATGCAGATAAAACTAGAACAGCTGAAAGGTTAAGGTTGTCCCATCTTTATGTGTTGAGTTCTTTGGGCACCGGTCTGAATATCAGCTGACGACCGGTTCAGTTCCAGCTGTGTGTGCCCAGCCTTGAATATCCAGGGTTAGTTCAGTCCACGGGTACAAACAATATTTTATTAATGTCTGTTCCTGTCCAGAGGATCTTCACCCACTAGGGTCCCTTTACGTTTGCTCTGTGTGCGTGGGAACCAATGGCAGCAGAGACCTCTGGACAGGAAACAGCAACCCACACTTGGAAGTATAACAAGGAAGGCTGGTAAGGAATTGTGTAAAAATATCCAATTGCTATTCCCCAGTCAAACAAAACTATGTAAAAACAGAACAAAGAAAATAGTAAGACATACAGTCCACAAGAATTTATTTATTCATGCATCCAGCTCATGCCTTTTTCCAAGACAAGTTATATTCACAGAAACAGAGAAAAAAATAAAGGCAGATAAAGACCATATAGCCTATCCAGTCTGCCCATCCATTCCATCTACTGTCTTTCCCTCTCCCTTAGAGGTCCTATTTACTTGGCCCAATCTTTCTTGAATTCAGATAGTGTTGATCAAAGTATTAGTCAAAAGTAGTAAAGTAAAAATAAATGCATATTTTAATACTTAAGTAAAAAAACACATTTAAAAATTTACTTAAGTGAAAGTAAAATAGTTATTGCCTAATAACTTTTGAGTAAAAAGTAAAAGTTCCATTGTAGTGAAGAATATATTTTGATTTTTGGTATGAAATTGCCTTGATAATAAAATACTTTGGTCCTGAGTCCCAGTATCAGCCGTATTCTGTCCAGGGTTCCTTGGAGCCCTGCAAGCTTGCTGGCTCCACACAAGAGGAGGAAGTGGACCCCATTTACAAGATGTTGAGATGTTGAAGGGAATCTCTGTCTGAAACACTTGACTTCTATATAGCAATGAATACTTTTATCATCATCATTGTTGTTATCATTTGCATTAGAAGTAGTGCTGTCTAATTACAGAGAAGGCTTTCATAAATTTGGAATCATTGTCTGTTATTGTTCTAACAATTTTTCATCTGATGGCAAACCTTAGTTTGAATATCTTTCAGAACTGATCAAGAGCGTCAAATGTGTGGGAATCCTTCAGTTTTAAGGCCAGACAAGCAGACTTCCTCACTAAAGATTTTAGCAATCCAGCGGACAGCCAACCCAATGTAAAATTTCCTAGGATGACCAGCAATCTGCTGTGGCAGTTTCTTCTCCGCTTCAAAGTGTCCCAACTCATCACTGTTCTATTCTGCTGGAGACCAGTAACCAGTTCAACAAACACAGCCAAATCCTCTGGTCTCAAACTGTATTCCCTGAACAGCAAAACTTAGGATGAGATGATCCACTGTTTGCATGACAAGGTTTGCAGTAGAAAAATCCTTTTCCAGTTTACTAAGGAATCATCATTTACGTCTTGCTTCTGCTTTTACTCTTTACTATTAACCGCAAGCATCAGATGTAATGAGCTAAAGTAGCAAAACTTGGTTACATTAAGTAAAAGTGATAAATATTTTCTTCACAAATAGAAGTGACAAAAACCTTTACTTAAGTACAGTAACTGTTACATTTACTTAGTTAATATACAACACTGAAATCAGATACTGTCTTCATTTTCATCTCCACCACCCCCACCAGGAGGCCATTCCATGCATTCACCACCCTGTGACAGTGGAGGGTCAGTCACCCTCCCACGCATTCCCCACCCTGTGACAGTGGAGGGTCAGTCGCTCGTTTTTGAGTCGCCTGCCCCCCCTCCTCCATACATCTTCCTGTAATCTTTATGGGGTATGGTGCAGTATTGTTGGGCTTCAATGACTTCACTGTATGTGTGTTGTGGGTGAGCGATGTCCCTTATGGTTGTAATAATATTTTGTGTATATGTGTATGATAGAGAGAGAGAGAGACGTGCATCTGATCCATTGCCGGCGTCACTGTCCCGCTCCTTCGGCTGACTCGTGCTTTCATTGTTGAAATGCGGCGGTTGCTTTTCAACTGCACCCAGTATTGGCTGCAGTTGAAAAGCGCGAGCCAGCATCAGAGGTACTGGTTGCATTTGAACAGCAAAAGCGCGAGTCAGCGGAAGGTGCGGGACATCGACGCCGCATTTGAACAGCGAAAGTGCGAGTCTGCTGAAAGGGGGGTAGAGGTTGTTGCTCTGGCTGATGCGACCTCAGGGAGGGTGTTGTGGGGTGCAGTGCTTGCGGTTTTGACCTTGTGGGATTGGAGGGGTGGTAGCGGCGGCGTAGTGGGTGTAGTGACGCATGCGCAGAACAGCTGTGTTCTGCACATTAATGGCACATCGGGAGAGACCTGTGAAGTGACGCATGCGCGGCACGTTGGTCACAGCTCATTTATATAGTAGGACTAGTAAAAGAGGCCCGTTTCCAACAGATATGAAACGGGCACTAGCAAGGTTCCAGGGCCCCCTCCCTCTCTCCCTCTGTCCTCCAAGTTCCAGCTCCCCCTCCCCTCCGAGTTCCATGCCCCCCTACCTGCCTCCCTCCCTCCCTGTCCTCCAAGTTCCAGGACCCCCTTCCCTCCCTCTTCAAGTTCCAGCCTACTCCTTCTTCCTCTCTCTCTCAGCATCACCCAAAATCTTACCGTACAGCAGAGCAGACGCTACAGTTATACTTCCTCACTCACAGGTTATTGGTTGCTGGCTTTCGGTGACTGCTGGTGGGTTGACTGGAGTGGGAATGAGAGGGGTGCTGTGAGTGGCTGTGCGGCGTGAAGCAGGGCTGTGTAGCGAGTCACATACTGTGTGTGGGGTGGGGCTAGGGTTACCATATAGCTCCAGAAAAAGGAGGATGGATTGAGCCAGCCGGGTTTTACTTCCATTGCTTTCAATGGAAAGCAATTGCTTTCAATGGAAGTAATTGAGCCAGCTGGGTTTTACTTGGATGACTTTGATATGCACAAGGCTCCGCTTTCAGGCCCTGCAAATGAAGCCCACAAGAGTCACTGCACTTAGCCCTGCATGCCTGCACCAATCTGCATAAATCTCAGTTTGTCACTGATTACAATTAAGAAGGCTTTTTTTCTTTCACTGAAAGGTGTCATGAGAGAAGCAAAATAATTCATTTTTCTCCATAACTGAATACCATTTTTTAAATTGTAATTAATGGATCAATATTCAATGCTATTTAACAAGGTAAGGGAATGGACTTATATACCACCTTTCTGTGGTTTTGCCAACTACATTCAAAGCGGTTTACATATTACATACAGGTACTTATTTGTGCCTGGGACAATTGAGGGTTAAGTGATTTGCCCAGAGTCACAAGGAGCTGCAGTGGGAATTGAACCCAGTTCCCCACCGTGGGGCTGAGGGCGGTTCTATGACTGGTGCTGAGAGGTAGGTGCATTTTTGCCACTTTTTTCTTTCTTCCTGGCCAGGAGTCGGTTTTCGGGTCTAGGGAGGAGCCAGCGGGGGAGGTGGTAAAAGGCTTCTGTGGTCTCCCGAGGGCAAGGGAGCTGCGGGGAATCAGCGGAAAGCAGCCCCAGGGGAGAGGCCCAGAGAGACTGGGGTTGGCTGTGTGTCTGTGTTTTTATACCCAAGCGTCTCTCTGTATGTGAGAGTGGAACTTTTGTGTGTGTGTGATACAGATTGTGTGTGTTTGTGTGAATGTTAGAGGGGGGGTGCGGGACTGCTGAACTGGGAGAGGGTGGCAGGGGGCTTGGAGGGGGGGTCAGCGTTGCTGGGGGGGTCGGTGATACAGAGAGAAACAGTGAGTGTCCATCTATCTATGTCCTGCATCACTGTGTGTGTGTGAGAGATTCACAGAGGGGGGGGGGGGCTGTGTGTGTGTGTGTGACACAGAAAGAGAACATGTGTGTCACAGAGAGAGATCGTGTGTGTGTTTGAAAGTGAGAGAGGCAGGCCATATGTATGGTGGCACTGTTCAGGCTCCCGGGACTCAGCTGCTGCTGTTCGGGTCAGGGTGTCTGCGGGCGGCAGCCGGGACTCAGCTGCTGCTGCTCGGGACAGAGTATCGTTTGTTTGCGGGTTCAGTCCATTGGCGCCTCGTGCTTGAGACGCGTCGCACTTATTTCCCAGGCAACACGGTGACGTCACCAGAAGGTTTCAGACATTACGAACCGGGCTTCAACTTCCTGGCAGTCAGAACGTTGGAGGTGCAAATTATTATAGTACATATTGTTGTATGTTATTTGTATTTTAAAGATGTAAACCGTTCTGAGATGCTATGTAAGAAGTAATGGTATAGCAATGAACGATAAAGGAAGTTGGGGGTGAAGGTTTGAATTGGTGACCATTGAGCTAAGGGGAATAGAAGTCTGACAGCCATAGGAGGGACTGCATTATGCACAATGTAGGATTAATATCTCACTCCAGGTTGATCAAAGAGGTGATCCAATCCTGGTTTTGCCCTATGGCTTACATGAAGTTCGTGTTTGAACTGTCTCATTCATTTCTCTTAATTGGAGCTACAAATCAATGAATCCAGTGTGACAAACTTGATCAATCTATTTGGTTGATGTAGGATGAGTTGGGAACCCTGGGGACTGAGGGACTGTGGATGAGGCTTCTGTGCTACATTGCACAATGAAGAGAATGGAGGGAGTGGGGAGAGGAAGTACAGTGGTTGAAGGATCCTATGTATGGGGAGATCTGGGGGATGGATTGTGTCTATGGGGGATCATATGTATGAGGGAGAAATCTTGATGATGTGTGGGGGGGAGGGGGACTGAAGAGAGGGGTACAGTTCAGTGGGAGTTGAAGACTGCAAGCGCTTGTACCTCCATTTCAGAACGGTCTATAGAGACTGAATGCTGTGCTACTGCTCTCACTGTAGTTATTGATTGTAGAATGGAAGAGGCAGGCAGATGATGGGTCTTTCTCTTTTAACACGTTGGCAAACTTAAGGCCACTTCCAATCTATGACCCTACTCCCTACTATCTTGTAGCAGGCAGACAAGATGGGCCCATGAAGCTTTAGCCTTTCCCATTTCCACTGAGCTTGGCCACAAGTCACACAGTATCTCATCAGCTTTACCTTTTTCCTGGAATTAGACTCTTGTGCTTTCTGGTACATGGATTCTGTGGCTTATCATTTTATTTCTGTGTCCAGTTTCTTTCCTTTTAGTATGGAGTATAAAGCCTATCACACACTGATTATACACACCCCAAACTATAATGTATTTCATTTAGATTAGTTTATTCAATTTGATTGTTCGCTTACATATTTCATTACAAAAATCTTGCAGCAAAGTACAGTAAAATATTGTCACAATTAAAATTACAATAAAATAATGAACAAAGTTCCCACTATACCAATCCCTCCACCCCCTCCCCCAATCATATTAGCCCCACTGGTCAACATACCCACCAGTCATAAACCCTTCAAACCTACTGTACAAATGACATAGATTCAGTTTATTTTGAAAATCTATGTGATTCTTTTCAATTCACTATACAGCTAATCACGTGGTGTGGACATATACATATACATTTTGGATTGTGTGGAATTTGTTGTTTGTTTTGAGATTCTTTTCAGTTCACAATGCTGGTGGTAATTCATTCCACAGCTTAGGACCTTGGTACATAAAGGACTGCATGCCTAGTAATTTCCAAGTGCGTTATTGACAATATAAGTAAGTAGCCAAATCTGAGGTGAGGGCAACTACCTTACAAGGACGCACTCAGGTACCAGAGTATTTAAATACCTTGACGCAGTTTTATGTGCAAACTTAAACAGTAAACATACAATTTTAAAGTGATTCCTGTTCATAACTGGATCCCAATGTAACACCAGCAGTAAAGGTAAGGCATGATCCCTCCTCATTACCTTTATCAAAATCATTGCTTCAGTATTTTGAATTACCTGTAATCTCTAATGTAATGTAATATATCACTTGTATTCCACCAACTCCCGATTACATACAAAAATAAGTTTACAGGAGAATCACACTAGATTTTTCTAAACAAGTACATTTTCAAACTATTCCAAAAACACAGTAGAAGCAAGCTAAATATTTCCTAAACAGATAGATTTTTAGACATTTACAAAAAGAGCAATAAGAATGAATTAATGCAAAATACAGGGAATTTCAATAATCTACCTTAGATAACATGGCAGCATAAGATAGTGACCGCAAACCCTACAACAGCAGATATGCACATAACTCGCATAGAAGCCACAGCCTGCAGAAGGCAGAATTCACCACAGTCGATACCTGTGATATCAAATATATTCCAAGAAGACACATATAGGGGCCCTTTTTCTAAAGTGTGTTAGACCATTAACACATGGTTTTGCTCATATTAACAGCTAACACAGGGGTGCATTAAACGCTTTTGTGGTAAAAATGCCATTAACATGTGGTAAGTCACAAGTTAATGGCATTTTTTTGTTAGGGAGCATTACTAGGCAGAGCATGGGTAGAGAATGAGCATGGAAAGCATCCAGCACTTAGGGGCCCTTTTACTAAGCTGCAGTAAAAAGTGGACTGTGGTAGTCTGGACGCATGAATTTGGTGCACGCTAGACCATTTTTTTTTTTTTTACTGTAGCAGGGAATAAGGTTTTTTTTTAATGGGGCTGTAAATAGCCATCATTCTTTGGTGGATCCTTTTCAATTTGGATTTTGTACATGGCAAAGTACTGAGACATTATTGCTTACTATGCTGGATAACATTCGCGCTGGGTTTGATTGTGGGGATCAGTTCTTGCTGATTTTTTTGGACGTTGCGGCTGCGGTTGACTCTGTGAATCATGAGTTGTTGTTGCGTCTCTTGAAATAATTTGGGATTACCGGGAAGGTGTTGGCCTGGTTTCGGTCTTTTTTGGAAACCTGGACATTTCAGGTAGTACAAGGTTCTTCAGTCAGCGTGGATGACTGTGACTTCAGAAGTACCAAAAGGTTCTTGTTTGTCTTCTTTATTGTTTAATTTGTTTTTGTTGATGGTTTGCAAAGTTTTGGTAGGATTGGATGTTTGTTATCGCTTGTATGCCAATGACATACAGTTTTATTTTCCTGTTCCAGATACAGCAGTCGAGAGTGTTCAGTTAATGGAGTCTCATTTTTGTAAGATTCAGTCTTGGTTAAGGATGAATGGATGAAGTCTGAATGTGGCAAATACCCACATTTTGTGGTTGTTGCGGGTGGGTGAGGTTTGTCCTTTTTCAGGTCTTTATTTGGATTCTGTTTTTGTGCCAGTGTCAGATTCTATTCAGAGTTAGGAGTGACCTGAGACACGACTGTCAGTGAAGGTACACGTTGGGTCGATGATTCATGCAGTGTTTTTAAAACTGTGTTTGGTGACTTGGTTATGAGGTTTTCTTTCGGCGCAGAATTTTCATCCGGTTTTGCAAAATTATGTGCTACCGCATTTTGATTAGTGTAATGCCTTGTTTTGTGGATTACCGCATGGAGTGTTGCAAGCTCTGCAGGTGGCGCAAAATGCTACAGCTCAATTGCTTACTAGAGCAAGTAGGTTTGAGCATAGTACCCACATTTGAAAGAATTGCATTGGTTGCCCTTTGCCTGGCGGATTTAATTTAAACTGCTGGTATTGGTTTTTAAGGCACTGCAGGATGAGGCTCCTTGCACTGTGGTTCAAAAGCTGCAGAAGTATTATCCTACAAGATCCTTGCGATCGCATGATCAAGAATTGTTGACTGTTCCTGCTGTCCGCAGTAATTGATTGCAGACTGTTCATGTGCAGAGTTTTTCCATTGTCGGACCTCAATTGTGAAATGCTTTGCCTCTTTCTGTACGGCAATTGACTTCTTTGGCGGTATTTAAGAAACAGATATAGGCTTTGCTGTTTCAGAGAGCTTTCCTTGAAACATAGTTGGTGGTGGTGGGGGGGGGGGGGGGGGGGGGGGTTGGGCTCCTAGATCAAGACTGAGGCTCTGTTTATGTTTATTGATTGTATTGATGGTGTTTTATGTGGTCTGATTGTTTTATTGTACTCCGCCCAGATTTTTGGATGGGTGGATTATAAATTTTTGTAAATAAATAAAATCAAACATAGCGCTCAGGTACTTACTGCCTGAGCACTTAACGCCAGCCATTGACCCAGTGGTAAGGGCTCACTTGCTACTTGTGCAGTAATCAGTATGCGCTAATGTGGCCGCGCTGCTGATTACTGCTGGGAATGCCCCCTACAGTAGAAATTAGAAAAATATTTTCTACCACGGGAAATAGCATGCACTAACTTCAAAATTATCACAGGTGCCTGCACAACCTGTGCGGTAGTGTCGAGTTGGCGCATGCTAACCGAATTAGCCCTACCACAGCCTAATAAAAGGGCCCCTTAATGTGCTGGACTTACTATTTGCTAACCAAGGGACCATTTTACAAAGGCGCATTAAGCTCTACGTATGTGCAACACTCTCCAAAATGAGACTACCGTCAGGCTACCACACCCTCTGCCGGTAATTTCAGATTTGGTGTGCACCCATACCGCCTTGATGATTTATTTATTTCCTCTCACACACATTGTTTCCGGCAGTACTCAGCACTTGGCGCACACTGACCAGTCACTGCGCGTGTAGAACGTAAGCCCTTACCGCTAGATCAATGGGTAGTGTTAAGGGCTAAGGCCAGTTTTGGGCACACGCTGGCTTCACTTTTACCACAGGCCCTTTTCCCGGTAAAATTAGCCCAGCGCGCACCCAGTATACGTACCTACAGTACTGCAGGCCACTTTTTACCACAGCTTAGTAAAAGGACCCCCAAATAAGGCACTGTTAACATGAAAGCACTTAGGGGGTCTTTTACTAAAAGATTAGCTTGAGTTATGTGCAGCAGGGCCCATTTTATTCCAACCTTATTAAACAATACTTCAAACTATATGATATAATTCTACATAATTAACTTGGGTGTTCAGTAAACATTAGAATTTTCTTTAGCATGAGACTTTTTTTAAAATTTAATTTAACAGTAAGGACTATATTACAGGAAAAAATATATCTGAATTGGAAATCCAGATCTAGACTAAGTAGCGTAGCAAAAAATGCCAAATATATTTTGATATTACCTGTTAAAAAATAATGGCGTTTTTAACTCAGAGGAAGCTATCTCAAATCCCAGTGTTCTTAAGTGAGCCATAAGGAGAAAGTTAGCTATGAATTTTACTGTAGTAAGATTAAATCTGTTATTTCAACTCCAAGATTATGTTTTCCTTTGTTATAGATTCCCACTGTGAGGGGATAGATCCTTTGCCCTCAAATTTTTTGTTATAATGTTCTTCTAAATTAGACCTGAATTTGCTAACAAACCATTTCCAGTATAGCAGTGATGAGTTGTCTGGTGTGATGCTCCACTGTGAATAAGGAGGTCCTGCATTTCGATAAGTTTTATATGGAATTTGATTATCCTCACTCAATACAAGCAAATAGTCACTTGCTACAAGGCTGGTGCAAAGTTCAATGGAAAAGTGATTTGTTTTATGCCAGTGGAAATTATTCACACATTGAGGACGATGGAAACGAACACTGTGGTCTCCATCATGACCTGAAACAGTGTTTGTACAGACAGCACTGCAAATGGGGCACCGCTCCCAGCATCCAGCCAGCTGATCAAGCAATATTTCACAAGGTTTCATCATCAATTCTTCCACAGTTACTCTAGCAAATTCTTGTTCTAAACTTTTTACCACAGTATCCAATGCCATAGTCATTGCATCTTTTAAAAAATCAATTTTTGTTATGTCTTGCTGTTCAAGACAACAGAAATCACTTCGCTGAATATTTAGCTGATCTCCAATATTTTCACAAAATTTATCAAGCCACAAAGAAGCACCACCATTTCTGTCTTTAACAACTCTAGTTGCATAATCAATAGTTGTAAGGAGCACATTTTGGACAGAATCAAGAGAAATAGTCAAAAATGTTGTACGACTCTTTTTACTTGAGAAGTACTTTTTGACACACTCTTGAATATATTTTTGAAAGGCTTGTTTGGGGTGTTTAATGTATTCCATGTATTTAGAAAAGTTTTCTTCTTCTGCAAGAGACATTAGAATGTAGTTTTCTAATTTTGACCTATTGCCATTAAAGGCTTGTTTGTTAGATATCATCTCACCCGCGATGTCAATCGCTGTCTTCTCATAGACTCTCTGACATAAAGGTCCTCTCAGTTTGTCACATAAAAAATCTGCAAACATTGTAATGGAGGTTGCTCCTTTGCAGGAGATTCTAAACCTGTTGAAATAATCCACTTTCTTACTACTGAGGTATGTAACTGGATCATTTGTTCTCTGGAAATCTTTATGAAGCTTTGTGAAGCGTTTTGCTGCCTTTCTTAACAAATATAAAGATAAATCTACTTTGAATTTCTTTCTGTACTCAAATCTAGGACCCTTGGAGGCGGATTTTACCTCTTCATCTATTCTTTTTATTATTTCATAAATATAGCTTGGATTGTAATCCATACCATCCTCCTTTTTCTTCTGGATGTATTCATTAACAATCTTCATGATATCACTTACCATTTGATTTATGTTTTCACTGTCACATTCTTCAAATGATATCCTTAAGAAATATTTGTTTCTTTTCATGGCAATATGCTTAGCATTGTCAAAGCAAAATGTATTCTGTTCATATGACCTTTTAATACTTTCTGTAATATTTTCATTCTTAAAATGATTCAAAATTGCATGATCTACATCATTATCTATGTTAGGCTCCTCAACAGGAGCAGAATTGTTGCTCACTTGTGTGATCCATTCATTCCACAATTTGTTGAAGTTCTCACTCATCTCCTCTTCACTTAACTCTTTCCCCTTTAACAGCAAAGCCAGCTGTTTACTTATCTGAAACAATTCATCTTCATATTTTGATTTATTTTTATCCAGTTTCCTTTTGCTTTTCTTTAGTTCAATCATTTCTTGGCATTTTCTTTTAGTTCTTTCAATAAGCTCTTGTTTCAGTTCTTTTAGCCTGTTTTCAATGTTAGCTTTCCACTGAATCAGTATCTCACAGTCTTTGCTTTCAGTAAAATACTTTTCTTGATCCTTCATGATGGCCTCATATTGCTCTCGAACCTGTTCTTCAAGAAATGTATTGTTTACACTATTGATTTCATTCTTTTGAATTCTGTTGTTCAGTCTGGTCTGTAGGTCGAGCACGTGATGCCTCAATTTCCAGGTCCAATTACTGTATTCTGCTTCCAGCCTACTGTATGCTGCAATCTCTAATGTATTCCTGAAGCTGAACACAAAATTCTCATTCAGCAATGCATTCCAATAATCCCGAATGCGCTGCTTCAGTTCTGATATTTTTAAAATATTGCGTCTAAACTCTTTTTTCGCAGATGAAAAAATTACATTCTTTAAATCCTGAACATTTTGACTGTAACTGGGATTTGGAGGAGCCATCGGTGGATCCCCTTCCCAGAGGTGAGCAAAATAATGAATGTGAGTATCCACATCAAATCTGATGACATCACTGAAGCATGTTACATCACATAGCTCTTGCTCTGCTGCAGTTTTTGTCATTTCATCTAGTTTCTCCTGAAGGCGTCTTCGTCCTTCCATATTTTTTTCCTTTGCTGTTATTTCCCCTACATTTTGATGTACAAACAAACAACTAGGTGAAAGGTTTACCTGTTTCATTCTCAGAAATGCCTGGACAGCAATTTGTAGAATATCCTGCATTTCAGAAGGATTTTCTCCAAATATATTTATCAGTGTCATGTTGCCAATACCAATGACAAATGTAGCAAGTTCGTTATCATGATTAAGTGTTGCTTTGTTTGCTAATTCAAGGGCCCGTAGCCCCTCAGTATCGATCACGAGTAAAAAGTCAAAATTCATCTCCTGACAGAGCTTTTCCTCAACTTTAACTAGCTGCATAAATGCTCCTCGAGTGCATCGTCCAGCGCTGACAGCAAATTGCAGGCCAAACATTGCATTTAGTAGTGTTGATTTTCCAGTGCTCTGGATACCAAGTACAGAAAGGACAAAGACTTTTTTGTCTCCGAGTTTCTTAATGAGATTGTCTAAGATATCTCCCACCCATTTCAAGGGCACATGTGCAGTATCTCCATCCATCAGTTCAATAGGATGCCCGGAAATCATCAAATCAGCTGCAAATTTTGGCAAAGCACAAACATTTTTATCTTTGTTACAAATCATATCCAAAGCTTCATAGATCTGTCCTAGTTCTCTCAAAAGATGTTCAAGGCCAAATGTAGAATCATTGATCTCATCAGACAGAAAGTCTAACTGTTTTTGCATTTCTTTTACCACCAGGTCATTATTATGTTTTCCTGCTTGCTTCATGTTAGACCACACAACATGATATTCGTTATATAATTTTGAAAGGTGGTCATCAGATAGTTTATCAATAAATGTTTTAAACCACTGCAGAAAGTACATTTTGACTTCATCTGTTTGGAAGTTTAAGATCTCAAGTAATGACCTCATTAGGTCATTGAGGGGAAATGCTTTTTTCAACTGATCATTCCTTATGGCACGTTTTTCCGATTCTATATCACTTCTATATTGCTCAATGCTTTTGTTTCCTTTTTGAAGAAGGCGCGTGAGCTCCTTATCCTTCTTGCACCATTTATGCCACAGCTCTCCCTGAAGAGGAAGCAAATTTCTCTTCATGTCAGATATTTTATTTTCTTTCAAGAGATTTAATAATGTGTCTGCAATTTTTTTACCCTCTTTACAGTCTTCATCATTTTCATCTATAATGAATGCATACTTAGAGGCAATATCTACGCACCTATCAAGACGGAAAGTGCTGTTTGACATTGCCAGCATATATTTTATTGTCATTGTCAGTTCATTAACTAAATCTGCTTCATTTCTGTTCTTGATGCCTATTTTGACTTTGTTTCTAGATTTGCTAGCTGGGATTTTTTCTTTATCTGCACAAAGGCAGATCAAAGGTTTTGGAGAATTGAAAAAATGGAGTAAAATTTGTTTACCTTTTTCATTCCGATCAGACTCTGATAGAAGGATCACATTGACAGAAGCTATCTCCTGTAAAAATTGCAGTTGAGGCTCGTGTTCTCTTGCATCTCCATGAAGGTTAGTAAATGCGACGCAGTCATCAAAATTGTCATCATCCTTCCCACCTGGACAATACCAGGCAATTTCTACAACTCCTTTCATCAAGAGACCTTCTTTGCTACTGCCTCTGCAGTGTCTGTGGAAAAAAACATCATGCTTTTGTTTACTCAACAAAGAATTCAAAATCTGAGATTTCGAAGATACAGAATCACCAAACCTTATGAAGGAAACTACAGGGGTTTCAATTTCAGATATGAATTTTTCTTCACATTTATTACTATTACTACTTATCATTTCTATAGCACTTCTAGTCACTAGATCTTTGTGTTTTGTTCCACGTTGCCATCGCTTCTTAACCTGCCGAAAGGACCAGAGAGGGAATTCGATTTCTGAAGTGCAGGGGTTTGTTATCAAAAGTGGAAGTGCAAATTGGCATAAGGAAAGTTTTATTGTGAGATTCTGTCTCATAAAATTATTTGCACAAAGAAAAACAGCCATATGTACATCCATAGGATGTACTGGTGTCTGACAGTTTCCTTCTGGTTTATGTGTTACCTCATTGACATCACTGAAAAATTCATCCACGTCTGACAATTCATTTATGTTTTCTAGTGTGTTAAATGAATTGTCTATAACTTGTTCCATCTCATTTACACCTTTGCACACCAAATATCTTGCTCGGTAATCTAGCATAAGCAGCTTTTTGAGGTAATAAAATGGAAGTTCGCTTTCTGTGCAAGGCTGGCGTTCACACAATGATGATTGATCAATAATGTGGAAGTCTGCTGTCCTCATTTTCTTTGGGTAATATTTGTAAAGGTCAAGTCGCTTAATTAGATTTACAAAAATGTGGTTTTCAGAAGTTTCATACATTTTACATTCTGATAGTTTGTTTTTAGATTTTGATTTGGTTACATGCTGCTGGTTTTTTTGACATATGTTCTCTAATTCTTTTAACACAAGCTGAGTCTTCCTGTCATCCATCGTGGTGTCATAATTTTCAAGTATTAGGTAACGTAATTTCTTTTCTAGTTCTTTCCAGTCAGCACGGTCATCATATTTCATAAGGACAGAGGTAACCTCAGATGATAAGTGACTTTTCAGATATTTTGTTATTACATGTAATCGTTCACGCTTTTGTTCTGGAGGCACTTCTTTATCTTCTATTGTCACTGTCAAACTGGTCAGCAGCAAGAAAGCTTCAGCTCGGTAAACGTTTTGGTTTCTTAGACTAGTGTATTCCTTATAAGCGGCTTTCATTTCTCTTAACATGAAATCAATTTCTGGGCATCCAAGGAGATACTGAAAGATGTTATCTTCCAGACTGTATCCACAGCTGCTTGCAATGCACAGCAGCAGCACTTCTATGTCTGTTTGTTTAGACTCTCTCAGAGTCTTTAATAAAGAATATAAAGACAAACTTGCATTAAGGGTGGATTTTATCTTTGCTTCATGTATTGCTTCTGCAGAAGTATTATTTTCAAAAGTGATTTCCTGGATGATATCCTTTGCTTTCTCTAATACTTCAATAAACTGATCAAATTCCGAAGTGGAAATATTTTGATGTTGCTGAATTTCTGAGTGGTAAATCCACTGCATAATGAAGGAAGAGCTGGGAAAGGTCTCAACTGAGTAGATGTGTGGCTCAATCAGACTTCGTATTAGAGTTTTAATGTAAATAGTATCACGTCCTGGATTATTGCTGTGCTCTTCCACTACACTTCTCAAGAAATCCTGAAGTGCTTTATCAGAAAGACAAATGTTAATCCAAACACTGTAGTTTCTTGTTTTTTCAGTCAGTTTCTGTTTAAAGTCAATCAGTTTCTTCAAATTCTCTTCAGTTCCGGAGGTCTTCCAGTTTGCCAGATCTTGTAAGAATGATCTGGCATCATTTATTGCACTTGTGAGTTGCTCTGCAAATGATATACTGACATTTTGATTTGTTAAAACTTTGTAGGCATCTATAAGACCAGCACAAACTTTCTGAACATCTTTAAAATCTTTTCTGTGATTGGACAGGATTAGGTCCCACACAGGTACCAGATGGAATCCTCTGTCAATGACACACCATGTTTTGTTACTGGTGACAAGACCGCATTTCCACTGTGGAAGAGAATCTGCTTCAGCTGGTCCACCTGTCTTGGTTACACACAGCTGAATCTGTTTTTGGAGAGTTTCTTCCTGTGTTCCTTGAAAAGATGTTTGTGACTGAGTCTGGCCACCAGCAACATTATAGCCAAAACCACTGTAACTGGCCCCAATGTAATAATTAAGTGCTTCAGATGCCATTTTTTTCATTTCTTCCAGGTGCTCTGTCTTAAAGCCCTCTGAGGATGCCTTCCACCAGAATATCCCACCAAAGTGAAGGGGGCCCTGGGTAGCATGAGAACCAAATCTTTTAAAAAATTGCTCATATCTTGGCAGCATATTCTGTTTTTCAGTCTCTGTGGTGAGACTCAAGACTTCCTCAAGCTGTTTCAGCTCCTTCAGCACTGCACTGGAAAGACTGAGTTTATCTTTTGGAAAGTAACATGAGGCCAATGGAATGTAGTTATATTTTGTAGTAGAAATGTAAGTTTGCATAGAGGAAGACTTTTGTTTGTTTTCAGACTCTGAAGATTTACTGTGTTCTATGCTAGTTTCAAAATGAACCCCCCAAAAGCCACCTTTGGCTGAACAGCTGAAGTTATGGCCCAGTTTTTCCATGGATTTTGTAAAGGTTGACTCTGTTACAGAAGATGAAAATTCCTTCTGTTGAAACATAGTCCCATGGTCAGGGCCAGAAAGGCTAATCTCTTCTGGGATGCGAACAAGCTGTTCCCTTTTCTGCAGCAAGTCTTCCAGTCGGCTGGTCTTATAAATCCCTTCCAGGGCAAGACCCCCAGATGCATTTGTTAGAATTTCTCTGTCAGAAATATTTTCCTCTTTTCTCAAAGAATCTTGCATTAGATTTAACTGCTTGTGCAGATTTTCTATCATTTCTCTGAAAGGTTTCTCAGGTGGCACCCAGTACTCACTTGGTATTTCCATGGCCAACTTCAGTTTTTCCTCTTTTCTTTTTACACAATCATCATGTCGGTGTTTGCCTTCATTTTGCATTTGCTCTAGCTCTTTCATAGTCTTTACTGCCTTCTCCTGCCTCTCTCTCAGCTGGTCAGAGCTTTGCTTTTGATGCTGTTTTAGTGTTGCTTTTCTGTCAGGTATGTGAAGAAGTTCTTGAAGTGCCCGTTTTTCCCATGAGTGTTGTGTGCGGCATTCAAGTTTTAAATAATCTTCATAATTAAGGTGTTTCAAAGCCTGAGCAGTACTAACTCCAAATCTGTCTCGCAACTCAGGCAGCCAGTATTCTGGATCCAATCCCACGTCACTGAGGCTCTGAAGAAGTTTTATCTTTCCAGGATCCTCTAGAACTTGATCTTCAGGTGCATCCTCCTCTCCTGACATTGCTTACAGAAGAAAATAAAAGCTTAGTCAATTAAAAATAAAGTGATACTGTCACACTTAACTAATAAGAGATTGAAGGGGTGATGCAGAAAGCTTCACATGCTGCAAATGTGTGTTTAGCCATTCTGTGGCATACAAAATTAAAAAAAAAAGAATTTAGCTGCACGGCTACAATGGGAAAAATTCTGCCAGGTCTGGGGCAGCATAGAAGAGTTGGATGAGAGAAGTGGGCATCTATCAGCACCTCTCTCTCCTCGCAACTTTACCAGCCTGCTCAGGATACCTTTCTGCATCATCCCCAGGCCTTTCTCTTCACTCCTCAGTCTGATAAAAGATATTATCCCTGGTGTCTAGTGGCACCTCCATCCACCTGATCCCTCCTGCAGGTACCTCTGGCTCCACCCAACTAAAATAAAAACACTCCCTGGTGTCTAGCGGCACCAGTGCTTTTTTTGTGCCGGTATGTGCCAGTATCTCATACCTGCACCTTTTTTCTCAGGGCCGGCTCTCCTGCCCGTCCTCAACTCCCCGACTTTTCGTTCGTGCCGCCCTGTTTTGAAATCTTTTATTTTACCTCAAGTCGCAGCGGCAAAGTGGCAGTGAAAGAAGCAGGCAGGCTCGCCTCCTCACTTTCCTTCCCTCTCAGCATCCCGCCTTCCTCTGATGTAATTTCCTTTCCACGAGGGCGGGATGCTGAGAGGGAAGGGAAGGAAACCGAGGACGGAGGCGAGCCTGCCTGCTGCCTTCACTGCCGCTGTGACTTGAAGTAAACTAAAAGATTTCAACACAGAGTGGCAGGAACGGAAAGTCGGGGAGCTGAGGATGGGCAGGTGGGGCTGGGGTTGGAAGGAACTCGGGGGCAGAAGGAGGCTGGGGCGAGTCACTGGACATGGATAGGAGGGGAGGATAGATTCAAATGAGAATCACTGGACATGAAGGGGAGGAAAGAGGAGAATCGCTGGACATGGATGGGATGGAAGGATAGGGGCAAAGGAGAATCACTGCACATTGATAGTGCAGGGCAAAGAATTGCTGGACATGAATGGGAGGGCAGGGGAGAGAGGAGAGTTGCTGGACCTGGATGAATGGAGGGGAGGGCAGGAGAAATGCTGGGCATGGATGGAGGAGAAGGAAGACAGGAAGGAGATGCTCATGGATGGAGGGGAGAGAGGAGACATGCTGGACATGGATAGAGTGGAGGGCAGGGAAGAGAGGAGAAATATTAGAGGGAAGGAAAGACAGAGGAAGGAGATGCACACAGATGGAGGGGAAGGGAGAGAGGCGAAATGCTGGACATGGATGGAGGGGAGGGAAGACAGAGGAGGAGATGCACATGGATTTAGGGGAGAGAGGAGAAATTCTGGACACGGATGGAGGGAAGGGAGTTGAAATGCTGGGTATGGATGGAGGGGAGGGGAGAGGAAGTGAGATTAACATGGATGGAGGGGAGGAGAGAGGAGAAATGCTGGACATAGATGGAGGGGGAGAGGAAAAATGCTGGACATGGATGGATGAGAGGTAAGAGAGAGGAAGGAGACGCATATGGATGGAGGGGAGAGAGGAACAGGAAGGAGATGCATACTGATGGAGATGAGGGAAAGGGAAAAGAGGAGAAAAACTGCACATGGATGGAGAAAATAGGCAAAACCTGGATCCACTCTATACCTCCTCCAGTCAAGTCTGCGGAGGACCCAGCTTTTACCTATGGATGTAGGGCAAGAAATGAAGAAGAAAGGAGGAAAGTAAAGAAATAAATGGAAAGGAAGCCCTGGAAACGGAGTTAAGGGAACAGATAGAGAGCAGTAGAATCAGAGACTAGGACCAACATGACCAGAAAAACAAAGTCACCAGACAACAAAAGTAGAAAAATCAACTACTGCCAGGCATTTTGTAAATACCCTGGGCGCAGACGCAAGACCAAAGGGCAGCACACAATACTGGAAGTGCTGCGCTGCCAGATGGAATTGAAGATACCTCCTGTGAGCTGGAAGTATTGGGATGTGTGTATAAGCATCCTTCAAGTCCAGAGAGCATAGCCAATCATTTTCCTGAATCATGGGAAGAAGGGTGCCCAGGGAAACCATCCTGAACTTTTCTCGGACAAGGAATTTGTTCTGGGCCCTTAGGTCTAGGATGGGACGCATCCCCCCCCTGTTTTCTTTTGCACAAGGAAGTACCTGGAATAGAAGCTCAGCCCTTCTTGCCCTGGTGGAACGGGCTCGACCGCATTGGTGCTGAGAAGGGCGGAGAGTTCTTCTGCAAGTACCTGCCTGTGCTGGAAGCTGAAGGACTGAGCTCCCGGTGGACAATTTGGAGATCTGGAAATCAAACTGAGGGAGTATCCTAACCAGACAATTTGAAGAACCTACCAATCGGAGGTTACAAGAGGCCACCTTTGGTGAAAAAATTTTAACCTCCCTTCGACCGGTGGCTCATCCGGCACGGACACTTTGACAGCGGCTATGCTCAGCTGGAGCCAGTCAAAAGCCCGTCACTTGCTTTTGCTGGGGAGCTGCAGGGGCCTGTCTGGGCGCATGCTGTTGACGAGAACGAGCATGCTGGGGTTGAGCCTGAGAAGGCTGTCAGGAAGGAGGATTGTACCTACGCTTATTGTAGGCATAGGGAGCATTCCTCCTTCCCTGGAAAAAATGTCTACCTGATGAGGTAGAAGCTGAAGGCGCCCGGCGGGAGAGATTGTCCAAAGCGGTTTTCCACTGGTGGAGCTGTTCGACCACCTGCTGGACTTTCTCGCCAAAAATATTATCCCCCCCGGCAAGGGACATCCGCAATCCGCTGCTGGACTCGATTGTCCATGTCAGAGGCACACAGCCATGAGAGTCTGTGCATCACTCTATCCTGAGCAGCGGCTCTGGATGCAACATCAAAAGAGTCGTAAGCACCCCTGGACAGGAATTTACGACACGCCTTCAGCTGCCTGACCACGTCCTGAAAAGGCCTGGCGTGCTCCTGAGGGAGCTTGTTCACCAAGTCCGCCAGTTGCTTGACATTGTTCTGCATATGGATGCTCATGTAGAGCTGGTATGACTGAATCTTGGACACTAGTATAGAGTCCTTTCTCCCAAAAGAGTCCAGGGTCCTAGATTCTCGCCCCGGGGGCGCCGAGGCGAAACCTCTAGTACTCTTGGCTCTCTTGAGAGTGGAATCCACAACCATAGAGTTGTGAGGTAACTGTGACTTCATCAACTCAGGTTCTCCATGAATCCGATATTGGGACTCAGCTTTCTTGGGAATGGTGGGATTACTTAGTGGTTTCATCCAGTTCCTCAGCAGTGTCTCTTTAAGGACATTGTGCAGAGGAACAGTGAATGATTCCGTTGGTGGCGAAGGATAGTCAAGGACCTTGAGCATCTCAGTCCTGGGCTCATCCTCAGATACCACAGGGAAGGGAATAGCCACAGACATTTCCTGGACAAATGAAGAGAAAGGACTCTCCGGAGAAAGCTTTCTTTCTGGCGAAGGAGTAGGATCAGAGGGAAGACCACAAGACTCCTCGGAAGAGAAATACCGGGGATCTTCTCCCTCATCCCACGAGGCATCCTCCTCGGTATCGGACCAGAGTTCTTGAACAGCAGTCCGAAACCGGGCCCGTCTTGACGCCGAGGAACCATGTCCTCTGGCGATTCGAGAGGTCGACTCCCATGTCGGCGGCGATGAAGCTCCCTCCATCGATGTCGACAGGGAGTTGACCTGGGTGGCAGCCGATGCCGCAGGCGGCACCGGCATCGGGGACCTCACTACAGGCCTAGAGCTAGCTGCCGCTTCCATCAACGATGCCGAAGGGACAAGCACCCCCCGGCACCGGAACAGACTGATGCAGCAACCCCTCCAGCAGACCTGGAAGAATGGCTCGGATGCGCTCGTCCAGAGTCACTGTCAAGCAAGGCTGCGGGGTTGGTGCAGGAATCGGGTCCAGAATCTGTTGAGGAGGCGGTACCGGGCTGTCCGAAGACTGACGCACCGACACCTCCTGAATGGAGGGTGAGTGCTCCTCCCGCGTTGGTGCTTCACAGGTGCTGAATCCTTCGATGCCCCGGAACTCCTGGTACCGTGCTTAGAAGGAGACCGATGATGATGCTTCTTCACCTTCGCTCGATGCACATCATCGATACTCCTTGGTACTGACGAGGAAGACGTGGAATCCACACGTCTCCTCGGGGTCGGGTCCGAGAGTGGTCGGTCCCGTGGGGCCTGCACAGCAGGAGTCTTCGTGGTAGGTGGAGACCCACTCGATGGCTCACTGCTCCCAGCGTGTGGTCTCCGGACAGCCATTACCTGCGCTCCCGAAGTCCATGCCATCTCCGGTGCCAACGTCGACGCCGAAGAACCGGACGAAGCTCCAAAAAGTCGGACCCGCTGTGCTTGTCTCGACACCTGTGTCTGCTTTTTCAAGCTAAGACACAACTTACATGCGTCTGGGTGATGGTCGGGCCCAAGGCACTGAAGACACCACGCGGGGGGATCGGTGCCTGAGATTGTCTGGTTGCACCGAGTCCACTTCTTGAAGCCGCTGGGAGTCCTCGATGACTTGGATGGAAAATTTGCAGCGGCGAAATCAAAATTCGCGATTGTGCCGAAAAGGAGGCACAAAAAGGAAGATCTGCGGGCGCGCGGCCTAAGAGGGCCGCAGCGGAAGCGAAAGGAAACTTAAGGGGACAAAGTAAAGAAAATAAGGTTTTTTTGTTTTTTACACACAGAAGGCACTGAGAAAAGAAAAGAAAAAAACTAAGAGGCAAAACCTCGCAGCGAAAGGTTCATTCTTCGGGCCGAAACGGAGAGAGACCGACAAGTAGCCACTCTCCAACCGTGGAAAAGAAAAAACTGAGTGGAGACTCGTGCGTGCTGTGCGGGAAGACGGCCGCGCATGCGCTGTGCACGCGCCCCACGTTCTCGAAGGTTCAGGCAAAGTTTTGCCTATTTTTGCTGAGAAAAATTGCCGATTCCGGGCCGCCTTGGACACCAACCCATCAGTGAGAACAAGCAGCCTGCTTGTTCTCGGAGAAATGAAATTACCACTAGGGCCACGCGGTAGCCGGGTGGTAACTTGGAATTGATACGCATTGGGCGCATATAGGCACTTATGCAGCTTAGTAAAAGGGCCCCCATGTTTCCAGCACCCCCACATGAACAGGGCAAGGTAAACACAGCAGCCATTGGCCCCCATCACACCAATAGCCACAGCTCATCCAAGTCCTTATCTCTGGAACATCCAACGTCTCATCTTCTTCATTCTCCATGGCCCCCTTAGATGCCCTTGCATTCTCTCCTTTCTCACAGTCACTCTGTACGACGGACCTTCCTTATTGAACTCATTGTCCGGTCAACCAATTCTCCATTCCCAAGTCATCGTTCCTGTGACTTGCTTATAGGAACAACATACTGGCACCTTCTTCTGGGCTACTGGGCCCCCATCGAGAGCCTTCCAGATCCTCAGGCAGGGAATTACTTTTCACCACCTCTGACTGTAAGTTCTTCTCTATCCTTGCCCACTGTAAATATACCCTGGTCCCTAGGATCTCTTCTCTCTCCCCTGCCCTCCCCTCCTGTCCAGTGATCTCTTCTCTCTCCCCCTGCCCTCCCCTCCTCTCCTCTCCATGTCCAGCAATCTCCTCTCTCCCCCCTGCCCTGCCTTCCTCTCCATGTCCAGCGATCTCTTCTCTCTCCCCTGCCCTGCCCTCCTCGTCCAGTGATTTCCTCACCCCCTGCCCTCCCATCCATTGTCCAGCGATTCTCCCTGCCCTCCCTCAGCTTCCCGACAGCCCTCCTCGCCATTCCTTCCTACCCCCTTCGTGCGTTTAACCGTTTTACTTTTCTTCATCCGTCGCTGGCAGCGTTGCCATTCATTCTCACAGGCAGCTCCGCTCCCCTCTGCCGCGTCCATCTGGCCCTACGTAAACAGGAAGTGCATCAGAGAGGGCCGGATAGATGTGGCAGAGGGGAGCGGAGCTGCCTGTGAGAATGAATGGCAGCGCTGCCAGCGACGGATGAAGAAAAGAATGCTGCATGCAAGGGACATGCGGCTCCAGGCCCCCATGGAGGCCCAGGCCCAGGGAATGTTGTCCCCCCGCCCCCCTCTCGGCGGCCCTGCCAGGGCCCACCCAGTTTGGGCTCAGTCCTACCCAGCAGTGGTGTACAGCTGACATGGGGGAAGCAAGCTAGGCTCCCTCGGTCCTGCATCTTCTTCTCCCCCTCCCCCTCCACTAAGCTTCTTTCCTCAGAAGGGCAGCAGCAGTGATTCCTAAATGCTGCCTGCGGCTGACCCGGAAGCCTTCCCTCTGCCGCATCCTGCCTCCCTCTGATGCAACTTCCTATTTGTGCCGTGCAGAATGTGACAGAAGGAAGGCTTCGGGGGTCAGCCGCAGGCAGCATGTATGAATCGCTGCCACTACCATTTTGAGGAGAGAAGCTCATAGCTCAATAAGATAGACAGGGGGATGGAGATCCAGACCGGGGATGCTAGGGAAGGGAGGGAGAAAGGGAAGTGAGGGAGAATTGGCCACAGGGAGGGAGGGAGGGAGAGATGCTGCAAGGGGGGAGAGGAGCAAGAGATGCTGCATGGGGGGGGGGGAGAGGGAAAGATGATGCATGGGGGGAGAGGAGCAAGAGATGGAGAAATGTTGGACAAGGTAGTATAGGGGACAGAGGGAGAGATGCTGCATGAGGGGGAAGAGAAATGTTGGCTAGGGTACAAGGAAGAGGGGTACAGAGAGATGGACAATGGGAGAGAGGGAGAGGTGTTACACATGGCAGTGGAGAGGACAGAGGAAGGGCTCTGCATGGGTGGGAGGCAGAGAAGGAGAAATGTTCAACACGGCAGTGGAGAGGACAGAGGGAGATATGCTGCATGGAGGGGAGAGAAATTTGTTGAATTCAGGGTGCAAGAGAGAGAGAGATAGTGGACAATGGGAAAGAGGGAAATGTTGGATCCAGGGGTAGAAGAGATTGAAGGAGAGGGACAATGGGAGGGAGGGAAGAGGGGGAGAAATGCTAGACCATGGGAGAAGGGGGAGAGGAGGAAAGAGAAAAGAGACAGGAAGATGCTGGGGAGTGGAATGTAAGATAGGCTACAAGGATAGGGAGGGGAGAAAGAGGGAACAGATGCTGAACTAGAAGGGAGGAAAAAGGAAGATGCTGGGAATGGTGGAACTATGTGGGAGAGGCAGGGGGAATGAATGAGAGGAGGATAGTGATTATAGGGGTAGAGATATGTTAATGGGGAATAGATTAAAGATGAAAGGGAATGGAAGGCCAGGGAATAAGTGAGATGGGGAATGGGAGAGCTAATGGGTGAGAGAGGAAGCTAGAATTTGATAGGTAGCTGAAAAGTATAAAAAAGAAAGGTGAGAGAGGGTGAAATTAGTGAACAGAGAGAGAGTAATGAAAAAAGATAGGAAAGAGCTAATAAGGAAAGGCAAATATGTCAGAGGAAGGTGTAATTAGGGAATGGAACAAGACAGGACAGAGGAGAAAAAGCAAATGGACAGCAGCCATTTGAAGGAGAATTAACAGAGGACAGACAGGAAAGTAGAAAAGAGAAATTGGAACAAACATGATGGAAAAATAAAATGTCCAGACAACAAAGCTTTGGGAAATGTACATAGCAGATGTCTTTGTATTGTGTCCACTAGAAAAAGAAATAAATTTCGCTTTTTATTTCTCCAGTGTTACAGTATATGCTGTTTAACCTCTTGAGGTTCCCAGTTCAATTTTTGTCTACATATTTTTATGTCTAATTTGTGATCCGTTGTTCTGTATTTGGAGAGATTATGTCGATGGGATAGTACTGGCAGGTGGTGAGATCAGAGGGGAGGCAGGAAGGATCCGGGGGGTGCTCCCTTCTTTATTTTCTGACCTGGATCCTAGCATGTCTAACATCGGCCCTGACCCTTGCTGTAGCTGGTGGGGATCCCCAAGCATCGCCAGTTGAGGACCTCCTCCAAAGACAGTCAGAACTCTTTTCTACCAAGCTATGCAGTTGGCAGCAGCAGCATCCTTGTGCCCACCCAGTCTGAGCTCAGGCCTACCCAAAATTGGCTGGCTATGCCACTGGTTCAGAGGCTGTTAATGCTACTTTGGGGGGAGGGAGGGGGTCAGAGAGGTTGCCAATGCAACTGAGTAGAGTTGAAGTGACAGAATTGAATAAGTGTCTGAAACGTGCTTACAGTACTCTGTATAGTTTGTTTTTTTTTGTTACATTTGTACCCCGCGCTTTCCCACTCATGGCAGGCTCAATGCGGCGGGCAATGGAGGGTTAAGTGACTTGCCCAGAGTCACAAAGAGCTGCCTCTGCCAGGAATCGAACTCAGTTCCTCAGTTCCCCAGGACCAAAGTCCACCACCCTAACCACTAGTGTGCATGTCTATATATACAGCAGTGATTTCTGAGCATGCGGCATTATTAAAGGACAGGCTTTTAAATTCCCAGTTGAGTAATTTTAATTTTTGTTACATTTGTACCCTGGAAACCTTATGTTCAAAAGGCTGCAAATCAGATGGAATTGATTCAGAGGGCAAACACTAAAATGGTTAACCATCTTTCAGGGTCTAAAGTTGAGCCAGCACCCCCCCCCCCCCAACTTCAGCCTCAGGCCCCCCCAAACCTTGGTGGCCAATCAAGTGCCTGGGTTTTGGGCACTACTGGCTGCCCTCCTGCTCCCTGCTTCAGCCGTCATACCATCTCCTGTTTTCAATCTAACCACCTTGGCCAGCTCTCTCCTACTCCCTTTTGGTTCCCTGCAGCGCTGCCTTCTTCAATTTTCCAGGCCGCTGGCAGTGTCAGTGAAGTAAGCATACTGCCTTCAGCAGCCCGGAAGCTTTCCCACTGCTACCATTTCCTATCCCGCATAGGCAGGATGCTGCAACAGTGGGAGAGCTTCCTGGGTTGCCGAAGGCAGTGCGCTTACCTCACTCATACTGCCAGTGGCCCAGAAAATGAAGAAAGCAGCAGTGCTGGGAGACAGAACTAAGGGAGTGAGTAGGAGAGATGCAGTTAGATTGAAGCCCATGAGGTTAGTTTTCCTTTCCTCCATGCACCCGTCACCCCTGTTACCCAAACAAAGCAAGCAAATCTATGAGCATCTCTATCTACATTGTTGTTCTTTATTGTTGGTGGCATTTTTATTTGATCTTGCTTATGTTTTTCAGCTTGCCAGTTTGTGCAGCATACGGATGTACCCAGAGGAAGTATTGGCTTCATTGTGTAGAGTTGTAATTGGTTCTAAATCATAATCATTGTATCATTTGGAGGAGCTGGTTATAGGGACTCACTGTATTCTGATGTTTTCACCTAGTAAAGGGCCACCAAAACAGACATTATGAGTATCAGGTGCTTAACAATCAGACTTACTATTTATAAGTACAGCTTTAAAAAAATCATTAATTAGGTTGAGACCTAGAAGCATTTAACATATTTTTTTCCTATGCCTACATCAAAAGAAAAAGATGGCATGTCGGAACTTGCTCCTTTTGTTTTGTGGATTGCAGTGGTATATTATAAAAATGCACTTGCGTTATGTATTACTACTATTGAATAATGTGGGAAGGGTTTCCTTCATGCAGAACTGTCAAAAGTCAGTTTAAATGTGCTAGCATTGGCCAATTCAGCACACTAATAGACACCAAGTTCATACAAAGTTAATTATGTTCAATGGAAAATAAATCTGTTGGCTCAGGCTGCTTGCTATGTGAAATTTCAATCACTGTTTCATTATTGCTACCAAGTATTACATATTAAGGGCATTTGCTTTAAACTTTGTTTTAATTCATTTATCCAGTCCTTACATGAATAAGATTTTGCTTTTTAAACTCAAAGGTGAATCCTAACGTTGGTTGAATAATTACGTATAAACTGTGTTGTTTCTGACTTTACTTGTTTTGGACTACTTTGGGTCCTATTGATCTGTACATGTGCTGTCTAGGATTTTGGAGGATGGAAATGTGAAAATAAAATTAAGTTTTGGATATGGTATGTAGACCATAATTTTGCAATGTGTGTATGAATGCCTGTTCTGGTGTGTGCATGTCTATATATACAGCAGTGATTTCTGAGCATGCAGCATTAAAGGACAGGCTTTTAAATTCCCAGTTGGGTAATTTTAATTTTTGTTACATTTGTACACCGCACTTTCCCACTCATGGCAGGCTCAATGTGGCGGGCAATGGAGGGTTAAGTGACTTGCTTGTGCCGGGAATTGAACTCAGTTCCTCAGGACCAAAGTCCACCACCCTAACCACTAGGCCACCCCATGCTAACCTCAACTTTTTAAAAATGTTTCAGACTTATCCATCTACTTTCTCCCATGATATAATTGAATTCTATTATTCTGTTTCTCTGAATTTTTAAATGTAAACCACAGGAAGACTAACTCAAAATAACCTGTTCCTTAGCTGGGCTCTAGTATTACCATATTGAAAATGTGATCATACCATGCCTCTCTGGTTATGTTTCACTAATAAGTTAAACAATTAACTGGCTTTCTTGAAAGGATTATGTAACCTTTGGGTGCATGACTAGGAACACAAACATTTAGGGACCCTTTTACAGAGCGGTGGTAAGCCCAACATGGGCTTACTGCTCGCTCTTTCGGGACTATCGCTGGCCCAACTCAGCCGCTGCGGTTAGTCCTGCCCCAAGCACACACCATTTATGGTGGAATAAGAAAACTTAAATAAAGTTCCAGTAACGATGAGTGTACTCATTGATAAATTGCTGTGATCAGCTTAATGAAAGCGTCCGAATCTGAAACAAAATCCAAAAGCTAAGTGATTGAATATTTAAACGATCATTTTTAGCAAAAAAAAGAAATAGATTGTATAGCGAAAAAAGAAATAGATTGTTGAAAAAATTTTTTTTCTTAAAAGAATTTACACTGTAGTAAAAAGCCATAAATTAAAGGCTCTCTACAAAATGAAGTTTTTTAGCCCTGTGATCGAACCGTGATACGTGTCATCAACAATTACATGACCGTACACAAAACCTAAGGTATTTTACCTGCGGTTTCTGAGGGCTTTTTCTTCATTTATCAATGAGTACACTCATCGTTACTGGAACTTTATTTAAGTATTAGGTTACCATTTTTTCCAGCATCACTGCCACGTTCTATTGTTTAGTCTTGTGGAATAAGAAAACCCCTGGAAATGGCTGCATGGCGATAACCCAGCGGTAATCAGGCATCACCATGCGCTGCCTGGTTACTGCCGGGTTAGCACAGGAGTCCTTATTGCCACCTCAGTGGGTGGCAGTAAAGACTCCCCGCTGCATAGCCATGCAGTAAGAGTTATCTCACTTCACGGCCATTTTTTGGGGGGTTGGGGGGCTTTACCGGCTACAGGAAAAGGGCCCTGGCATGCGAGGAAAATGGCCCCCACTGCTAGCGCAGGGCCCTTTTCCCCACAGCTTAGTAAAAGGACCCCATACTTATTTATTCAATATCATAATTCCTCATATAAGGGAGAAGGGGGTGGAAGGAACTCTGCCAGGAACTCCAGGGAGATAAAGCAGTAGAACCAGACGAAAAGACAAGAAGATTTATTTTATTAATACAGCTTAATAAGGCATTTTATATTTCCAGGATACTGTGATATATGTTGAGAGGCTGACAAGACTCAAGACTACTATAATGGCAAAGTTTAAGTTATGGGATAATGCAACTTCCTTTAAAAATGTTAGTGTCTACTACTACTTGACATTTCTAGAGCGCTACTAGGGTTACGCAGCGCTGTACAGTTTAACAAACAAGGACAGTCCCTGCTCAAATGAGCTTACAATCTAAAGGACGAAATGACAAGTTGGGGCAGTCTAGATTACTTGAATAGAGGTATAGTGGTTAGGTGCCAAAGGCGACATTGAAGAGGTGGGCTTTCAGCAAGGATTTGAAGATGGGCAGGGAGAGGGCCTGGTGTATGGGCTCAGGGAGTTTATTCCAAGCATGGGGTGAGGCGAGGCAGAAAGGGCGGAGCCTGGAGTTGGCGGTGGTGGAGAAAGGTACTGAAAGGAGGGATTTGTCTTGAGAGCGGAGGTTACGGGTAGGAACGTAAGGGGAGATGAGGGTAGAGAGGTAAGGAGGGGCTGCAGATCGAGTGCATTTGTAGGTTAGTAGGAGAAGCTTGAACTGTATGCGGTACCTGATTGGAAGCCAGTGAAGTGATTTGAGGAGGGGGGTGATGTGAGTATATCGGTCAAGGCGGAAGATAAGACGTGCAGCAGAGTTCTGAATGGACTGAAGGGGGGATAGATGGCTAAGTGGGAGGCCAGTGAGGAGTAGGTTGCAGTAGTCAAGGCGAGAAGTAATGAGAGAGTGGATGAGAGTTCGGGTGGTGTGCTCAGAGAGGAAAGGGCGAATTTTGCTAATCTTGTAGAGGAAGAAGCGACAGGTCTTGGCTATCTGCTGGATATGCGCAGAGAAGGAGAGGGAGGAGTCGAAGATGACTCCGAGGTTGCGGGCAGATGAGACGGGGACAATGAGGGTGTTATCAACTGAGATAGAGAGTGGAGGGAGAGGAGAAGTGGGTTTGGGTGGGAAGACAATAAGCTCGGTCTTGGCCATGTTCAGTTTCAGGTGGCGGTTGGACATCCAGGCAGCAATGTCAGAGAAGCAGGCCAATATTTGGCCTGCGTTTCCGCAGTGATGTCTGGTGTGGAGAGAAAGTTGGGTGTCATCAGCATAAAGATGATATTGGAAACCATGAGATGAGATCAGGGAGCCCAGGGAAGAGGTGTAGATTGAAAAAAGAAGGGGTCCAAGGACAGATCCTTGAGGAACTCCAACAGAGAGCGGGATGAGGGTGGAGGAAGAGCCATGAGAATATACTCTGAAGGTTCGGTGGGAGAGATAAGAGGAGAACCAGGAGAGGACAGAGCCCTGGAACCCAAATGAGGACAGTGTGGCAAGAAGTAAATTGTGATTGACAGTGTCAAAAGCGGCGGATAGGTTGAGGAGGATGAGGATGGAGTAGTGACCTTTGGATTTGGCAAGGAACAGGTCATTGCAGACTTTAGATAGTGCCATTTCTGTCGAGTGTAGGGGGCGAAAGCCGGATTGAAGCGGATTGAGGATGGCATGAGAGGAGAGAAAATCAAGGCAACGGCTGTGAATGGCGCGTTCAAGTATCTTGAAGGATAGGAGGGAAATAAGACGATAGTTGGACAGGTAGGGTCAAGTGATGGTTTTTTGAGGAGAGGTGTGACTACAGCATGCTTGAAGGTGTCAGGGACAGTTGCAGTGGAGAGAGAGAGGTTGAGGATATGACAGATGGGGGGGGGGGGTGACAGTAGGAGAGACGGTGTTAAGTAAGTTGGTGGGGATGGGGTCTGAGGAACAGGTGGTGCATTTCGAGGAGGAAAGAAGTGTCTCCAAGGTTTCCATGTGTGCATGTAGTTTATGTTGATGCAAGACACACAGTTTATTTAGAAATCCATTATCAAGTGCATTCTAAGGCATTATTTAGGAGTATATCAAGCACTGCTCACACCTATATGCCTAGTGCCCCCCTTTTCAACTCTGGGCACCCCCAAAACAGCGGCGTAGCTAGGTGGGGCCATGTGGGCCTGGGCTCCCCAAATTTCCTTTGGGTCCCTGGTTTTGCTGGCGGAGGTCCTCAACCCCTGCCAGCTGAAGCATTGTCCAGCGCTGGTCTCCGGCGCCGCTGCATTCCCTGCCCTGCTCTGTTTTCTCCTTACTTTGGGCATGCTCGTGTTAGTGAAACTGAGCATGCAGGATGTGAGGGGAAGAGAGAGCAGAGGCTCTGTCTTCTCCTCACGTCAGGCACGCTTCTCTTAGTGAAACTGAGCATGCTGTTTCACTAAAAGGAGCATACGTGGCAGCGCTGGAGACTGGCACTGGACATGGCTTCAGCTGGTGGGGATTGGGGACCCCCACCAGCCAAGGTATTTGCTTCAGCAGTGCGGGCGGTGAAGGGGGAGGCCGGAGCATGCAAGGGGGGAGCAGTGACGGGGCAGCCCGCCAAAATGTGCCCCCTCACCTTGGGCTCTGGCTCCCTCCCACCGTGAAGTCTGACTATGCCCCTGCCCCAAAATGTCAGGTCTGGCTACGCCCCTGGTTCGTATGCTTCATTTTCTCTTGGACTACTTTGGAATAATTAAAAACCTCTTTTGTTTCAAATGGAAGAACTTTTTCTATGTACAATGGAATTGCATGTAAGAAACATGGCGTGGCTAAACAGTAAGATAAAGGAAATCATTAGAGCCAAAAAACAATCCTTCAGAAAGTGGAGAAGAGAACCAACTGAAAGTAACAGGATAGATCATAAGGAATGCCAAGCCAAATGCAAAGCGGAGATAAGGAGGGCAAAAAAGGACTTTGAGAAGAAATTAGCGTTGGAAGCAAAAATACATAGTAAAAACTTTTTTAGATACATTAAAAGCAGGAAACCGGCCAAAGAGTCGGTTGGGCCGCTGGACGAAAATGGTGTTAAAGGGGCGATCAAGGAGGACAAAGCCGTAGCGGAGAAATTAAATGAATTCTTTGCTTCGGTCTTCACCGAGGAAAATTTGGGGGGGACACCGGTGCCGGAAAGAATATTTGAAGCGGGGGAGTCGGAGAAACTAAACAAATTCTCTGTAACCTTGGAGGATGTAATGGGTCAGTTCAGCAAGCTGAAGAGTAGTAAATCACCGGGACCTGATGGTATTCATCCCAGAGTATTAATAGAACTAAAAAATGAACTTGCGGAGCTACTGTTAGAAATATGCAATCTGTCCCTAAAATCGAGTGTAATACCGGAAGACTGGAGGGTAGCCAATGTTACTCCGATTTTTAAGAAAGGTTCCAGAGGAGATCCGGGAAATTATAGACCGGTGAGTCTGACGTCGGTGCCGGGCAAGATGGTGGAGGCTATTATTAAGAATAAAATTGCAGAGCATATACAAAAACATGGACTGATGAGACAAAGTCAGCACGGATTTAGTGAAGGGAAGTCTTGCCTCACCAATCTAATGCATTTTTTTGAGGGGGTAAGCAAACATGTGGACAATGGGGAGCCGGTTGATATTGTATATCTGGATTTTCAGAAGGCGTTTGACAAAGTGCCGCACGAAAGACTCCTGAAGAAATTGCAGAGTCATGGAATCGGAGGTAGGGTATTATTATGGATTAAGAACTGGTTGAAAGATAGGAAGCAGAGAGTAGGATTGCGTGGCCAGTATTCTCAGTGGAGGAGGGTAGTTAGTGGGGTCCCGCAGGGGTCTGTGCTGGGTCCGTTGCTTTTTAATGTATTTATAAATGACCTAGAGATGGGAATAACTAGTGAGGTAATTAAATTCGCCGATGACACAAAATTATTCAGGGTCGTCAAGTCGCAGGAGGAATGTGAACGATTACAGGAGGACCTTGCGAGACTGGGAGAATGGGCGTGCAAGTGGCAGATGAAGTTCAATGTTGACAAGTGCAAAGTGATGCATGTGGGTAAGAGGAACCCGAATTATAGCTACGTCTTGCAAGGTTCCGCGTTAGGAGTTACGGATCAAGAAAGGGATCTGGGTGTCGTCGTCGATGATACGCTGAAACCTTCTGCTCAGTGTGCTGCTGCGGCTAGGAAAGCGAATAGAATGTTGGGTGTTATTAGGAAGGGTATGGAGTCCAGGTGTGCGGATATTATAATGCCATTGTATCGCTCCATGGTGCGACCGCACCTGGAGTATTGTGTTCAGTACTGGTCTCCGTATCTCAAAAAAGATATAGTAGAATTGGAAAAGGTACAGCGAAGGGCGACGAAAATGATAGTGGGGATGGGACGACTTTCCTATGAAGAGAGGCTGAGAAGGCTAGGGCTTTTCAGCTTGGAGAAGAGACGGCTGAGGGGAGATATGATAGAAGTGTATAAAATAATGAGTGGAATGGATCAGGTGGATGTGAAGCGACTGTTCACGCTATCCAAAAATACTAGGACTAGAGGGCATGAGTTGAAGCTACAGTGTGGTAAATTTAAAACGAATCGGAGAAAATTTTTCTTCACCCAACGTGTAATTAGACTCTGGAATTCATTGCCGGAGAACGTGGTACGGGCGGTTAGCTTGACGGAGTTTAAAAAGGGGTTAGATAGATTCCTAAAGGACAAGTCCATAGACCGCTATTAAATGGACTGGAAAAATTCCTCATTTTTAGGTACAACTTGTCTGGAATGTTTTTACGTTTGGGGAGCGTGCCAGGTGCCCTTGACCTGGATTGGCCACTGTCGGTGACAGGATGCTGGGCTAGATGGACCTTTGGTCTTTCCCAGTATGGCACTACTTATGTACTTATGTACTTATAACACAAAAACATCCCTTACATTGCTGAAAGATGTTCCAGGGCAACATAAAGACAGATTATTTGCTAATACGTTCCTAAAAGGAGTATATCATGTAGCACTATTTAGCTGCACAACTTTTTCTACCAAAGCTGAAAAGGAAAACTTGGTCCTGCATACAATCAAAAGTATTTGGAAGAACGGTTTCTAACTCATCAAGGAAGCACTGAAAGGTGTATCACAGTTTTGGATATTTTTGCTTGGCTGACAGGAACCACTCTGTAAGAGTATAGTATCAGTGAAACAACAACACTGGTTAAACATTTCCAGAAGCAACTTTCACCACCAAACGTGTATAATGAATGCATACAATATGTCTGTACTGAGTAGTATGAATTTGAAGTCCTTGGAAATGGAAAGAAACTCAAGTAAGCTGCTGAATTTAGTGCTGACTAATAATAAAAGATTTTCCATTTTGGGAATAATGTTGTCCTTAGTGTCTGTACTGCCTGTTTTCACTGTGTTCTGTGAAAGGGGTTTCAATCTAATGAATTTTGTGAAAATCAGATTCAGACCATCAATGAAAACAGAAAGCTTAAATAACTTGCTGATGATCAATATTAATGGTCCCTTTGTGATGTAATTTGATCCTTCAAAGGATTTGGACCAGTAGTACTTAAGTTCAAAAACTTCAAGACATAAATAAGTCTGATGGCATAGTAGCATTTTCCTGAATATCTTGGTTCACATATATTTTGAAATCTACTTTTGGAGGTTTTAAGAAATGCTCTTCTGCAGCTTTGGGGAGGAAAAGAAGATGCAGGTGTAGATACCTGTTTGTTAGAAATGTAGCTTGTGAAGTAAAATCTCTGAGGACGAGCAGGCCTATAATTCTCATATGTGGATAAATGTGACCCACATTGCCCAGTCCGGAGCTTATTTCAAGGTTAAAAGAGCTTTGAGGAGCGAGCGAGTAACTCCACTGCACATGTTCAAGTGCCTTCCTGCCTGCTGCAAGAGCGTGGGACCATTAGTTCTTTTTTTACTGTTGTGAGGAGAGGACACCATTTTTTTCTTGCTCCTCACAACCCGATTCAATAAAGCTATTTTTGAATGCCTTCTCATTTTCTTTTTCAATTTATTATTTTCTCCTTCCCTTTTTTGGGTTTCCTTTTCCTTCCTATACTTTTTTAAAAGTTTTTTTTTCCTGCTTTAAGTTTTTTCTTTTTCCACGTCATTGGGCCATACTTAGGCCTTGACTTCAGTTGGGTTCTTTCCTTGTGTTTTTCCTGGTGCTTTGCCCCTTTTTCAGCACCATTGAGTCTTTTGATTTAGCCATGGCCGTTTTTCCTTCCATGTCATCAAAGGTTCCCAGTGGCTTTAAGTGCTGTTCCTAGTGCAATAGGACCGTCTCTGGTAAAGACACCCATTCTTGGTGTCTTTAATGTCTGATGCATTAACATACCCCTTCCAACTGTGTTCAATGCCTTTGGATGCAGAAAAGGACTCAGTTGGCCAGACAGGTTCAAAAGGGAAAAGACTTTTGGATCCCGGTCCAAAACCTTGACATTGATAGCAATAGCATCGGGTATTGCATCGGCATTGCGGGCATCGGGAGTCATGTATTGAGTGGGTCTTCACCTACTTGGCACCAGCTACTGTGCAAATCCCCCAGGTCCAACCTGCATCAGACCCAATCCCGAGGCAACGGGAGGATTCGTCATCCTCATCGGCACTGAGGAGCCTCGATGACCGGTATCGGGCAAAGGCCAAGAAGCATTGGCATCAATCCCCCTTGACAGATGGTGCCAGGAAGAGTCAGCACCTGAGAAGCATTGGTGCTGGGAGGACCGCTCCCCCTCCATACAAGAGGTGCCAGTGCGAGGGTTTCCATGCAGCCAGGACCAGCCTCCCATCTTGACCTCAGAAGTTCTGCAGACTTTCTCTGAGCTGATACCCCAGTTCCTGGTGTCGGCCCTTGATGAACGCATCCAGGCCTTATTACCTGAACTGCTGGCTGGTTTAATCTAATGCAGTGCATTGGCACTGAGGGTGCTTGCTCCTGCCATGCCTCTAGTTGTAGGCCTTCTTGGTGTCAGACTCGGTGAAAAGGAATCACTGTCAGACTCAGTGAGATGGAATCTCCCTAACTCCAGGAAATGAGAAGGAAGCCTTCAGGTTCTTTACCTGACTAACCACCGTTCCTCGAGGGTTGATCCCTGGAGTTTGGGCGGCCAGCAGGACTTGGTCCACAGAAGGTCCTCTTGGGAAAGAGGAGGATCCAGGGCAGACAACAGTCAAGGCAAGTAACAGATGGGAGAGAGGTCGAGGAAGACAGCAGTCAAGCAGAATCCAGGTACGGTCATGGTTCAGGGCAGGAATCACCAATGAAGAAGATGCACCAGCTAGAAGGAACATGTCCAGAACCTGGAGAGCACACAAACGTGCTAGGCGCACTGTTCCTGACTGGTGCCGGCCGCGCAGCATGCAGCTGAGAGGGAGAACACCGCCACTTCTCATAGCAGTCAGGGACGCCGCCACCACCTGAACTCACTGTCATGCATCAGTGGGAGCTCCAGTGGCGTAGGAAGGGGGGGCGGTGGGGCGGTCCGCCCCGGGTGCACGCCGCTGGGGGGTGTCGGCGCCTCGCTGGTTCCTTGCTCTCTCTGCCCCAGAACAGGTTACTTCCGCCCCGGGTGTCAGCTGCCCTTGCGACGCCACTGGGGAGCTCCTCTACCTTGCACTTCCTCCAGCACTGACGGAATCGCGTCCCACCAGGGAAACCAGTAAGGAGCTAGCAGACTAATCATTGATTATCTGGCGTTATCCAGGATATTCTAATTTGTGCTGCTCATGCTGGTTTTTTATGAAGAAGATTCCTTATATCCTTGTTCTGATATGTAATTTGATACCGATCTTAGTTAAGAAAGATACAGACTAGCCCCTGACGCAGCCCTATTGTTGGGCGAAACACGGCCTGTGTCGGGCATTTGTTTCATATATGGTATCTTCAATAAAGTCTTTTTGGATATTATACCAATCTGCTAGTTTGTTTTCCACGTTTGATTTTGCAAATCGTTTGCCTTGTTGTTTTCTAGGACCCTCTTTTGTAAAGGAAATGGTGGCTGCTATTCCCAATCCTTTGGAGGTGAACGAGTCCAGGGCCAAGATGCTTGAGGTCCTGAACTATGACTCTCCTAGAGAGGCTGTGACGGTCCCACTTCACGAGATCTTACATGATGTTCTCATGAGGAATTGGGTATTCCCTCTGTCTGTCCCAGTACTTCCCAAGAAAATTGACACAATGTACCGGATTCAGATTACCCCTGGGTTTGATAAGCCTTATTTGCCTCATCACTCCTTGGTGGTTGAATCCATACTCAAAAGGGCCAAGAGTTCTAGAGACTATGCTTCGGTGCTTCTGGGCAGAGAAGCTAGAACCTTGGTTCTTTTGGGCGTAAGATGTATCAGGCCTCTGTGCTCTTTTGTATATAATATCTCCCTCCGGAGCAGGCCGAATCGCTTTGCCAGTTGGCCAAGCAGCAGAAGAAGTGTTGTAAGTTCTTGGCCAGGGGCATATATGACACTTTTGATGTGGCCTCTAGAATTTCTGCCCAGAATATAGCAATGCTCACACTGGCTGAGTGTTTCTGTTTCTGTCTAGCAGAGATTGGCGGATGCCACGTGCCAGGGGGATAATCTTTTTGGAGAGTAGGTGGAGGAGGTTGTTGACCTCATCAAGATACATTCTGATACCATCCATACTCTCTCCTACTGGCCACCTTTTGCAGTTGCCTCCTCATCTAGAAGTTTTTTTGGCAAATCAAAGAGCAGTCTCTACTATTTGCAAAGACATAGGTATGCCACCTGTGCTTGCCAGCCTCCAGGGGCGGACTGACCATTCAGACAACCAGGCAGTGCCTGAGGGCCCAGAGGCTCTAGGGGGCCCACAGCCTCTACCAAACTGCCAGCCACTGTCTCCACTCCCACCCAATACCCTCCTGCCGTGGTCACCACTGTAGCTGCTGCTGTTACAGCAGTGGCAGCAAAAACAGAAAAAAAAGATCATGGCACGGGGCCGCACTGGATCTCTTTGCCACTCAAGTCAATCACAAAGTTCCTCAGTTCTGTTCCAGGTTCCAGGTCCACGACAGACTAGTGTCAAATGCCTTCCTCCTTCATTGGAGGACCGGTCTTCTGTATGCATTTCCTCCCATACCCCTAGTGGGGAAGGCTTTGCTGAAACTCAAGCAAGACCACATGGCCATGATTCTGATTGCTCCTTAATGGTCCCATCAGATCTGGTTCCATCTTCTTCTGGAGTTATCCTCCGAACCACGAAGATTGGAGTGTTTTCCAACCCTCATTATGCAGAATGAGGGGACTCTTCTACATCCCAACCTCCAGTCTGGCCCTCACAGCTTGGTGCAAGGGCAGGGCCCTAGATCCCATTTCTTGCCCAATACAGACCCTGCTTGAATACTTTCTACATTTTTCTGAGTCTGGCCTTAAGGTCAACTCAGTCAGGGTTCACCTCAGTGCGATTAGTGCTTATCAGCATGTAGAGAGTAAGCCCATCTCTGGACAGCCTCTAGCTGTTTGCTTTATGAGGGGTTTGCTGTTATCAAAGCCCCCTGTCAAACCCCCACCTGCGTCATGGGGCCTTTCAAGCCACTGACTCTTGCCATCTGAAGTACTTGACCTGGAAGTAAAGAATGACACGGGAACGGGTAATCGCAGTAAACCAGTAATCTGCAGTAAAAACGCAGGAATGGGGAATTTTTTCAGTTTTAGTGCGGGTGCAAAAAGAGGTTATTTCCCCGCCCTACAAGAGCAGTAATAACCCTTGCACCTGCGGTACAACAGACGCCTACCCATGGTCATAGTTTGGGGAGGCAAGGGGGCATTGCCCCCCCCAAACACAGGGCTGGCACAACGCTGCAGGCAGCTCTTCCCGTCCTCCACTCCTGGACAGGCTTCCTCTTCGTTCCTTCCTGCCCCCCCTCGCACGCAATTAAGCCTTTCCCTCGCGACAGCAGTGAAACACACAACACAGCAGGCTAGCCTCCAGCCTTTCCCTTCCCTCACTCAGTGTCCCACCTTCTTGCGATGATGTATTTCCTGTTTCCACGAGGGCGGGACACTGTGTGAGGGAAGGGAAAGGCTGGAGGCGAGCCCGCTGTGTTGTGTGCTTCACTGCCGTCGCTGCGAGGAAAATAAAAGGTTTAAACGTGAGGGGGAAGGGGGCAGGAAGGAACAGAGATGAGCTGAGGAAGAGCAGGGAGAATTGCTGGACATGGATGGGAGAGGGAGAGAAGAGATCGCTGGACATGGAGGAGGGGAGGGCAGGGGGAGAGAAGAGATCACTGGACGTGGAGGGGAAGGCAGGGGAGAGCAGAAATGCTGGACGTGGAAAGGAAGGGAGGGAAGGGGAGAGGAGAATTGCTGGACATGGATGGATGGAGGGGAGGGCAGGGGAGAGAAGACAATTGCTGGACATGGATAGATGAATGGAGGGGGCAGGGGAGAGAGCAAATTTGCTGGATATGCTGAATATGGGCAGGGGAGAATGGAGAGTTGCTGGACATGGATGGATGGAGGGGGGAGGGCAGAGGAAAGAGGTGAATTGATGGACATGGATGGATGGATGGGGCAGGGGAGAGATGCTGGACATGGATGGATGGAGGTGAGGGCAGGGAAGAGAGGAGAATTGCTGGACATGGATGGATGGAGGTGAGGGCAGGGGAGAGAGGAGAATTGCTGGATATGGATGAATGGAGGGGGCAGGGGAGAGAGCAAATTTACTGGATATGGGTGGATGGAGGAGAGGACAGTGAAGAGATGAGAATTGCTGGGCATGGATGGAGGGCAGGGCAGGGGAGAGAGCAAATTTGCTGGATATGGGTGGATGGAGGAGAGGGCAGGGGAGAATGAAGATTTGCTGGACATGGATGGATGGAGGGGAGGGAAGACAGGAAGGAGATGCACATGGATGGAAGGGATGGAAGAGAGGAGAAATGCTAGACATGGATGGAGTGAAGGGCAGGGAAGAGAGGAGACATGTTGGACAAGGATGGAGGGAAGGAAAGCAACACCAGACTTTGTGGAGGGGGAGAGGGAGGGAAAGTGACACCGGACCTTGGAGGGTAGGAAGAAGGGAGGGAGAGTGACACGACCTTGCAAGGGGGAAGAGGAAGGAAAGGCATGGGGTATAGGGCCTTGGAAGCAAGGGAATGAAAGCGAGAAACGGATGGAGCTGGGGATTGATAGGGTGATGAGATCCAGTGGAGGGTAGATGAGGGCTAATAGGATGGGAATGAGGGCTAAGGAAGTGGGTGAAAAAAGGTAGGGGTTTAGGAGGCTGGATATTAAGTGAGAGACAGGGAGCAATGGTAAAAGCTAGTAGGTAGATGAGAAGTGAAACGGAGACTAAGGTGAGAGAAAGGGGGATAAACACAAATAAAGGGGGGGGGGGACATGAAATGAAAGGTCACTGCCAGACAGATGTAGAGAAGGAAAGGACAAAGCCAAGAGGAGAAGAAATGGAAACGCCAACGTGGAAAAGAATTTAGAGAAGACGGACACATGGAAAGTGGAAAAGAGACTGGGACCAGCCCAATTAGAGAAATAAAGTGCTCGGACAACAAAGGCAGAAAAGAAATATTTTTATTTAATACTTTTAAGGACTGAGATGTGCATGCTTTGTGAAATGTACGTCTTTTCTATTTTTGTATTTTGCAGAGTGCAGGAGAAAATACATTTCTGTTTCTCTTTTACCAGTGTTTACCTGGATTTCTTGAGGGAGATCTCTATTTCAGTTTTTCTGTGGTTCCCTGTTTTGTATAGTGAGAAAAGAATTAAATGTGCTTGGAGTTGTAGAATGATTAGAAAAAATAGTGCTCATTATTGCTTGTTATGTGAATGAATATTCCATCACTGTTTCATTATTGCTTGCCAGACCAGTCCAGTATTATTACATTTTAAGGGCATTTGTTTTAATTCGTGTATGCAGTCCTTACATGCACATGATTTTGTTTTTTAAACCCAAAGGGAAGTGTGGTTAAACAGCGAGGCTTCTGTGGATAGGGACAGAGTTCACGGGGATGGGGTGGGGACAGAGTTTGCGGGGACGGGGACAAACTTTGTCCCCGCGTCATTCTCTACCTGGAAGGTCATTTTCATGATGGCTATTACTTAAGCTCATAGGGTCAGTGAGCTGCAGGCCTTAGTAGTGGATGCACCTTATTCTAAGTTTCATCACAACAGAGTAGTCCTCCACCTGCACCCTAAGTTCCTGTCTAAGGTTGTGTTGGAGCTCCATCTGAACCAGTCGATTATCTTGCCAACATTCTTTCCCTGACCTCATGCCCATCTTGGTGAGAGCACCTTGCACACCTTGGACTGCAAGTGAGCATTGGTCTTTTACTTGGAGCAGACTAAGCACCACAGACAGTCCACCCAAAGTTTCTTTTGATCACAACAGGCTGGAGGTCACCATCTGGAAATGCAATATTTGCAATTGGCTGGCATATTGCATTTCTTTCACTTATGCCCAGGCTGGGCTGACTCTTGAGGGTCATGTCAAGGCTCACAATGTCAGAGCTATGGTTATTTCGGTAGCCCACTTGCAGTCGGCCTCCATTGAAGAAATTTGTAAGGCTGCAACATGGTCTTCAGTCCACACATTCACATCTCATTACTGCCTTGAGCAGGATACCCAGTTGGTTTGGACAGACAGTACTGCAGAATCTGTTTGGGGTCTAGCATCCAATTTCACCCTCCTAGGCCCATTTTGTTCTGTTCCAGGCTGCACTCTCAGACAGTTTGTATATAGTTTCAGGTTGATCTGTGTTTTGTCCTCACCATTGTGAGGCCGAGTTGACCATCAGTTGATGTTTTTGAGAATTATTGGCCTGCTTGTCATCTGAGAAAGAGAAGATACTTACCTGTAGCAGGTATTCTCCGAGGACAGCAGGCTTTATATTCTCACAAACCCTCCCACCTCCCCTGGGAGTTGTCTCCTCTTTTTTCATATTTATTTATTTGTTACATTTGTATCCCACATTTTACCACCTATTTGCAGGCTTACATAGTACTGTGAAGGCTCACATAGGCTTGCATAGTACCATGAAGGCGATTGCCAACTCCGGTAGAGAAACAAATACAAAGTGATGTTATAATCGAATAAGGTTCATGTGTTACAGTTGAATTGGGAGTCGCAGAGAAGAAGAGTTATAAGGTGTTCATTACGAGCTTTGGTTATGTTGTGTTGCATGGTTCGGACACTTAAGTTGGGTCGGTAAGGTATGCCTTTTCGAACAGGTAGGTCTTTAGTGATTTCCGGAAGTTAAGGTGGTCGTACGTTATTTTCACAGCTTTTGGTAATGCATTCCACAATTGTATGCTTATGGGGGGAAAGCCGACAGTCACTCAAAAGTGCATGGTTCGGGAAAAGGTATCTTGCAAAGATACCTCACAAACAGGGAAGATAGGGTTTCTGGATAGTGAGGTTGCACAACAGACCGTGGTAGGCCAGGTGCCCTTAAATATAACTAAAGATCAGACAAAAGATGTCAAATCAATAGTGTCAGGTACTAAGCATCATGCAAATAGGAACAACAAACATACTCTGAAATGTCTATATGCAAATGCTAGGAGTCTAAAAAAATAAGATGGGAGAGTTGGAATATATTGCACTAAATGAAAAATTGGATATAATAGGCATTACTGAGACCTGGTGGAAGGAGGATAACCAGTGGGACACTGTCATACCGGGGTACAAAGTATATCGTAGTGATAGGGTGGACCGGACTGGTGGAGGGGTAGCATTGAATATTAACGAGAGCCTTGACTCAGATAGATTACAAATTCAGCAGGACACAAATCACACCTTTGAATCATTGTGGGTTGAAATTCCATGTATCAAAGGGAAAAAACGGTGATAGGAGTGTACTACCGTCCACCTCGCCAGAATGAGCAGGTAGACGCAGAAATGATAAAAGAAATCAGAGACGCGAATAAAATGGGCAATGTGATAATAATGGGTGACTTCAATTATCCAAATATAGACTGGGTAAATGTAACATCGGGACACGCTAGAGAGGTACAATTCCTTGATGAAATCAAGGACAGCTTTATGGAGCAACTGGTGCAGGAACCGACGAGAGAAGGAAAAATTCTAGACTTGGTCCTTAGTGGAGCGCATGATCTGGTGAGGGACGTTATGGTACTGGGGCCGCTTGATAACAGTGATCATAATATGATCAGTTTTGATATCGACCTTGAAGTAACTGTACACAGAAAGTCAAATACGTTAGCGTTTAACTTTAAAAAAGGAGACTGTGATAAAATGAGAAGAACGGTAAAAAAAAAACTTAAGGGGGCAACTGAGAGAGTAAAAAACTGTACAACAGGCATGGACGCTGTCCAAAAATACCATCCTGGAGGCCCAGGCCATACATATTCCGCAAATTAGAAAAGAAAGACGGAAGTCCAAAAGACAGCCGGCCTGGTTGAAAAGTGAGGTGAAGGAAGCTATTAGGGCTAAAAGAAACGCCTTCAGAAAATGGAAGAAGGAACCATCTGAAAATAACAAGAAGCAGCATAAGGAGTGTCAAAGCAAATGCAAGGCGCAGATAAAGAAGGCCAAGAGGGATTACGAAAAAAGATAGCATTAGAGGCAAAAAAAACATAGTAAAAAATTTTTTCGGTATATTAAAAGCAGGAAGCCGGCAAAAGAATCAGTTGGGCCGCTGGATGACCGAGGGGTAAAAGGGGCGATCAAGGAAGACAAAGACGTAGCGGAGAGACTGAATGAATTCTTTGCTTCGGTCTTCACCGAGGAAGATTTGGGTGGGATACCGGTGTTGGAAATGGTATTTCAAGCGGACGAGTCGGAGAAACTTACTGACTTCACGGTAAACCTGGAGGACGTAATGGGGTAGTTCAGCAAATTGAAGAGTAGCAAATCTCCTGGACCGGATGGTATTCATCCTAGAGTACTGATAGAACTGAAAAATGAGCTTGCGGAGCTACTGCTAGTGATATGCAACTTATCCTTAAAATCGAGCGTGGTACCGGAAGATTGGAGGGTGGCCAATGTAACGCCCATTTTTTAAAAAGGCTCCAGGGGAGATCCGGGAAATTATAGACCGGTGAGTCTGACGTCGGTGCCAGGGAAAATGGTAGAGGCTATTATTAAAAACAAAATTACAGAGCACATCTGAGGACATGGATTACTGAGACCGAGTCAGCACGGCTTTTGTGTGGGGAAATCTTGCCTGACCAATTTACTTCAATTCTTTGAAGGAGTAAACAAACATGTGGACAAAGGAGGGCCGGTTGATATTGTGTATCTGGATTTTCAAAAGGCGTTTGACAAGGTACCTCATGAAAGGCTACAGAGGAAATTGGAGGGTCATGGGATAGGAGGAAATGTCCTATTGTGGATTAAAAACTGGTTGAAGGATAGGAAACAGAGAGTGGGGTTAAATGGGCAGTATTCACAATGGAGAAGGGTAGTTAGTGGGGTTCCTCAGAGGTCTGTGCTAGGACCGCTGCTTTTTAATATATTTATAAATGATTTAGAGATGGGAGTAACTAGCGAGGTAATGAAATTTGCTGATGACACAAAGTTATTCAAAGTCGTTAAATTGAGACAGGATTGTGAAAAATTACAAGAGGAACTTACGAGACTGGGAGACTGGGCGGCTAAATGGCAGATGACGTTTAATGTGGACAAGTGCAAGGTGATGCATGTGGGAAAAAAGAACCCGAATTATAGCTACGTCATGCAAGGTTCCACGTTAGGAGTCAAGGACCAAGAAAGGGATCTGGGTGTCGTCGATAATACACTGAAACTTCTGCTCAGTGTGCTGCTGCGGCTAGGAAAGCGAATAGAATGTTGGGTATTATTAGGAAAGGTATGGAAAACAGGTGTGAGGATGTTATAATGCCGTTGTATCGCTCCATGGTGCGACCGCACCTTGAGTATTGTGTTCAATTCTGGTCACCGCATCTCAAGAAAGATATAGTAGAATTGGAAAAGGTGCAGCGAAGGGCAACTAAAATGATAGCGGGGATGGGACGACTTCCCTATGAAGAAAGACTAAGGAGGCTAGGGCTATACAGCTTGGAGAAGAGACGGCTGAGGGGAGACATGATAGAGGTATATAAAATAATGAGTGGAGTGGAACAGGTGGATGTGAAGCATCTGTTCACGCTTTCCAAAAATACTAGGACTAGGGGGCATGCAATGAAACTACAGTGTAGTAAATTTAAAACAAATCGGAGAAAATTTTTCTTCACCCAACGTGTAATTAAACTCTGGAATTCGTTGCCGGAGAAAGTGGTGAAGGCGGTTAGCTTAGCAGAGTTTAAAAAGGGGTTGGACGGTTTCCTAAAGGACAAGTCCATAAACCGCTACTAAATGGACTTGGAAAACTCCACAATTCCAGGAATAACATGTATAGAATGTTTGTACGTTTGAGAAGCTTGCCAGGTGCCCTTGGCCTGGATTGGCCGCTGTCATGGACAGGATGCTGGGCTTGATGGACCTTGGTCTTTTCCCATTGTGGCATTACTTATGTACTTATGTAGGAGAAGCTGATATGCTATAATATTGGACTAGAGGTCCCATGCTGTCACGGTGGCGGGAAGGCACTCGTGCATGAGCAGTGGTGCAACTTGCTCGCTTCACAAATCTCTGTTAAGCTTGACATAAACTCTGGACTAGGCAATTTGAGTTGCGTTTAACCACATGAGAGAATATAAGGCCTTCTGTCCTTGGAGAATACCTGCTACAGGTAAGTATTGTTGCTTTATTGCTGGCTGCATTCTGGGGTTATACAGTGATGTGAAAATTTCCCTTATTACTGTATGTATATCACACTGAATGGTTCCTGGTGTTGATAAAGGGACCTGAGTAAACACACAACAGTTTTTAATTTGTTATGTCATTTAAGGAAAAAAAGTTATCCAACATCCATATCATCCATGTGATAAAGTAACTGGCCCCATAGCACAACAGTTTCCTTCTATTTCAATGTGTTTACCCAGTTTCTCTTTGTATAATATTACATTTTGTTTAAAGATCAGAAACCACTCAGTGTGACATATTTGCCAATAATAGGGGAACTCAGGAGGGGGCAAAATCTTTTCTTTTTTTTTTTTTTTACATCATTGAATGTACTATTGTTTCACACCTTTATTGCATTTTTTTCTATGTTTAAACTGCTGCTTTAATAAGTAGTTTGTTGTATATCACTTTGAGTGGTCCATAACTAAGCACAAGTAAATAAATTCCAGTTGCTCCAAATCTAGTTCCTAGATTTTGGGGCTGATTCCTAGATTCTAAGAAAATTTGTCGAGGCCAGATATAGACAGTTATTAAGAACAAAGGACATTGCTGTAAATACTTGTATCTAGTAGAAGATGTCTGAAGACAAAGACTTTAGATGCTAAATATAACATAGCTTTAAAATCTGATTTGTTTCATGTGTATGTGGTTAAATATCAGTCATAAATAATGAAATTGGTGGTGGTCACAAAGCTTTGGCCATATGTATATATTTGTTTCATGCTTAGAATCTGTTTGCAGCCAAGAATGGATTGCCTATCACAATCAGGTCAGTGAATTCAAATACCAGACCAATAAAGGAGCAGAATCAACATCTCTGGTCCAGGTATTGCCTCTTTTATACCCCACTATATAGGTCGTATTAACCTCATCTTCTGGCGACAGATTCCACAGCTGAAATCATGGTGCATGAAAAAAAATATTTTCTATGATTTGTTATCAATCTGTTAGTTGTTAGTAATGCGGAGCATCCTATTGTTTTACTCCACCCCAATGATTGCTTTATAAACTTCTGTCGTATCCCCTCTCAGTTGTCCTAAACTGAAGTACCCTAATCTTTTCAGCCTAAGGGTGGTATTTCACCCCATACATTATATTTCTACTCCCTCTATATCCCTTTGAGATGAGGCAACCGTAACTGCACACAGTACTCAAAATTTAGGGGCCCTTTTACTAAAGCTTACCACACACTAATGAACATTAGCATGTGCTAAATGCGCGTCCTATTTTATGATTATGGACCACATGGCTCTTAACACGCACAAATGTCTGTTAGCATGTGCTAAACTTTAGTAATGGGGCTCCTTAGTCACACTATAGACCTATACAGAGGCACAAAGATATTTTTAGTGTTTTTCTCCATTTCATGTTGAATAAACTCTGACATTATAGGACCCTTTTAATAAAGTGTGGTAATATCTGGTTTAGCCCAGATTTAATGCAGCATTTATGGGGAGGGGGGTTAAACATATGTTTATGCAGATCATGTTCTGATGTTGTCATTAGTGCATGGCACCTGCCTAGAGTTAACAAGAACCATTCACCTCCTCCTATTCAGAAGACAGTAGGTGCTCCCACGTTAATGCTGAGCTATCCAGTTAGCGTGTGCTAATCATAACATGCTAGCTGGATAACATGGGAGTGCCCACTCTCTGCCCATGACACACCCCTCCAAAATATTTAAAAAATAAGTTAACACTTTAATGCAATTTTCAGTAGCCAGTTCTTGCATGCTAACTCCGCATTAAGGGCTTAGTGCCTTTTGGTAAAAGGCCCCTATATTTTCCTCTGTTGGGACCCACAGCGCAATGAGCTGAAAATTTCAGCATATTGCTCCTAATGGCTCCAGTACAGATCCTTGGACACTCCACTATCAATCTTTTTCCAACTGGAAAACTGACTATTTAGTCCTACTCTCCTTTTCTTGTCATAATGGGGCTCATTTTCTAAGTTACATAGGTTGATGTAACTTTGTAAGTGTAAGTGCTTTGAAAATACTCAGTTTTGTGTGTCTAAGAGGCCCTTTTACAAAGGTGCAGGAGGGCCTATGCACAGCGCATGCCAAATCAGCATTACCGCCTGGCTAGCGCGTCAGCCAGGCGGTAATTCCAAATTTGTCATGCACTGAATCCCACAGAAGAAAATAATTTTCTACTGTGGGCTGCTTACCTGGCAATAAACAGCAGTTCACGTTCTCCATGCTTACCGTGTGGGTAGCGCGTAAGACCTTACCACTAGGTCAATGTGTGGCGGTAAGACCTCAGACCAAGAATGAACATGCACATGTCCATTTTCTGGACCCTTAAAAAAAGGCCCTTTTGACTAGACCCAGTAAAAAAATGGCCCAGCAAGCACCCAAAAGATGTGCTCGCACTACCGCAGGCCACTTTTTACCGTGGTTCAGTAAAAGAGTCCCTTAGCCACTTAATCCACAAGAGGGCAGTGCCTGCTCTTCTTTCTCAGAGATGCTTAATACAACGTTTGACAGGGAGCTAAACCAGTATGTAACCATGAAGAGACTCAAAATTCTAGTTCCAACTGTCAATTCAATTCAAGTTAAACGGAGTGGAGGAGTAACCTAGAGGTTAGAGCACAAGTCTTGCTATCCAGAAGTGGTTGGTTCAAATCACACTGCTGCTCCTTGTGATCTTGGGTAAGTCACTTAACCCTCCATTGCCACAGCTACAAAATTAGATTGTGAGCCCTCTAGGGACAGAGACATATAAATAAATAAAGTTAGGTCTTATTAGGGTTCAGTGCTGTTTACAAAGATTAAATAATCTAAAAAAAATAAATAAATAAATAAACCTTTACAACTGAGATGCAATTGGATTAGATTTATTGCCCCTGCAGATATGAGTGTTATTAATTCAGCACCCTCAGACATCAGGGGCTAGTGAATTCAGCCACATGGGCTTGCTGGTGATAGTTGTAATAATACTTATGTGGTGAAACCGCAATACACATTTAGAGGTTTGAAGAAGGCTCGGAACAGAACGATTACAAAGGTATGGGACTCAAATGATTTCTTTATTGCCTGAGGAGTCTCTGCCTTTTCAACTGCCTTTTCAGAATTAAAATATAATGTATCAACTGGCTTACCTTTATTCACATGTTTGTTTACATGTTCAAAATATCTAATAAACTGGTAAGGCAAGACTTTGCTTAGTTAAATCCATGCCGACTCATTCCCATTACTCAGTATCTATCCATCTATCAGTGATTCCCAAACTGGTTTTCAGGATCTTCACAATGAATATTCATGAGCGAGAGTCGCATGCATCTTTTCTACAGTGTGCAAACCCTGAATATTCATTGTGGTTAGCCTTTAAACCTGAATGGCTGGGGATTCCCCAGGACAAGTTTGGGAACCCCTGATTTATATAGCGAGAGCAATTTTCCAGTTCATACTCAGCCAGCAGCAGCGAATATATTATATTTTAATGCTGACTGCTGCCAGCCAAATTAGCAAATTAGACCTGCATATTCAATGCTGGGCCATGTCCAGGCACTAGTATTGAATATCCGGGTGAGTGGCAATACCTGGAAGTATGGAGGAAAATTCAATAAAATTTGGCACTCAATGCTATTCTATAAAGAGCACTCCAGGATGAGCATTCTTTACAGAATAACACTGAGTGCCGAATTCTGCATTCAACTTTGGGAACAAGGACTTACACCAGCTGAAACCTGATGAAAATCCTGGCACGGACGTTGGGCACGGATCTCTGCTATTCTGTAATGCCCCTGACCCGCCCATGCCTCTCCCATGACCACGTCCCCTTTTGAGTTGCATGCAATCCAATTTAGGCATTTATTGTTATAGAATAGCGTGCAGCCAGATTGGCACTCAAATCATAATTAGTGCCAATTAAGGTAAAATTATGTATCATACCTGATAATTTTCTTTCCATTAATCATAGCTGATCAATCCATAGACTGGTGGGTTGTGTCCATCTACCAGCAGGTGGAGATAGAGAGCAATCCTTTTGCTTCCCTATATGTGGTCATGTGCTGCCGGAAACTCCTCCGTATGTCGATATCCAAGCTCCATCCGCAGGACTCAGCACTTAGAGAATTACACCCACAAAGGGACACTCTGCCCAGCTCACCACTGCCGAAACGGGGGAGGGGAATTAACTCAGCTCATCCCCGCGGAGCGGGGGAGGGACACCACCCCGCCGATGCGGGGGGATCTGGCTTATCCTGCAACCGCAACCGCGGGAGGAGCTGACTGACCCTAACACCGCCGAAGCGGGAGGGGTACAAAGCTGCCCTACAGCCGCACGAAGCGGGAGGGAGCGCCGGCAGAATTTATGTCTCAATCCAGCCCCGTAAAACGGAGGGGAGAGGAATGCAGCAGCTCACTGTAACACAAACTTGTCTCAACTCTTGAAGAATCCAATTGAAAAAACTTGAACACGAAGTCCTCCTGAACAGGAACTGAAGACTAAACTTGAATCTGAAATGCAACCAGAATATAAACAGTACAGATATCTGGGAGGGGCTATGGATTGATCAGCTATGATTAATGGAAAGAAAATTATCAGGTATGATACATAATTTTACCTTCCATATCATCATGCTGATCAATCCATAGACTGGTGGGATGTACCGAAGCAGTACTCACCCAGGGCAGGACATTGAAATCCCTGACCGCAACACTGAAGCTCCAAACCGGGCCTCCGCCCGAGCAGCCACAGTCAAGCGGTAATGCCTGGAGAAGGTATGGGCCGATGCCCAAGTTGCCGCCTTGCAAATCTCTTCCAAGGAGACGGACCCGGCCTCTGCCATCGAGGCCGCCTGAGCTCTAGTGGAGTGAGCCTTCAGCTGGATAGGCGGCACCTTCCCCGCGGCCATATAAGCCGCTGCAATGGCTTCCTTGACCCATCTTGCCACTGTAGGCTTAGCAGCCTGCAGACCCTTACGAGGACCTGCAAACAGGACAAACAGATGATCCGATTTCCGGAAATCATTGGTCACTTCCAAGTATCTGATGATGACTCGTCTCACATCCAGATATTTGAGAGCAGAGTATTCCTCTGGGTAGTCCTCCCTACGAAAGGAAGGGAGACAGAGCTGCTGATTCACATGGAAGCGAGAAACAATCTTGGGCAGGAAGGAAGGCACTGTGCGAATAGTCACTCCTGCCTCAGTGAACTGCAGAAAAGGCTCTCGACATGAGAGTGCCTGGAGCTCGGAAACTCTTCTGGCTGAAGTGATAGCCACCAAAAAGACTGCTTTCAACGTCAGGTCTTTCAGAGATGCCCTTGACAAGGGTTCAAAAGGCGGCTTCTGCAAGGCTCTTAGCACCAGGTTGAGATTCCACGCAGGCACCACTGAGTGCAGAGGAGGGCGCAGGTGATTAACTCCCTTGAGAAAACGTACCACATCTGGCTGCGAAGCCAGGGAAGCACCCTTCAGGCGGCCCCTGAAGCAAGCCAGAGCCGCTACCTGGACTTTAAGGGAACTGAGCGACAGGCCTTTCTCCAGACCTTCTTGCAGGAACGCCAGCACTGAAGAAATTGGAGCAGTGAAGGGAGAAAGTGAGCCTGCTTCACACCACGCTGCAAAGGTACGCCAAACCCTGGCGTAAGCAGTAGAAGTAGAGCGCTTCCTCGCTCTCAGCATAGTGGCGATGACCTTGTCTGAGAAGCCCTTCTTCCTCAGACGCTGCCGCTCAATAGCCAGGCTGTAAGACCAAAGGGGGAGGGATCCTCCATCACCACGGGACCCTGATGCAACAGGCCCTGCTCCACTGGCAGCCGCAGAGGGTCGTCTACTGAGAGCCTGATCAAGTCCGCATACCAGGGACGTCTGGGCCAGTCCGGACCCACCAGGATTAACCGGCCCGGATGCTTTGCCACCCGGTCTAGTACCCTGCCCAACATGGGCCAGGGCGGGAACACATAGAGAAGCTCTTGTGTCGGCCACTGTTGGAGAAGAGCATCTACTCCCAGAGATCGAGGGTCCCGTCCTCTGCTGAAAAAGCGCGGCACTTGGCAATTGGCCGATGACGCCATCAGATCTAGGCTCGGCTGGCCCCAGCGCTTCGTGATGTCCAAGAACGCCTGAGCCGATAACTGCCACTCTCCGGGATCCAAGGTATGGCGACTGAGAAAGTCCGCCTTGACATTCATGACTCCGGGAATGTGGGCAGCTGACAGCTGTTCCAGGTTCGCTTCCGCCCACTGGCATAGATTCATGGCTTCCTTGGCTAGAGGGGCGCTCTTGGTACCTCCCTGGCGGTTGACATAGGCCACAGCCGTGGCATTGTCCGACAGGACCCGTACTGGCTTCAACGCCAGTGCCAGGAGGAACTCCAAAAGCGCCAACCGAATGGCTCTGAGTTCCAGGAGGTTGATAGACCACTTTGCCTCTGCAGGAGACCAGAGCCCCTGCGCTGTCCTTCCCAAGCAGTGGGCTCCCCAGCCCGTCAAAGAGGCGTCCGTCGTGACGACAATCCACTCTGGGGTCACAAGAGGCATCCCTGAGACAACTTGTCTGTCTTCAGCCACCAGCTCAGCGCCTTGCGCATTGCTGGGTCCAAGGGAAGGCGCACAGCATAATCCTCCGACACCGGAGTCCAGCGCTGCAGCAGAGAGTGTTGTAGTGGTCTCATATGAGCCCTGGCCCAGGGCACTACTTCCATCGTGGCCGTCATAGAGCCCAACAGCTGCACATAGTCCCAAGCCCAAAGCGGAGAGGCTACTAGGAACTGGTCCACCTGAGCCTGAAGTTTGACAATCCGATTGTCCGGCAGGAACACTCTGCCCACTTGGGTGTCGAATCGAACTCCCAGATACTCCAGGGACTGAGTCGGGCGCAGCTGGCTTTTCTCCCAGTTGATGATCCACCCCAGGGAGCTCAAAAGAGCAATCACCCGGTCCACAGCTTTGCCGCACTCTGCATAAGAGGGGGCTCGGATCAACCAGACGTCCAGATAAGGATGGATTTGTACTCCTTCCTTTCGCAGGAAGGCCGCGATGACCACCATTACTTTGGAGAAGGTCCGCGGAGCAGTAGCCAACCCGAACGGGAGGGCTCTGAACTGGAAGTGTCGACCCAGGACTGCAAAACGCAGAAAGCGTTGATGAGGAGGCCAGATGGGAATATGCAAGTACGCTTCCTTGATGTCCAAGGATGCCAGGAACTCCCCTGCCTTCACTGCCGCTACAACAGAGCGGAGAGTCTCCATGCGAAAGTGCCGAACTTTCAAGGCCCGATTGACCCCTTTGAGGTCGAGGATAACCCATACAGAACCTCCTTTCTTTGGTACCACAAAGTAAATGGAGTAACGTCCCTTGCCAAGCTGATTTTCTGGCACCGGAACGACCGCACCCAGGCGGATCAGATTGTCCAAGGTCTGCTGCACTGCCACAGCTTTGACCGGAGACTTGCAGGGAGAGAGTACAAACCCGTCTCTTAAGGGTCGGCAGAACTCTAACTTGTAGCCGTCTCTGATGACTTCCAGCACCCAAGCGTCTGAAGTTACCCTGGTCCACTCGCCCAGAAACGAGGACAGGCGTCCTCCAATCTGCACTGGGCCATGGACCAGGACCCCGTCATTGGGTACGAGACCCTGGGGGAGGACCGGAGGGCGCACCTCCGGGACGGCGGTCTCTGCGAAAGGAATGCTGCTTGGGGGAGAAATTCCTCTTGAAGGAAGAGGGGGCAGAGGAGTCCGACTTGCCCGGGCGGTACCGACGGGCTTCCTGAAACCGTCCTCTGGAGATACCGGGGCGAGCACTGGCCCGAGCCCTGACCTCTGGTAACCTCTTGCCCTTAGACGTGCCGAGATCGGTCACAATTTTGTCCAGCTCGACCCCAAAGAGCAGCTTGCCTTTAAAAGGCAACTTAGCCAGGCGGGACTTAGAGGCGTGGTCAGCAGACCAATGTTTCAGCCAAAGCCACCGCCGCGCAGAGACTGTCTGAGCCATACCTTTAGCCGAGGCTCTCAAGACATCATACAGTAAGTCTGCCAAATAAGCCAAGCCCGACTCCAGGGCCGGCCAATCAGCCCTCAAGGAAGGATCCGAGGGGTAAGCCCGCTGCACAATCGTCAGGCACGCCCTGGCCACATAGGAGCCGCAAACTGAGGCCTGCAAACTTAAGGCAGCCGCCTCGAAGGACGACCTTAAGGCCGCCTCCAATCTTCTGTCTTGGGCGTCCTTTAGGGCCGTGCCACCTTCCACCGGCAACGCCGTTTTCTTAGTCACCGCAGTGATTAAAGAATCCACGGTAGGCCAAAGAAAGGCCTCCCGTTCACTTTCAGGCAAAGGATAGAGGCGGGACATAGCCCTAGCCACTTTGAGGCTCGCTTCCGGGACATCCCATTGAGCCGAAATTAAGGTGTGCATGGCATCATGCACGTGGAAGGTTCTAGGCGGGCGCTTCGTCCCCAGCATAATGGCGGAGCCAACAGGGGCTGAGGGAGAGACGTCCTCTGGAGAGGAAATCTTCAAAATGCTCATGGCCTGCACTAACAGGTTGGGCAAATCCTCTGAGCGAAAGATCCGCGCTGCAGAGGGGTCATTGGTTTCATCCGAGCGGGAATCCGTCTCCTCCAAGGAATCCCCAAAGGACCGTTGGGAGAACTCAGATACGCTGCCCTCATCTACATCAGAGGAAACAGAGTCCTCTAAGGCCTGGGAATCCACCCGAGGGCATTTACTTCCGGGGGCCTCAACCCCTTTATCGGACAAGGGAGAAGGGGCAGCGTTTTGCATAAGGAAGGCCTGATGCAGCAGCAAAATAAACTCGGGGGAGAAACCCCCCAGACTGTGCACTTCAGCAGCCTGGGCCACAGCCCTAGACGCACCCTCAACCGGCGCTCGCAAGAGTGGGGGAGAAACATGCTGCGCATCCAAGATGGCGTCCGGCGCGACACTCCGCGAAGGAGCCGCGCGGGAAGAACGGCGCTTAACTTTAGCCGCTTTTTTGCCGTCACCCAAATCAAGGGCGGCCATGGCATTAACGTCTCCCAGCTCAAGGGCGGCCCAAGAAGAAGCTATCCGAGCAGAGTGGCTGGCCAAGATGGTGGAGGCGAGCAGCGGGGGATGGGCGTTTATGGCGGGAAAAACCGCCGCACCGGAGGAAGACCCGGGACACTGACCGGCCTCCGAACTGACACCCAACAAGGGCGAATCAGACTTTAAGATCCCCGCTAGAAGCGCACACGCGGTCCGGGGAGCGATTCTTCACGCCCTCGCCCTCCGACACCATAGGCTACGTGGAGATCGATCGGGGAACCCCCTGCCCGCTATAAAAAGGTAAAAATTACCTGCTTCTCGCTCCGAGCTGTAACGACCTGGTGTCCCAGTGAGTAGCTGCAATAAACGTTTAAATAAACGTCGAAATAAACGCCTTTAAGGACGTCCAAAATTTTTTTTTTTTTTTTTTTTAATGGAGCCAGCGGGAGGGGGGAGAAAAGGAGGGACCTGGCGCCACCAGGTTTGCACTTGCTCAAGAAGAGCCCTCAACCCCAGGTACTCAACAAAACCTAAAAATTAGGCTTGGAGACCTAGCCAGAGCTGCTGCTGTGTGTGACCACCACCTGCTGAGATAGAGAACATACTGGGGAGTTTCCGGCAGCACATGACCACATATAGGGAGGCAAAAGGATTGCTCTCTATCTCCACCTGCTGGTAGATGGACACAACCCACCAGTCTATGGATTGATCAGCATGATGATATGGAACTAATTATTTTGGGTCATAGGTGCCGACTCTGTGGGTGCTCGAGCACCCCCAATATTCCACCCACCGGAAGTTCGTTCACCCACTGGAAGTTCGTTCCCTCCCTCCTCCTTTCGAGTTCCAGGCCCCCTCCCTCCGAATTTTAAAGGTCATCTATTCTACCTTGTCGGGGTTAGGGCGGCAGCAGCGGTAAAAAGCATGTAGGCTCGGCTCAGTGCTTAGTTCAGTTTTCTCTTCTCTCGCTCTCAGCTCTGGTCCTGCCCTCATTTCCTGTTTCCACAAGGGCGGGGCCAGAGCTGAGAGAGAGAGAAAGGAAAACTGAACTAAGCACTGAGCCGAGCCTGCATGCTTTTTACCGCTGCTGCCGCCCTAACCCCGACAAGGTAAGATAGATGACTTTTAAAATTTGGAGAGAGGGGGCCTGGAACTCGAAGGGAGGGAGGGAGGATGGGCGGACGACGATCCTGGAACTGGGAGAGAGGGAGGGGCCCTGGAACTGGGAGGGAGGGAGGGACCCTGGAACAGGGGGAGGGAGGGGGGCCCTGGAACTCGGGGGGGGGGGGAGGGAAAGGAGAGAGAGAGGGGAGGGGGACCCTGGAACTCAGAGGGAGGGGGGATCCTGGAACAGGGGGAGGGAGGGGGGCCCTGGAACTCGGGGGGGGAGGGAAAGGAGAGAGAGAGGGGAGGGGGGCCTGGAAATCGGAGGGAGGGGGGACGAGGGACAGGGGGGATAGAGAGGGGATGAGGGGGAGGGGGATGAGGGGGAGGGGGGAATGCGCCACCTGTAAAAAAATAAAAATAAAAAAATTCAGCACCCCTAATCATTTTGAAAAGTTGACTCTTATGTTCTGGGTGACCTCATAGAATCCAGAGATACGCATGTACAGCTGGTACTTGGTGCCGTTCTCTTATAGCTAAATGGAGCAAAGTTAGTTAAACGCTCCTACTTGCCTGGTTCAGCTTTGTGGGCATTGGCACTGGTTAAATGTTTCTGAATATCCCTTTCCAGCCCACTCAGCATGACTTCTGCCTGGTTAAATCCTTTTGAACATTGGGGCCTTTGTTTTTAATACAGCTTCTACAATTTTGCCCGGCTCCAAAATCAGCATACCAGTCTATAATTTATCAGATCACCACTGGAGCCTTGTAAAAAAAATTATCTTTATGAATTATACAATACACCAAACTTCTACAGTAACACACTGTAGATTCAAATCACCTTTACAAGAAATAAAAAAAAAAACAAAAAGAAGAAAATATATAAATCGTTAGCATATCTCAAGTCCACCACTATGAGAGAACCAAAACTCAGAAAATTAAGAAGAAAAGGATTATCTAAGAACATAAGCATTGCCATGCTGGAACAGATCGAAGGTTAATCAAGCCCAGCATCCTGTTTCCAACAGCAGCCAATCCAGGTTACAAGTACCTGGCAAGATCCCACAACAGTATAATACATTTTATACTGCTTATCTTAGAAATAAGCAGTGGATTTTTCCCAAGTCCATCTTAATAATGGCTTATGGACTTTTCTTTTAGGAAGTTATCCAAATCTTTTTAAAACCTTGAAAGCTAACTGCTTTTTCCACATTCTCTGGCAACAAATTCCACAGTTTAAATACATGCTGAGTGAAGAAATATTTTCTCCGATTTGTTTTAAATTTACTACTTTGAAGCATCATTGTATGTCCCCTAGTCCTAGTATTTTTAGAATGAATAAACAAGCGATTCACATCTACCTGTTGTACTCCACTCATTACTTAATAGACCTGTATCATATCTCCCCTCAGCCGTCTTTTCTCTGAGCTGAACAACCCTAGCCACCCCATCTCCTTTATCATTTTTGTCGCCCTTCTCTGTACCTTTTCTAATTCCACTATATACCTTTTATTGAGATGCGGTGACCAGAATTGTGCGGTCGCCCCATGGAGCAGTACAAAGGCATTATAACGTCCTCAATTTTGTTTTCCACTCTTTTCCTAATAATGCCTAACATTCTATTTGCTTTCTTAGCCACTGCGGTACACTGAGCAGAGGGTTTCAACATATCATCAACGAAGATACCTAGATCCCTTTCCTGGTCAGTGACTCTTAATGTGGAACCTTGCATCACGTAGCCAAACTCTATCAATTCAGGTGGCCAGGGCCGGTCTTAGCAATTACGGGGCCCTGTGCAGTCCAGTTCAGTGGTGGCCCTGCCTGCACCTGCCCGCACCTCCCCCCACCTGTGCCCACCACCATAAGCCATAATTTATCAGTTAAAAAAAGGTTTAGATCTCTTGGAATCCCACCTCACCCCATACCTTGATATGCATCCACCATGTTTTAGCTATAGAAATGATAAGTAGTAGTAGTAGAGAGCGGCAGACAGCAGCAGCAGCAGCAATTTTCATATCCCGCCAGCTGCTGAGTCCAGAGTCTCCTCGCTGCTGCATCCCACCCTTGCGGAAGCAGGAAGTGATATCAGAAGGGGGTGGGATGCAGCTGCGAGGAGGCTCTGGGCTCTGCAGCTGACAGATATGAAAATTGCTGCCACTGTCTGATACTCTCTACTGAAATGTGGATGCACATTAAGGTACAGAACAGGGAGGTGTTCTGAGACAGACAGACAGACATGCCAGTGATGTGGGGCCCCTAGGAGCGTGAGGCCCTGTGCGACTGCCCCTGTCGCTCCTGCCTAACACTGGCCCTGCAGGTGGCAACTGAAAGCACATTTTCAGGATTTATATGTATTCACAGTGGACACTATTTATCTTAAGTGGAGTCCACAGTCAAGAATCATATGGCCCTCTTATTAATGAAAGTCACTAATCCCCTCATTCTATACCTTGGTGCATACATTTACAAGTTATAGAATACTAGCACTTACAAGTGTAACTATAACAGCCATGTGCGTAAGTGCTAATCGAATGTTAAGCAGTGTTCTATAACTTTAGTGTGTGACTTGCTTAGCACATAAATGGCCACTGCAGCTCTGCTGACTTTGTGCGTGGACAACCCGCTCTCTCTTGACGACGTTCTCCTCATCTCCTCTCTGCGTCTCCAAGCAGCACTGTTGGGGCGGAGCCAGACCCAAGGGTCCTCCTCAGGCATGGGTACGGCGCCGGGCCGCTGTGTGGTGGTGTAGGCTGCAGCCATCTGTTCAGTGTTTTGACTTGGAGCCGCGGCTTCAGCTGTGTGAGCTGAGCTCCTCTCAGTCTGCTGCTGGCTGTGGTGGGGTAAGGGACCGCGCGCGCCGTGCTGGCTGGGTTGACTGTGTGTGTGGGCCGGGGATGGAAATTGGAAGGGTTTCGCCTCTGCGGCACTAGCTGTTTCGTCTAATATCTCAGTCCGGGGGGGGGGGGGGGTGTTACAGAAGGCGATCGATGGACAGTCTTAATCTTCTTTGCCCATGCAACAGGAAAACGGGGAAGAGGAAAGAGAGAGAGAGAGAGAGACACACACACACATACTCATACATACACCCTTCTTCTGCCTATAAAATAAAAAAGGGAAAGGGTGGACTGGAGAGAGAAACAACACTCTGTGACAAGGCTACATCCCCGAGGTATAGAGTGAAGCAGCAAAACCATGAACTACATATCCCAGAATGCATTTCCAGTCCTAGCAGTGAGATCCCAGGGGATAGGCAAGCTGGCCATATACCGTCTCTGACCACAAGAGGGAGGGTGAATGAAGGAGCCAGTTCCCGGGACCAGCAATCAGTATATCATGGTGCCCACCTGTAATAGGGAGGGGTGGGCTGAGAAGCAGGAGGAGGATTGGATGGAAGAGGGAATTAATCAGCCTGAGCAGGGGAAGGAGGCAGAATGGAATGGGAGCTTGGGAGCTGAGGAAGGCAGCCCCTGAAGGTTTGGAAACCTACATGGTTTTGGAATTTATTTTGGTTTAAACCCTGCTTAAGTAGAGAAGCCTGTTTTTCTTTTGGTGAAACCGAGAACCTCTGAAGTTGGAAGGCTTGTTTATGAAGGAGGGCTGTCTGGTGGGAAGAGGGGTTCAGTTCAGGAGGAGAGGAGCAGTGCAGGCTGAAATACCTTGGGTTGAGGAAGTCCCAAAAGTATTGCACCTCCTGGAAGTAAAGGCTGCTTGGTGATTAACTGTCTGTCTTGAGGGGAAATCCTGCTTGTGGGACAAGTACTATTTGTTTGTTACTGGCTGGGACAAAAAAGCAGGGATTTCCAAAGGACTCTTGCATTCCCCTCAGGGAAGGGGGCAAAGTCTTTGTGTAATTGGCTGATGTACTAAGCAAGGCAGAACAGCCCGGCCTGAGAAGCAAGTCTCTGCTCTGGAGTGAAGTTTTGTTTATGAATCTGGAAAATAAAGGAATGTTTTTGAAGTATTTCCTGGTGGCAGTTTTGTGAAGTTCTGGCTATTCATGGGAGGCAGCTTCCTCCCCCATACTGGAGCAGCGGGCCCGTTTACAACTCCCAGCCTTCTTTTTTTTTTTTTTTTTTTTTTTTCCCCAACCCATTAAAAAAATAAAATAAAGGGGGTGAGGGAGGTACACACACAGCCTTTTTTTCAGCCTATAAAATAAGAAACGGGAGGGGTGGTGAGGCACACACCCACACACTCTTCTTCAGCCCATAAAATAAATTTAAAAAGGGGACATGCTGTAAATAAAATACACTGTGTGGGGAGGGCAGAGTAAAACAAAGGGGTCATTAAGAGAAGAAAGAGGGAGATTTCAGAGGGGGGAGGAGGGAAGCATGGGAGACACAGAGAGGGGGGGGGGGAGGGAAGCAAGGGGAGATGTCCAAGGAGGTTGAAGAAAACAGGAGATGGGGTGTTTTTATCTAGTCCATAGCAAAAGATTATTTAAAAAAAATAAATGCATGGTCTAAAGTTGTTCCAGTTGGATAGGCAGTGCCTTAAAAGGCGCAGGACAAAAGATTTTGTTTTTTTTTACTTATGTGATAGCTTTTTAATTTATTTGAAAGCTTCCCATATATAGATATAAATATCATGAAATAAAAATTGAACATCACTAAAACAGCTTAAAAAGTATTATAGCTGGTAGAAACCGCAGTTATAATCTCTGTATTTTGTACTCCTTTTTCTACACTGTTCTATACAATACAAATGGCAAAATTTCAGTGAGAATATTCTGTATCTTGATTTTAACTGTTCATCTTAACTGTTACTGTAATAATCTGCCTTTGGGAAGCCTCCAGCCCAACTGATAATGTTGCAGGTCTGCTATCCATAAATTCCATTTGCTATATAGTTTGAGTAGCATATTTGCAGGTTTTTCTGATGCTTCACACAGTGTCTGGAAGCGGAGGGATTTTGTGTTGCTGTTACTGAGGGAAAGGATATCCATGCATTCTATTACAATTGTACCAAGGATAGTGAAAAGAAAACTAGGCAAAGGAAAAATGGGAGAGGAGAGCAAGGCAATCGAAATAAACAGAGATGGGCATAACTCTCAGTAAAGAGCATAAATCCTTTGAATATTGAGCTCATAATTGGTACTTTATGCTGGGTTTTCTGCCTTTGAGTTCAACTTAGTTTGTTGAACTTCAGTTTTTCTCTCTGTTTTAAGAGGCATAATGCAAAACTTGTAATTTTTTGTGACTAAAGTGTCTTAAGTTTCAGTAAAAAGGTATCGGTGTATATATTTGCTTTGTATTTATTAACCTGTGTTTCTGTGCATTCAGATTCAGTACTGTACCAGCACTGCCACTAAATCCACCTCAGCATTTTTCTAACTGTACACAAATGCCAACATCTTGCCATGCTAATATAGCCTGCAAGTATAAAACTAATATTTGTTCGGTCTGTATTTGTGTTTGCACTTGGCAGTACAGTGTAAAAGGTCAGAGAAGTTCCTGTTTGGTTGTTACCTTTATAGGAGAGTCAGAGCTTAGGTACATTCCCCTTGGAAAATGTGATAATCCCAATGAGACTCTAAAGCAGCCACCAGTGTCCCCTAGGCTTGGGGTGCCTTAGCAGTGCCTTGTCTTTTCCCAGCATGTCTAGTTGCACCTTCTCTGCTGTGGGATGCTATGGCCAGTCTATCCTTCTGGCGCCTATTTTACAAAAGTGTGCTCCCGCAGATGTCAAAACCTAGCTACGCCGCTGAGGGGTACCTTTGGTCACCACCAAAGGGGTACTGCACAACCCGGACACCCTACACAGGAATACTCCAACCAGAAGCCCAAGACACCCATAAGCGTTGCCGCAGTCAGCTGCGGAAATACCGTGGATCACAGTATGCATCAGGACATGTTTTGGCTGAATTGTAAGAAAACCTAACCAATATCTAAAAAACTGTTAGTTAAAGAGATGAAGTAGAGGGTGTACTTGGGTAGAAGTCATCACTTCCCATTGTGGTGTGAGTAGATAAAGCAAGTGGTTGTCTGGCCTAAGAATATCTGAATACATTCTGATATTTAAAACTTTATTTACAATTTAAAAAAAAGTCACTAGCTTCTCCTTGAGCAATCAAAGCTTGATAAAGCTGCACTAACAGACAGATGATCAAAACCCCGCGCTGTTGCAAACAGCGCTCTAAAAATAGCACTGGAACAGCGCGGGGCGTTATTAGATCTATGATCAGAGATAATTGCATGCAAATTTAAGCATGCAATTATCTCTGATCATGGGGTAGAAGTGCGGGAGAATTGTGCCTGAGCATACGCTCAGCACAATCTTCCTGCACTTGTTTGACAGGTCTGGGCTGTCAAAAACCCAAACCTGTCAAACACAGGGGCTGGAGGTCCATGGGACCACCAGGCCCCAAGTACCCCTGCCCCAAGCAACGGGGGCTGGAAGTCTGTCGGACCTCCAGTCCTCCCGACGATCCCCCCCCCCCCCCAGGTTCAGGGAGGGCTGGAGATCCGGTGGGTCTCCAGCCCCTCCCAACTCCTCTCAACATGTCTAAACAGTCCCTGGTGGCCCAGTGGTCTACCAATTCCCCCCTCCCCCAGTGTCAGGGGGCCTGGAGGTCCGCTGGACCGCCGATCCCTCCTCCCAGGTTCAGGGAGGGTTGGAGATCCGGTAGGTCTCCAACCCCCCAGCAAAGGGTCCCTGGTGGTCCAGTGATCAATCCACCCCCCCCTCCCTCCCTACCTTGTGGGTTGGAGGAGGGAGGTAGCCTGCCTCCCTCCTCTTCCTTTGACACCGCAAAATGGCGGCGCCCAGCCCTGCCCAGATGCTCTGGGAGGGGCTACACACCATATAAGGGAGGGGGTAGGGAGGGGGGCGGATTGATCACTGGACCACCAGGGACCCTTTCCTGGGGGGGGTCGTCGGGGGGACTGGTGGTCCAGCGGACCTCCAGCCCCCTGTCGTTGGGGGGGGGGGGAGGGTTGGCCACCCACTGGGTCACCAGGGATTGTTGAGGGGAGTTAGGGGGGGCTGGAGACCCACCGGATCTCCAGCCCTCCCTGAACCTGGGGGGGGGGGGGGAACGGAGGTCCGCCGGACCTCCAACCCCTGTCGCTGGCAGGTTTGCTTTGTTGGGGGGAATGGGGGCCTGCCAGCATGCAAATGCATGCTGGACAGGACTCACCATTTCTCCCCAATAATCTGCAAACCCTAACGCCAGCTCGGAGCTGGTGTAGGGTTTGCCACAACAAGCGACCCAATCTTTGGTGCGCTAATCGCTGATCATTGTGGATGAATATGTTTAACCCTGTTTAGCATGCATTTGCATGCTAGTTGCGTTCAGAGCCCTCGAACGAGTTGTTTCACGCGCTCAAGGGCTCTGATCATGGGGCGGTAGCAAACGCCGACGCTAGTATGGCGCTAACAGCCTCTAATGCCGGCGTTTGCTTCTGACCATCCCCCTGTAAATTCTCAAAACACTTTTTATAAAATTCTCCTGGAAGCCCATCAGGGCCCTGTGCCTTCTCTAAAGGGAGAGCCTTAATAGTCTTATGAAACTCATCCTCTGCACACTGCTGCAGAATTGGATAAATATATTAGGACTGGGGAAAGGTGCCCACAGAAGTGTGGCTCAGAAAATTTCACATCTAAAGAGTATAATGACTGATGAAGTCTGAATAGGAACCCTCTCTCTACCCTTATGCCCCTTCAGATACTGCGCTAGCACGTGACCAGCCTTATTATTCACTGCCTAATATAAATATCCTTGCAAGAAATGTCTGCTCAGCCTCTTTGATAAGTATGAAATTGTAAGCATATTTTTTTCTGAAGGTTTAAATAAGTGTCTGCCCTATAATTTAAATAAACTACTCTCCAATTCCTTTGAAAACTATTAGAGCCTTATTTGGTGCAGTTTTATCAAGCTTTGATTGCTCAAGGGGGGAGCTAGTGGCCCTTTTATGGAATCTCAGGTAATAGTTATTCCAAAGACTGGGAGGGAGTATGTTAAGGTGGAGAATTACAGGCCTATCTCCCTTATTAATGTTGATTGTAAGATTTATGCAAAAATCTTGTTAGTGAGATTTTCTGCATTCTTACCATGCTTAATCCATAGGAATCAAACTGGTTTTACACCTGGCAGGATGGCTTCAGATAATTCTTAGACCTTCTGGAATGTTCGTACACTAGCCTCTACTTTGTCTGATCCTTATGTTGCCTTTTTGATGCTGAAAAAGCATTTGACAGGATTGAGTGGAGTTGTATGTTTAGAGTGCTGTGGTGGTTTAGGATGAACTCACAGTATGCTAATACGATGTCTTTTGTACTCTACACCCTACATTACACTTTCTTTCATGTTGTTTAATCTGGCTTTAGATCCTCTTTAGTTATTAGAGAGGCTGATAATATTGTAGAGATGAGGTATTGGGGGGGGGGGGGGGGGGGGAGGGAGGAAGTTACAATTTGTCTGCCTATGCAGATGCTTTGTTTTATATATGTATGCAGCCCTTGACTGCTCTGCTTGCCTTAATTGACAAATGTTCTGGCATATCTATTTATAAAATTAACTGGGAAAATCATTGGCTATGCCCCTTAATTAATGTGCATGCTCATAGGCATCTGTGTGGCCAACCTTTTGTGTGGGCTCCTGATACCATATTTTTTGGGTTATAAGTTGCAGTTTCTTTTACATGTGCTGGAATGGGTGTGACATACAGACATGCAACTTATATACCAAGTAATCTATAATTCTCCAAAGACAAGCAGGCTGATATTCTCACAAGTGGGTGACGCCACGTCGGCCCCGGAGGATTTTAAAGCAAAATCTAAAAATCTCGTCTATGGCGTTCCGTCGCGCGAGCGATCGCACTGCGCATGTGCGCACACCTTTTCCCGCTCGCTGTGCGGACATGCCCCTCAGTTTTTCTTTTTCCGCGTCTGAGGAGACACGGAGTTCGTTAGTGCTTCGTGTTTTCTTCAGGTCCTCGGAGTAAAGTCTCTTTTTTTATTTTACCCTTTTGGGTGTTCTTTATTTTTTCATTTGTACTCTTTCATGGCAGGCTCATTGTGGCTTATATATACAGGTACTTTTTTGTACCTGGGGCAAGGAAAAGTTAAGTAGTTGCCAGAGTCACAAGGGGCTGTGCCTGAAAGGAAAACAAAGCATATAAGCTTCTCTTTTTCTTTTTTCTTATAAAAGTGCTGGTATATTGTTATCTGTGGGCTCTCTCTCGCCAGCAAACTAAACAAGCCCACATTTTTAGGATCCATTTATTAAAACTTTACAAATGGCTCTCCAGAGCTGTGAGAGCTTGCTCCAGCACACCACTGTCTTTCAGCCCCACAAGTGGTGAAGGTGTATGTCACAGGAAAAAACAGGAACCTAAGCAGGTGCATCCCTGGTCAGCCACTGAATGGGCAACCTGGTGATACAATATCAGTGGTGTAACCTTTGAAGTGAGTCTCCACCCGCCTCGGCGCCTCCTGCTCTGCAGGTCATTCGGGCGCATCGGAGGATTTGTCTTGGGCCGGATCATCTCCCTGTGAAGCGCAAGTAGTGTCTCAAAGACGAGACGTATTCTACTCTGCCAGGGATGCCCAAAGGAGATCATTCTGGAGTCCGACAGAGACCGATGCACGCTGGGTATAGTTATGCATCGAATAGGTCTCCACCTGCCTCGGCGCCTCCTGCTTGGCAGGTCATTCGGGCGCATCGCGGATGTGTCTTGGGCCGGATCATCTCCCTGTGAAGCGCAAGTAGTGTCTCAAAGACGAGACGTATTCTACTCTGCCAGGGATGCCCAAAGGAGATGCCCAGAGCTTTGCTCCCTCTGTTATGGAGGTATCCGGGCTTCAGACATCAGTCGGTGCCGAGAGCGTTGCTCCCTCTGTTATGGAGGTATCCTAGCATTGGACGTCGATACACCGGTACCGGGTATCATCGGTGCCGTAAATACCATCGGTACCAGGTGTCATGGGTACCGTCGGTGCCGAGTATCTTCGGTACCGTCGGGTACCGAGTATCTTCGGTGCCATGGGTACTGTCGGTACCGAATATCATCGGTGCGTCGGTACCGAGGAGTATCGGTACCAGGAACATTGGTACCATGGTCGGTGCCATGGGTCCTGTCGGTACCGGGTATCATCGGTACCATGGGTCCCGTTGGCACCGGGTATCATCGGTACCATGGGTGCCGTCGATACCGGGTATCATGGGCACCATCGGCACTAGGTATCATGGGCACCATCGACTATCGGTACCAGGTATCATCGCCCATCGGTACCGAGTATCATGAGTACCATCGGTACCATAGTATCAGGTATCGTCGGTACCGTGGATACATGGGTATCAGGTATCATGGATGCCGTCGGCACATGAGTACCATCGATACCAGATATCATGACCAGGTACCATCAGTGCCATGGGTGCCATTGGTACCAGGTGTCATGAGCACCGTCGGTGCCATGTGTACCATCGGTACCGTCGGTGCTGTTGGTGCCGGATATCATGGGTACCATCGGTACCAGGTATCATGACTATCATCGGTACCATGGGTACCATTGGTACCGGGGGCCATCGGTACCATGTGTATCATCGGTACCGTCGGTGCCATGGTCTAGCAGTCTGGTTTCAATTCCCTTGCATTTCCAGACTTGTCCTTGGCTTCGGGACCATGGGTACCATTGGATGCCATGGGTGCTACCGCCTCCTGCGGCATCTAGTTTTTCACCCGGTCTCCTTCACCGATGCTGCCTCTGGTATGGGTGTTCGCACCCTACTGGGGCAACTTCTCGACCCCGTAGTAGAACTTACCGCGCCTCCATATCGGACGCGTTTGGATCTGAGCTGCTCTGTTTGAGTAGTTAGCTCAGTTCAATTACAGTGGAGATTGTGAATCCCAATGCCCAGATGCTCGAGGTCCTGGACTACCATATTCACCTGAGTCTTCTGCCACTCAGAACAGATAGGAGTTCTAAGAACTTACTTCGGCGCCCCCGGGGCCAGAGCATACATCCTTAGCCTCTTTTGGAGAATGGCGTACCAGGCTGGCATGATCGCGTCCAAAATCAAGTCCTGTCAGATCTTTACGAGCATTCCCACCGGAGTAGGCTAAACCTTTTCACCAAGTGGTCAGGTAGCACACGGTGTGTCGCAGGTTCCTGTCCAAGGGCATTTTCGACACTTGTAATGTAACAGCTAGATTTCTGCTCTAGGTACAGTGATGCGCAGACTCTCATGACTGTGTGCCTCTCACCTGGAGGAGGAGACTCAGCAAAAAATTGTAGATATGCTGTGCATACACTTCCTCATCTTGGAAGTTCTTTAGAGAGAAGAGTAGTTTTCCTTGTGCCTTAAGGGGTCGTACCTATACTCCTACTTCCCGACAGCCGGTTCAGGCTATGCCTCAGCACGCTCGTTCTAGTCAGCGGCGTGCACCTAATCAGGCCCCTGCAGCTATTCCCCAGGAACCAGAGAGGGGTTTTTTGACTGGCTCCAATTCAGCATAGCCACTATAAAAAAAAAAAAATGTGTCCGTACCGGCCAATCTGCCTGTCGGGGGGGGGGGGGGGGGGGGGGAAGTTTAAATTTTCTCCACCAAAGGTGACTTCTTTTATCCTCCAACCGGTGGGTTTTTTCAAATAGTCCGGTTAGGATACATTCTCAATCTGGAATCAAACCCTCCACATTGTTCATTGGAAGCTTAATCCTTTAGCTTCCATCAAAAGTGAGTACTTGCAGAGGAACTCTCTGTTTTTCTCAGCGCCAATGCAGTCGAGCCCGTTCCACCAGGGCAAGAAGGGTTGAGATTCTATTCCAGGTCCTTCCTTGTGGGTTGCGTCCCATCATAGACATAAGGGGCCTAAACAGATTTTGGTTCAGGATGCTTTCCCTGGGCATCCTTCTTCCCATACTTCAGGAAAACGATTGGTTATGCTCTCTGGATTTACAGGATACTTATACTCTCTTTGCATCCAGAGTATGTTTTTTTCCTAGTGCCTGGCTGTTGTTGCAGCATATCTTCATGGACTGGGAGTGCATGTGTTCCCTTAACACGATGATTGCCCGTCTCAACAGATTACAGCACAGTACATATTGAGACTTCTAGACACATGGCTTCCACAGTTCATGTAACTCCCATGGCACTTTTGCACATGACATCCGCTCAGTGCATCCTAGCTTCCCAGTGGTATCAAGTTTAGGGTATCTAGAGGATGTAACCCAACTGTTCGCTAGTCTTCGGAATTCCCCTCAGAGGTGGTTAATTCTCTCCATTTTGATTCTGAGGCGTCCCGTCCACCTTACTCAGTCAAAAGCTGCTGACGAAGGTTGCATCCCTCCTGGCTATCCAACTAAATTATTTTAATTCAACCAAACAATCGGGTTGTGATGCACTCGATAGCAAAGGAGTACTGGATCTTGCCCTCTGAGTCAGGATGCCATGCAGATGTAGCGGTGGGCCCGCAACGCGGCATGTTTTCTCCAAGCCACTTATCTAATTGGCGTAAACAGCAGTCTGGCCGACAGGCTGAGCAGGATAATGCTACAGTCATGGTTGTTGAGCATGCCTATAGTTCGAAAGATCTTCCGAAAGTGAGATACCCCCTCAGTGGATCTTTTTGCTACTTAGTCCAATCGCAAAGTCCCTCAGTTCTGTTCCAGGCTGCAGGTTCACGGCAGGCTACCATCGGATGCCTTTCTCCTTCTTTGGGAGACAGGTTTTCTGTATGCGTATCCTCCCATACATCTGGTGGAAAAGACTTTGCTGATTCTCAAGCAAGATTGTGGAGCCATGATTCCGATTGCTCCTTTCTAGCTGCGTCAGATAGGATTCCCTCTTCTTCTGGAGTTGGAATGTTTTCCAGCTCTCATTACGCAGAACGAGGGGGCACTTCTACATCCCAACCTCCAATCTCTGGCTCACACGGTCTGGATGTTGAGAGTGTGGGTTTCGTTGAGTTTTCCAGAGTGTCTCCCGACTCTTGCTTCCAGAAAAGATTTCACAAAGAGGTGTTATTCTTTTTCATGGAAGAGGTTTGCCGTCTGGTGTGACAGCAAGGCCCTAGATCCTGCCTCTTGTCTTATACAGACCTTGCTTGAGTTCTTTCTACACCTGTCTGAGTCTGGTCTCAAGACCAACTCTGTCAGTATTCATCTTCGTGCAATAAGAGCTTATCATCAACGTGTGAAAGGTCAGCCTTTAGCTGTCCACTTCACGAGAGGTTTATTTCTCCCCCAATATTGAGAGAATTCCTTGTATGTGTCTAGGGGAGATTATTTCTGTTGGGCTTAGCATCCCCAATAATTTTGACAGTTGGCTCTTATGCTTCGGTCAGAGTTCCTATCACTCCTTATCCAGTATCTTGGGGTCCCAATGTCGTTTTCATCCAGCTGCTGCAAGCTCAATTCGGGCCACTGGATTCCTGCCATCTGAAGTATTGGACCTGGAAGGTCGTTTTCCTTAGTGGCTGTTCCTTCAACTCGTAAGGTCGGTGAGCTTCAGTCTCTAGTAGCTCAAGCGCCTTACCTTACTTCTCATCTTAACAGAGTAGTTCTCCGCATGCAGACAAAGTTCTTACTGGCGCTGGTATCAGAGTACCAGCTGATCCAGTCAGTTGTCTTGCTAACATTCTTTCTCCCTCATCTTACAAGCCCTGGCGAAAGCAAGCTGCGCACTTTTTGCGTGGAGCAGACGAGCTCCCTCGGACGGTCCGCCCAGTTGTTTATTTCTTTTAATGCCAGTTGCTGTCGGAAACCGCATCATTTCTTCTTGGCTAGCAGATTGCATCTCCTTCATTTTTGTCCAAGCTGGACTGACTCTAGAGGGCCATGTCACGGCTCACGAAATTAGAGCCATGGCTGAGTCGGTGGCTCATCTAAGATCAGTCACTATTGAAGAGATCTGCAAAGCTGCGGCGTGGTCATCAGTCCACACATTCACATCTCACTACTGCCTTCAGCAGGATAGCCGACTCGTCAGTCGGTTTGGGCAGTTGGGGCTGCAGAACTTCTTTGGGGTTTAGAATCCAACTCCAACCCTCCTAAGCCCATTTTTGTTCTGTTCCAGGCTACACTCATTTAGATGTGTCTTCTTTTCAGGTCAATTTTTATTCTGGCCTCGCCGTTGCGAGACCCAATTGACCACTGTTTGTTGTGTTGTGTAAGCCTGGAAGCTAGGGATACCCCACTTGTGAGAATATCAGCCTGCTTGTCTTTGGAGAAAGAGTAGTTACTTACCTGTAACAGGTGTTCTCCGAAGACAGCAGGCTGCATATTCTCACAAACCCTCCCACCTCCCCTTTTGGAGTTGTCTCCTCCATCTTTTGGATTTAACTGAGGGGCGTGTCCGCACAGCGAGCGGGAAGATGCGCAGTGCGATCGCTCGCGCGACGGAACGCCGTAGAAGAGATTTTTAGATTTTGCTTTAAAATCCTCCGGGGCCGACGTGGCGTCACCCACTTGTGAGAATATGCAGCCTGCTGTCTTTGGAGAACACCTGTTACAGGTAAGTAACTACTCTTTTTGTTATTTGTCTAATGACCTTTTCCTGATATGCAGTCCTCTGGGTTGGGTCCACTTCCCCTCCTGTTCATTCAGTACTTCTTCTTTTTCTGCTCCTGCACCAAGCTCGCTACCTCTCCAAGTCTCCAGGCAGCTACAGTGGTAACATGAAGCATATGGCATATGCAGGGACATTCTCCTGTACAGTGGTTGCATCGGCAATAGTACAAAGGCAGCAGATATGTAGACATTCCCTTGTGCATGCTGCCGCTTTCTCGGCCAGTCCCAGAAACAGGAAGTTACATCAGAGTTTGTAAAGTGAAGATACATACCTGTAGCAGGTATTCTCCGAGAACAGCAGGCTGATTGTTCTCACATGTGGGTAGACTTCCGCAACCAGGCTCACTCAAAACAATGAACACTGGTGAATTGGGCCTTGCAACGGCGAGGACATAACATAGATTGACCTGAAACCATAAACAACTAACTGAGAGTGCAGCCTGGAACAGAACAAAAGTGGGTCTGGGGGGGTGAAGTTGGATTCTAAACCCCGAACAGATTCTGCAGCACCGACTGCCCAAACCGACTGTTGCATTGGGTATCCTGCTGGAGGCACTAGTGAAATGTGAATGTGTGGACTGATGACCACATTGCAGCCTTTCAAATCTCCTCAATGGAGGCTGACTTTAACTGAGCCACTGACACAGCCATGGCTCTAACATTATGAGCCGTGACATGGCCCTCCAAAGTCAGCCCAGCTTGGGCGTAAGTGAAGGATATGCAATATGCTAGCCAATTGGAGAGTGTGCATTTTCCGATGGCGACTCCCTTCCTGTTGGGATCAAAAGAAACAAACAACTGGTTGGACTGTCTAAAGGGCTTTGTCTGCTCCACGTAAAAGGCCAATGCTCTCTTGCAGTCCAAGGTGTGCAAACTGCTTTCGCCAGGGCGGGTATGAGGACGGGGAAAGAATGTTGGCAAGACAATTGACTGGTTAAGATGGAACTAAGACACCACCTTTGGCAGGAACTTAGGATGCGTGCGGAGGACTACTATGTTGCGATGAAACTTGATATAAGGTGCACGCATTACCAAGGCCTGAAGCTCACTGACTCTACGAGCTGAAGTAACAGCCACGAAGAAAACGACCTTCCAGGTCAAGTACTTCAGATGGCAGGAATTCAGTGGCTCAAAAGGAGCTTTCATCAGCTGGATGAGAACGGCGTTGAGATCCCATGACACTGGTGGAGATTTGACAGGGGGTTTTGACAAAAGCAAACCTCTCATGAAGCGAACAACTAAAGGCTGTCCAGAGATAGGCTTACCCTCTACATGGCGGTGTTAAGCACTAATCTCACTAAGGTGAACCCTTACAGAGTTGGTCTTGAGACCAGACTCTGACAAGTGTAGAAGGTATTCAAACAGGGTCTGTGTAGGACAAGAAAGAGGATCTAGGGCCTTGCTGTCACACTAGACGGCAAACCTCCTCTATTTGAAAGAATAACACCTCTCTGCAGCACTTTACAAAACCAGAACACTGTACCAGTGACTGCATGGTAAGAATCTTAAAAGGGAACTTTAAAACAATAAAGTAAGACTTTTGAAGTCAGAATGATTAAATATTTTGACACCCACCAGACAGGACTTAACAAAGATCTGGGTTTTCTAGCCCATTATAAACCATAAAATCGTACTGCTTTGTCACCCTCCTGTCTCCATACATATCTCACCTGTCCCTCTTCCTGTCTCTCACCTATCCACCCCCATCCTGTTAGACTACTGGAATGCTTTGATGTTTCACTTATATATACTGTCATTTCCCAACATTTGCTTATTTCCGATCTGACGAAGAAGGGCAACCTTCGAAATCTAATCAAGAAATGTATTAAGTTATGTCCAATAAAAAAGGTATCATCTTATTTTCTTTTACATGTTTTATTTCTATTGATTACCTTTAAAAATGGACTAACATGGCTACCACACCTCTCTACTTAAAAAAAAAAAAAAAAAAAAAAATCTAAGAATGGGGTAAATTGGGATTAATAGAACTTTGGTTATATTGGAAACTCTTGGGTTGTTTTGTTGATAGTTCATTAATATTTTGTTTTTGGATTACTACTACTACTATTAAACATTTCTATAGCGCTACTAGACTTACGCAGCGCTGTACAAAAGAACATGAAAAGACAGTCCCTGCTCAACAGAGCTTACAATCTAAATTGGACAGACGAACAGACAGCTATGGGTGGGGAAATTGCAGTGGTGAGGGTGATAAGTGAGGGTATTTAGTAAGAGAATCATGGTTAGGAGTCGAAAGCAGTTGCAAAGAGGTGGGCTTTAAGCCTAGACTTGAAGACAGCCAGAGACTGAGCCTGACGTACCGGCTCAGGGAGTCTATTCCAGGCATAGGGAGCAGCGAGATAGAAGGAACGGAGCCGGGAGTTAGCAGTGGGGGAGAAGGGGGACGACAGGAGACATTTACCCAGTGAACGGAGTTCACGGGGAGGAGTGTAGGGAGAGATGAGAGCGGAGAGATACTGAGGAGCTGCGGAGTGGATGCACTTGTAGGTCAAAAGGAGTAGTTTGAACTGTATGCGGAAGCAGATAGGGAGCCAGTGAAGCGACTTGAGGAGAGGGCTAACATGAGCATAGCGACTCTGGCGGAATATAAGACGCGCAGCAGAGTTTTGGACAGATTGAAGGGGAGATAGATGGCTGAGCGGGAGACCAGCGAGAAGCAAGTTGCAGTAGTCTAGGCGAGAGGTGATAAGGGTGTGGGTAAGGGTTTTGGTAGCGTCCTCGGAAAGGAAAGGGCGAATTTTGTTAATATTATAGAGAAAGAAATGACAGGTTTTGGCAATCTGCTGAATATGAGCAGAGAAGGAGAGAGCGGAGTTGAAGATGACTCCAAGGTTGCGCGCAGATGGGACAGGGAGGATGAGAGTGTTATCTACCGAAATAGAGAACGGGGGGGGGGGGGGGGGGGGGGGAGAGGAGAGGCAGGTTTAGGGGGAAGAGGAGAAGCTCGGTTTTGGTCATGTTTAGTTTCAGGTGGCGGCGAGACATCCAGGCAGCAATGCCAGACAGGCAGGCCGATACTTTGTTCTGGATTTCAGCTGAGATATCCGGTGCGGAGAGGTAGATCTGGGTATCATCAGCGTAAAGGTGGTATTGAAAGCCATGGGATGAGATTAGAGCACCAAGGGAAGAGGTATAGATGGAGAAGAGGAGAGGTCCTAGGACAGATCCTTGGAGTACACCGACTGTTAGCGGGATAGATGTGGAGGAGGAACCACCAGAGTATACACTAAGAGTACGTTGGGAGAGATAGGAAGAGAACCAGGAAAGAACAGGGTCCTGGAATCCAAGAGAGGATAATGTATCAAGGAGTAAGGTGTGATCAACAGTATCAAAAGCAGCAGATAGGTCGAGGAGGATGAGAATAGAGTAGAGACCTTTAGATTTGGCCAGTAACAGGTCATTGGAGACTTTGGCAAGCGCCGTTTCCGTCGAGTGAAGAGAGCGAAAGCCAGATTGGAGCGGGTCAAGAATAGCTTGAGATGAAAGGAAGTCGAGGCAGTGGCGGTGAACAGCACGTTCAAGTATCTTGGAGAGGAAAGGGAGGAGGGAGATGGGCCGATAGCTAGAGGGGCAGGTAGGGTCCAGTGAAGGTTTTTTTTAAGGAGCGGTGTGACTACGGCATGTTTGAAGGCATCAGGAACAATCGCAGTGGAAAGCGAAAGACTGAGGATATGACAGATAAAAGGGATGACAGTGGGGGAGATAGTGTTAAGTAGGTGAGTGGGAATGGGATCAGAGGGGCAGGTGGTACGTTTGGACGAGGAAAGAAAATGTGCAGTTAGTTAATAGTTTGTGACTCTTCTTTGTTCTGATCTGTAGCTCTAGGCCTATCTGGAATCAAAGTTGAGCAAGGGTAATTTTTTGGACCCAACTAGGATATTTATAAATTTAAAAAGTACAGTGAAAAATAAAATATCAAGCTTTGAGCCAGTCTGGGTTTTACTTTCATTGCTTTCAATGGAAGCAAAACCCGGACTGGATCAATGTGTCCTCCTTTTTCTGGAGCCATATGGTAACCCTAATAATTATATCAACATTAAAAATGAAAGTTGGAAGGGGCCTGAGCCCAAAGTGGGGGAGCCCATTCCCCTGTTGGCTATGCCACTGGTACCGACTGTGTAGCTATGGAATAGACCTTGCTGTTCAATTGTGACATCATAAACTGATATGATAAGATGTGGCCTAAAACGAATCTACACAGATAGGAGGCTCAAGAATTCCACATCAAAAACTGCATTGTATTCATGGCCATGTATATGCTGGAAATTCAAGTGATTTGTTTCAACCAAAAATGAATTTTACCTAGTTTTATATAGTAAAAACTAGGTAAACTTTAGCAGAGCTAGGAAAAGTTAAGTAAAAGTACCTAGTATATAAAAAAAAAAATTAGGTAAACTAGGTTGCCAACACTATCCCATACCCCACTAGCTGAAAAAAAAGAGCGTAGCCACATAGGTGGAGCCAGTATGGGGATTGCTGAAGAGAGATGAGTTGCCTGAGCCGAGCAGTAGGAGCTTGTGTTCATGCTTCTCCTCAAGGTTGGCACCATGGGTACATTCAGTCATTCATGCATTGTGAGATCAGTACCAGGAAGTATTATTTCTGTAACCACATCTTTTGAATGTGCTCCTCTTGATTGCTTGGAGGAGGAAGTAAACTTTGGGGAGCCAAGCCATCTATTGCAAAAGGGTAGTATAAACTGAGCCAGCTGATGGGGAAGGGAAAAGAGAAGAAGGCGAAACAGATTATGGACAGATGCTGAAGAAGCACCAGGGGCATGGATGCTGGGAAAGGAGGGAATGGAGATAAGGGTATATTTTGTGAGAACGAAGGGGAGAGGTAAGGATAGTTGCAGGGTAAAGCGAGGAAGAGACAGTGAGTGGGCAGTTGGTGGAAAGGCAAGAGGGAATGGATGTTGCAAAAGAGAGAGGGTTGAGGGTAGTAAGGGGTAAAAGCAGTGCTTTTTCTGTGCCAGTACACGCCGGTACAGCATACCAGCACCTTTTTTTGTGAGGTCCGGCTCACCTGCCCTCTCCCTTCCGTTCGAGAACCCGTGCTCCCTGCCTTGAAGTTGCGGCGAACCGGCAGTAAAGACAGCTGGCAGGCAGGCTTGCCTTCTCGTTGCTTCCCTTCCCTCTCAGCGCGTCAAGCCTTCCTCTGATGTAATTTCCTGTCCTCCAGGGTGGGATGCGCTGAGAGGGAAGAGAAGAGACGAGGAGGCAAGCCTGCCTGCCAGCTGTCTTTACTGCCGTTTTGCCACGACTTCAGGTAAATGAAAGATTTCAAGGCAGGGAGCACGAGTGCACGAACGGAAAGTCGGGGAGCTGAGGGAGGACAGGGGCTGGGGTTTGAATGAATCGCTGGACGGGAGGGCAGGGGAGAGAGGAGAATTGCTAGACATAGAGTGGAGGGCAGGGGAGATAGGAGAATCGTTGGACATGGATTTGAGGGGAAATCAGGGAAGAGAGAATTGCTGGACATGGATAGGAGGGGAGGGCAGGGGACAGAGGAGACTCGCTGGACATGGATGGGAGGGGAGGGCAGAGGAGAGAGGAGACATGCTGGACGTGGATGGGAGGAGAGGGCAGGGAAGAGAGAATTGCTGGACATGGATGGCAGGGGAGAGGAGAATCACTGGACATGGATGGCAGAGAGGATAGGGGGCAGAGGAGAATCGCTGAACATGGATGAGAGGGAGGGCAGGGGAGAGAGGAGAATTGCTGGACATGGAGGGGAGAAAGGAGAATCGCTGGACATGGATTTGAGGGGAAGGCAGGGAAGAGAGAATTGGTGGACACGGATAGGAGGGGAGGTCAGGGGAGAGAGGAGAATCGCTGGACATGGATGAGAGGGGAGGGAAGGGGAGCGAGGAGAATCGCTGGACATGGATGGCAGGGGAGGACAGGGGATAATCGCTGGACATGGGAGGATAAGGCAGGGGACAGAGGAGACATGCTGGACATGGATGAAGGGGAGGGCAGACAGGAAGGAGATGCACATGGATGAGAGGTGAGGGCAGAGGAGAGAGGAGAAATGCTGGAAATGGATGGAGAGGAGAGCAGGAGATAGAGGAGAATTGCTGGACATGGATGGATGGAGGAGTTGGCGGGGAGAGAGGAGAAATGCTGGACTTGGATGGCGGAGAGGGGAGAGAGAATTATTGCTTTATATGGATACAGGGGAGGGAAGAGAAGGAGAAATGCTGGGCATGGATGGAGGGAAGGAGAGAGGAGAAGTGCTGGACATGGATGGAGGGGAGGAAAGAAAAAAGAAGAAGATGCACATGGATGGAGATGAGGGAAAGGGAAGAGAGGAGAAAAACTGCACATGGATGGAGAAAATAGGCAAAAGGTAGATCCACGTTATACCTCCTCAGGTCAATTCCACAGAGGAGGACCCAGCTTTTATTTATGGATATAGGGCAAGAAATGAAGAAGAAAGGAGGAAAGTAAAGAAATGGAAAGGAAGCCCTGGAAACAGAGTTAAGAGAACAAATAGAGAGCAGCAGAATCGGAGACTGGGACCAATATGTATAGAAAAACAAAGTCACCAGACAACAAAGGTAGAAAAATTTATTTTATTTTCATTTTTGGAATATGTCCAATTTGAGAATTTACATCTTCTATCTTATTTTGCACTGGGTATACTGGAGCTGTAACAGCTTACAGAAATTATTTATAATGAAAAAAAATCACGTTATTTTTTTCTCCTATACTAGAATAATATTTTCAATGATGTCTGTTTATATGCGCCATGGCTGGTATAAGGGGTGTGGCTATAATAGGGGTGGCGCCATATGTGGTGACCCACCCATAATGAGTACCGGCACCTTTTTTCTACAATAAAAGGACTGGGTAAAAGAATAGAAAGGGAAGGCCTGCTATCCTCTGCTTACTTGGAAAAGTTACATGCACAACAGTGGGGCTGAGCTGGCAAAGAATGAGGAGAGAGACAGTGGGAGATGATGGACAAGGGATGGAGAATGAGGGGAGAGACAGTGGGACGTGGTAGGCAAGGGATGGAGGGGAGAGACAAAGGGGGTATGCCGCTGGGCATAGGGAGAGAAAGTATGCTGTGTGATTAAGTCACCACTGTTAAAGGGGGCAGCGCTGTGCCATAGACACTGCTACACATAGAGGCTGCTGAATCTATTACTAGTAGGAAAGTCGAGATGATGGGGTGGAGGGGTACAAGGCTGAAGATTTGCCCAGGGCATCAGTAACCTTGCACTATCCATGTGACTTTTCAATCTATTTGATCATAGGAGTTAACTTTTCAAAATAATTGGAGGTGCTAAATAGCACTTGTGCTTTTTTTTCTTTTTTAGGCATAGCTACGAGTGGGCCTACTTAGAACTCAGGCCCACCCAACAGCAGCACACTGTTGCAATAGCTGCCAGGAATCGACAAGCCCTATCAGCTGAAGATCTCCTCAAAGACTCCCAGAAACTCCTGTGCTCAGTTTTCACGCATGCATAGAGTGCTGGCAGCAGTGGCAGCTGCCGACTGCCAAGCTGTTCACAGGAGTTTCTGGCCACCTTCGGGGAGATCTTCAGCTGTCAGGGCTTGGGGATCCCCACAAGCTCAAGTACTTATAGATTCTTATAAAAGCTGAGAGTGTGTGGGGAGGGGGGCGTGGCGGGGGGGGGGGGGGTGGAGAGAACAGTTAGTGCCCTCCCATTTCTCCCTCAGGGCCACCCAAAATCTGCTGTCTGGCTACACTACTGTTTTGTGAGTACCATGCATCTAGAAGAGTTAAAAACATACAATCTAACAATGAATTATTACCTGAATTGGTTATTACTCTAGTTACCATTAACTTTTTCTTTGCTTCATGTACAATTTCTTATTCATAATAGATTTTCTAAATGTTAAACATCAATAGCTATCCCAGTATGTTTATGATACTGTATTGTAAAATTGGATTCTTACAACAAATTACTTTCTTACGCATTATTTATTTGTTATGTATCCTATACTGTTTATTGTAAGCCACATTGAACTCAAACTTGTTTGAGATAATGTGGGATATAAATGTCACAAATAAATAAATAAAATCTAAGCAAATAACTCCTCTCTAAGAACACATCCTCTCCAATGTGCACACGCAAACCACGCGCTAAAAAAGAAATTTTATTTTTTTGCAGAGGGTGCATTTCTACTTTAATCAGTTAGCACAGTTATATTGCTGCATACTAACTGATGAGCACAGGATCAGTGTGAGCTCTTACTGCCCTCAACAAGGTGTTGGTAAGGGCTCACATGCTAAGTTTTAATAATGGCTGCACACTAATGGCCATATTAGCGAATGACCATTAATTTGGAAAATGGAAAATTGGCCATTTTCTAGCTAAAATTGAAATGGCCTTAGCACATGGGAAAGACGCACATAAGGACACACTAAGGGGCACTTTTACTAAACCGCAGTAGAGCTACCACACACCAAATCGACACTACTTGGTAGTTTAGAAGTTGGAATGTGCTGTTTCCCATGGTAGAAAATAATTTTCTATCACAGGGGGTGTTCCCAGTGATGATTGGCAGTACGGCAACATTGCGGTGCACTGCCTGATTACTGCACGAGTAGCACATGAGCCCTTACCTCCAAGTAAATAGGTGGCGTTAAGGGCTGAGGCAGTAAATAGCCAATTGCTGTTTTTAATATCAGTACACGGCCATTTACTGCCCCATTAAAAAAAGGCCTTTTTACCCACCGCGGTAAAAAATGGCCCAGAACGCATTAAGTTTACACGTCCAAACTAGCGCAGGCTACTTTTTACCACAGCTTAGTGAAAGGAGCCCAAAGTGAGGTTAACTACTGATTGATGCTAGATGGCTCTGAGGAGTTCATCTCTTACCTAGTTTTCACTATCTGTTTGCCAACCAGGGTTGCCAGGTGGAAAAATTTTTTCCCACCCAATCGAGCCCAAATCCAGCCCAAAACCCACCCAAATTCAAACCCCGCCCCTGACACCTCCACCCCACGTCATCGGCCCCCGCCTCCCCCGTCATCAGCCCCGCCCAAAATGTCACTAACCCCGCCCAAAACGTCACTAACCCCGCCCCCCGCGGCTGAAAAAACGCTTTTAAAACCGCCCAAAAGACCCAAAAGAAGCCCAAAAAACCACAACCCGCCGCGGGCAAAAATTTCCCGCGGCGGGTCGCGGAAAACCGCCCAATTGGGCGGTAAAACCGCCCACCTGGCAACACTGTTGCCAACCTCTGAATGCTGTGATTCCTCCCTCCTCCCCCCCCCTTCCAAACTTTTACAAAGGTGGGAGGGACCATTTTTAGGAGGACCTAGCTGGCCAAGCAATTAACCATTTAGATTAGCAGAAGCTGAAAACTGTCCAAAAATTCCCAAATACAAAATATAAACAAAAATATATATTTTGTTAGGGGCAAAAATACTTCAGATAAGACACTTTCAACTCAGCATTCAGCTATCAAGTGGCTCTGATGTCTACCACAGGTTTTTAAAAAACCCTTTATTTTTACTCTCTGCTTGTGTACATAAAACTTGACCTCTATGATCATAAACATTGAAATTAGGAAACTATTCCAATAGTATCTCCTTTGACAATAGCTTGAATCGACACAGCAACTAAAAATACCAAGGCTTCCTTTCTTTATGGCATCTGTTGTCTAAACATTTGTCTTCAGTCTCAAAAAACATTTCCAGATATAAACATGAAATAGATATCTTCAGTAACAGAGATGTTTAAATCCCTGAGAAAACCCAGGCAAGGACAGAAATTGTTGCATTTCATGTGCTCAAGCATAAAGAAAAAAAATAAAGTTTTTTTTAAAAACCTATGATTGACAGCTGTATGCTGAGTGGAGAACTCAGAACAGCAGAAGTCTTGCAAGGTCATACTGTCTGCTTGAACTCTCGGCAGCCATTTTGAATCGGTGCCAGGAGAAAGACAGTCTGCAGACGCACCAGGAAGGAAAGAGGGGGTTCTTTCGTGCCCCAAAGAGGTCACTAGACCACCAAGGCACCACAGGTAATAAAGGAGGGGAGGGGTAGTGGGTGTTATGTGGGTGGAGGGAGGCTGGAAAATTGGGGAGGGGATCTACATGGGGGGACCAGGGGAGAGAGGGAATCTGGCTTTCTTTGGGGGGGGGGGGGTGTCAAAGTGACAGGGGGGCGGGGTGGGGTGCAACAGGGGGCAGGGCATGTGTCCTCTTTTTTTCTTAGGGTAAATATGGTAACTCTATATTTAAATAATACAGTTAATGATGTCACCTACCAGTGTCTGGTTTAGAGAGGCCACTTTCTCCCTCTGTGCGCTGGAAACTGCTGAAATAGATTATTTATTTATCATTTATTTGGATACGATCCTGAGAAATTCCTAATCAAATTTACATGATATAATAACTATGTGTTCCTTTACATCTTCACTCCGGTTGTTTTGCTAGATATTTCTGCAATATTAAATTTGTTCTATGTATTCCTTATCACATGAAATACAGAAGGTTATAGGCTCCATAAATGCATACTTATAACAATAACAGAAGAAATGAATATAAAGTAGAAAAGTGGGAAATTAGATCTTTTACCAGAAGAAAGGGAGATTGGTAGCAAGAGGAAAGAAAAATATGAGGACAGACAATAGATGTAGATACCATACCTGAGTGTAACTGTACTGCTCCTTTCTTCTCTGATTATTCTGATCTGTTATACCCTAAGAGAAAGCTGCAGCTATTTATACAGGCTTCTGCTTTCACTCTCATAGTTTGACTTTCCTGGAAATCACACACTTTCCACTAGCTTATTAAGGGGGGCAGTATTCTGTTTTGAGTCCTACGCTGAGAGAAAGCTGCAGCTATTTATACAGGCTTCTGCTTTCACTCTCATAGTTTGACTTTCCTGGAAATCACACACTTTCCACTAGCCTATTAAGGAGGGCAGTATTCTCCTGCTTTTCTGCGCATTCAGCATTTGATTGTATTTGATACTGATGAATACTATTTTGTGTTATTTGCTGAGAGAGAGCTCCATCTTTTATAGAATTCAAAAACACAAAACCAGTTGGGATAACTTCAAATCAGTACATCCAATTATAAAAAGAAGTATCCATAAATATATAGAGAGATTTCAAGGTCCACTAATATGGTACAATATAATATAACATTTTGTTTGGAGCCCTCAGTGTCTGATCCCCATCCAACAAGGAAGGAGTAATTGTCATAAAAGTATGGCACTAACATCAACCCCTAAGACCATGTAACACAGTTCTTTAAAGGGTAAGGGCTCCTTTTACTAAGCAGCAGTAAGTCCAGTGCTTTTTTTGTGCCGGTACGCAACGGTACGGCGTACCGGCACCTTTTTTTTTTTGCTCCCCCCGCCCCGTGAGTCCATGTCCCGCACGCAGTGCCAGCCCCCATTTCCGGCCGCTGCTGCTTCTCCTGTTGAGCAGCAGCGGCCGCTACACAAAGAAAAAGATTTTTAAAAAACTTCAAACCTGGCTGAAACGCGGCACCCCGGCACTGTAGACAGCCATTAGGCATTGGCTGTTGCCCCGCAGCCGCTCCTCCTCTTGCCTCTACGTCACTGCGCTCCTCCGGGGTCTTCCTCCAGGGGCAGTAACGTAGAGGCAAGAGGAGGAGCGGTTGCGGGGCAACAGCCAATGCCTAATGGCTGTCTACAGTGCCGGGGTGCCGCGTTTCAGCCAGGTTTCAAATTTTTTTTAATCTTCTTTTTCTTTGTGTAGCGGCCGCTGCTGCTCAACAACAGGAGAAGCAGCAGCGGCCGGAAATAGGGGCTGGTGCCGCGTGCGTCGCGTCTTCGCGCCGTTCGCGCCAAACTTGGCAGGGAGAGGGAATCCAACAGAGGGAAGGATTGGGGAGAGAGAGAACGAGGGAAACCAACAGAGGGAAGGATTGGGGAGAGAGAGAACGAGGGAAACCAACAGAGGGAAGGATTGGGGAGAGAGAGAAAGAGGGAAACCAACAGAGGAAGGATTGGGGAGAGAGAGAAAGAGGGAAACCAACAGAGGAAGGATTGGGGAGAGAGAGAAAGAGGGAAACCAACAGAGGGAAGGATTGGGGAGAGAGAGAGAGAGAGGGAAAACAACAGAGGGAAGGATTGGGGAGAGAGAGAAAGAGGGAAACAAACAGAGGGAAGGATTGGGGAGAGAGAGAAAGAGGGAAACCAACAGAGGGAAGGATTGGGGAGAGAGAGAAAGAGGGAAACCAACAGAGGGAAGGATTGGGGAGAGAGAGAAAGAGGGAAACCAACAGAGGGAAGGATTGGGGAGAGAGGGAAACCAACAGAGGGAAGGATTGGGGAGAGAGAGGGAAAAACATGGAAGGATTGGGGAGAGAGGGAAACCAACAGAGGGAAGGATTGGGGAGAGAGAGGGAAAAACATGGAAGGATTGGGGGAGAGAGGGAAACCAACAGAGGGAAGGATTGGGGAGAGAGGGAAACCAACAGAGGGAAGGATTGGAGAGAGAGGGAAACCAACAGAGGGAAGGATGGGGAGAGAGAGGGAAAAACATGGAAGGATTGGGGAGAGAGGGGAAAAACAGATGGAAGGATTGGGGAGAGGGGAAAACAGATGGAAGGATGGGGAGAGAGGGGAAAAACATGGAAGGATGGGGAGAGAGAGGGAAAACAGATGGAAGGATTGGGGAGAGAGGGAAAAACAGATGGGAGGATGGGGAGAGAGAGGGGGGAAAACAGATGGAAGAATGGGGGAGAGAGAGGGGAAAAACAGATGGAAGGATGGGGAGAGAGAGAGAGGGAAAACGGAAGGATGGGGAGAGAAAGAGAGAGGGAAACCAACAGAGGGAAGGATTGGGGAGAGAGAGAAAGAGGGAAACCAACAGAGGGAAGGATTGGGGAGAGAGAGAAAGAGGGAAACCAACAGAGGGAAGGATTGGGGAGAGAGAGAAAGAGGGAAACCAACAGAGGGAAGGATTGGGGAGAGAGAGAAAGAGGGAAACCAACAGAGGGAAGGATTGGGGAGAGAGAGAAAGAGGGAAACCAACAGAGGGAAGGATTGGGGAGAGAGGGAAACCAACAGAGGGAAGGATTGGGGAGAGAGAGGGAAAAACATGGAAGGATTGGGGAGAGAGGGAAACCAACAGAGGGAAGGATTGGGGAGAGAGGGAAACCAACAGAGGGAAGGATGGGGAGAGAGAGGGAAAAACATGGAAGGATTGGGGAGAGAGGGGAAAAAACAGATGGAAGGATTGGGGAGAGGGGAAAACAGATGGAAGGATGGGGAGAGAGGGGAAAAACATGGAAGGATGGGGAGAGAGAGGGGGGAAAACAGATGGAAGAATGGGGAGAGAGAGGGGGAAAAACAGATGGAAGGATGGGGAGAGAGAGAGGGAAAACGGAAGGATGGGGAGAGAAGAGGGAAGACGCTGGATGGAAGAATGCAGAAAGAAATAGGGGAGACACTGGAAGGATGGGGGAGAGAAAGCAGAGCTGCTGGATGGAAAAGGGGAATAGAGAAAGACTGGAGAATAAGAGGAAGGGGCATGGGGAGAACAAGGGTGAGGAAAAGATGAAAAGCCACAGGTAGATGAAGGAAATTAAAGAATGGATAGTAAGAATGAATTAAATCTGGACAGAGAGAGAGCCTGAAAAATATTGAAGAAAGCAAAGAAAAAGGAGACAAAAATGACAAATGGCACAGAAGAGTTAAGCGCAAAGAAAAGAAAGCAGAATCACAAACTGGGACCAATATGGAAAGAAAAACAGTCACCAGACAACAAAGGTAGAAAAAAAATCATTTTATTTTCATTTTAGTGTTTGTAATTATGTCCAATTTGAGAATTTACATTGGCTGTCTTATTTTGCACTGGGTATACTGGAGCTGTAAGAGCTTACAGAGATTATTTATAATGAAAAAAAATCACGTTATTTTTTTCTCCTATAGTACTATAATATTTTCAATGATGTCTGTTTATATGCGCCATGGCTGGTATAGGGGGTGTGGTTAATGTGGGTGTGGCTATCATAGGGGTGGAGCCATATGTGGTGACCCCGCCCATAATGAGTACCGGCACCTTTTTTTCTACAAAAAAAGCACTGAGTAAGTCCAACACGGGTTTACTGCTTACTATAACGGAAGTACCACCGGGCTACCGCAGCAGCCGGGTTAGCGCGGAAGCCCTTACCGCCACCTCAATGAGTGGCAGTAAGGGCTCCACCAAAATGGCTGCGCAGCAAGTGCTTTACTTGCTGCCCGGCCATTTCCTGCAGGAAAGTGAGAAAGGCTCTTTTACCACCTGCGGTAAAAGGGGGCCTCAGCACGCGTATAAAATACGCGCCAATGCCGGCCCCCTTTTGCCGCAGCTTGGTAAAAGAGGGCCTAAGTGTGCCCATGTGTACATCTGCACCATCATCGGGTCTCCAAGTGCTACATAAGTGTTCATGTACAGTGACTTTAGTTGTATGGCACAAGTGTGAAGATTTTGTGGAATATTACACACTTTTTCATTTTTGAAAAGCACACTTTATTTTGGATTGCATATTAAGACAAAGGGAGTTTTTTTATTTTACCTATGATTACTATTTTTAACTGTGTGTATGTGGATTCGCTGATTCAGTGATCCATTTCTTTATGACGTTTGCCGCAATCGTATGAGGTCTTTTTCCTCCCTTATTCTAAAACATGAATAAAAATTAAGCGAGAGTGTTGAATTGACATTCACTGTTATATTGAGGTTACCCTATAGTTTTGAGTAGTAAATCAGATCAGTTTTTGATTGTATATAACTTAGACCTTCAAAGTCTCTTGAAAGTTCTTACTTCAAATATAAATTCGCTGAGGGGCCCTTTTACTAAAGGGTTGGCATGCGGCAATGAGCTTGCCACATGCCAATCCAGAACTACTGCTTGGTTACCGCAGGAGCACGGCAGTAGTTCCCACCTCCAGCACATGCCATTTCCGGTTCTACAGTAATTTTTGTAGATATTTGTAGTACTGGAACTTAACCAGTGGTAATTGGGCAATGCCGCGTGCTGCCCATTTACCATCGGCTTAGCATGGGAGCCCTTGCCGCCATCTCAATGGGTGGCGTAAGGGCTCCCCACTGAAATGGCCATAGAGAGAGTGGTTCATTTATGCCCGGCCATTTCTTATTCCCAAAAATGGCCAGCCTTTTACCCACTGCAGTAAAAAGGGGCCTCAGCATGTGTCAAAAAACACACGCTGAAGCTAGTGCAGGCCCCCTTTTCTATAGTGTCCCCAGATCAATCCAGAGACTTGTGGGTTATGTCTCTCCACTAGCAGGTTAGATAGAGAGAACACCGAAGTTCGCCCACAAGAGGGCATGTGCAGCCAGCTTAACTTCAGTATTCTCTCTGTCTAGCAGGTGAAGAGACATGCGGTGCAGCTCTGAAGTGATTTGGCTCCTATCCCGTTCCCTCGGGGGTTGTTGAGTTTGATTTGGGGTTGAGGTGCTTTGCGCACGTTGGGGTTACACCTGGTGGTGCCAGGTCCCTACCCGTCTCCCCCTCCAGCCTACTGCTGCTTAGGGATTCGTCTGTCGGTGTTTTTCTCCTGCCTCTTGGAAAAAAAAAAACTTCACAGAGACACAAACGCAGATCCCTGCAGGTTAAGCAGTGTTTTCTCAGTCCTCAGAGTTCCAGGCTTCAGAGGTACGTGAGCGCTAGGCTGGGAGCCGGTCTTAAGTCCGATGTTGGCGTCAAGAGTCCATCAAAAGGTGTTCATGCTGCGGGGCGCATAGGACGGCATCCGGGGCATGTGAGAGCTGTACCCGGGCCTTGGGCAAGCCCCGGACAGAACAGGCAGACCTCTCGGCAGAGGGGCAGTCGGCGGAGTTGGACGATTCCCGCTTGGTGGGAAAGCCGTGGTCGGTGGTAGCACGTGGCTCGGCCGCCACCATTTTTTCTCCGTCTGTTCCGCAGCCGCAGATGACCACGGCGGCAGGTGTGCAGTTCTCAGCTGTGGCGGCCCCGGATCACGGAATCTCAGGCTGTCCTCTTCCCGGAGCGCTGCATGCGACGGCGTTTTCCCCAGAATTTGTGCTGCTTATGCACAAGGCCTTTTTTGTTAAAAGAAGTGGGGGGTAGCGAGATGGATGCCATTTTGGGGACCCAGCGTGGCTCTGGGGCTGAGTTCTCTCATGTGGTTTCCCAAACGGGCCCGTTTTGACGGTTTTAGCCCAGGAGCGGAGGGCTCAGCTCACTCGGACTCTGATGAAGCTCAGTTGTCAGGGGGTTCTCTTCAGGAGTCCGGAATGGCGGGTGGTCACGACGGATGCCAGTCTGTCCGGCTGGGGGGCTCATTGACTGGGTCATTCGACGCAGGGGGTGTGGAGTCTGTCGGAGGCTCGGTTGTCAATCAATCTTCTGGAATTGCGGGCTTGTCAGCTGACACTGCAAGCCTTCGGGACTTTGGTGCTGAACCAGTCGGTACGAGTCCTTTGCGACAATGCGACAGTGGTAGCTTATGTCAATCGCCAAGGGGGCACTCGGAGCGCTCAGTTGTCAACGGAGGCGCTTGTCCTTTACCACTGGGCGGAAACGCGGCTATTTCTTTTGTCAGCGGCTCACATCGCGGGAGTACTGAATGTGCAGGCGGATTTCCTCAGCCGGAACCGGTTGGATGCGGGGGAGTGGGAGCTCTCTCCAGTAGCGTTCGACCGGATCACGTCTCGTTGGGGGATGCTAGTACTGGATCTAATGGCCCGTTATTCCAATGCCAAAGTGCCTCGCTTTTTCAGCAAGGGAAGGGAATTTGGGACCGAAGGAATAGACGCGCTGTTGCAAAGGTGGCCGCAGGATCTCCTGTATGTCTTTCCTCCATGGCCCATGGTCGGTCGGGTGATCGGCAGGATTGCGCAGCATTCAGGAGTGGTCATTCTGGTGGCTGCGGATTTGGCCCAGGCGTCCTTGGTATGCGGATTTGGTGCGTCTGTTGATAGATGACCCGTTGCGGCTGTCGGACGTTCCCGATCTTCTGATTCAGGGGCCAGTGATCATGCAGGATCCCATTCCGTTTGGTCTTACGGCTTGGCTATTGAGCGGTCACAGCTCAGACGCAGAGGGTTTTCAGAGTCAGTGATTGGGATGATGCTGCAAGCGCGCAAGCGATCTACTTCTTCGGCGTACACTAGAGTCTGGCAAACTTTTGTTGCTTGGTGCTCGTCCTCAGGCATTTTGCCGGAGTCAGCTCCTCTCGCGTCCATCTTAGCCTTCTTGCAAGAGGGGCTTGAGAAGCCCCTCTCTTTGAGCTCTCTTAAGGTACAGGTGGCAGCATTGGCCTGTTTACAAGGCCGGTTAGGTGCTCGATCGTTGGCCGCTTATCCGGATGTATTTCATTTTCTCCGGGGCATTAGTCATGTTCGACCCCCTCGGATGCCGGTGGTACCGGAATGGAATTTGAACCTAGTACTGAGGGCGTTACAGCGGGCCCCATTTGAGCCTCTGAGTAAGACGTCTTTGAAGGATCTCACGCTGAAGACGGTGTTTTTGGTGGCCATGGCTTCGGCCAGAAGGGTATCGGAGCTGCAGGCTCTGTCATGCAGGGATCCCTTTCTGCGTTTTTCAGAGGCTGGGGTCTCGGTCCGTACGGTTCCGTCGTTTCTGCCGAAGGTGATTTCGCATTTTCACCTTAATCAGGAGGTGCATTTACCAACCTTCAAGCGGGAAGTTTACCCGGAGGATTTTCGCCAGTTACATTGTTTGGGTGTCAAAAGGGCTCTTCTTGCATATTTGTGGGGTAGAAATGTACTATAAATAATAAATAAATAAATAAATATTTAGAGGCTACTAATTCCTTCCGGAAGTCAGATCATCTTTGTCCTGTTTGCGGGACACAAAAAGGGACAGATAGCTTCTAAGGCTACGATCGCTCAATGGCTACGGGAAGCGATCGGCTCTGCGTATCTTTCCATGGGGAAACCGATTCCTCTTCAAATTCGCGCGCATTTGACTAGAGCTCAGGCCACGTCCGTTGCGGAGTACCGGCTGGTGCCGTTGGATGAGATTTGTAGAGTGGCTACTTCGGCGTCGGTACACACTTTTGCTAGACATTACCGACTTGATTTCGTGGCGCGTCGGCATGCATTTTTTGGCGCTTCGGTGCTGTCTTCTGGGAGTATGCGGTCCCACCCTTCTTGAGGACTGCTTTGGTACATCCCACAAGTCTCTGGATTGATCTGAGGGACAAATGGAAAGAAAATTATCAGGTAAGACATAATTTTACCTTATCGCAGCTTAGTAAGATAACTTCTGCATGTGTAATCAGACAACTTCAGCTTCCAAAATTCAAATTCAGTCTCCAAATAATTAGAGATAATGTCAGAGTTCACTTATCTGAATGAATACATCACTGGTATTTTCATCTGTAAAATTGGGTTTTATATGGCCCTGTTTTGGAAACAAATTCCTTCCACAGGGACCCCCTTCTTATTCTTCTCTAATTTGCTTGAAAAAATTCCTACAGCCAAATCTGAAGGAGCCTCTGTATCATTCCAAAATGGCAACTAACATCGGAGAACGCCGAGCCCTGGTATAAGTGGAAACAGTGATGACATCATTCAAAGTACCTTAATTATTCAAAAATAAAGATCTACAAAATTGAATCCTACTCTATACAGTCATTTAATCCTCTGGGTTTGACAGTGCACATCTCATTAATCCAAAATTGTTCACAATTCTAAATGCGTTATTTTGTTCCCACACAAAGTATCCCAAATCTTTTCAATAAACCATTTTAAATCTCTAAACTGATATTTTGAAGTAACACAATGGGATACATAAGTATTGCCATACTGGGACAGACCAAAGATCCATCAAGCCCAGCATCCTGTTTCCAACAGTGGCCAATCCAGGTCACAAATACTTGGCAAGATCCCAAAACATTTTATGATGCTTATCCCAAAAATAGTGGATTTCCCCAAGTCCAATGGACTTTTCCTTTAGGAAGCCGTCCAAACCTTTTTTAAACTCTGCTAAACTTAACCGCCTTTACCACATTCTCTGGCAACAAATTCCAGAGTTGAATTATTTACATGCTGTGCGAAGAAAAATTTTCTCTGATTCGTTTTAAATGTGCTACTTTGTAGCTTCATTGCATGCCCCCTAGTCCTAGTATTTTTGGAAAGAGTAAACAAACGATTCACGTCTACCCGTTCCACTCCACTCATTATTTTATAGACCTCTATCATATCTCCCCTCAGCCATCTTTTGTCCAAGCTGAAGGGCCCCAGCCACTTTAGCCTTTTCTCATAGGGAAATCGTCCCATCCCCTTCATCATTTTCGTCGCTCTTCTCTGCACCTTTTCTAATTCCACTATATCTTTCTTTAGATGCAGCAACCAGAATTGAACACAATATTCAAGATGTGGTCGCACCATGGAGCAATAGAAAGGCATTATAACATCCTCATTTTTGTTTTCCATTCCTTTCCTAATAATACCTAACATTCTATTTGCTTTCTTAGCCGCCACAGCACACTGAGCAGAGGGTTTCAACGTATCATCAACAATGATGCCAAGATCCTTTTCTTGGTCGGTGACTCCTAATGTGGAACCTTGCATGACGTAGCTATAATTCTAGTTCCTCTTTCACGTGCATCACTTTGCACTTGCTCACATTAAATCTGCCATTTAGACGCTCAGTCTCCCAGTCTCATAAGGTCCTCTTGTAAATTTTCACAATCCTCCCGCAATTTAACTACTTTGAATAACTTTGTGTCGTCAGCAAATTTAATTAACTCACTAGTTACTCCCATCTCTAGGTCATTTATAAATATGTTAAAAAGCAGCAGTCCCCTGGGGAACCCCACTAACTACTCTTCTCCATTGAGAATACTGACCATTTAACCCTACTCTCTGTTTTCTATCTTTTAACCAGTTTTTAATCCACAATAGAACACTACCTCCTATCCCATGATTCTCCAATTTCCTCTGGAGTCTTTCATGAGGTACTTTGTCAAACGTCTTCTGAAAATCCAGATACACAATATCAACCGGCTCACCTTTATCTACATGTTTATTCACTCCTTCAAAGAAATATAATAGATTGGTAAGGCAAGATTTCCCTTCACTAAATCCATGTTGGCTTTGTCTCATTAATCCATGCTTTTGAATATGCTCTGTAATTTTGTTCTTTATAATAGTCTCTACCATTTTGCCCGGCACCAACGTAAGACTCACTAGTCTATCATTTCCCGGATCTCCCCTGGAACCTTTTCTAAAAATCAGCGTTACATTGGCCACCCTCCAATCTTCTGGTACCACGCTCGATTTTAAAGATAAATTACATATTAAATAGTTCCGCAAGTTCATTTTTCAGTTCTATCAGTACTCTGGGATGAATACCATCCGGTCCAGGAGATTTTCTACTCTTCAATTTGTCAAATTGCCCCATTACATCCTCTAGGTCCATAGAGATTTTATTCAGTTTCTCCGACTCGTCAGCTTTGAATACCATTTCTGGCACCGGTATCTTTCCCAAATCTTCCTCCTGTATAGACCGAAGCAAGGAATTCATTTAATCTCTCCGCTTCGGCTTTGTCTTCCCTGATTGCCCCTTTTATCCCTCGGTCATGTAGAAGTCCAACCAATTCTTTTGTTGGTTTTCTGCTTTTAATATACCTAAAAAAAGTTTTACTATTAGGCTTATTTTCGAAAGAGAAGGGCGCCCATCTTTCGACACAAACTGGAAGATGGGCGTCCTTCTTTCAGGGTCGCCCAAATCGGCATAATCAAAAGCCGATTTTGGGTGTCCCCAACTGCTTTCCGTCGCGGGGATGACCAAAGTTCCTGGGGATGTGTCGGAGGTTTATCGTTTATTTATTTACTATACCGTTTCTAATTGCATTCACAAAACAGAATGGTTTACATCTTAATATAAAATATCGTATTGAAAAACATAGAAGAAATCCATCAATTTGATAGACAAGCACAGCAAAACTAAAACAACCATTCTAAAAGATAACACCAATGGCCAATGGACAACCATTCATAACGAACTATATAAGCAAGCATATTATTTTTTACTGCATATTCATTCTGCCTGTTTACCCCCTTTCATTCCAGATTATTATCAAACGTATTCTGAAACAGACATGTTTTCAAAAGTTTACGAAACTGAACATAGGACTCTTCCAATCTAATGATTTTAGGAAGACAGTTCCAATGAGAGGGGGCTAGAAAAAAGAAAGCTGAGTTTCTAGTGGATTCCCATCTAGCCTTTTGTGGTGGTGGAATTACTAATCTATTATCTGTAAGTGATCGAAGTGTTCGTGTAGGTGAGTATGGCAAGGTAAGATTTAAGTATGATGGAATCCGTAAATGTAAGGCTTTGTGTGTCAGAGTAAGAATTTTAAATTCTATTCTGGCTTCAACTGGAAGCCAGTGAAGATGATATAGGAGTGGTGTAATCCTGTTGTATTTTGAAGCCCTGCAGATAATACGAGCTGCAGTATTCTGTATCATCTGTAACTGTTTTATATTAGTCTTGGTAAGTCCTGCATAGGTGTAGCAAAGGCGGGACTGGGGCGTGCCTAACAGATGGGCGTCCTCGAGTGATAATGGAAAAAAGAAAGGGCGTCCCTGACGAGCATTTGGGCGACTTTAGTTGGTCCATTATTTCTTACGACCAAGCCTCAAAAAGGTGCCTGAACTGACCAAATGACCACCGGAGGGAATCGAGGATGATCTCCCCTGACTCCCCCAGTGGTCAGTAACCACCTCCCACCCCGAAAAAAACAACTTTAAAAACTATTTTTGCCAGCCTGAAATGTCATACTCAGGTCCATCGCAGCAGTATGCAGGTCCCTAGGGGGGGGAGGTATGTGTGTATCAGCGGAGGCATAGCGAAGGTGTGGACGCAGAAGCGGAGCAAGGTTGATGGTGCGGGGGGAGCAAAAGCGGCGCAAGAGTGGACTTCTGCCGGCGCACATTTTCAATACAACATGACGAGAAATAAATAGGCGCCGGTGCCAGCAGAACTCCATTTGGGGGAGCGGCCTCTCCCCTGGCACCCCACCTAGCTACGCCCCTTTCAAACATTTTGGATGTCCTGAACTGCCCCCCCCCCCACATAGGGTTGGCCGAATTTCAAGGGAGTGGAGTGGAGGAGTGGCCTAGTGGTTAGAGCACTGGTCTTGCAATCCAGAGGTGGCCAGTTCAAATCCTACTGCTGCTACTTGTGATCCAAAATCCAAATAAATAAAGGGGGTGTCAGAGGCATAGCAAAGGCATGGACATCTTTCTCACAGACGCATCCACATTTTGGACATCCTCAACTGCCGTCGCAGGGACGGAGGCACAGCGAAGGACATCCTTCAGCCATACTCTTAAAAAAAAAAAAAAAAAAAAAAACAGACATCTTTGACGAGCACTTGGACATTTTCACCTGGACTTGTATTTTTCTAAGGTTGTAGATGTCAATTTATTTAAGGTTGTAGACAGCTATTATACTCGCAGCTTGTCTGCATGTATGAAGCCGTCTTTGGCACGCACAGAGCAGCCACGCATAATGCTTGGCTGCTCTGCACTGGCTTCCCCTCCTTAGGAAGGAAATCGTGTGCAAATGAGCTAACAGTGAGCAGCTCATTTGCATGCGATTTCCTTTATGCATGCCCATTCCTTTCTGAATCGCTAAGGGATCGGTAAGGGAAGGGTTTTTTCCGTTCAGTTAGTGCATCAGGTAGTCCACTGCAGTGCCTCCTAGGGTGCCCGGTTGGTGTCCTGGCATGTCAGGGGGACCAGTGCACTATGAATGCTGGCTCCTCCCACAACTGAGTTGGATTTGGTCATTTTTGAGATGGGCATCCTCAGTTTCCATTATGGCCGAAAACCGGGGACGACCATCTCTAAGGTCGACCCTCTCAACATTTAGGTTGAGATATGGGCGTCCCCGACCATATTATCGAAACGAAAGATGGACACCCATCTTGTTTCGATAATACAGGTTTCCCCGCCCCTTTGCGGGGATGTCCTGTGAGGACGCCCTCAGGAAAACTTGGGCACCCCGTTCGAATATGCCCCTTGTGATAAGTAAGAGGGTGTCCTATAGGGTGTAGGCCACTAGAGGGCGCGAGAAGAAGGTGGAAGTCGCTAGGACCGGGGAGAGCCCTGGGAGGTCCACAGGTGCAGGCGGTTATGGGCTGGGTCCTGGGTAGCTAATTAACCACTTTATACCCCACCTGAGTTGTGAAAGGAAGGGGAGGTGAGCTAGCACCAGGAGAAGAGAGCCCCTGAAAGATACTGGCTAACCTTATGGACTTGGGGGTGGACTGGGTGTCCAAAGGAGATCATCAGGCTGAAAGTCCTGGGGTAAGAAGTCCCTAAAGCATTAGTGTTTGACTGTGTGTCCTCAGTACTTATAGGCAGGGGCGTATCTGGAATCCGGCGGTAGGGGGGGCCAGAGCCAGAGAGGGGGGGCACATTTTTGCCTCCCCCCCCCCCGCCGCCGCCGCCGCCGCCGCCTCTCTCCACCCCCTCCCCGCCGTCAACCCTCCCCCGCTGCTTACTTTTGCTGGCGGGGTCCGACCCGCAATCTCCATATTTCGGCTTCCTCCGTGGCCATGTGCTTCCAGGAAGTAACGCTGCAGCGCTGATTCGTTGAATCTAGTTCGGCGTCTGACGTGCTGGGACGTCAGATGCCGAACTGGATTCAACGAATCAGCGCTGCAGCGTTACTTCCTGGAAGCACATGGCCACGGAGGAAGCCGAAATATGGAGATTGCGGGTCGGACCCCGCCAGCAAAAGTAAGCAGCGGGGGAGGGTTGACGGCGGGGAGGGGGGCCAGGGCGAAATCTGCGGGGGCCCAGGCCCCTGTGGCCCCACGCAGATACGCCCCTGCTTATAGGAACTGTGTGTTCAGTGGAGGGACTGTGTGTCCAAAGAAGAAAAGACTGTGTGTTCAAGGAGGGGATTGTGTGTCCCAAGTACTGAGAGAAGCAGGCTGCAAAGCCTGGGGTTGAGAGTCCCCAAAGTATTGGTGTAGTACTGAGCCCATGTATTTGTGTGGGGAGGCTCAGTGTGAAGATCTATGAAAGTATAAAGTATTAAGCTAGAAGAAGTGTGCCCAGGGGCTGGAATAAAGAGTTGCCTGAGAAATATGCAGTTGGTGAGACCTGTTTAATTTGCTGAGTGGGAACTGTTGGAATGTATTGTATTTTTACATGCATTGCCTGTCACCTATTATTTCTCTGTGATTACTCTGTGACCTCTGATGTGAATTACTTAGAGAGGTCACACAGCTATGCAACTTCCTGTGGGGGTTAGACACAGCAGATGCAGCAGATGCAGCACATGGAGCACATGGAGCTCATGATCTCTCCTAACCTGAGAGGATCTATGGTGGTGTGAGCATCCATTACCATCTAAGCACATGGAAGGAGCTGATAATACAAATGTATAGTAATATGTATATATAAGCCTGTCTGATTGTAATCTAACTACAAACTGTGAGTAAACAGATGTTTTGTTACTTCAACTTTAAAGTGACTCAGCAGTGAATTATTCAGGGGTGAATGAGAGAGAGATGAAGAAAGAAATTAACATTTCTAAAGCTGAAGCTGTGTGTACTAAAATCTGCTAATTATTTACTACAAATAATCCAACAAAAGGGTTATGGGCCCAGGGTCCAGGAATTGAAAAAGAAGAGAAATATTACCAGGCAGAAAAAAAGGCCACATTTTTCTCTTAAGTTTTAAAGGAAAGATTCAGTCTGTCTCTCTCTCCCCCCACACAGCAGACAGAAGGCTAAGAAAATGGCTGAGGGAAGAAATTCACCATTGTTCTACTCTCTCAAGGTGCCTAAATTAACTGAGTTTAATTATCGGCAGTGGGAATTAAGATTCATATGTCTCCTTCGAGCAAAAGGATTATATATATGCTTAGATCAAGACAGAACAGCTGAAAATATGGCTGAATGGGACAATGCAAACTATTATGTGAAGTGCATGCTTTTGGAAGCTCTCTCAGAGAAACAAGCCATATTAGTGGAGGGAAAAGATACACCAAAGGACATTTTATATAAACTGAGAACTATGTATGCAACTACATATGCAAAGCAGCAACCAATTTGGCTGGCAGAGTTGAATGAAACCAAATTAAGGGATAAAAGTAAATGTAATGATCACATTATGCATCTTATGTCTTCATTTCAAAAGCTAGAACTTTCTGGAATTCCCATGTGTGATGCATTGAAAAGAGCATTTCTTTTTACCTCACTATCAAAGAAGTTTGATGTTTTTAGGTCTGTAAATGAGGCCATTGAAGGGCAATCTTTTGAACAGGCAACATCAAAACTAAGGCAGGAATGCATAATAAATGATTCTGAGGAGATGTGTTCTCAAAGCAAGTCAGAGAGAAATGAAACAAATTTCTTGGCAAAGAACAGAGGAAGGCGGAGCTATGGGAAAACTCCACCCAAGGGCAAGCTGATTTGCTACTCATGTGGAAAGGAGGGACATGTATCTAAATGGTGTAAGGAAACACAAAACACTCCCTCTAGCTCACCTAAGCCAATGGAACTAAAGAATTTTCAAACCAGGAAATGTATGAAGGACAAAGATAAACACAAGGGCTTTCTAATGGCAGAAAAATCTTTGACTATGGTAAATAATAATTCAAATGAAAGTACTTGGATTTTGGATTCGGGGAGCACATGCCATTTAACCAATTGTAAGGATTTCTTTCAGGAAATGTGTCCAGAGGAAGGTATTCTTAAAACTGCAAACGCAGGGACTGCTAAGATCCAAGCAAAAGGTATTGGATTCTTAAAATGCAAAGTGTCTAATGAAGTTAAAGAAATTCCTGTAAGTGATGTCTTGTATATTCCCCAAGCAGTTTGCAATATGCTTAGTGTATCTACATTAGATAAGAAGGGATTTGTGATTCATTTTGAAAACAGTAAGTGCACAATCTCTAAAAATGATGAAGTGTATGCTGAAGCTTTATGCATAATGATGTTTATAAGCTGAACATTTCAGGTGAAGCCTCACATATGGCGCAAGTAAGGAAGAATGATGGTAAATGTAGTCTGGAAATCTGGCATCGCCGCCTGGGACATCGTGATTCTAAGGTGATCCAGGATCTTTACAGTAAGCAACTGGCCACCGGCATTCAGATAAGTGCAGATGCTGGTAAAATTGAGAAATGCATAGACTGTGTTACTCAAAAAGGTGTGAGACCCTCATTTCCTGCATACACAGGAAATAGGAGTAATAAAGTGCTGGACTTAATACACAGTGACTTATGTGGACCGTTTAATATCCCATCATTGGGAAATAACAGATTTGTGCTGATATTCTTGGATGATTTCTCTAGATACTGTGTGGCCTATTTGCTGAAAGAGAAAAGTCAAGTCACAGACATGCTGAAGAAATACGTAGCCATGGTGAGCAATAAATTTGAAAGAAAACCAAAGGTTCTTCAGACCGACAATGGTGGTGAGTTCATTTCACAAAGCATGCGCACATTTCTAGAACAAGAAGGCATTCAACATATCACAACAGTAGCTTATACACCAGAGCAAAATTCTGTTGCAGAGAGAAAATTTAGGTCACTTGTGGAAATGACCAGATGTATGCTGTCAGATAGCAATCTCCCTAAAAGACTATGGGGGGAAGCCATTCTCACAGCAGTGTACCTACAAAACAGAATGCCAACTAAAGGCGCTGAGCGCACACCACATGAGACATGGCATGGTAGGAAGCCAAACCTGTCACACATAAGAACATTTGGAAGTACAGCATATGCTCATGTACCAAAGCAAAGAAGGCATAAGCTGGATTCCACAACAGAAAGGGGCATTTTAGTTGGCTATGCTCCAGGACACAAAGGATATAGAATTTTGAATCTGAAAACTGGCATTGTTGGCATAAGACATGTTACATATTTTGATGAAAACAAAAGGGTTGATAAAGGCTGGATTATCCCAGATGAGCCTTATCATCCAGAATATGAAACTAGAACCATAATAGACATGCCAGTGTTTATAAATGCCATACCAAGGCAGATGTCTGAAAGCAACTCATCTGTATCTAACGAGGAACAGGCAGAGGAAGCAGACACAGAAAGGATCATTGAAGAAGACAGTACAGTTGGAGAAGGGGAATCAATTGGAGAAGGACTCTCAGATATAGAGGATGCGGAAAGGTCAGACCAACCTGTTGTCAGACGCTCATCCAGGGAAAACAAAGGTGTTCCACCCCCAAGACTGTCTTACCTAACAAAGTCAGCAGAAGCTCAAGAGCCCTTAACATGGGATGAGATTGAGAAAATGCCAGCAGAAGAAGCTGCTGAATGGCGTAAAGCTGCACAAGAAGAAATTGATGCATTGGATAAAAATAATACTTGGATTCTTACAAAATTACCTCCTGGCAAGAAAGCTATAGGATGCAAATGGGTATTCAAGTTAAAAAGGAATGCACAAGGAAAAGTGGAAAGGTATAAAGCCAGATTAGTCGCAAAGGGATATCTTCAAAAATATGGAGAAGATTTTGATGAAGTGTTTGCACCTGTAGTGAAACACACGACAATTAGAACACTTCTGAGCATTGCAGTCTCAAAAGGCATGCAAGTCAACCACATTGATGTGAAAACAGCGTTTCTTCATGGAGAAATAACTGAAGACTTGTACATGGAACAGCCAACAGGTTTCATAAATACAAAACAAAGACAGCTAGTGTGTAAATTAAACAAAGGTCTTTATGGATTAAAGCAAAGTGCAAAATGTTGGAATGAAAAATTGCATGAAATATTGACAAATTTAGGATTTAAGCAAGGTGAAGCAGATAAATGCTTGTACACTAGGTGCAGAAATGGACAATATGCATACATTTTAGCTTTTGTTGATGATCTGCTCATTGCAAGCAAAAGTGAGCAAGAGTACAAGGACATTGTAAAGTGTTTAAACCACAATGTTGAGATAAAAGAACTTGGAAATGTGTCATACTATCTTGGTATAGAAATTGAGAAACAAAATGATGGTTCTTATCTTCTAAGCCAGAAGCAGAAAATAAATGAGCTTATTGAAAGTTTAGGTATGCAAGATGCCCAAGTTGTAAGCACTCCCATGATCACTGATTTTCTGAAGGATGAAACAGTAAGAGAACCTTTACCAGATAACATCCAATATAGATCAGCCATAGGTAAGCTTTTATATCTAGCTACCACATACAGGGCTGATATAGCAAATGCAGTAGGAATTTTGAGCAGAAGGGTCAGCTCACCTACCAAATCAGATTGGACTGCAGTTAAAAGGATGGTAAGGTATTTAAAGGGTACCATTGATTGTAAATTAAAGATTTCAGCCAATAGTAATCCAAAACTAATATGTTACTGTGATTCAGATTGGGCAGGGGATCATTCTGATTATAAATCCACAAGTGGATATGTGTTTATGTATGGAAATGTACACATTTCATGGGCCAGTCATAAACAAAGTATTGTGAGTTTGTCTTCTACAGAAGCTGAATATGTGGCCGTATCGGAAGCGTGCAGAGAACTGATGTGGATTGAAAAACTTTTGCTGGATTTCGGAATAGCTGAAAAGAGACCAATCCAGATAATGGAAGATAATCAGAGCTGCATCCGACTGTCACAGAATGACAAGGTTCAGTCACGCACCAAGCACATCGCAACGAAATACCACAACGTGCGAGAGTTGGCGAAAGAAGGGGTCATCAGTCTACACTATTGTCACACCAGTGAGATGACAGCTGACATCATGACCAAACCGTTACCCAGAGAACATTTTGTGAATCTGCGTATAAAGCTTGGACTTTGTATGAATAAATAATTGCATGACAGTTATGCATGAGAAGGGGTTTGTTGGAATGTATTGTATTTTTACATGCATTGCCTGTCACCTATTATTTCTCTGTGATTACTCTGTGACCTCTGATGTGAATTACTTAGAGAGGTCACACAGCTATGCAACTTCCTGTGGGGGTTAGACACAGCAGATGCAGCAGATGCAGCACATGGAGCACATGGAGCTCATGATCTCTCCTAACCTGAGAGGATCTATGGTGGTGTGAGCATCCATTACCATCTAAGCACATGGAAGGAGCTGATAATACAAATGTATAGTAATATGTATATATAAGCCTGTCTGATTGTAATCTAACTACAAACTGTGAGTAAACAGATGTTTTGTTACTTCAACTTTAAAGTGACTCAGCAGTGAATTATTCAGGGGTGAATGAGAGAGAGATGAAGAAAGAAATTAACATTTCTAAAGCTGAAGCTGTGTGTACTAAAATCTGCTAATTATTTACTACAAATAATCCAACAGGAACCAGGTCACCCTGAGTGAGAAGCGGTAGCACACTAATTTGCATATGATCTGCATATTGAGAACCAGGTCACCCTGAGTGAGAAGGGGCATATCACACCCTCTATATGTGTTTGCCTCCAATGCAATCTTTTTTTTCAGAGTCCCTCTTTGCCTTCCTTATCAGTGCTTTGCATTTGACTTGGCATTCCTTATGCTGTTTCTTAATATTTTCAGTCGGTTCCTTCTTCAGTTTTCTGAAGGATTTTCTTGTAGCTCTAATAGCTTCCTTCCTTCACCTCACTTTTTAACTATGCTGGCTGTCATTTGGTATTCCGTCCTCCTTTTTTAATACGTGGAATATATTTGGCCTGGGCTTCCAGGATGGTGTTTTTGAACAGCATCCACGTCTAAGAGAAAAGCTACACTGGCTTCCACTTAAAGAACTTATTGCGTTCAAGGTATGCACTCTTACTCATAAAATCATTCACGGAGATGCCCCAGCCTACATGTTAGACCTAGTAGACCTACCCCTCAGGAACGCTAAAAAATCATCCCGCACATTCCTGAATCTTCACTTCCTCAGCTGTAAAGGCCTAAAATACAGACTAACGCACGCATCAAGTTTTTCCTACCTGAGCACACAGCAATGCAATGCACTACCGCTTAACCTAAAAACTATTCATGGACTAACCAACTTTCGTAAATCTCTAAAATCATATTGCCAAAGATTCTTCTGTAACACTAAATGACTATTTTTTTATTATATTTCCACTACTCATGACGTATTGTAAGCCACATTGAGCCTGCAAAGAGGTGGGAAAATGTGGGATACAAATGCAATAAATAAATAAAGACCTACCTCTTCAACAAGGCATACCACAATCATCAAGAATTGTAAATGCAACACTTCTCCACTTTACCTATACGTGGAACTGCTTACCTCTCATATTTGTTTGCTTAATCTTACCATGCCAGACATGCTCTCTTTGTAATACAAACTGGTATCTAATCTGTTAAGGTGAATGCCATAACGATACACTGTAAGCCACATTGAGCCTGCAAATAGGTGGGAAAATGTGGGATACAAATGCAATAAATAAACAATTTGCAAACCTCCAGCACATATGAAAGACCCAATTACAAGTCTCCAGGACATGTGCCATTTTCAGAAAAAAAAAAAAACATACACATGAAAAATGTGGAAAATCAAGCCATTGGGATATAGGAGGAGACAACATAGTAGACTGGCCACACAGACATCCCAGAGAAGCAGTAGGGCACCCTAGGGGGCACACTACAGTGTTCTTCATCTTATCTTTGCTCCCTTGTCTGCTGAGCCCTCCACCCCCCCCCCCACCCCGTACACCAGTATAATAGCACTTATGGGTGAAGGGGTCACCTATGTGTGGGTAAAGTAGGTTTTTGGTGAGTTTTGGAGGGCTCATGGTTTCCATCATAAGTGTGACTAGTAGCGATATGGGCCTGATTTCTCTTCTCCATAGTGCACTGTACCAACCACTACAGTACTCCAGGGACCTGCTTGCTGCTGTAATAGACCTGGCTATAACATCTGAAGCTGTCATAGAGGCCGGCAAGTACTATTTTTATTCACATCTTTGGGTGGTGGGAGGAGGTCACTGACCACTGGGGGAGTAAGGGGCATCCCTGATTCCCTCCAGTGGTCATCTGTTCATTTAGGGCACCTTTTTGTGCCTTATTCATTCTAAAAACAGGTCTAGATCAAAACATTCAAGTTTTAGCCCTAGATGCTTTTGTTTTGTTCCATTATGGCTATAAAATGTCCAAGTCTTAGGAATGCCCTAATTCTTCCCCTGATGTGCTCCCTTGTGATTTGAACGCACTGCAGACGAATTGCTTAGATAAAAGTCTGTAAAATCGGTTTCAAAAATATTGATTTGGTCATTTTCAGAAGAAATTCATCCAAATGCTATTTTATGACATTTTTTGGGTGTTTTTCTCTTTCAAAAATGAGCCCCAAAGTCAGTGAGAAAAGAAGAATGGGACTTAGGTGGTCAATAAATGAGTGCTACTTTGAGAAGTAGTGAATAGACAGATGGATTAGACTTCAAAGGAATAAAAGCTGTGAGACTGAGGTAGAAGAGGAGGTCAAAATCTAGATGAGAGTAATTGTCAGACCCGTGAGTCCTTGTACCAGGTAGAGCACTGAGGCTTCCTGGAGAGGACTCAGGTCCTGACTTGGCGGTCGGGCAAGCCTGAGGCTTCACCTGCAGTGACTGCTGTTCCCCAGAGGTTGAGCCCCTAGGTGCAGGTAGCCAACAGGACTTAGAGAACAGGCACCAAGAGTAGTCAGGGTATGCGCGGGGTCAAAAGGCGGACAGCAGGCACAGAGCGTAGTCTGGGCTGGGTTAATAGGCAGGCAGCAGGCACAGAGAGTAGTCAGAGAACACACTGGGTCAATAGGCAGGCAGCAAGCATGGAGAGTATTCAGGATACACGCTGGGTGAATAGGCAAGCAGCAGGCACAGAGAATAGTCAGGGTACACGCTGGGTGAGTAGGCAAGCAGCAGGCACCAGTGGCGTAGCTATGTGGGGCCTGGGCCCCCGTAGATTTGGCCCTGGCCCCTGCCCCACGATCCCCTTGAACCCCCCCTCCCGCCACCAACTCTCCCCCGCCGTCGCCGCCCGCCCCGCCGCCGCATCTGCTACCTTTTTTGAAGAGAGCGACTTTCTTCCGCGCTCCAGTAGCACCTTTCTTCTACGAAGTTCCGGCGATCAGCTGTTTCAACGCCACGTCGAAACAGCTGATCGCCGGAACTTCGTAGAAGAAAGGTGCTACTGGAGCGCGGAAGAAAGTCGCTCTCTTCAAAAAAGGTAGCAGATGCGGCGGCGGGGCGGGTGGCGACGGCGGGGGAGAATTGGTGGCGGGAGGAGGGTTCAAGGGGATCGTGGGCAGGACGGCAGGGGGGGGTCAAATGTGGCGGTGGCGGCTCAGGGGGGGCGGCTAAACAGTGCCCCCCACCTCGGGCTCTGGCCCCCCTCCCGGCGAGGTCTGGCTATGCCCCTGGCAGGCACAGAGTAGACAGGGTACACGCTGGGTCAATAGGCAGGCAGCAGGCATGAAGAGCAGACAGGGAACACCCTAGGATAGGCAACAAGGAATCAAGCAGATAGAAAGCAAACAGCTCAAAACAAACACCTACCAGACTGAGTAGAAGCCAAAGCAAGGAGCCAGAAAGGAGAGTCCCAGATAAGGTGCTGGCATCTGACGTCAGCGGGGCTAGCAGGGACCGAGAGAGAGCTGCCATATGGTAAAGGAGCAAGAGGAGGGAAACAGCCGGCGGCCAATAGGCACGGAGCAGGAGAGCAAGAAGCACTTGATAGGCTGCACGAGAGAAAAGAGGGAAGGAGACCCGGGGCTAGGACGTGAACGCCCAATCCCAGCAAGGCAAGGGGGCGGAGCAGGCCTTCTGGAAAGATTGGACTATGACATGAGACGCACCGTGGAAGCGCCGGGAAAAATGACATGGCGTACTGCCAAAGGAAGCCATGCATGCGCTGCGTGGCTAAGGCAGCATGGAGCCCTGCATGCCCCGATGACACTGCCTGCACCGAACAGCACTTTCATGGCTTACTGGGACACAGAGCAACCAGGAATAGTTAGTAAAGTGGGCTGATAACCAGAACAACCAGGTTTAATTCCCACTGTGGCTGCCTGTTACCTTGGGCAACCAGGGCAAATCAGTTTACCCTCTATTGCCTCAGGTACAAAACTCAGATTGTGAGTACCTGTATGTAATATATAAACCGCTTTGGTTGTACCAAAGAATCAAACAAAACAAAAATGCCTGCAGAGGAAGACTGGAGAAATGCAAAATGGACAGCGAGCCAGCAGAGAGAGGAGAGAGAAACCAGAAGTGGAGAGAGCAGTCAAAGAGCAATCAGAGTGCACGATGCAGGTGAAGAACCAAGAAATGAGCTGGAAAAGGGTTGGTAGCCAGAAAGGTAGGAAAAAATGGAAGAGGAAGGATTGATTGCTTATCACTGTCTTCTATGCAAGAGAGCCAAGAGGAAGCAAGACAAAGGTAGGAAATAGTAGGTCCTAGATATGATGTGGGACACCTTGCTTCAGTCTCAATGACAGAATTATGAGAATAGGTACCCAGATCTTTGAGTAGAAAGTGGCAAGTACATGACAGTGCTATCTTGCTATTCACAGTGATTTTATTTCCAATGGCAATCTTACATTCTGAAATTAACATGCTGCACTCCTGATGGATCAGTACAGATGCCTGGCACATTTTGCTGTGGAGTGGAGGTGGTAGCCTAGTGGTTAGAACAGTAGATTTTCTATACAGTGGTGGCTGGTTCAAATCTCACCACTGTCTACCTGTGATCTTGAGCTAGTCACTTCACCACCCATTGTCATTGCTATGAAATGAGCATACAAACAGTGCTTTTTGTACTGGGGTCACAGCTACTATATGCAAAAAGGAGCCTTGTACTTACCTCCCTAGGGAAGGACGCCCCCATGTTATAGACATGGGTACTGAACAAGTGAATAGGAGTTAAAAGCAGCCTCAAAAAGGTGGGCTTTTAGCCTAGATTTGAATACGGCCAGAGATGGAGCTTGATATACTGACTCAGGAAGTCCATTCTAGGCACATGGCACAGCAAGATAAAAGGAACAGAGTCTGGAGTTGGCAGTGGAGAAGAAGGGTACAGATAAGAGAGATTTACCAAATTAATTGAGTTCCCAGGGAGGAGTGTAGGGAAAGAGAAGAGTGGAGAGGTACTGAGGAGCTGCAGAGTAAATGTACTTGTAAGTCAATAAGAGGAGTTTGAACTGTATGCAGAAATGGATAGGGAGCCAATAAAGTGACTAGAGGAGAGGGTTAATATGGGTGTAGCAACACTGGTAGAATATAAATTGTGCAGCAGAATTTTGAACAGATTGAAGGGAAAGGAAATGGGACTTGATATACCACATTTCTGTGGTTTTTGCAACTACATTCAAAGTGGTTTACATAGTATATACAGGTACTTATTTGTAGCTAGGGCGCTAGAGGGTTAAGTGACTTGCCGAGAGTCACAAGGAGCTGCAATGGGAATCAAACCCAGTTCCCCAGGATCAAAGTCCACTGCACTACCCACTAGGCTAGTGCTGAGAGAGAAGTCTTAGTGGGAGACCTGTGAGAAGCAAGTTACAGTAGTCTAAGAGAGAGGTGATAGTGTGGATAAAGATTTTGGTAGTGTGCTCAGAAAGGAAGGGACTAATTTTGGTGATATTATAGCAGGGGCGTAGCTACCGGTGGGCCTGGATGGGCCCAGGCCCACCCAGTTTTTAGTCAGGCCCACCCAGATGCCACCGTGTCTCCTCACCCTCTCCCACCCCTGCCGTAGCGCTTGTCTTCAACGCTATCGGCGCTGCCTCCTCTACCTCACAGTCTCCGAGTCCGTCTCCCACTCCCATGGCAGCTTGCGATTTGCTACCGGCACTGCCTGACAGCTGACTGACGCGGCGCAACGTCCTGCTCCGGGGGCGGGGCCTTCCCTCTGCCGCACTGATTCAACTTCCTGTTTACGCAGGGCAGAAGAACACACGCGGCAGAGGGAAGGTCCTGGAGCAGGTCGTCGGCTCCGCGTCTGTGGTGTCAGGTAGCGCCGGTAGCAAATTGTAAGCACTGCCACGGGGGGGGGGGGGGGGGACTGTGAGGTGGAGGAGGCAGCGCCGATATCGTCGAATACAAGCGCTGCAGTGGGGGTGGGAGAGGGTGAGGAAGACAGTGGTCTGCTCGCCCTGCAAGGGGAGGGGGCTGAAGGGAAGGGAGAGGTTCTGGACGTGTGTGGGGGGTGAGGAAGACACAGGGGAGCGGGCTGAAGGGAATGGAGAGGTTCTGGACGTGTGGGGGGGTGAGGAAGACAAAGGGGAGCGGGCTGAAGGGAAGGGAGAGGTTCTGGACGTGTGGGGGGGGGGTGAGGAAGCTGAAGGGAAGGGAGAGGTTCTGGACATGTGTGGGGGAAGGGAGAGGTTCTGGACATGTGTGGGGGTGAGGAAGACAAAGGGGAGCCGGCTGAAGGGAAGGGAGAGGTTCTGGACGTGTGTGGGGGAAGGGAGAGGTTCTGGACGTGTGGGGGTGAGGAAGACAAAGGGGAGCGGGCTGAAGGGAAGGGAGAGGTTCTGGACGTGTGGGGGGGGGGTGAGGAAGCTGAAGGGAAGGGAGAGGTTCTGGACATGTGTGGGGGAAGGGAGAGGTTCTGGACATGTGTGGGGGTGAGGAAGACAAAGGGGAGCCGGCTGAAGGGAAGGGAGAGGTTCTGGACGTGTGGGGGGGGGGGGGAGGTGAGGAAGACAAAGGGGAGCCGGCTGAAGGGAAGGGAGAGGTTCTGGATGTATGTGGGGGAAGGGAGAGGTTCTGGACGTGTGGGGGGAGGTGAGGAAGACAAAGGGGAGCCGGCTGAAGGGACGGGAGAGGTTCTGGACGTGTGTGTGGACATTAGGGAAGGAGTGGGGGAAATCCTGGCCACACTGGATCACAGGAGAGGGGGGCAAGATGAAAGAAAGAAGTGACAGGAAGATGCTGGGAGGGGGTGAAGGGTGGGGAGAAGAGAGAGACATTGGGAAATGTGGAACCATGTGGGAGAGGCCAAGGGGGTGGCAAGGAAATGAACGCGTGGAGGATGGTGATTACAGGGGAAAGAAATATGGTAAGGGGGAATAGATTGAAGATGGAAGGGAATGGATGGCTGGGGAAGTAGAGAGATGGGGAATAGGAGAACTAGTGGGTGAAAAGGAAATGGAAATCTGACAGGTATCTGAAAAGTAAAACAAAGGAAAAGGGGTTAGGATAAAATTTGGGTGGACTGAGAAAAGGAAAGAAAAAAAAAAGAGAGGGAAGAGCTAAAATGGAAAGGTCAATATGTCAGAGGCAAGTGAAATGAGGGAATGGAACAAGAGAGGAGAAAAAGACAAATGGACAGCAGCTGCTTGAAGGAGAAATAGCAGAAAGATTGGAAAGTTCAAAAGAGAACCTGGATCAACATGATAGAAAAAGAAAATGACCAGACAACAAAGGTAGAAAAGGCATTTTATTTTATTTTGAATCTTAACTGAAATATGATAGCTTGAGAAATGTGCATAGCGGATGTCACTTTCCTCATGAGATAAAGTGTTTCTGTTTCTATTTTGAGTTGGGAGGTGCTGGGGGAGAGGTGGAGAATAGGGGGAGGAAGGGGGCGGGGCAGAGAAAATTTTTTGCCCACCCACTTTGGGCTGAGGCCCACCCAAAATTGGCTGTCTGGCTACGCCACTGTATTATAGTGAAAGAAACAACTGGTTGTTCTCTGGATATGTGCAGAGAAAGAGTGAGAGGAGTCAAAGATGACCCCAAGGTTACGAGCTGATAAGACAGGGAAGAGGAGAGGTGAGTTTAGGGGGAAAGATAAGTATCTAAGTCTTGACCTTGTGTAGTTTCAGGCAGCAGTGTCAGACAGGCAGGCTGAGACTTTGGCCTGGATTCCTGCTGTAATGTCTGGTATGGAGAGGTAGACCTGGGATACTAAAAACCATGAAGAAGATCAGAGCACCAAGAGAAGAAGTATAGATGGAGAAAAGAAAAGGTCCCAAGATAGAGCCCTGAGGTATGTAGATATGACCTCCTCCTGTGGAGCCTTTTTATCTGCATCAGAGAAATATGGCTGCCTGTGGGTCTGTGCCATTTTCCTACTGTCCCCACACAGATGACACTATCACATATTACACACTGACATCAACATCGGCGCTGATTTTAGTATGAAAATATCCACCATGAAAATGAGCTCCAAAAAGTACACAATTTGTTTAGGTATAAAAACCTATGCTAAGCATGATTGTATAAATGGTGCTCAACTCAGTGAGCAGCGCTCCAGACAAGGGCACTGCTCCTGAGGCAAAGCCTACACTCAGAGCAGGGTCGGCATACTTCTAGGCCTCTCCAACCCTCACAAACTGAAAGGGATGGAGGTCCACTGGACCTTCAGCCCCCCTACTGCTACACACAAAATCCCCCTTCCACCATTTAAAAAAGCCTGGACTAGAGGGACCCCCTACTAGCCCCCCACTCAGGGGCTGGCCTGGTGGTCTAGTGCCCCCTAGACCCTCCAACCCCACCGTACCTTGAAACAGGAGGAGGAAGTAGCACTCTCTTATATGGTACTGAAGCCCGCCCAGCGCATCCCAGGATGCACCAGGCAGGGCAGGGTGCCACCATTTTGAGGCAGTGCTTGTAGGAGGAAAGGAGTGCTACTCCTTCCTCCTGTGTTTCAACTTACAGGGGTATGGGAGGTTTGGGTGGGTTGAGGGGTCTGGGAGACACTAGACCACAAGGCCAGACCCTGGGTGGGTGGGGGGGGGGCTAGTAGGGGTCCCATTGGACCATCAGGTTTTTGTAATGTTGGTGGGGGGGGGGGGGGAAGGTAGGGGTGTATACAGGTTCACTGGACTTCCAGCCCCTTGTGTTTGAGGGGTCTTAAGGTCCACCAGACCTCCATGCCTTTGTGTCGGGGAGGCTTGGCTTTAGGTTTGATAGATTCAGGGTATTTTTGACAGCCTGGACCTGTCAAACCTCTTCTACAGGAGGATTGTGCCTGAGCACATAGATTTTTATGTTATTATTGCTGATCATAGGGAAATTAATTCCCTGCGCTGTTCCAGTGGTATTTTTCCCCATGCTATTGAAAGTGCGGGGAACTGATCATCTGCCTGTGTGGATTCAGGTAGCCTCATCACTGCTGAATTCCTCATCTCTCTATATAAAACGCACCTCCAATGTTCTGAAGCCTCCACAAGTCCCAACGTTCTAAATGCATGGTGGTGAAACCCGGAATTCGCACATGAGTGCTGGCCCCGCCCCACGGGGGGTCAAACGTCATGACGTCGAGGGCGGACCAATGACACTCAACCAATCGCATCGCGAACCCGTTACTAAGCGACGGAACGTGACATAAGACACATCGCGGAATAATGAAAACCAGCAGCACACAGTTGCTACGCGACGTCAACAGCAACGCTAAAAGGACCATATAGATCTCTGCTCTCCACACAAACAACGGACACGGCGGTAATAGGAGGGAAGGAAAAAAAACAGCACATACACACACACACACTCTCACTCTTAACTGGCTATAATAAGCAACTGACCTGCCACTATCACAGGGACTGCTAGCACCTCTCTCTCTCTCACACACGCATACACACGGGACACAGAGGGGATGGAAGACAAGGAACGAATCGTTGGGTATGGAGGGGGCGGCAGGGGAGATAAGGCAAGAACTACCTCAAATGCTTGTGCTGTGCTATGTACAATTATAATGCTGTCTCTTCATTTTGACCCTACCCTTTCACACTCTCTTTCACACAGACGCACACACACACACACTTACACTGTCTCTATCTCACACACATACGCATCCACACACATATGCACACACTCTCACACAGACACACAAACACGCCTCAAATGGTTCAGCTGTCCTATGTAAAATTTCACTGCTGTCTCTTCATTTTCACCCTACCTGTGCACACTCTCTTTCACACAGAGACACACACACACACTTTCTCTGTGTCAACACACACACACACACACACATACATATACACACTCTCACTCTCTCTATTGCCTTGCTAGCGCCCGTTTCATTTCTTAATGAAACGGGCCTTTTTTTACTAGTGTTACATAATGCTCTGCTGTGAGTAACCCAGGTTTGTTAGAAAACCAGGTCTGGAGAGTTAGTCAAGCAGGAGCAAGGGTTAAGATAGATCCTAGTTCCCAGCAGAAGTGCAGCCAGGTTGAGGTGTTGGGGGGAGCAGAGAGCAGACTGCCGCAGGTGCCAGTGCCTATATTTTACGCGACAGATCATGCAAAAAATGGACACCAGCACCATCGGAAGTCTGGGGCCATGGTGACCCACCTAGCTATGCCTCTGGTTCCCAGGAGGAATTCCAAAGTCTTGATATGCAGCCCTTTCCCATCAGCTTACACTGTTGCTGTTTATCAAATTTGTTGCCGAATCATGTGTGACAGATTTATATATATATATAATTTTTTTTTCTGCAGTTCATATAGTTATTTATGATACTTTTTGTTTTCTGTGATATCAGTGTAAAGGTTAAATTTTCTTACCAGCCCAATTTTTCATTTAACCATTTAGCACACATACAGTATTCCACAGTCATATGAAGTCACCTTTGTAGCTTTTTAATCATTTTTAATCCTTATTTTCTTAAATGAACATTTTAAAAAATTCCAGACTGGTCTGTTTATTTACCTACATTGGTTAGTTCCGTGCTGGGAAAAGTGAGTACATATATCTTGCACAGTATTTTTTTTTTATCTGCCTTCAGATAAATTATGTCATAACAATTAAACAACACTAATTCTGACATCTAGTGGTCATATAGATATAAGACACAGTACAAGTTTTTCTTAAATGATGTTGTTTTCCAATGTATTCACCGCTGTTTTGACTTGATATAAATGTTGACATTTTCAATGTATTTTAAAAATATGTTTTACTTACTAACATTATGCCAAAGTAAGTTGAAGCAAGTCTTAGTCCTCCTGATTCTATAAACTTGCCAAAAATTGTGTGCACAAATTTGGCCTCGCACCCAATTTAATTGAATAATGAGCCAATTAGTGCCAATAATTGGTTTTTAACAAGCAATTATTGGCACTAATTGAAATCATTTAACATTTATGTGCACATACAGTGGGGGAAATAAGTATTTGATCCCTTGCTGATTTTGTAAGTTTGCCCACTGACAAAGACATGAGCAGCCCATAATTGAAGGGTAGGTTATTGGTAACAGTGAGAGATAGCACATCACAAATTAAATCCGGAAAATCACATTGTGGAAAGTATATGAATTTATTTGCATTCTGCAGAGGGAAATAAGTATTTGATCCCCACCAACCAGTAAGAGATCTGGCCCCTACAGACCAGGTAGATGCTCCAAATCAACTCGTTACCTGCATGACAGACAGCTGTCGGCAATGGTCACCTGTATGAAAGACACCTGTCCACAGACTCAGTGAATCAGTCAGACTCTAACCTCTACAAAATGGCCAAGAGCAAGGAGCTGTCTAAGGATGTCAGGGACAAGATCATACACCTGCACAAGGCTGGAATGGGCTACAAAACCATCAGTAAGACGCTGGGCGAGAAGGAGACAACTGTTGGTGCCATAGTAAGAAAATGGAAGAAGTACAAAATGACTGTCAATCGACAAAGAACTGGGGCTCCACGCAAAATCTCACCTCGTGGGGTATCCTTGATCATGAGGAAGGTTAGAAATCAGCCTACAACTACAAGGGGGGAACTTGTCAATGATCTCAAGGCAGCTGGGACCACTGTCACCACGAAAACCATTGGTAACACATTACGACATAACGGATTGCAATCCTGCAGTGCCCGCAAGGTCCCCCTGCTCCGGAAGGCACATGTGACGGCCCGTCTGAAGTTTGCCAGTGAACACCTGGATGATGCCGAGAGTGATTGGGAGAAGGTGCTGTGGTCAGATGAGACAAAAATTGAGCTCTTTGGCATGAACTCAACTCGCCGTGTTTGGAGGAAGAGAAATGCTGCCTATGACCCAAAGAACACCGTCCCCACTGTCAAGCATGGAGGTGGAAATGTTATGTTTTGGGGGTGTTTCTCTGCTAAGGGCACAGGACTACTTCACCGCATCAATGGGAGAATGGATGGGGCCATGTACCGTACAATTCTGAGTGACAACCTCCTTCCCTCCGCCAGGGCCTTAAAAATGGGTCGTGGCTGGGTCTTCCAGCACGACAATGACCCAAAACATACAGCCAAGGCAACAAAGGAGTGGCTCAGGAAGAAGCACATTAGGGTCATGGAGTGGCCTAGCCAGTCACCAGACCTTAATCCCATTGAAAACTTATGGAGGGAGCTGAAGCTGCGAGTTGCCAAGCGACAGCCCAGAACTCTTAATGATTTAGAGATGATCTGCAAAGAGGAGTGGACCAAAATTCTTCCTGACATGTGTGCAAACCTCATCATCAACTACAGAAGACGTCTGACCGCTGTGCTTGCCAACAAGGGTTTTGCCACCAAGTATTAGGTCTTGTTTGCCAGAGGGATTAAATACTTATTTCCCTCTGCAGAATGCAAATAAATTCATATACTTTCCACAATGTGATTTTCCGGATTTAATTTGTGATGTGCTATCTCTCACTGTTACCAATAACCTACCCTTCAATTATGGGCTGCTCATGTCTTTGTCAGTGGGCAAACTTACAAAATCAGCAAGGGATCAAATACTTATTTCCCCCACTGTAAATGTAGACGTGTGATCCATGCCTAAATTTTACATGCATCCCAGAAAAGGAGGTGCAACAATGGGAGGTTCATGGGCATTTTGGAGCAGAGAATGGATGTGGATTTGAGTTTCGTGTGTAATTATAGAATAAGGGGGTTTCACATGTAAATTCAGGCAGGGGCATTTCCACTGTGTTTTTGTTGGTGCAAATGGACACGCCTAAATTTGTAGGACCTCTGCACTTAAGCACTATTCTATCAACTGCCCCTAGGTGCACCTTATAGGCTAGTGCTTAAGCGTTTGTTTGTTTTTGGTGCCAATATTTTAGGCGTGATTTATAGAATTCACCTCACTGTGCTTTACAATTTTCAATTGATTTTGTGTTTTCACTCTCAGAAATTACACCCCTGATGCAGGCAACTGCTAAAATATAGCTGTGTTGGGTCTTTATTCATCAAATAAATCCTACTTATATTCCAGTTTGTGCTCTTTCATTCAGCGGTTCACTCTGGCCGCCTTGTGTTGGGTCATCTTGTTGATCATTGTTCCTTGTTTGTCTCTGTGTTGCATTGTGTACTATTGAGGCCATCATGGAATTTTCTGGTAGGGATAACATTTTAAGCTTCAACAATGGCATCATCAGGGACATACTAGGTGATTTACAAAGTAGCACATGCAATGGACAAAAATAACAAAAATACAAACTTTAAAAGTTATATAATTTGAAACCCCCCCACAAATGAAATCACGCAGGTAGTATTAAATCTACAAAACAATTGCCATCACCAATTAAAAATCTTTTTGAACAGAAGTGCTTTCAGTTAATTTTTCATTTCATTTATTACCATTTGTATACTGCCCTTGTAATGGTATCAGTTTATTACTGAAATATGTAGCATATTTGCTGGATTATATATACACCAATATATTTGTGTATCTTTTAAAAATATATATTTGACACTGCAGCAGAGAAAATAGTCTCATTCCAAAAGCCCTCTTCCCTCTCCCTTTGGGGCCTCATCTTGCCTTTTCTCATTCCTTAAACAAAAGACTTAAGACTGCTTTAAAGTTTTAAATTGACTCTATTCCTCTGATCAACACAACAAAGACTGGACCTAACCAGAGGATGCAAAGAGACAGACAGGTGGGAAAGGTGTAAAGAGCCCATTGAAGACAAAGACTTCAGAGGGGAGACCATAAACAGGACATTTGCTTGTCAAAGGTATACCTGCCCCTCCCATCAGCTTTCAGACATGTGCAGAAAGGAAGGACTTATAATGTGGTCATGTGAACAGACTACATTAACCATAATGCCTTGCAAAATATCCAAGACATGCACACACCATGCTTCTCTGCTAACATTATAAAAGGCCTGGAAACAGCCCAGCTCCCTCCTCTTGGAACCTGCTTCTCTTGGGACCTGCCCTCTTGAAACCTGCCTCCTCCTCTTGGAACCTGCCTCCTCTTGGGACCTGCTGCTCTCTTTGGGGTCCGCTGATGCCTTGCTCCTGAAACATGTGCTCATCAATCAGCTGGACCACAGCATGCTTGTAACAAGGACTTGTAAGTTAACCTACCTGCTACTTTGTTCTATTTTATGCACAGATTACCTGTAAAGATCTCTTAAAACCTACCTCTCGTGTGCAATTGTATATTAAATCAATCTTTTTGAAGCTAAAAATACGATCTCTTTGTGTTCTGAGTATACTTAATTTATTTAATTTATTGCAATTATCACCTTTGGTGATTGGTGGAGAAATCAATATAAATACAGCACCTGCTCTTAAATTATAAGCAGTGGCGAGTTGCTCTAGAGCTATTTTCCCCAAAATAAATAATTTCTTGTAACACCCTTATCCAGAACAGTGAACTCAAATATACATAATAATTATTTTACATATATGGTCACGGCATCTCAAGAAAGATATATAGTAGAATTGGAAAAGGTGAAGCGAAGGGCGACTAAAATGATAGCGGGGATGGGACGACTTTCCTATGAAGAAAGACTAAAGGAGGCTAGGGCTTTTCAGTTTGGAGAAGAGATGGCTGAGGGGAGACATGATAGAGGTATATAAAATAATAAGTGGAGTGGAACAGGTGGATGTGAAGCGTCTGTTCACGCTTTCCAAAAATACTAGGACTAGGGGGCATGCGATGAAACTACAGTGTAGTAAATTTAAAATCGGAGAAAAAGTTTCTTCACCCAACGCGTAATTAAACTCTGGAATTCATTGCCGGAGAACATGGTGAAGGCGGTTAGCTTGGCAGAGATTAAAAAAGGGGTTAGACTGTTTCCTAAAGGACAAGCCCATAAACCGCTACTAAATGGACTTGGAAAAATCCACAATTCCAGGAATAACATGTATAGAATGTTTGTACGTTTGGGAAGCTTGCCAGGTGCCCTTGGCCTGGATTGGCCGCTGTCATGGACAGGATGCTGGGCTTGATGGACCCTTGGTCTTTTCCAAGTGTGGCATTACTTATGTACTTATTATTGAAGCTACAGGTTGTGCCAGAGGACGGTACATTTTTATACCTAAAATTCCTCTTATTCTATCTATCAGATACAGTTCAAAAGACTCCAGTTCAACTAGACTTTTCAATAAATAAAGCTCAAGGTCAAACATTAAAAGTCACAGGCGTCAACTTATAAAACTCGTGTTTTTCACATGGCCAATTATATGTTGCCTGTTCACGAGTTGGCTCAAAGTCTTTACACATATATGCTCCAAATCGAAAAACAAAAAATGTCTATCAAAATGCGCTAAAATGAAAACTTATTACAAATTATATTAAACATATTTAATATTTATCTACGCCTGTGTGTTCTATTTCTGTTTGTACAAATAAAAATGTATCTATATACATATAGCAATCTAGAAACTTTAGGAGATTTTTAATAATAAGTATCTAAGAGTCTGACTCAAAAACAGAGGAAAAGACCTCGAGAAGCCCCCAGCAAGTCATAGACCTCGGGGGCTGGACGTCTTCATCATCGGCCGAAAAAACCTCTGTGTAAAACCTATCTCTGGTTTTACAAAATGTTATCTTCTGTTCCTGGTCATCAAGCAGATGCAGCCATTACAGATGGGTTGTGTCCATCAACCAGCAGAGGGAGATAGAGAGCACACTTTTTTCAGTGCCTCATACCAGCTTGCTCCACTGCCTCTCTTCAGTATTCTCTATCTCCCCTAGCAGAGTGGCTGCAGCTTCTTCGAGCTCCATCTAAAATGTGCCTGGAGGTTGCTCCTGTGCTTTTGCCAGTTGTTAGCAGGGGTGTTGGAGGCTATAGCAGCTTCACTTTAAAGGCACATAGGTTCGCCCTTTCCCTGCCTTACCCATACCTCCTTGGATGTGGACACATTGCTTAGCTTTCCCTGTCCTTCCCCACCAACAGTGGATGCAGGCACAAAGGTTCGCCCTTTCCCTGCCTTTCCCACTCACCTGAGCCTCCGGAGTTCTATTTACCTCTGCTTTCCTCACAGCGTTAAAAAAAAAAAAAAAAAAGTCACATCGTGCTTTGGCGCTTAGACGCTGGAACAGAGGTTTTTCCTTGCCTTTTTCTGTGGGACCGCAGCTGTGATACTCGGTCCAGTGAGGTAAGAGTGTTTTCTGACTCCTCCGGGGTAGGCCCGCGATCGGGGCAATTTTGAATTTTACCGTTGTTTTCGGCGATGGCTGCGGAGACAGTAAAGCGCTGTTCCAAGTGTGGCAAGCGCAGATCAGCAGTGGGGCTCTGTAAATCGTGCTGTACAGACGTTAGAGCCGGCCCGAGCATGGCGAGCGATGATTCTTCATGCTCTGAGCTGGCAGCGGGCGCCATTTTGAATTTACCACATGGCGCGACCTCCGCTGAGTCGGAGAGTCCTGAGCCCGAGGGGAGGCCTCGGAGTGAGGCTGATATGGGAGCTACTAGCCCCGGCAGAGATCCGGGTGCCCAGGGTGAGTTTTTCTCCCCTGATTTTGTCTTATTAATGCACAAAGCATACATGCTTAAAAGAGCTCTCCCACAAAGCCCGGCACGGGCATCTTCTAATGCCCCCCCCCCCCCCGGTGGATTTTAGCCTGAGTATGCCCTCTGAGGCGTTATTCCCTGATAATTGGCAGAATATGAAGCGCAGAAGGGCTCATTCCCCTTCAGAGAGTGCTGCACCTCCTTTATCCTCCCCCCCCACCCCCCTGTGGTCGGGCTGCGAGGATTCGGAGGACTCTGGCAGGCCTTCATGGTCTGAGGAGCCAGTCTGGTGCAGAAGTGACTCAGGATCTGGACGATCCCTGCGCGGTGAGGATTTTCCACCGTGATGAGCTGCCAGCGCTTATTTCTGATGCCCTGCAGGCTCTCTCTATTGAGGACCCTGCCAGTGGCACAGCCTCCTCTGTGAATCCTAGGATGGCTAGTATCAAAAAGCCTGCTCGAGCCTTTCCTTTGCATGACTCCATCCAAGAGCTTATTTCGGCTCAGTGGGCTGACCCCAAGGGACCTTTGAAAGTTTCCAGGGCTATGGGGCAATTATACCCTCTGAGTGAGGAGCATATGGCTCGCTTTGCTATGCCTAAAGTGGATGCCCTAGTCACAGCTGTGACAAAGAGAACTACCCTCCCTGTTGAAGGAGGTGTTGCGCTGAAGGATATTCAAGACCGTAGACTGGAATCAGCACTTAAACGGTCATTTGAAATTGCAGGTCTCACTATTCGGGCGTCTGCATGCAGTTGTTATGCTGCTAGAGCCTGCCTGGCTTGGTTGCAACAGGCAGTGGAACGGCCCGGTGATGGAGCGGATCCCTTTTCAGATGTGGCTCCATGGATGGAGTCGGCCTTGTCCTTTCTTGCTGACACCCTTTATGATATTGTCAGAGCTTCGGCTAAATACATGGCAGTAGCACTGGCAGCTTGCCGTCTTCTTTGGCTACAGCATTGGGCGGCGGACATGGCCTCTAAGCAAAGGTTGGTGAAGTTGCCCTTTCAAGGCCTTCTCCTGTTTGGTGAGGAGTTGGAGAAAATTGTGAAGGGCCTGGGTGAGGCTAAACCCCAGTGCTTGCCCGAAGATAGGCCTCGGCCTTCCTCCAAGGGCCAGGCGGTCCTCTCCTCTTACAGACCTCGCTTCCGTGAAGCTCGAAGGTACCGCCCGGGGCGTTCTGCTGGGTTCACTTCTCGTGTCCATTTTCAGCAGAGGAACTCCTTTCGCTCGGACAAACGATCTACAGCCACTGGCTCAAGGCCTGGAGTTCAGGGGCGTCCCTCTCAATGATGGTGCGCTGGCGCTCTCCTCGAGTCCTGTCATCGGAGGACGTCTTTCCCTCTTTGCCGAGGAGTGGGCCAACATTTCCTCAGATCAGTGGGTCTTGGACCTGATCAGAGACGGTTACAGAATAGAATTTGACGCCCCTGTAAGAGACGTGTTTGTGGAGTCCCGATGCGGTTCTGCTGCAAAACGGGCGGCGGTAGAGGAGACTTCACAAGGTCTGATTCAGATAGGGGCCGTGTCCCCGGTACCTCCCGCCGAACACGGCTGCGGACACTACTCCATCTACTTTGTGGTACCGCGAAAAGGAGGGTCTTTTCGCCCTATTCTGGACTTAAAAGAATTAAACAAGTCCCTGAGAGTGCGGCATTTTCACATGGAAACCCTGCGCTCCGTCATTGCGGCGGTACAGCCAGGAGAGTTTCTCACGTCTCTGGACCTGAAAGAAGCTTACTTGCACATTCCAATTTGACCCCCGCACCAGAAGTTTGCGTTGGTGGGAAAACATTTCCAGTTCCGGGCCTTGCCTTTTGGTCTCACCACAGCTCCCCGCACCTTTTCGAAGGTTATGGTGGTAGTAGCTGCTTTGCTCAGGCGAGAAGGTATCAGGGTTCACCCGTACCTAGACGACTGGCTCATCAGAGCAGACTCTGTAACAGAGAGCTATCAAGCTACAGCCAGAGTGGTCTCAGTACTTCAATCTCTAGGCTGGGTCGTCAATATGGCCAAACGTCACCTGACCCCCTCGCAATCTGTAGAATATTTGGGGGCCAGGTTCGACACAGACTCGGGCTATGTATACCTACCCGAGCTAAGGCGGTGCAAGCTTCAGAATCAGGTCCGTCTGCTCCTGAGGATGCCCCGCCCGTGAGCTTGGGACATTGTCCAGCTGCTTGGATCGATGACGGCCACCATGGAACTGGTGCCCTGGGCGAGAGCGCACCTGAGACCTCTACAGTATGCTCTACTCCAAAGATGGTCTCCAGTATCTCAGGATTTCCAATGCAGACTCTCTTGGCTCCCTGTGGCCCGACTCAGCATGGAGTGGTGGCTCTCAGACAGCATGCTGCGGCGAGGAATGCCGCTGGCGCTCCCCGATTGGTGCCTAGTGGTGACAGATGCCAGTCTGAAAGGCTGGGGCGCACATTGCAAGGGGAAGCACGCCCAGGGTCTATGGACACCCGAAGAGTCGGAGTGGTCCATCAACCGCCTAGAGTTGAAAGCGGTGTTTCAGGCGCTTCTGACCTTTCAAGTGACCCTGGAAGGATTGGCTGTCCGAGTGATGTCGGACAACACGACAGCAGTGGCCTACATAAATCGACAAGGCGGCACTCAGTGCAGAGCTCTAGCCGCGCAGGCCAAACAAATTTGCCACTGGGCCGAGCTGCATCTACAGTTTCTGTCGGCAGCTCACATTGCAGGTCAGAGCAACATGCAAGCCGATTATCTAAGCAGGCATCAGATCGATCCAGCGGAGTGGGAACTTGTAGACGAAGTGTTTCTTCAGATATGTGCCAAGTGGGGCAAGCCCGTGATGGATCTAATGGCGACAAGCTCCAATGCCAAAGTCCCGTGCTTCTTCAGCAGACGGAGAGATCCTCGCGCGGCGGGGTTGGATGCCTTGGCTCAACCCTGGCCTCCGGGCCTACTGTATGTGTTCCCTCTGTGGCCCTTGATAGGGCGAGTGCTCCTGCGGATTCGGCTGCATCCAGGAGAAGTGGTTCTCGTCGCCCCGGATTGGCCCAGGAGGCCTTGGTATGCGGACCTCCGACAGATGCTCGTAGAGGATCCCCTTCAGTTACCTCTGGTTCCCAACCTGTTGTCACAGGGTCCGGTGACCATGGAGGACGCCAGCCGATTTGGTCTTATGGCCTGGCAATTGAGAGGGCGCAATTGAGAGGCAGAGGCTATTCCAATAAAGTAATTACCACTCTCCTGCAAGCCCGCAAGCGTTCCACTTCCGTGGCTTATGCCAGGATTTGGCGCCAGTTTGAAGTCTGTTGTGCTTCCAGAGAGATCACACCCCTGCGGGCTCCTGTCTCGCCGATTCTGGACTTTTTGCAGGATGGTGTACAAAAAGGCTTGGCCTATAATTCCCTGCGGGTGCAAGTGGCAACATTGGCCTCCCTGTGTGGCAAGGTTGAAGGCGTGTCTTTAGCAGCTTATCCGGATGTGGCACGGTTTCTTAGAGGGGTGCTTCGGCTCCGTCCTCCCGTGCGTGCACCTTGTCCAGCTTGGAACCTGGGGCTAGAGCTGAAGGCCCTTCAGGGTGCTCCCTTTGAACCACTTCGGCGTGCTTCAGAGAAAGATTTGACACTGAAGGCCGTCTTGTTAGTGGCCATTACTTCGGCGAGACGGGTGTCAGAGCTCCAGGCGCTGTCCTGTAGAGGCCCTTTTCTGCAGTTTTCAGAGTCCGGGGTCACGGTTCGGACCGTGCCTTCCTTCTTGCCTAAGGTGGTTTCAGCGTTTCACCTAAACCAACCTATTTTCTTGCCCTCCTTTGTCGAGGAGGAGTTTCCAGAATCTTTTGGGCAATTGCGCCTGTTGGACGTGCGCAGGACTCTGCTGCAGTATCTGTGAGTTACTAACTCTTTCAGGACCTCTGATCATCTGTTTGTTTTGCTATCAGGTCCTCGCAGAGGGTCTCCAGCATCTAAAGCCACTATTGCCCGCTGGCTTAAAGAATCTATCTTTTCAGCTTATTTGCTTGCCGGCCGGCCTCCGCTTGATGCCTTTAAGGCGCATTCCAATAGAATTTCCTCTTCTTGGGCTGAAACTTGAGCACTCTCTCTTCAAGAGATTTGTAGTGCAGCAACATGGGCTTCTAAGCTCTCTTTTGCCCGACATTACAGGCTGGATGTGGCTACCAGGAGGGACGCACATTTTGGAGCGCAAGTGCTGGCGTGTGGTGTGGCTTGTTCCCACCCTATCTAGGGATTGCTTTGATACATCCCATCTGTAATGGCTGCATCTGCTTGATGACAAGGAAGGGAAAATTAGGTTCTTACCGTGATAATTTTCTTTCCTTTAGTCATAGCAGATGCAGCCATGATCCCTCCCTCTCTGATGCTATCTGCTGTAAATCTATTTCAGGTTCTGTTCGTGTTTCCTGGAGATTCCGTCCTTTGGAGGAAGTTGGAAAACAGTCTTCAGGATTCTTTTTCAATTAAAGGAGGATGAGTTTATTCCCTCCAGTTATGTCTCAGTGGAGGATGAGTTTATGCCCTCCAGGAGGATGTTAATGCCCTTTGTTGTAGGGCCATCGTTCGCTGTGAGGAAAGCTTATGTTATTCCCATTGCGATTTGCCATACTGCTTTGGAAGCTTCAAATACTGAAGAGAGGCAGTGGAGCAAGCTGGTATGAGGCACTGAAAAAAGTGTGCTCTCTATCTCCCTCTGCTGGTTGATGGACACAACCCATCTGTAATGGCTGCATCTGCTATGACTAAAGGAAAGAAAATTATCACGGTAAGAACCTAATTTTCCCTTCTTTAGTTCATTATCTCATTTTTTAATTTTTTTTATTTTACATCCTTCTATATATCTCTTCAGTACATCAAATTAAACATCAGGTATTACTTAGCTTTATCTGACGTTCCAGCAGGCAGGTCATCGAGACGACGGCCATCGTTGGTCGTGGTCAGCGTGTTAAACTGATCCGTATGCTGAACTGATCCGTATGCTGGAACGTCAGATAAAGCTAAGTAATATCTGATGTTTAATTGGATGTACTGAAAAGATATATAGAAGGATGTAAAATAAAAAAAATGAGATAATAAAAGAACTAAAGAACAGAAGATAACGTTTTGTAAAACCAGAGAGAGGTTTTACACAGAGGTTTTTTCGGCCGATGATGAAGACGTCCAGCCCCCGAGGTCTATGACTTGCTGGGGGCTTCTCGAGGCCTTTTCCTCTGTTTTTGAGTCAGACTCTTGGATACTTATTATTAAAAATCTCCTAAATTTTCTAGATTGCTATAGACTTGATTAGGAAGATTTCCTCGTTATATGTTATAGTTCTGAATCTATATACATATATCAATACCTATTCTTTGTTTCATTTCTCACATTAAAGACATCAAACAAAATGTAACAACCATCATAAAATAGTTAAAAATACATACATATACAGTGTTATTACACACAAACCTTGCTTTTCTCAGTTACAAAGTACTAACCTACCACTGAGCAATGCCAGCGGGGACAGCTAGTAAAACATATAAAACACTACACATCAAAATAAATACAAACTATTTTCATTTTGAGAAGCTGTTCTGGGAGCATGTTTCATAAATGAGCTCTTTCTACATAAAACATCCTTTGTCTATAATCATCTAATCTAGTATGTTGAAAAGATGGAACATCTAAAATAAATGTTTCTGCAGAATGTAGTGCTCGAGATGGACAGTGCACTCTTAAAATTGTTGTAACTGGCAAGGGAACCTCATCATTCAATGCTTTGAAAATCAAGATCAACACTTTAAATTGTATCCATAACCAATGGAATCTTTGTAATACTGGAGAAATTTCTTCAAATCTCAAGATATGTGACAAGAGATAGGCTATAGCATTTTGCGCTTACTGTAAAGAAAACTAGCTGGCACACCAAGTAAAAGAGCAATACCATAATCAAACAGTAGCATTATCAATGCTTGTATAACTTTTCTATAATTTTCATCTATCAACAGTTCTTTAAATCTTCTCGTAACCCTGGTTTTAAAAAAAGTATTATTTTTAACCAAAGATCGAATATGAGAGTGAAATGAGAGAGTGGAATCAAAAGCAATTTCTAGATATTTGATTTTCTTTTCTATTGGGATAGTTGTCTCTACCAGGTGCAATGCAGTGAGACAAAATCTGTCAGCTTGATCAGACAAAAAAAAATTGAGTCTTTGCTATATTCAGTTTCAACCTGTGTGCTGTCATCCAACTCTTATTAGTTGTTAAACAAATCCTTCTAGCTCCCCAGTGGAGCTAGTCAGTGAAACATAAGACATACTAGTGAGAAGCTCTGGAATCATTAGCTGTCTGAAAGGGTAAGATTTCTAGGCTTCTGAGGGAAATCTCTTGTCTTCCTCTTATCTGAGGAAAATCATGGAGCAGTTCGTACCAGGTCCTCCACTTAGGATGCCATCTTGGCCCCCCCAACCCCCTCATCAGCCTCTACCTTTCTACTCAACAACTACCTGTGATACCATAGGCTAGTGAAGCCTCTAGATGATCCCAGAAGTGCATTCCTGAAGCTGGTCACACTGCAGGCAGAGTGTAAGGTAAAACAATTTGCTGCTTAGATGGCAAAACCCAGGATGTTCTGGCAATTTAGATGGTTATAGTGTGCTGAATAGATCACTCCAACATATGAACTGATTTGCCTTATAAGACCCTTTTGGCATATTGCAGGGTTCAGAGGATCCCCAGGAGTCTAAGAATTATTAAGGAACCAAAGATGTTCCAAGAAGACACAGAATTTTTGAATAAATGGTATGCAATATTAAATAAATGCACCCTTGACCTAATAATTTTATTGATAAACACATCTAAGACTAAAGCAAAACAGACAAAACAAGAGCTAGACAGTTGTATCAACTAAAAAGATGTGACCCTTGTTCTGATATTCTTTTTTATTTATTTATTTATTTATTTAAATTATTACCAAGTATTACACTTGAACAGAAAAGGTACCTCATCTGAATAGTTTTACATAAAAATAACCAAGGAAAAATTTTACCAGAGTAAGTACTCTCAAGTCCTCAATTTTGATCCAAGATTAAACTTATATGGAGTTCTACATTGAAAACAATTTAAGGAAATTGAACCTATTAATAGTTCCATGTTCATATTAAGCTCTTACATGTTAATATTAACCTTAACACATATCATCCTAAAGATAATTTGGCTGCAATAAATTCTGTAAGTTGCAAAGATTCAAAAAATACATACTTGACCAATTGGTAACAGACAATACATTTGCAAGGATAACGTAAATAGAAAGTAGCTCCCAGCTGGAGCACCCCTGGTTTTAACAACAAAAACTGTGTATATTTTTTTTGAGTCTCCTTAGAGACGTCAGGAAATATACAAACTTTGAAACCCATAAACTCTTTATCTCTATTTTTGAAAATCTTTTTCATAATCAATGTTTTATCAATAGTTAAGGCTAGAGATACTAATAATGTTGCTGGAGTTACTAGATCCACAGTTGACGCTTCTAATATTGCTGAAACCTCTAAAGGTCGATCAGGTTGTTGTGTAGGAGCCTCTAGTAACCTACTTGGTAAGTAGTAGACTTGAGTAAATGGAGGAATAATATCATCTGTAATACCAAGTATCTCTTTTAAGTATCTAGTCAGCATTTCCCTCGGGGCAATTGTCACTGCCCTAGGGAAATTCAGAAGCCTTAATTTATTTGCCCTCTGGGAATTTTCCAGCATTTCAATTTTCCTCCTCATATTAGTAACATCTTTTATAATAGTCATTTGAGTTTCCTGTGTTTTCTCTGAAAGATCCATCTGAGATTTAATTCTCGTCGACATATCCTTCCTATCAATTTCTGCAATTTCAACTGTTTTTTCTAGTTCCTTTACACGAGCCTCTAGTACCTGGATTTGTGGATATAAAACTTTACCTAAATTAGCAATTAAAGCCCATAAGTTCTCCAGGGTTATCTCCGCTGGTCTTTCATCTAAAAATGAGAGAGAACTCTGCAGCTGTACCTCCTCGGTCAAAGCACTCACTATTCCTTGCACTCTGTCAGCCATTAAGGAATCTCCCGCATTCTGAGTTGTAAACTCTGGGGTTACTTGGGGGCTGTGAACACCTACAGCTCCCTCATTCTCCGGCAAGATTTCTTTTCTCCCCAGAAGCTCTCTTGCAACACTATTTCCTGGTTGCAGTGGAGACGACGCCAACACCGGAGGGCTAACACCCGGGCGTTGTGGGCGAGGAGCTCGTTGGTCAGGGCTAAGAGTGACATCTAGCACTGGCAGCGTCTCGGATCCTCCATTCATTCCAGGCACTGCAAGTGTGCTGCTTGCTGACCCTCCAGAAACTCCGGGTCTCCTCACAAAAGAATCCAATGGACCAGTCAACGGAGAGGTTAGTCGGCCTGGGGAAACATCGGCCACCGATTTTCCTCTGCGTTTAGGCATGACAAGAAAAATAGCGAGCGTGGAGACCGATGACTCATTCAGTCCACCATCTTGGATCTGTTTTGATATTCTTTTGCATGTTTATAATGACAATCTAGAAAGTTTCAGTAAAAAATTGAAAATGGTTAAATACAATAACTTCAAAAGAGATGAGACAGATTATATGAAGGGATCAATTTATCCTTAGAATATATTACAGTCTGAAAATTCCAAAATGTAAATAAAAACACATTTCCTTCCGGTCTAATAGACCAAATTTAGATGTTCCTCAACCTGAACATCATGACTACTACTACTACTACTACTATTTAGCATTTCCATAGCGCTACAAGGCGTACGCAGCGCTGCAAGAAAAAGAGTAAGGAGTTAGTCCACAAGAGAGGAACAAGAAAAAAACATAATGGAAAATCATGGAGGGGAGGCAGCAAAGTCAGAGAGAAGGACAAAAGGATGTATTCCAAACAAAAGGGAGGGGGATGAGGGAGAGAAAATTACAAAAAGCCCCTCATTCCTTTAGAAGACAAGGTCATTAATCTATCTTCTTTTGTTTTGACTATAACACAGAGAAACACCTTTTACAAAAAGGACTCTTTTGTCACCAGTTCAAAATATGAGTTGAATACTCAGACTGATTTGTTCAACTTTACAAGGAAACTTATCATCATCATTTCGCTGCACACTCCGGCAAATACAGTGATATTTCTTGTATAAAAAATGAATCCAAGTGGATCTGTCCTGAACCTCTGAACCGCATGATACATATATTTAAACAGATAGTTCTTCGTGACATTGAAAAATTAGAAAACATAAACCACAGAATGTATTATCATTTGACAAACCAGCTTATAATCAAAAGTAATCGCCGGCTATTTCCCGACACAAATCGGGTTCGCAAAAGCGGTGAAAAGCGTATAATGGAAAGCTACATTTGTGATAGCTTCGCCGCTTTCCCTTCACCTTGCTGGCGAAAGTTCAAAGGGGCGTGTTGGCGGCGAAGCGAAGGCGGGACATGGGTAGGCTTGGGCGTGGCTACCAGATGGCCGGCTTTCACGGATAATGGAAAAATAAAACCCGATAAGCAGTATTTCGCCGGGTTTACTTGGTCCTTTTATTTTCACGACCAAGCCTCAAAAAGGTGCCCCAACTGACCAGATGACCACCGGAGGGAATGGGGGATGACCTCCCCTTACTCCCCCAGTGGTCTCCAACCCCCTCCCACACTAAAATTATTAAAATACAAACCTTTTTTGCCAGCCTGTATGCCAGCCTCAAATGTCATACCCAGCACCCAGACAGCAGTATGCAGGTCCCTGGAACAGTTGTTGTTGGTTGCAGTGGACTGCAGAAAGGCAGAGCCAGGCCCACCCCCCCCTACCTGTTCCACTTGTGGTGGGTAATGTTGAGCCCTCCCAAACCCCCCAAAACCCACTGTACCCACATGTAGGTGCCCCCCTTCAGCCCTTAGGGCTAGGGTAATGGTGCACACTTGTGGGCAGTGGGTTTTGGGGGGGATTTGGGGGACTCAGCACACAAGGGAAGGGTGCTATGCACCTGGAAGCTAATTTGGTTGTTTATAAAAGATGTTTGAAGTGCCCCCTAGGGTGCCCGGTTGGTGTCCTGGCATGTGAGGGGGACCATTGCACTACAAATGCTGGCTCCTCCCACGGCCAAATGCCTTGGATTTCGCCGGGTTTGAGATCGCCGGCATTTTTTTCCATTATTGCGGAAAAACGAAAGTGGCGATCTCAAACCTGGCGAAGGCCCACACCGTATTATCGAAAAAAAAGATGGCCAGCCATCTTTTTTGAAAATACGGTTCCGGCCAGCTGTTGCGCCGCCGCCAAAATAGATCGCCGGCGACCTATTTCGCCGGCGACGTTCGATTATTCCCCTCAAAAAGCGAGAATGAAGCTATTCAGTTTCTTAAAAACAACATGAATATTGTAATCAAGCCAGCCAACAAAGGAGGAGGTATAGTTGTTGTTGTTATGGTTAACTAAATACATTGGTGAAGTTATGAGATAGCTTAGTGATGGTAAATATTATATCCACTTAGAAAAAGATCCCACTCCATCTTTGACCCAGAAGATAAGCACTCAAGGCTGGTGCTAGGTTACAGGGGGGCACTAGAAACTCTATCAGTCAGTACCCCCCACCCATCTAGCATCTCCCCCTTCTTCCCTCCTCAAACCCGCCCTGCCCCATGCTAGTATCTTCTCTTTTCCCTCCACTTCCCTTCCCAGGGGCAGCAGAATGCCTTGTTTGGGGGACCCAAGTTCTGTCCCCCAGCTTCACCTTCAATTCCCCAGTTCCCACACCAGTTTAAATTAGATCAATTTTATGCAAATCATACACCCCTTTAATTCTATTTCTGCGCATGTGTTATAGAATACTAGCACTTACATACATATCATGCACACTAAGGTCTAAATTCTGTGTCATGGGACCTCAATGTCATCTTCACTTAGCTGATGAAAGCTCCCTTTGAGCCACTTGATTCCTGTCATCTTTGACCTGGAAGGTCTTATTTTTGGTGGCTGTTACTTCAGCTTGCAGGGTAAGTGAGCTTTAGGCCCTAGTAGCGGATCCACCTTAAACCAAATTTCATCATAAACAGAGTAGTTCTCTGCATGCACCTCAAGTTCCTGCCTAAGGTTATATTGGAGTTCCAACTGAATCAATCATTCTTCCAACATTCTTTCCCAAATCTCATGCCCATCCAGGCAAAAGCACACTGCACACCTTGGACTGCAAGCAAACATTGGCGTTTTATGTGGAGTGGACTAGGTGCTACAGACAGTCCACCCAGCTTTGTTTCTTTTAATCCCAACAGGATGGGGGGGTCACCCTTAGGAAGCACAATCTCCAATTGGTTGGCAGATTGCATTTCTTTCACTTACACCAAAGCTGGGCTGACTCTTGAGGGTCATGTCAAAGCTCATAATGTCAGAGCCATGGCTGAGTCGGTAGCCCACTTGAGGTTAGTCTTTGTAGGCTGCAACATGGTCTTCAGTCCACACATTCACATCTCGCTATTGCCTTGAGCAAGATACCCAATACAATGGCGGTTTGGATAGACAGTGCTGCACAATTTGTTTGGAGCCTAGAATCCAACTCCACCATCCTAGGCCCATTTTGTTCTGTTTCAGGCTGCACTCTCACACAGTATGTATATAGTTTCAGGTTCATTAGTCTTTTGAACTCGCCGTTGCAAATTCCAATTGTCCTACTGTTGTTGGTTTTGGTGAGTCTGGTAGCTAGGGATTCCCACATGTGAGTATTAACTGGCCTCCTTGTCCTCAGAGAAAGTGAAGATATTTGCCTGTTGCAGCAGGCCATTCATTCTCACATACACTCCCACCTCCCTTTGGAGTTGTTTTTGTATTGCTACTATACTGTATCTGCAGAACTGAACATCTCATTATTGTTTGAAAAGGGATTCAAGGCACAATATTAGGCTTGCTTAGTCTATACTAAGGATCCCTCGAGGTCTTCGTTTATCTAAAGAACCAAGAGTTTTGGGTAACACCCAGTATGTAGAGAAATGGAACAAAGTAATTTCACAGTGTTCGTTAAATTTAATGCTATTAACCATTGATGTATTACAAGAAGTTATAACTGAACAAACATAGGAGACAAACACAGGAGCTTGGAGACAAAATTAGCATCAATGCAGGCATCTATGAGTCCATCTGAATATGAGAAACAATTGAGGGAACACACGCAATTGATGGAGCAATACAAAATTGAACAAAAAAGAATTAAAATCAATAAATTCCGGAGGGATGAGTTAGACTATACTGAAGGTTATGTATATATGTGGATGGATAAGTCCAAACGTATTAAAATATATAAAAACAATAAACGTGTAACATTTAAACTATCCTCCATTGATTCATCAGGGGAGGAAAACACAGGATCGGACATTAGGGTAGACAATCCTAATACAGGAATAATAAATACAAGGGCATTATTACGGACGGTAATAATGAAAACCAACAGATTCAAATGTCAAATCAAACCGCGCTAGAGGAAATAATTAACATTTCCTCTTATCATCTATCAGAAGATGAACTATCAGTATTAACAAAGGGCATGTCGTTTGTTCCTTCAGTCAGCTATGATGTGTTCAACACCAGACGTTATTTGCATAGATTTATTCGCAAATTAAAACTGAGAACTTTTTTTCAAAATAGCAACACGAAGTAGACCCTTTGCAATTTCCTCTTCAGGGTAAAATTCCGTCAGTATGGGTTCCCCCGGGTTCTACAGACCCGAACATAGCAGCATTTGAAAGGCTGGTTTTTCAAGACTTATCCAAAATGGAATCATATAAACACAAGATGTTTCCCAATCTAACTAAATCACAATGGAAAGCATTACTTCATCTTCAACAAAATTCTTCCTTAATTATAAAAAGAGCTGACAAGGGTAGCACTATAGTAGTCATGGATTATATAAACTACACTAACGAAGCTTATAAACAATTGAATGATACTCAGTTCTACTGTAGATTGAATGATGACCCTACAAAATCTCTACAAGACATGGTTAATCGATTTTTGACTCAGGCCAATTTGGATGGAGTTATCACTATGAAGGAATACACATTTCTATATCAAACATATCCTAGGATCCCCTACATTTAATTTGTGCCAAAAATACATAAGTCCATTATCGACCCTCCAGGATGCCCAATCGTATGCGGTACGGGATATTTAATGAAACCACTATCTCAGTATGTTGATCATCATCTTAAACCATATGTACCTTTGGCCAAGTCTTATGTAACGGATTCTTTGAATTTCATACAAAATTTACAACAGTTCAACCTAAATGTTATGAAAAACATTTTTCTTGTCACAATGGATGTCAATGCTCTTTATACAAACATTCCATTAGACAAAGCCTTAAGAGTGGTAGATGAATACATGTCTTTGTCTTCAAGATCAGGTTCTAAATAATTGTCTGAATTAGTTATAAAAAATAACTATTTTCAATTTGAACAACAATTATTTTTACAAATACGTGGAATAGCAATGGGAGCAACGATAGCTCCCTCTGTCACCTGTCTTTACATGACCAAATTCAATGAACAACATATTTATCGGTGTCAATATAGTTCCAACATAGTTATGTGGAAACGCTAATTATGGTTTGGACGGGATCCCTTGAACAATTGCACAGTTTTTTGGATTATGTTAATAATGTAGATCCTGCAATCACATTTTTGTTCTCATACAACTCTTCACATTATAGCTTTTTGGATATAAATGTTTCTATAGATACACTGGGGTCTTTTTCCATCACATTGCATAGGAAGAAAACTATGATAGAATGAGAAGAATGGTAAAAAAAAAAATTAGAGGGGCAACTGAGAGGGTAAAAACTGTACAACAGGTGTGGATGCTGTTCAAAAGTACCATTCTGGAGGCCCAGGCCAAACATATTCTGCAAATTAGAAAAAAAGACAGAAGTCCAAGAGACAGCCAGCGTGGTTGAAAAGTGAGGTGAAGGAAGCTATTAGGGCTAAAAGAAACGCCTTCAGAAAATGGAAGAAGGAACCATCTGAAAATAACAACAAGCAGCATAAGGAGTGTCAAAGCAAATGTAAGGCGCAGATAAAGAAGGCCAAGGGGGATTACGAAAAAAAGATAGCATTAGAGGGAAAAAAACATAGTAAAATTTTTTTTGGGTATATCAAAAGCAGGAAGCTGGCAAAAGAATCGGTTGGGCCACTGGATGACCGAGGGGTAAAAGGGGCGATCAAGGAAGACAAAGACGTAGCGGAAAGATTAAATGAATTCTTTGCTTCTGTCTTCAACGAGGAAGATTTGGGTGGGATACCGGTGTCAGATATGGTATTTCAAGCGGATGAGTCGGAGAAACTTACTGACTTCACGGTAAACCTGGAGGATGTAAAGGGGCAGTTCAGCAAACTGAAGAGTAGCAATTCTCCTGGGCTGGATGGTATTTATTTATTTATTTGTGGCATTTATACCCCACTCTTTCCCGCTCGATAGCAGGTTCAGTGCGGCTTACAAAGTATTTATTTATTGTATTTGTACCCCACATTTTCCCACTTTTTTGCAGGCTCAATGTGGCTTACAGAGTATGGAAATGAGAACGTCATTACATGATTTAAGAAAACAGTCGATCATAAGCTGAGGTGAGAGAGGAATTTAGGTAGAAAGTGTTAGGTAAGGTCGTGTGAGAGGTGTTTTGGTGTACTTGGGTGGTTTAAGGAATGAATTGTTTCATTGAGGGTGACTTTTGTAGGCTCTGTTGAAGAGATGTGTTTTCAAAGCTTTGCGAAAGCTGGTTAGATTGGTCATGGTTTTTAGGGCCATGGGTAGTGCGTTCCAAAACTGTGTACTTTTGTAAGCAAAGGTAGTAGCATAAGCCTGTTTGTATTTCATTCCTTTACAGCTGGGGAAGTTCAGGTTGAGGAATTTGCGGGCCGATCTTTTGGCATTCCTGGGCGGTAAGTCCACTAGGTTTAACATATAGAATAGGGCATCTGTGTGAATGATTTTGTGTACAGTCGTGCAGATCTTGAACTCAATTCGTTCCTTGAGCGGGAGCCAGTGCAGTTTCTCTCTGAGGGGTTTCGCACTTTCGTATTTAGGTGTTCCAAAAATGAGTCTGGCTGCAGTGTTCTGGGCTGTTTGGAGTTTTTTGATGGTCTGTTCTTTGCAGCCTGCGTACAGAGCATTACAGTAGTCCAAGTGGCTTATTACCAATGACTGTACTAGGGTGCAGAAGATGTTTCTTGGGAAAAAAGGTTTTATTCTTTTGAGTTTCCACATCGATTGGAACATTTTTTTCGTCATATTCTTTGCGTGGGTGTCGAGAGTGAGGTTTTGATCAATAGTGACTCCAAGGATGTTCAGATTTTCTGAGATAGAAAGTGTGCAGTAGGGTGTGGTTATTGTGGGGTAGTTGTTTGTATTGTATTGGGAGGTGAGAACTAGACACTGAGTTTTTTCTGCGTTGAGCTTTAACTTGAATGAGTCCGCCCAAGAGTGCATGGTCTGGAAGTATGGGATTGGAGTATGGGTACTGCTAGTGATGTGGTATTAGGATCGGGGTTTAGGATTGGAATGTGGGTACTGCTAGTGGACAAAGTATCACATAGATGACATAGTTACATAGAGTAGGCTTACAAAGTATGGTCATAGTTACATAGAGTAGGCTTACAAAGTGTGGTACAAAGTATCACAGAGATAATACAAAGTATGGAGCTAAGTATCACATAGATGACATGGTTACATAGAGTAGGACAATAGTGATAGATGTGGGGAAATAATTGGAGTATCGGTAATGCTAATAGTGTGGAATTAGGATTGGGGTTTAGGATTGGAGTATGGGTACTGCTAGTGATGTGGTATTAGGATCGGGGTTTAGGATTGGAGTGTGGGTACTGCTAGTGGTGTGGAATTAGGATCGGGCTTTAGGATTGGTCATTTGGGTAGGCTTGTTTGAAGAGGTAAGTCTTCAGGAGTTTTCGGAAGGGTAGGTATTCATTGGTTTTTCGGATGTGTCAAGGTATGGCATTCCAGAGTTGGCTGCCTATAACAGAGAAGTTGGATGCGTAGTAGGTTTTGTATTTGAGGCCTTTGCAGTTGGGAAGATGAAGATTGAGATATGTTCGAGAAGATTTGGGCTGGTAGATTGATCAGGTTGGACATGTAGCTTGGAGATTCGCCATTGAGGATCTTGTGGATCATTGTGTCGACTTTGAAGTTTATATGTTCCTTGATGGGGAGCCAGTGAAGTTTTTCTCGAAGTGGTGTTGCGCTTTCAAATCGTGATTTGCCAAAGATGAGTCTAGCTGCTGTGTTTTGGGCGGTTTGGAGTTTTTTCATGATTTGGGCTTTGCAGCCGATGAACATACTGTTGCAGTAGTCGGCATGGGTGAGCACTGTGGATTGTACTAGATTGTGGAACGTTTTCTGTGGGAGGAATGGTTTCGCTCTTTTCAGTATCCACGTCATGTTGAACATCTTTTTCGTCGTGGCTTTTGCATGAGTTTCTAAAGTTAGGTGTTTGTCTAATGTTACTCCTAGGATTTTTAGATTGTCGGATATTGGGATTGTAATGTCGGGGGTGGTCAGGGTGGTTGGGAGCTGAGTAGCGTGTTGTGATAAAAGGATTAGGCATTGAGTTTTTTCTTTATTCATTTTCATCTTGAAAGCGTTGGCCAGGATGATAAAATGTTCATGGCAGTAATTATTTTCTCGGAGATTTCTGTAAGGGTGGATTGGAAAGGGATGAATATTGTGACGTCATCAGTGTAGATGAAGGGATTTAGGCCAGATTTGGATAGGGACTTGGCCAGAGGAATCATCATAAGGTTGAAGAGGATCGGGGATAGGGGTGAGCCTTGGGGGACTCCGCATTTTGATGACCACGCTGGCGAAATTGATGAGGTTAATTTGACTTGATAAGATCTGGTGGTGATAAAACCTTTTATCAATTTAATGATATTTCCGCCGATCCCTAGTTTGTCCAATAATTTTGCAAGAATATCATGATCTACCATGTCAAATGCGCTGGACAGGTCGAACTGCAGAAGAAGTATTTTGTTGCCAATCGAAATTTCTTGTTTGAACTTGGATACCAGGGTGAGTAATACTGTTTCTGTGCTGTGTGCAGGTTGGAAACCCGATTGCGATTCATGTAGTATGGGGAATTTTTGTATGAATTCGTTAAGTTGGGAGGTCACTCCATTTTCCATCAGTTTGGTTAGAAGAGGGATGGAGGCAACAGGTCGATAGTTGGTGATGTCATTCGCTGGTTTCTTGGGGTTTTTCGGTATTGGTGTGAGTAGAATGATACCATGTTCTGAGGGGAAGGAGCCTTGTTGAAGTAGGAAATTTAGGTGTGTGGTGAGTTCTATAATGAATCATTCTGGGGCGTTTTTCATCAGATAATTGGGGCATGGATCCAGGTGGCAGTAAGACTTGGAGAGTTTGGATAGTGCTGAGGAGATTTCCTTGGTGCTGAGGGGAATGAAGTTTGTCCAGTAGCGATCTGCTGGGATCTCTTCATAGTCTGGATCCAGTTTGTCTAGGAAAGTGTCAATCTTTGTATCGTCGTGTGGAATTGTATTGCACAGGTTAGTGATTTTGTCGTTGAAGTATTTGGCCAGCTGGTCGGCAGATGGACAATTTAAGGGTGAAGTTGTTACTGGGTTCATATTGAGAAGGTTCTTTATGATCTTGTATTGTTTTTTTTATGTCTGTTCCGGTGGCTGTGATATGTTTTGTGTAGTACGCTCTTTTCGCTCGTTTAATGTCAGTTTTGTATTTCTTTTGTGTGTGTTTCCATGCATTGAGGGTGATATCATTTCTTGATTTGCTCCAGGTTTTTTCTAGTTTCCTGGTTTTTCTTTAGTTTTTTTTTAATTCCTCATTGAACCATGGTGAGGGTTTTTTCTTTGAGTTTAGGGTTTTGGAGTGTAGCGGAGCAAATTCATCTAGGATGAGTTTGCATCTGTGGTCCCAATCTGTAAGGAAGTGGTTAGAATTTGGGTCTGTTGACCAGTTGTTGTTGTAGATAAATTGCCAGAAGGTTTCATTTTCGACCCGTCCTCTGGTTTGAACTGTTGTGGGTTCCGGTGGTTTGGGTTGATCTTTTTTTTCACCAATGTATCGATAGGGTTGCTTTGTGGTGATCAGACCAGGGAGAGGCAGCCCAGTGGATGTCAGATAGTAGGAAGTTTTGATCTGAAGAATGTTTGTATGTGATGATATCGAGTGAGTGGCCTTTGTTATGGGTTGGTACTATTGGGAGAATGTTGAAATCACATAATTGGAGGAAGTCAATACAATCCCGGGTGTAGGCAGAGTTGGAATCTTCTAAATGGAGGTTTAGGTCCCCAAGTAGTAGTTTATTGGAGTTGTTGACGCATTCATTTGATACAAAATCCATGAATATGGTTTGGTTATGATTCCAGTTATTGGGAGGTCTATAGAACAGGATGCAGGTTAAATGTTTGTATAGCATAGGGCTATATAGTTCTATAGAGGCAATTTTGAGTTGAGTTGAGATGGACTCTGAGGTGGGTTCTGCGGAGAAGTGTGATCTGTAGAAGAGTGCGATTTCTCCTCCTCTTTTGTCTTTCCTAGGCCAGTGTGATATTTTGTAGTTCGGGGAACATAGATCATTTATGATAGGATCTTCTGGTTGACGGATCTAGGTTTCTGTGATGAAAAGTAGATCAAGATTCTCTGACGTGATCCAGTCTGTGATGATTTCGCTTTTATTTACCAATGATCTTGCATTAATGTACCGTATTTGGACAGACTGAAGTGAAGTGGTGGTGTTGGGGAGATGGGCAGATTTTGATAAGTTGTCTTGTTTTTTGTGTTTTGGTGTTGTGCGGGGAAGTTTCTGTTTTTAAGGATGGTATGGATGTTGGAAGGTTTCTAAGGTTGTTGTTGGTCTGTAAGGGAGTGGGTGTTGTGTGGGTGTTTGGGTAGTGTTGGGGGGATGGTGACATGGTAGGTTTAGTTGGAGGAGTTATGGGAGTTGTATGCGTTGTGTTGAGTGAGTGGATGGCGATTATTATTATCAGGATTATCATGCTGGTGAAATATTTAGGTAGAATGGATGTGGATGTTTGTGGCTGTGTGGATGTGGATTTGTATTGTGAGACAAACTTAGTAATATATCAGCATACATACAATTTAAAGATGGTATAGCAATTAAAAGATAGCTAAATAATTATATTTAGTACTTCTACAATATATCAGCATACATACAATAAAGATGGTATAGTAACTGAAAGATAGCTAAAGAATTATATTTAGTACTGCTACAATATGTTAGTGCGGCAGTTTTAGCGATAACTATGAGATATCTGAATAGTTATGGTTAGTACTGGTATAATATGCTAAAAAGGCAATACGTTACAGTTGGTGATCCAGTAGGATGAGATAGGACAGTAGCAGTGTCGGGAACAGAATGTTGGGCTTGATGATCCTTCTGTTAGTCCCAGTATGGCAATACTTATGTACGGGAGAGTTTTTAGTTCAGGGTGTGCTTTTGCAGGCCGGGCTGTGCACTCAATGGCTCTGGAGATCTCCCTGGTGTGCTCTGTCGTTACCTGCTGCTACCCCGGAGATGTACCAATGTTGTTGCTCTTGAGTACTGCGTTCAGTTCTAGTTGCCATATGAGTTGTTCTTTCCTGGTCTCCGCGTGTAGCCGGTCAGCGCTACCACGCTAGATACCTAGCGTGTCCGGTAGCAGTGGTAACTCGGTTGGTGGTCACAGTCGTGCGTTATGTCGGTGCCGGGGAAGTGGGACATTGGATTCGTCTTCCAGTGAGCTTTACGTGCAGGCACATGGTGAGTCCAATGACTGACCTACTCGGAAAACCTTCCAGCTGGTGGGAGTTCCTCTGATCTGTTTTCTCCTATGTGTGCTACTTGGCATGTCCTTCCTTCTGCTTTCCCTTCTTCGCTGGGCAGGTCACGCTGCCTTTCGTGGTAGGGAAGAACTGCGGTCAGCTTGCTCCTGTTCCCAGTGGTTCGCTGAGGATGTCGGCGGGATGGGACGCCTCATCTGCGTCTCCGCTCGTCTCTTCAGCTCGTGGCTCTTAAGAGCGCAGTCTCTCGTCAATGGTGCTAGGGTGATGGTGGGCCCTGTGATCTGGTAAAGTGGCGTTGCGCTGCCGCAGCAGGGTTGGACTACGGCCTATTCTTGGCGATACTTGGTCAGATGAGCACCCGATCGTTCAGCATTCCCGGTGAGGCCATCGGTTAGATCAGGCAGCAGCCGCTGCAAGCTTGTTGGCCTCGGATCTGCTTGGGTCTCTCGTCAAGTCTTGGTCAGTCCCAGTAGTTCCAGGCGATCCGGTCGGATGGTCTGGCCACGAGGTCGCTCGACCACTGGGTTATTCGATTCACTTAGAGAGACCGAGGGTCGGGCCAGTTTGCAGTCGCTATCGGTCAGCGGGTCCTCTTGAGGATCCCGCGGCTAATTTCTGGCTGATTATCCCTGAGTTTCAGGTGATTTTCAGCTGTGGGTCTTCGGAGCTTGCTGCTCCTGTGACCCTTAGGTTGCGGCCATCTTCAAGTTCCTAGAGTACTGATAGAACTGAAAAATGAGCTTGCGGAGCTACTGCTAGTGATATGCAATTTATCCTTAAAATCGAGCGTGGTACCGGAAAATTGGAGGGTGGCTAATGTAATGCCGATTTTTAAAAACGGTTCTAGGGGAGATCTGGGAAATTATAGACCGGTGAGTATGATGTCAGTGCCGGGGAAAATGGTAGAGGCTATTATTAAAAACAAAATTACAGAGCACATCCGAGGACATGGATTACTGAGACCAAGTCAGCATGGCTTTAGTGTGGGGAAATCTTGTCTGACCAATTTACTTCAATTCTTTGAAGGAGTAAACAAACATGTGGACAAAGGGGAGCCGGTTGACATTGTGTGTCTGGATTTTCAAAAGGCGTTTGACAAGGTACCTCATGAAAGGCTACAGAGGAAATTGGAGGGTCATGGAATAGGAGGAATTGTCCTATTGTGGATTAAAAACTGGTTGAAGGATAGGAAACAGAGAGTGGGGTTAAATGGGCAGTATTCACAATGGAGAAGGGTAATTAGTGGGGTTCCTCAGGGGTCAGTGCTAGGACCGCTGCTTTTTAATATATTTATAAACGATTTAGAGATGGGAGTAACCAGCGAGGCAATTAAATTTGCTGATGACACAAAGTTATTTAAAGTCGTTAACTCGCGAGAGGAATGTGAAAAATTACAGAAGGACCTTACGAAACTGGGAGACTGGGCGGCTAAATGGCAGATGACGTTTAATGTGAACAAGTGCAAGGTGATGCATGTGGGGAAAAAAGAACCCAAATTATAGCTACGTCATGCAAGGTTCCACGTTAGGAGTTACGGACCAAGAAAGGGATCTGGGTGTTGTTGTCGTTGATAATACACTGCGTGCATGATTCTCCAGGTCCCTGAGCTTGATCTGCTGGGAACTGACCAACTCTGTCAGCCGCACAAGTTCCGCGCTGTTGGCCTGTGCACTGTCCTCCAGATCTGATACTCTACACTCCAGCTCTCCCGTTCTGTGAGGCAAGTCAGAGGTAAGTTGTGAAGTGCCCGAAATTTGTTCAGTTGTTGAAGGTGCGAGTCCAAAGCCTGTACCACAAATATGATGAGCTCAGCAATCACCGTCTCCATGCATGTTAACTGCGGGGCCTGTATCGGATCCACCATCTTGTTTTCAACTTGTCTATTATGTTCTGGTCCCTTCTTAGCTGATTTAGATGCCATCACGGCTGGGGAAGTCAAAAATTTGTCCATATAACTTAGAAAATCCTTGCCCGTCAAAGATGTGTGTAATTTAAACGCTTAATCTGCTGATGAAAAGGGATTGAGGAGGGGACCCCCGAGCAGCTCCAGGCACATACGTCCAATGGTCCTCACAACATCACGTGATCTCCTCGATTATTTTTTAAAACAACATACTGATTGTTCCAGTGCCAATGTAATATACTGTGTTATTTGTCCATATGGTTTGTACTACATTGAACAAACAAGATGTAGCATTAAATCATGAATTAGTGAACACTTGAGCAATTTGAGAAATCATAGAGAGGAAGCCCCATTGGCTTTTCATTGGAAAGAATATAATCATACTGAACAAGACTGGAGATTCACCGTTTTACTTCAAATTGGTTTGACCCATGGAGGTAATATATCAGAGATACTTGGAATACTGTAGACACTAATGGCTTAAATAAAGAATGGCTATAACCAGGGGGCCCCTTTAAATTTGAAGTCAAGATAAATTTAGCGTATTTAATGACGTTGCGCCATCGTGGCATTTGAAAAAGCCCGTTCTATTTAAATCCTCTGAGTTATAATGAAGTTGGCCTGTATGCATACGTTGGAGTTCCCATAGGGTAAGTGGCACTAAGAAAGTTTATATTTATGTGTTATACAATGTCTATGGATAAATATAATCATTTGAACTCTGTATCATTAAGAACAGATTCAGCTTTGGGATTTTACGTGTTTTATAAAGCTATTTCCTCCTGAAGATTATTGAAACTAAGCTGGAATTGGAAAATATATTGCTATGCAGCTTGAGTCTAGGATATACGTTGGGACTAATTTCTTGAGTTTTTTTCATTGTCTTAATTTTTGTAATTTTCTCTTTTTTGTCATCAATTTGGGGGAGCACTACTCGGACTGAGCATGGTTCCAGCCTTGCAACCGTAGCATCTTGAAATCTTGCAGATTAGTGCTTAAAATTGAATCAGTTGGAAAATTATCAATAACCTTTGAAGGATGGACTATATGTACTGTGGATAAAGAATAATGAATTATGTAGACATGTCATCATATTATAAATTGAACATAACGCTTTAGATAAAATCGAACAGAAGAATAATAGGATTTGTCTTACATAATTAACAGGGTAGCATTTGGGTCACTCAGTAATACTTCATTCCTTCTATTGTGTGCTATCATTGAGATTTTGTGTTATACAGATAATTTGTGCTTTAACAACTACACGAGGGGCACTGGCATACCGGTTCCCCGCCCTCTGAGAACGCCAGGAGTGCGATGACGGTTCACTACTCAGCCGGTCACTTTTATAATGACTGATGTGTGAACTGAGCACTTTTCAATTTCAATTTAAAGTTTATAAATATATAAGTACATAATTTTTGTTGATGTTTTGTACACCTTAGTTTAAGTCATTGCTTAGTTTGTACTCAGGAATTACTCTGAGGTTTAGAATCCCAACTCCATCCTCCTTAGTGCCCATTATTCTTTTCCATGCTGACCTCTGAGAAAAACATACACACACACTGAAAATGGCCCATTGCCAATAAAATACTGTTGGGAGGCCCTACATGTTTCCTTGTTTTGTGTTAAAGACGACTTTAACTAGGGAGTCCCTCATGTGAGGACTTGCTCTCTTGTTTGACCTTGCCAAAAAAATGTTATTTACCTGTAGCAGGTGTTCTCTCCAAGCAAAATACAAGTCATCACATACTACCGACACACTGCCTCAGAGTTTTATCCTCTAAATTTAGGAAGATTCATGCATAGTGAGTGTAAGAAAAGCTTCTAGAAGTACAGCAAAGCCTGCTCCAGTCCGTCTATTCCAACTTGTTCCAGCTCATCTGCTCCAGCCTTCCCCAGCATGTTCCAACTTGTTGTTCCAGCTTGTTCCAGCCTGCCCCAGCTTGTTCCAGTCCGTCCATCCCAACCTACCCAGCTTGTTCCATCCGTTCCTGCATGACCCACTTGTGTCAGTCCGTCTGTTCCAGCGTATCTGTTCGAACTTGTTCCAGCTTGTTACGACTTGTTCCAACTTGCTCCGGCTTGTTCCAGCTTGCTCCTGCCCATCTTGTTCCTGCTTGTTCCGGCATGTTACGACTTGTTCCAACTTGTTCCGGCTTGTTCCAGCTTGCTCCTGTCCATCTACCCCAGCTTGTTCCTGACCGCTTGTTCCAGCTGCTACCCGCCTGCCTGTCAACACATCGAGTAACGTGCCTGCCTGCTCGCAGCCTCTCAGCCATTGACTTACCTACTCGCCAGTCCAAAAACCAGCTTTCCAGCTCTATCTACCTAACACCTCAGTCACTCCATAGTCGCCTGTTAACACCTGTTAACTGCTTATCACCTCAGTCACTACATAGTCACCTGTCTCACCTCAGTCACTACTTATGGCCCCTGTCCACGTTCTCTTCCTTGCCCTGTCCCTTCCTAATCTTCTTTCCCCCCCCCACTCCCACTGTCTACCACTAGAACCCGCTGCCCTCCCGCCCTACCCGCCACGGCAATACCCTATTCACCCTCATCCCCCACCACCTCACCATCCCTCCTGTCCCCCGCCTCCTTTCTAGCTCTTAACCTTCAACACTTCCTTCCTGCCATTAACCCATCCCCATTCCTCCTTAGTACACCTTGTCTTCGTCGCCTTCACCGCCCGACCTCCCCCACCCTCCTCTGCATTCTCCTGCTCCTCCTCCTGCTATCCAGGTGCCCCTTGCCTGTCCCCGTCCTATCCATGCAAACGATTCCGAGATTTCTCCAATCTCGTCTCTATTCCCCTCCTACTACTACTACTATTTAGCATTTCTATAGCACTACAAGGCATACGCAGCGCTGCACAAACATAGAAGAAAGACAGTCCCTGCTCAAAGAGCTTACAATCTAATAGACAAAAAATAAATAAAGTAAGCAAATCAAATCAATTAATGTGAACGGGAAGGAAGAGAGGAGGGTAGGTGGAGGCGAGTGGTTACAAGTGGTTACAATTCAAAAGCAATGTTAAAGAGGTGGGCTTTCAGTCTAGATTTAAAGGTGGCCAAGGATGGGGCAAGACGTAGGGGTTCAGGAAGTTTATTCCAGGCGTAGGGTGCAGCGAGACAGAAGGCGCGAAGTCTGGAGTTGGCAGTAGTGGAGAAGGGAACAGATAAGAAGGATTTATCCATGGAGCGGAGTGCACGGGAAGGGGTGTAGGGAAGGACGAGTGTGGAGAGATATTGGGGAGCAGCAGAGTGAATACATTTATAGGTTAGTAGAAGAAGTTTGAACAGGATGCGAAAACGGATAGGGAGCCAGTGAAGGGTCTTGAGGAGAGGGGTAGTATGAGTAAAGCGACCCTGGCGGAAGATGAGACGGGCAGCAGAGTTTTGAACCGACTGGAGAGGGGAGAGGTGACTAAGTGGGAGGCCAGCAAGAAGCAGATTGCAGTAGTCTAAATGAGAGGTGACAAGGGTGTGGATGAGGGTTTTGGTAGAGTGGTCGGAAAGAAAGGGGCGGATTTTACGGATGTTGTAAAGAAAGAAACGACAGGTCTTGGCGGTCTGCTGGATATGAGCAGAGAAGGAGAGAGAAGAGTCAAAGATGACCCCAAGGTTTCGAGCTGAGGAGACAGGGAGAATGAGAGAGCCATCAACAGAAATAGAAAACGGGGGGAATGGGGAGGTGGGTTTGGGGGGGAAAATGAGAAGCTCGGTTTTGGTCATATTTAATTTCAGGTGGCGTTGAGACATCCAGGCAGCAATGTCAGACAAGCACGCTGAAACTTTGGTTTGGATGCAAGGTGAGATATCAGGGGTGGAAAGGTAGATTTGGGAGTCATCAGCATAGAGATGGTAGGAAAAGCCATGGGATGAGATTAATGAACCAAGGGAAGAAGTGTAGATAGAAAAGAGGAGGGGACCAAGAACAGAACCCTGAGGTACACCGACAGGCAGAGGGATAGAAGTAGAAGAGGATCCACCAGAGTGAACACTAAAGGTGCGGAGGGAGAGGTAGGAAGAAAACCAGGAAAGGACAGAGCCCTGGAATCCAAGTGAGGACAGGGTATCGAGAAGTATGCTGTGATCGACAGTGTCAAAAGCAGCGGAAAGATCAAGAAGAATGAGGATGGAATATTGACCTCTGGATTTAGCCAGTAATAGGTCATTGGAGACTTTAGTAAGCACAGTTTCGGTTGAGTGGAGAGGGCGAAAACCAGATTGTAATGGGTCAAGAATAGCATGTGAGGAGAGAAAATCAAGGCAGCGGCGGTGAACAGCACGCTCAAGTAATTTGGAGAGAAAAGGAAGGAGGGAGATGGGTCGGTAATTAGAGGGACAAGTAGGGTCAAGTGAAGGCTTCTTAAGGAGAGGTGTGACCACAGCATGTTTAAAGGCAGCAGGGACAGTCGCAATGGAAAGTGAGAGGTTGAGAATGTGACAGATAAAAGGAATAAGAGTAGGAGAGATGGCATTAAGAAGGTGGGTGGGAATGGGATCAGAGGAACAGGTGGTACATTTTGAGGAAGAAAGGAGAAGTGTAGTTTCCTCAATAGTAACTTCAGGAAAGGAGGAAAGGGAATGAGGGGAAGGAGAGAGAGGGGAACGGACTAGTGGAGGGAGAGGTGGTGAGGTAGAGAAAGCAAGGTTTATCTTTTGAACCTTGTTGTGAAAGAATTCAGCAAGGGTCTGAGGAGATAATGAAGGGGGAGTTGGGGGAGGGGGCACCTTGAGGAGAGAGTTCAATGTGGTGAAGAGAAGTCGAGGATTAGAGCCAAGAGAGTTGGTCAGTTGGATATAATAATCCTGTTTGGCACGTAAAAGAGCAGATTGGAAGGAGGTCAGCATGAACTTAAAGTGTAAGAAATCAGCAAGGGCCCGAGATTTCCGCCAGAGGCGTTCGGCGGAGCGGGTACAGGAACGTAGGTAGCGGATATTAGAAGTCAGCCAAGGTTGGGGTTTTGTACGCCTTACAGGGCGGGTCATCAAAGGTGCAAGAGTGTCTAAGGCAGAGGATAGAGTATTGTTGTAAGAAGAAACAGCCTCGTTGACAGACGTGGATGGTGCCACAGTAGAGAGGAGGTTTGAAACATGGGAGGATAGAGATGAAGGGTCAATATCGTGAAGATTCCTAGATAAATTAGATAAGATAGGACGGGACTGGGAGGGAGGAGATTTAAGTGTGAAAGTTATAAGATGGTGATCAGAGAGGGGAAGATCAGAGGCAAGGAAACTAGAGGGTGAACAGTTGGAGGAGAAGATGAGATCAAGACAGTGACCATTTTGATGAGTGGGGGAGGTGGAGCATAGTTGGAGATTAAAGGACGACGTTAAAGCGAGTAACTTGGAAATATAAGAGTTGGAAGGATCATTAGCAGGAATATTAAAGTCACCAAGGATGACACCCTCTCTTCTCTCCTCTTCTCATGCGCCCTGTGGAATGCCCACTCAGTCTGTAACAAACTGCCCTTCACCCACGATCTCTTCATCTCTCGCTCCCTTCAACTGCTCGCCCTAACCGAAACCTGGATCTCCCCGGAAGACTCGGCCTCAGTCGCAGCCCTCTGCCATGGAGGTTATCTCTTCTCCCACACTCCCCGCCCAGTTGGCCGCGGTGGAGGCGTTGGGCTACTACTCTCGCCCTCCTGTAGTTTCCAACCCCTCCCCCTACCGCAGTCTCACTGCTTCTCATCCTTTGAAGCCCACTCCATCCGTCTATTCTACCCGCTGCCACTCAGAGTCGCAGTCATCTACTGCCCCCCTGAAAAATCCTTTTCTTCCTTCCTCACCGACTTTGATGCGTGGCTCTCTGTCTTTCTTGAACCTTCATCACCGTCCCTCATTCTCGGAGACTTCAACATTCACGTTGATGACCCATCTGACTCTAACCCTTCTAAGTTCCTCACCCTAACATCCTCCTTCAACCTCCAGCTGTGCTCCACCACCCCTACTCACCGTGACCATTGTCTTGACCTAGTCCTCTCCTCCTCCGGCTCACCCTCCAATTTCCATGCTTCTGCTCTCCCTCTCTCCGATCATCATCTGATCACATTCACACTTCTTCACCCCCCCCCCCCGTCCAACTTTAACCACCACCTCCAGGAATCTCCAGGCTATTGACCCCCCCCCCACTCTATCCTCTAGTATCTCTAATCTCCTCCCCTCCATCATGTCCTCTGAGACTGTAGACAAAGCGGTCTCTGCTTACAATGCCGCTCTCTCCTCTGCTTTGGACACCCTCGCTCCATCCACCTCCCGTCCCACAAAGCGTACTAGTCCCCAGCCTTGGCTGACCCCTTGCATCTGCTACCTTTGCTCCTGCACCCGATCTGCTGAACGCCTCTGGAGGAAATCTCGTACCCATTCAGACTTCCTTCACTACAAATTCATGCTATCCTCCATCCAGTCCTCCCTATTCCTTGCAAAACAGAACTACTACACCCAATTGACCAATTCTCTCAGCTCCAACCCTCGTCGTCTCTTCACCACCCTTAACTCCCTCCTCAAAGTGCCCCCGCTCCCACTCCCCCTTCACTCTCTCCTCAATCACTGGCTGACTACTTCCGCGACAAGGTACAAAAGATCAACCTTGAGTTCACTACCAAGCCACCTCCTCCTCAGCATGTAGCCCTATCCAACAACCAACCAACCATGGCCTCTTTCTCCTCCTTTCCTGAGATCACCGAGGATGAAACCTCCCACCTTCTTTCCTCCTCGAAATGCACCACCTGTTCCTCCGATCACATCCCCACCAACCTACTTAACACCATCTCCAATACTATCACCCCCTCCATCTGTCGCATCATTAACCTTTCTCTCTCCACTGCAACTGTCCCTGACACCTTCAAGCACACAGTAGTCACACCTCTCCTAAAAAAAGCAATCACCTGACCCTACCTGCCCCTCCAACTACTGCCCCATCTCTCTCCTCCCCTTCCTCTCCAAAATATTTGAACGCGCCGTTCACAGTCGCTGCCTTGATTTTCTCTCTTCTCATGCCATCCTAGATCCACTTCAATCCGGCTGTCGCCCTCTAAACTCGACAGAAACAGCACTCTCTAAAGTCTGCAACGACCTGCTCCTCGCCAAATCCAGAGGCCACTATTCCGTCCTCATCCTGCTTGATCTATCCGCTGCGTTTGACACTGTCAATCATGATTTACTTCTTACCACATTGTCCTCTTTTGGGTTCCAAGGCTCTGTCTTCTCCTGGTTCTCCTCTTATCTCTCCCACCGCACCTTCAGAGTACACTCTCATGGATCTTCCTCCACCCCATTCCACTATCTGTTGGAGTTCCCAGGGATCTGTCCTTGGACCCCTTCTCTTCTCAATCTACACCTCCTCCCTAGGCTCACTGATCTCATCTCATGGTCTTCAGTATCATCTTTATGCTGACGACACCCAGCTATATCTCTCCACACCAGACATCACCGCGGAGACCCAGGCCAAGGTATCGGCCTGCTTATCCGACATTGCTGCCTGGATGTCCAACCGCCACCTGAAGCTGAACATGTCCAAAACCGAGCTCCTCGTCTTTCCACCTAAACCCACCTCTCCTCTTCCTCCACTCTCCATCTCAGTTGATAACACCCTCATCCTCCCCGTCCCATCTGCCCGCAACCTCGGAGTCATCTTCGACTCCTCCCTCTCCTTCTCTGCGCATATCCAACAGACTGCCAAGACCTGTCGCTTCTTCCTCTTCAACATCAGCAAAATTCGCCCTTTCCTATCTGAGCACATCACACTAACTCTCGTCCACGCTCGCATTACCTCTCGCCTTGACTACTGCAACCTACTCCTCACCGGTCTCCCACTTAGCCATCTATCCCTCCTTCAATCCATTCAGAATGCTGCCGCACGTCTTATATTCCGCCAGAACCGATATACTCACACCACCCCTCTCCTCAAGTCACTTCACTGGCTTCTGATCAGATACCGCATACAATTCAAACTTCTCCTCCTTACCTACAAATGCACCCGGTCTGCGGCTCCTCACTACCTCTCTACCATCTCCCCTTATGTCCCCGCCCATAACCTCCGCTCACAGGACAAATCCCTCCTTTCAGTTCCCTTCTCCACCACTGCCAACTCCAGGCTCCGCTCATTCTGCCTTGCCTCACCCTTTGCCTGGAACAATCTTCCTCAACCCCTACACCAAGCTCCCTCCCTACCCATTTTCAAATCTCTGCTTAAAACTCACCTCTTCAATGCTGCATTCAGCACCTAACCTTTCGTGAAATATAGTATTCCCTATCAGACGGACTCCACACTTGTCTTTAGATTGTACACCTGTCTTTTAGATTGTAAGCTCCTTGAGCAGGGACTGTCCTTCCATGTTAAATTGTACAGCGTTGCGTAACCCTAGTAGCGCTTTAGAAATGTTAAGTAGTAGTAGTTGTAAGCTTCTGCATGGGCTCCATTTGATGATACTACCTAGATGTGTGAACTTGTAATCTGCTGTCCTCAGGGACCACCTACTCTAGGTAGGTAACTTGGTTTTCTTCCCACCTAATCTAAATCAGTTGCACAGTAATGAAACCTTATATAAATTTTTAAATAACCCTTCACCTCAACATCATCACTCCTGAAAGGATCTGGACATGTGATAATTCAGTGGAGGAGGATAGGGCAAAGGGAAGAAAATACAAAGGAGAAACAAGATGTTGGTGTTCTTGTTCAGGCTGTTTGCTTATGTATAACCTGCTTTGGCATTGGGTATCTTGTACCTGTTATTGTCCTTGGTTTGAATGAAGAGACAAAAAAAAATACACCTCATCTCACCTCATATTTGTGTGTGTTGTTCTGTGCTTTATACTACTACATATTTCTATAGTTCAATCAGGTCCCCAGTGCTCTGTACAGACACATAAGAAAGAGTCTCTGCTCCACAGAGCTTACAGTCTAATCAGCACAACAATATGTAACAAACAAGGGGTTCGAAGAGAATGTATTATAGAAAAGTGGTCAAGATTTAATTTGCAATTTATCTTTTTGATCATTTTTTGTAACTGTTAAGAGTTTGTACTGTTTCATATTCTTTTCTTTGTCATTTTATATTGGATATCATATTTGCTTATTTTCTAAAATAAAAGCTTGGTAAGATTTAAATGAATGCAGGTGTTTCTTTTTGCAACTTACCAGCTTAGCCACAGTTCAGCCTAATGTCATAAACCAACATAAAAGAAAATGGGCACTTGAGATGTACATTAAGCATCATAATGCTAGAAAAGTAATTCCTTTGCAAGAGATGATTTTATTATATGTTTATTTTATGAAAGAGGAAATGATTTGTGACAAATACACTATAAAATATTTTAATTTTACTACTGTGGTGGGAATGCTATAAGATCATGACATCCCCATATAGCAGTTCAGAGAGCTAAGATCAGGTCCTTGTGTGTGGATGAATGACTGGTTCATACAAGCTAGAAGCAATGACAGAACAATGATAAAACATGGGCCTCAAGCCAGGGCTAAAGGGGGTCATCCTTTGATACCAAGGATCAGGGATGAACAGATGTGCTACACAAGCAGTGATGAAAGGACACCTATACTGCCTATTCAATTTGAGCCTGCACAGCTCCCCTATAAGAGCCATATAGTCTCAAATTGAATTAGCCAAATATGGGCTCCTGATTTCAACAAAGCCCCCTCTACCACATGGTATGATGCTCCTGCACTAACTGTCCCCTCCCCCAATGCTGGCCAAGAGATCATATTAATGATTTATAAACGGTGTTTCACAATAATTATCACAACAAAAAAGTATAAAACAATTACACATAAAACATGATAAAACCTAAAAAAATAAACCCACATAAAACATAACATAATAAAAAAAAAAAGAAAACAACAGTTTGGGTCAAAGTAACCTCCTGAATAAAAAAAAATAGTAACCCACTAGCGTTACAAAGAAACAAAAGCCATGTTTTTGCCGCCTTCTTGAAGGGACCACAATTAAGTGGCATATATAAATACTTAGGAGTGCTGATTCTCAAAGTACTGGTCCTACTGAGGTAACAGCATCAGATCTTATTTTGGTGGTATGCTCAAAACAGCATATGATAGTACCCGGGGCCCAGAGCGATTTCCCACCCCCCTGCCTCCCTGCCAACCCCTTCGTTGTTCTGCCATTGCTCCGCCCTAGAGGGCGGGGCCCGGTGCGATTTTGGTGGCTTCACCACCACGGAACCTTCGAACCTTTTTGAAGGAAGTCAGAGCTTGGCTTCACTGACGTCAGTGTCCTCAGAACGTTGAGGGTGAGTTTTATTATAGTAGATGAAGAGAGGTTATTGATATTAAAAAGTCTATTGCAGTGATGGGCAACCTTTTGAGCTTGGTGTGTCAAAATTCGCCAAAAAACCGAGCATAACTCGGGTGGTGTGTCACTTCGAGAAAAAAACCATAATTTTGCGATATTTATAGTTTAAATAACAAAAATGTATAATTGTAATATATAACTGTATTTAATAAACCAAAAACTAATTATTTAACTTACCTACTTAGTGACTTCTTTGTTCATCTGTCAGTCGGTTTCTTTTGTTGGTCTTGATATTATTTAACTTGTGTGGGGTGCCGTGAACTAAGATAAGTGAGGGGGAGGGGGAATTCTTTAACTAATCTGCCTATTAGTGACTTTTTTGTTGCTGAATTTCATTGGCTAAATCTTCAATTGAAGGTTGGTATTTTGTACACTTCAAGCCCAAGCAAGCGCTACTAACTTCATCTGTCAATCTGTTTCTTTTGTTGGTTTTGATATTATTTAACGCTGAGAATAAGGTTTCACAAAAGTACGTAGAGGGAAAAATTGTGAGTAAAGCCATTGCTATATTTTTCAGGGTGCTAAAAGTGTCTGGTAATCGGATCCAGGCACTCCAAATTTCCTGGTAACTCAGATATTCTCTTAATAATTGCATCTTTATTCTGCATATCGTGAAATAGAACTGGTGCACATCTTAGGAGAGTTTCTTTAATAAATTCTCCCTCACTGAGTGCTTTTCCATGCTGAGCTATGGAGTGAGCAATGCTCAAACTTGCAGATGTTAAATTTGTAGAACCTTTTACAAATTTAAGGATGGACTTAGATTGGCTCTTATAAAAGTGTAGCTGCCTGGAAATGTATTCCTTCCTTTCATCCTCACTTTTTTTCAAGAGCTGGGAATGATTAGTTTCAAAATGTCTATTTATATTCCACGTTCTGCTTACTACCGTTTCAGTACATAGAACGCAAAATGATCTGCCATTTTTTTCTATAATGCCATACATCTCGGTCCATGTCTCTTGAAAGGGTCGGCTACTGCTACTACCACTTCCTTTACTTAACCTTGGTTTTTTATTTTTTGGGTTCTCCATCAGGGGGGCAGTGACAGAAGATAGAATTATAGATAGCCTGTTAGCCCTGCAGGCAATTAGGGGTTAACTAGCCTAACTGACCACCTTATGTAAATTAAGATGGCTGCCGCTATTTCTAATGGCGGGAAACGGCACCCATAGCACATGCCCTCGCCTCTCCCAGCCTCCCCCTCACCTATCTCAGTAATGATGGTCAATTACAAATCCACGACACCCCAGAACAGTAGATTGGATGATGGTTGCTGGTAATGGTGATCACAGGGCCCTCAGAGATGCGTCCCCCACGGCATTCCGCTGCTCTCTGCTCCGCCGGCCGGAAGTGAGGTCAAAGATCCCCTAACGGCCGTGCAGGAGCCGGGGCAGAGGGAGCAGCAGGGAGGGAACAAGCGGAGGACTCGGAAGGAGCAAACAGGAGCGCACACGGCACCCCTCCAGCGGGTAAACATGCACCGGGGGGGGGGGGGGGGGGGGTCGCGCTGCACCTGGGGGGGGGCGCATCGGCGATCCGCCCCGGGTGTCAGCAAGGAACTCCGCTGCTTCTCTGTATGCGGCCACATGCGGCCGCGTGTCACCGAAAATGGCTACGCGTGTCAGTACTGACACGCGTGTCATAGGTTCGCCATCAGGGGTCTATTGCAATGATTTTTAAAGAGCAGACTGACATGTTTTTTTGCTGTGTACTTCATGAAATGCAATTATTATGTGCCTTGAACCAGAATGGATGGGGAATGAAAAAAGAAATCAATAAATATTTCTTTGCTTTAAGGGCTGGATTATGGCACAAGCAAACTGGATACATACCAAGGGAGCAACCAGTACGTGGGGCCTTGTCAGCTCTTAAACTGGCACTGGTCAGATATTCTAATTCACCTAGAAAGTCCAATTTGTGCAGATTTTGCACAGTGTTCAATAATATTAGGTCCAGTGGGAAAAGAGGGTACAAGCATTCGATTAATAGAAGTTTATATGGCTCCCCATTCCTGCATGTGATGTGCTCTCAAGGAGTAGAGGACCACACAGGAGGGAACATGATGCCATGGTCCATGGCATTTGCAGAAACTGTCTGCCTACTAGATAGGCATTGGCCTAAGAGATTCCATCAGTCTGAATGAGACACCAAGGAAAGAAGTTTAGAGTTAGGTGGGAGGTTTATTGGGCAGAGAAGAGTGTTTGGGGAGGAGTGAAGGATTTGTGGGCATGTGTGGGGGTGTGTGTGTGTGTGGGGGGTGTTATATAATGAAATTGAAATTATTTATAACCCGCCCTTATGCAGGACGGGGTACAACTCCCCCCCCAATACATAATTTAAAAAAAGACAAAATACACATACAAACAACAAATTGCAACAGTACACAGCATCAGCAAGGAGTTCAATACCACTCTAATAATAACCCCTCAAACAGTCACGGTAAGCTTGATATAGCAGGTCATCCTTCAAATTTGTATTGGTTAGGCAATGAAGTTTTTATGCTTAAGCCACAGAGGCAGTCTGTTCCATTGAATAGGTCCACACACATAGAAGGTACCAGTTTGCGTGGTCTCCAGTCAAATACACTGGAGTGCAGGAACAACCAGCTCAGATTTATCCTGAGATCTTAAAGTTGAGATGGCAGATGCCATTGTACAGCATGATGCAAATAATATGTGGAGTCCTGATAGAGCACCTGGTGAAGCAGTACCAATAACTTATACAAAATTCTGCTATTCATTTCAGGTGGACGGTCAGGTAGTACTATTGTCTTTTTTTTCTAGTGGGTATTATGCAACAACATCCTCCACAATAACAATAATGGGGGTTCAGTAGCCAAACAACTTACACTGAGCCTTCTGAATCTCTCACTGTTTACCCTATTTAAGACTTGAGAAACATAATGGAAAGATACTTGATAGACTGCCTTTCTGTGGTTACAAAGTGTTTTACATATTACATACAGGTACTTATTTTGTACGTAGGGCAATGGAAGTTTAAGTGACTTGCCTAGTCATAAGTTCCATTGCCTTCATCATGGTTTTCTACATCCATGATATCAGTACAGAAAATAGTTTCTCCACTTTAAATTAACATGACATCCAACTATCCTGCTAAACTCCAGAAGACAAAGAGGCATATTTTCAAAGCACTTAGCCTCCCAAAGTTCCATACGTTTCTATGGAACTTTGGGAGGCTAAGTGCTTTGAAAATAAGCCCCTTATTCTACCTACCCTTGTCCATTCATTTATGCTCACATAAATAGTTTTACAACTAAAGGGTCCTTTTACAAAGCTGCATTAGGTGCTAATGTGCATTTTAATGCAGCATAAAATGGGCTGCACTTAAGTTTCCTGTGGTAATTTGGAAATCTTCGTGTGCTAACCATATGCAAAAAAGTTTCTAATTTTTTTGAAGGGGTGTGGCATGGGTGGAGAGCCTTACTGCATACAAAATATGTGGCTATAGTAATTTTAATAAATGGTTGTGCGCTAATGGCAACATTAGTGCATAGCCATTAATGAAAAAAAAAAAACAGAAAAAAAGCCATTTTAGGGCTACAGTAAAAATGGCCTTACTGTATAGGAAAGACCTGCGTAAGGTCATGCTAATTCCAGTAAAATGACCCCTAAGTGATTCATTATCCATTTGTAAATTTAAAGACATTAGTCCCTTGATCTTTATTCCCAGTGTTATGGTCCTACTGGGACAAGCAGGATAGTGACTAGGTCTCGCTCCTGATTGGCCATGTCAGGAATAAGGCTGCCGTCAGATGCCAGACACTATTTAAATACACCTGTCTACATAGGACGCTCTAGCGTTCCTTCAGCTGTGAGCTTACCTTGTCTCTGCTTAGTCTGTGCTTGTGGCACAGGGTGAATTCTCTGTTGTTTGGTTGCTATCTTTTCCTTTGGTCTGTGTTCATTCTGTATGTTGCAGCCAGCTTCTGCTCTGATTACTTTAATGCTGTGCACCTCTGTTCAACTCCTTTGCTTCTGTGTGCCTTGGCTTTCCCTTCCCTGCTGTGTGGGCTAGCTCAGTCCATGCTAAGAGCTTACTTTCTTTGTTTGGATTTCCCTATTAACCCTTTACCTGCTGTATCTGTTGCTTGGTTCCTGTGAGCACTGCTCCTTGTCTGACCTGTGTACCTAGACAATCTGTCTCTGTAGTCTGCTTTAACCCTTTACCGGCTGTATCGGTGCTTAGTTCTTGTGAGCACTGCTCCTTATCGGAGGTGTGTACCTGGAAGCAGTATGTAGTCTGCCTTACCCTTTACCTGCTGTTTGCAGACTGCTCCTTATCTGTGCTCCTTTCATTGGTGTCAGCGTGTGGTTCTGTGTGCCAATCCCTTCCAGGACTTCTTTCTGTTCTTTCCCCTTCCCTTGTGTGTGATTGGGTTTTAGTTCGGCCTTGCGGCCCGTATGCATTATCTAGCTCCTTTTCTGGTGGTGCTCGCTGGTCTCCCTGAGAGTGCGGGGCTTTGTGGCCCGTTGTTACTGTATAACGTGAGCTTAGTTTGCCCTAGGCCTCGGTCTGTCCTAGGACTCGGCCTAGGCCCAAGGGCTCACTATCAACCTAACACCCAGTCTTCGAGGATGGCAAATGGGTCTGATTTTCACGATATCCCCAATCAATATGCTTGAAGGAGATTTGCATGCCTACTATCTCCTTTGGATGCCAGTCTCTCTCATACTCATTAGAGATGTTCTGAATGGGAGTTAATTATGCCTGCATCAGGGGCAAATTAATAATGCTCTTAGGATATGAATCACACCTAAAAACATGAATAAGGACATATAAACATATATAATCCTTTAGGTACCAGAACAAAGTACACAATTACATCCAAAATTGCATCAAAAAGAAAAAACAAAATCAAAAGATGGAAACAAAAAGAAGTGCCAACTGCAGTAAAAAGGTGAAAATGGAATGGGTGAAGCTTTAAAAACAAGCCACCAGCAGGTCAATATTCAGTGTCTTTTTAAACGCTGACTGTTGCTGGCTAAATTACTCCCAGATATTCAGTATCGGGCCATATCCATCCATGGCACTGAATATCTGGGCCTAAATGTCCCTGTGGTAACAACCAGGGTTTATGTGGGTTCCAACTGATATTCAGCTGTGGTCCACATAAGACAGCTATACAAGCCCTGGCTGAATATCAAGCCCACCTAAAAATAAATAAAATACCAACAGGACAGGTACCCCTCTCCTGCACCAATCCCTCTCCCACTTCCCCAATGAAAATAGCTGCTTCACCCCCCCCCCCCCCTCTTATCTCCTCATATATCCCTGGTGGAGAGCGGGAAGGAATAATGCCTACGCGCTGATGCCTGGTGCCATCTCCTCTTGAAAATGGCTGTCATGACCTCTAGTGGCAGACTCATGGTATTTCAACTCGTGAGTACTTCAGGTATTGCGGTACTGGAAGTACTATGAGATTGCCGCTAGAGATCGCAACAACCATTTTAAGAGATCGCTCCTACCTGATCTCCTCCTATAGTCAGACCGGTGTCCGGTTAAACTTGGTGCATAAAGTTAGGACAGTCTTTTATATGTTCTAACTTCCTATGCTCTGAATATCGCTGCTAACTGGCTAGGGCAATGCTCCACCCAATCCAACCTTGGACCTCTTCTAACCATCAGTTAGAGGTTGGCCATTTACCCCCGGATTCTATATAGTGCACTTAGATCAGTACGGATTCTATAACAGCGCATGTAACTTAATTGGCTTAACAAGCTAATGAGCGCTGATATCAGCACTTAATAAGCAATAATGAGCACTAATTTGCACTGATTAGAATTTAGATGCACAACTCGCTAATCATATTCTGTAATGATGTGCACCAAACTTCTAACGTGTGCAGACAAAAAGGGGCGTGGTTATGGGTGTCTTATAGGTGTTCTGAAATCTAGGTGCCTAGTTATAGAATATTGCCCGGTACATATAAATCTATATGCTGGGCTTTACACCATGATTTAGTTAGTGTAAATGGATACGCTCAGATTTAGGCACTGAAATATTAACTAAGCATATTCTATAATTGGCGCCTAAATCTAGGTGCTGATTATAGAATACGCTTTGTCAGCACTGATTTCAGCACCAATTTTTTAGGCCCCCTTTAGCAGCAATATTCAGCAGCACTATCTGGTTAAGTGCTGCTGAATATTGCTGGTTAGCTTTGAGCAAGCGATTTAAACGGCCAGGAACCTCTCCGGGCCATTTAAATAACTTTTAAATTGTTTTAAATAACCAGGCCCTATGTGATTATAAAGAACTGTTTACCTTAATATGAACCACTAATTGTTCCAAAGGGTGTCTTCAGAGGATTCCCTGTGTGTATTGATAGAAAAGAACTGCATGTAAATCAACAAGTCATACAAATATATATATACAGCAGCAAATAAAATATAAATCTGTAAATATAAGGGTCATCCAGTAGTGACCTCGATATTAAAAGAGCACAATATATTAGGGAAAACAAACAGCATGTTTGGACTACCTAGTGCTAGTCTCACAAAGAAGGATCCCGAAAAACAATCTAGAATCAAAAGGGTTGTTTGGCACTGACCACCAGAAAACCAGTTACTGTATTTCCAAAAGAATTACTGCAATAGCTTGTAAGGACCATGCAGTGCTGGTCTCATATACAGAAGCAGAAGAAAGCATTGAGTGGTGCCAGTCACAGAGTAAACAGGTGCAGCGTTGCAAAAAAAAAAAAAAAAAGAGGCTTTAAATTAAAATCTACCGAAATATGTGGGGGGGAGGGGGGGGATTTTTGGTATGCTGTCAAAGTGGTGAAAAAACCCGTTTACCAGAAAACATGGAAAAAAACCCAAGTCCATAATGGAAGATGTACATAAACATTTTCTGCTATTCAAAAATACGCTAAAAACGTTTAATAAAAAGATGCACTACAAATGCCATAGACATTTTGAGATAAAAGTCTCCGCCAATCAGAAATACATTATGCAAAATGTGCAATGGCGGTACTGGTCGCCACATTGAGAAAACATCCATGGCTACAGCAAGAAGTTCCCTCGACATGCAAAATGTGCATATATACCTCTGCACATGGAAGAACGTTCCTCAGTGTGCACAGCAAAGTCTCTGCGCCGGGAGCTAAATTTTTCTGTGCAGGAGTCAGAGCTCCTGGTCCTCCTGTGTATGAGAGATATTCAAGCCACATCACCACCTGCCACTCCACATTGTCTCCATCAGGGGCGTAGCTACATGGGGCCACAGGGGTATGGGCCCCCACAGATTAATCCCCTAGCCCCCTCTACATTTGACCCCCCCCCCAGCCACCGCATCAGGTACCTTGTTTGCTGGCGGGGATCCCGAACCCCCACCAGCCAAAGAGTCTTCTTCAGTGCTGGTCAACTCCGGCGCCTCCACTGTGTGATAATCTGTTTCTGACACCTTACATCCTACACGGGGCTACGTACAGAACGCGCACGGTGCAGGACGTCAGGAGTTCAAAACAGATCATCACACAGCGAACTAGCGAAGGCGCCAGAGTCAACTGGCGCTGAAGAAGAATCTTCAGCTGGCGGGGGTTGGGGTCCCCCGCCAGCAAACAAGGTACCTGGAGGCGGCGGCGGGGTGGGTTGGTGGCGGGGAGAGGTGGCTAAACACTGCCCCCCACCTCGGGCTGTGCCCCCCTCCCGCCGAGGTCTGGCTATGCCCCTGGTCTCCATGAAGGCCATGGAGATCCATAAGGAGCAGCCTGGAAAGATGAGTGAAGCAGCACCCCCAAGGATCACATCGCCACTCGCGTGCAAGCACCCTACATATGCAGGATTGAATAAAGTTAGTTCCTTTTGTTGTTGCAGTACATTTTATTGAGTTTTCATTATAAAAAATAAAACATTGGTGAACTCAGAATGTGCAGCATATTCAATGACGAGTAATTATGGGGATTCCCTCCATTAAACCTTCAATGTTGAAATTAGGAGCTGCACATATCTGGACCCCCCCCCCCCCCCCCCCCACAGTGCCAGCATGCTGCCCTATGTATATATACTGATGGGAACGTTGGAAGCAGCTCACAAAAGTACATGCAGCCACCCAAAGGCATACCTGCTTTACCTCACTGCCCCCCCCCCCAGCAACAGTACCACCACTGAGGTGGCCTCCCCATGGCCACCACAGCTCACATAGCACCTGTGCCTCTGTACTGCATACCTACCCCCTCAGCCCCACCCCCACCCCCAAATCTGGCTGTTCCCATCTGTCACAGGCTATATGAGGAGCATTGCACAATATGTCATTAAAAAATTATGTATGTGACTCTAAGAAGCTCCATCGTCTTAAATCTATCTCCACCACTGTGCACACCTCCACCTACTGCAACTAGTAAGACCCTAGCACTAGCAAACAAGTCCTCTTACACACAGCAGCAGTACACAACACAGAGACAAACTAGGACTGGACAAACAGAACACTGAGAGGCAGGACAAGCATGTAGGGAGGTAGAATGGGAGGAATGGGGATTTCGGGACAGTGAGGGTTTGGTGGGGGAAGGGGGCCAATATATAGAGCAAGGGATGAGAGTGGCTGGGGGGCTAGCAGGTGTGGGCATGGACTTGGAGGTGAGACACAGAAGAGGCAAGGTAGGAAAAGTGACGGTCAAAAGGTTCAGACTGGGGCAAATAAAGTTGACAAACTACTTAGCAACTCTCCACTATTTCTCACAAATGATCACTTCCACCTCTCCAACTCAGCAAATTCACAAATGGGTCCAAAGACTGGTTAGGCCTTGACCTAGACGCTTTTAAAACAGATTTAAATCACAACATTTTTCTTTTGGCTCCCAGGAATTCATTTTGCTATCCGTTATTGCAAAAAACAAAAAAAACAAAACACACACACACAACCCAAAAACCATGCATCACGTACCACCACCCATCTCACACTCACATGCCCCTCCCAAAACGCAACATCTGAAGATATTTTTTCAGTGAATATCGTACTTAGACTTAAAAAAATGTTTTATTATATTGTTTAAACATTTTTGTGTGAGAAACATATCCATCTGCCACTTATGCCATTTTTATTTTCCAAGTTTATTAAAATTTGATATACCACTTAATTAACATTCTTGTCCTCCTCTTGTCCAGCTTACTCCTCTATCTCCCCTTCTAGTCCCTCCCCCAGATACAGCATCTCTCATCCTCTCCTCCCCCATTCTGGTATCTCTTCATCCTTGGGTCTTGCATATCTCCCCACCCCCACCTATGGGTCTAGCATATCTCCCTCTCCTCCTTCCTCCATTGTCCTCCAAACATGGTAAGTTGCTAGCAGGATCTCTAACGGAGAAGAAGGGGTAGTGGATGGTATGGATGGGCAGACTGGATTGGCCATGTGGTCTTCATCTGACATCATTTCTATGTTTCCAGATAAAGACCATAAGGGTCTATCCATCCTGCCCATGTATACCAACTACTGTCTTTCTCTTGTGTTTGTCCCATGCTGCCTTGAATTCAGATAAAGTCTTTGTCTCCTCTACCTTCACTGAGAGGCTGTTCTGCACATTCACAACCCTTTCCATAAGGAAGTATTTCCTTAATGTTACAAGGCTGTTTGGGTCTATCCTGCATGCTGGAGGACATTCCCCCTCCCCCCCCCCCAAAAAAAAAAAAAATTGGGAACCTATCTGGATAGCTATGCCTCATCGAGCTCAAAGTTGGCTTTTGAACTGTTGACTGTGAACTATTGCCTACTCAATTGTTGTTTTTTTTTTTAATACCTATCCATACTTGGAAAAGAACCAACCAAGTCTGGTGTTTTGCCTTCAGATGGATGGGGTTTGGAAATGTAAAAAATTGATGACTGGTAAGTTCAGTTTGGATCACTTTGTTGTATATTATAGCCTACTAGTAAAAAAAGGCCCGTTTCTAAAAGAAATGAAACGGGCGCTAGGAAAATGATGATGTAATTGCAATTATCTTGTTAAGGGAACCATTACCAAAAATCAAGGTATATAATGAGTAATACTGTGTTTTTTTAAATAAAGTTGTATGTATAGTATTTTAAAAAATAGACAGTAAGCAGAATGTAAATAACTTTAAATGCAAACATAATGCTGGTTTAGATTTTTAAAATTTCTTTATAAACAATATTTTTTGTGTAAATTTTGTCACAATGAGGGAAAAGCTTTCCTTGATCAGGACCATCTATAACTTTAATAATTGCATCAGAAGACTTACAAACTCGTGAAAATGCAACGTACAGTTGTCCATGTTTAAACACTGGTTCTGGTTGGAAAATGCCAACTTTTTCAAATGTTTGTCCTTGTGACTTATTGCCATTGCAAAAGCCAATTTCACAAGAAATTGTTTCCTACTCCAGACAATCCAGTTTCAGGAGACACTTCAGTACCGAAATGATTGACAGCCCTTCTCAGAGAATTCAACTCTCACTTTGAACGTCAAAGTTGTTCTTGCAGTTTATCTTGATTTAATATCATCTTTAGTATATAATGCCACTTCTACCCTCCTTACATAGTAACACAGTAGATGACAGCAGATAAAGACCTGCATGGCCCATCCAGTCTGCCCAACAAGAGATAGAATATGCATACTTTCTCTTACCCTGCCCTTCCTCAAAAAAATTAGTCTGGTATAACTATATCCCAAACATGGTTTTCAGTGAGCCATGTCTCCGTGACCACCACTAAATCCAAGTCAGCCTCTTCCATCTTTCCTATACTACAGGTATTAATAATTTGTCCTCCCCCCCAATTTCTCTGTTTTACTTGAGGGCCTTGTTCACCCACCTAAATGATTCTAGCTTAAAACCCTCTTCAGTAGGTTAGCCAGTGTGCTTCGGAAGACAACGTCCTTTGGGGACTGTACCAAATACCCAGGCCAAAAAGAAACCTTCTCCCACTTTAGGGACATACACTGGTGCAAGTTCAAACAGGTAGGAACTACCATGGCACTCTGGCCCAACCCCCCACTAGTCTCCAGGGAACACCCTTGGTTCTCTAAGCTACAAGATAGGATACATGCTTTCACTCCACTATCCTATGGATACCAAAATCTTTAATCCAGCTTTGCCTCTTAAAAAATTGCAAAGATACTTTTGAATATATTAGAAATTAAAATTTACAATAGGATACAAGCATGTCTGTGATTTTTAATTAACAATCAAGCATTATTTATGGTACATTGTACCATGACTGTGGCAGTTTAGAAGAGATTAATACCTTGCTTTATTTTTACAAAAAATAAGTACTACCCACTTTTATCCTTCACAAAGTTCCTATAATTGAAAAAGTACTCTTTTTAGATATGTAGTTAGCTGTGCACACAGCTGTCAGGATGGCTGGATGTCAGGATTGCTATGAAACCAACTCCTGATAACTCCCTCAGGAATCACGGAGGATGGCAAATGGACCAAATGCTGGCCAGCTGCTTGATAGCCCTGTGTTTTCTTGATTACCCCTAATTAACATACCTATGTCCTCTCTGGGCATCTGGGAGCAGGGCTGTCCGAGAACAAAAGAAAGCCAGACAGATAGGCTCCAGAACTAGGGACTTCAAAGAGTAAAACCTGTGAAAATGGTCACCTTCCTTATATCAAGGAAATTAAACTGGAGTATATATATAACTAACAGGAACAGAAAGGGATCAAATAACCTCTTTCCTTCCCAGCCAAACTCCAGTTTAATTTCCTTGATATAAGGAAGGTGACCATTTTCACAGGTTTTACTCTTTGAAGTCCCTAGTTCTGGAGCCTATCTGTCTGGCTTTCTTTTGTTCTCGGACAGCCCTGCTCCCAGATGCCCAGAGAGGACATAGGTATGTTAATTAGGGGTAATCAAGAAAACACAGGGCTATCAAGCAGCTGGGCAGCAGGGCTGTACATATACATGGCTGGCAGTTCTTCTGTCTTTCTTTCTCCACACACACACACCTCTTCAGCCACCAGAGTCCCTGGTTCTGGCCCCCCTTTCTCCTTCAGCCCTACCCCAAAGCTTTCTCTCTCAGAGCATAGGGGTCTGTTTTCTTAGGCTCTTCTTTCTTTCTCTGCTCCCCCCTTCTCCAGCTCTACCCCAAAGCGTCTCTCTTCCTCTGAACACCACTACCCTTTCTTTCTCTCATTGATTCCCATCTAAACACACACACCGATACAGCATTTTAATAAGTGCTGTGAGCCTATATATACATATGCAAATACAATATACTTTCTATATTTATCCAAACCCGTGTGGATTCTGTATTCTTTGGGAACCCACTGCCTCTGTGAACTGGACCCGGGACCATCCCTAGACGACTGCTGACAACAGCATCTTCTTTTAAAATAGGACTTCCCGAAAGGGGGTGTGGCAACATGGCAGACTGAAGACAGCATGGCGGGTATTGGCTGCAGGGATATCCTGGTGAATGTATTGCTTTTTTCTTTTTTTCTCCACTTACCGCATTGCATTATGCCCCATACTAAACACAAAAGGGTGGTTAAAGTCCAGTTGCCACCGACTTAGACCGCCTGCCCAGCGCAGCAGACCTTGGCTCAGTAATGAAGCATCTGCAGGGAGAAGTTGGGGAGAATGATCCTGCTATTGGAACGGAAGAAAGAGCCTCTGTTTCCTTGGGACAGAGCACTTCATTATCACCCCATCTGTCATGCCCTCATTGTGTCCAGCAGTGTCTCGGGTCGAGGATGGGCTTCTTTGAAATGTTGAGGATGCTGGAAAGAGGAGCTCTGGCAGCAGTGCCAGCTCTGATGAACTGACTGCCTAATTGAGGGAGTTGCAAGAACTGACTTCCCCCGTGGTTACCCTGGACAGTACATGGAAGGCTATTCAAATTTTGATGGCAGTGATGAAGTCTGCTCAAGGTACATCTTTGCTTGTAAGTAAAATGGACACTCTGAGGCATATTTTCAAAGCACTTAGCCTCCCAAAGCTCCATAGAAACCTATGGAACTTAGCCTCCCAAAGTGCTTTGAAAATATGCCTCTCTATCTACTAACTTGGAGCAGAAAAGCAGGAGTATTTCAAATTTGATGACCAAAGACAAACTGAAAAGCTCTGTTGCTGAAATTGTAAAGATTATATTAGGATAAATCAGAGATTGGAGCAGGTTGATAATTTCAATAGATTAAACCTTTGAGTGCTGAACTGTTCCAAATTGCCTGAAATATCCACCATTGATTTCTTTAAGAAATATTTGTTGGAAACTTTGAAATATTCTCCTACCGCAGTTCCTCCTTTAAATAAAGTTTATTACTTGCCTATACTACAAAAGAATATGGAGCAGAAGCCAGTGGAACATGCTTAGCTGGGGACCAAGGATTTACCAAACCTCTCTGCTATTTTGGAGGATTCTTTGTCTGATGTATTGGATCAAGTGACATTCTTAGTTTCTTTTGTATTCGAGCAGGACTTGAATTCTGTGATGAGACTTTTTACGAAACTCACAAAGCTTGTTTTGTGGCCAGAAGGTATACTGTATCCTGATGTTGCCAAGAATACACAGGATAGAAGAAAGTTGTTTCTGGTTATGAGAGATGAAACAAAATCTTTAGAAGCTTCATTCTAATTGGAATATTCTTGTCAATGTATTATCTGTTATTTAGATATATTTTTTGACCCACAACACTTGCGTACCTTCTTGGATACTAAAAAGATCTTCAGTGGGACTTGATATCATGACTTTATGAAATAGACTGTGGGTTAATCAGTTCAGGGCCCTTTCCTTGTATTATTCTTTTCCTCTGAGATCTCCTTTCAAATTTGTGTTCACTTCCCCTTTTTGTTTGGGGTCTAAGGAAGAGTAAAATGTGGTTTCCTGATTTTTGTTTCCTCATTTAGGTATATATTCTCCATATTTAGTGTTGACTTGGAATTTGTTTCAAAAAATAAAATAGTTAAAAAAAAGACTTCTCTGCAATGAACATGAACATAAATGAGAGCAATTTGCATATATTGAGAACCTACAATATATCATCAAAGAGCAAAAGGGGCACTCCACAATGGAGAAACCAAATAAATTCTTTGCTTTGGTAATTACCGAAAAAGATGCAAGAGATCTACCTGTATCAAAAATGATTTTCAAGGGTGACAGTGCAGAGGAGATTAAAGAAATCTCACAGAACCTGGAAGATGTACTGAGCCAAATCGACAAAATGAAATAGTAAATCACCTGGACCAGATGGCATGCACTGCAAGGTACTGAAAGAGCTCAAGCATGAAGGGAAAATTAGGTTCTTACCTTGGTAATTTTCTTTCCTTTAGTCATAGCAGATGAAGCCATTACGTATGGGTTGTGTCCATCAACCAGCAGGGGGAGATAGAGAGCACTCAATTTTTCACAGTGCCTCATGGCCAGCCAGCTCCACTGCCTCTTCAGTATTTGAAGCTTCCAAAGCAGTATGGCAAACCACAATGGGAATAACATGAACTTTCCTCACAGCGAACGAAGGCCCCTTAACAAGGGCATGAACTCAAAAGGAGGGAATGAACACATCCTCCTGGAGGGAATAAACCCGTCCTCCTTATTGTATAACTGGAGGGGATACAAGCAACCTCCTGGAGGGAATAAACTCATCCTCCAAAACATAAACTGGAGGGAATGGACTCATCCTCCTATAAGTGAACATGAATCCTGAAGACTGTTTTCCAACTTTCTCCCAAGGAAGGAACTTCAGGAAACAAGAACAGAACCTGAAACAGATTCACAGCATACAGACAATCATACAGGGAAGGCTCATGGCTTCATCTGCTATGACTAAAAAAAAGAAAATTACCAAGGTAAGAACCTAATTTTCCCTTCCTTGTAATCAAGCAGATGAAGCCATTACGTATGGGATGTAACAAAGCAATCCCTATATAGGATGGGAACAGGTCACACCACGCGCTAGCACTTGTGCTCCAAAACGCGCATCCCTCCTGGCAGCCACATCCAGCCTGTAATGTCGGGCAAAAGAGAGCTTCGAAGCCCATGTTGCTGCACTGCATATCTCTTGACGAGAGAGTGCTCCAGTTTCAGCCCAAGAGGAAGAAATCGCTCTGGTAGAATGCGCCTTAAAGGCTACAGGCGGAGACCAGCCGGCAAGCAGATAAGCTGAAAAGATAGTTTCTTTGAGCCAACGGGCAACAGTGGCTTTAGACGCTGGAGACCCTCTGCGAGGACCTGATAGCAAAACAAACAGATGATCATAGATCCTGAAAGAGATAGTAACTCGCAGATACTGCAGCAGAGTCCTGCGCACATCCAACAGGTGCAACTGCCCAAAAGATTCTGGAAACTCATCCTTATCAAAGGAGGGCAAGAAAATAGGCTGGTTTAGGTGAAACGCTGAAACCACCTTAGGCATGAAGGAAGGCACGGTCCGAACCGTGACCCCGGACTCTGAGAATTGCAGAAATGGGTCTCTACAGGACAGCGCCTGGAGCTCTGACACCCGTCTCGCCGAAGTAATGGCCACAAGAAAAATGGCCTTTAGTGTCAAATCTTTCTCCGATGCTCGCTGAAGCAGCTCAAAAGGAGAAGCCTGCAGGGCCTTCAAAACTGGACAGGGTGCACGGAAGGCTGGAGCCGAAGCACCCCACTAAGAAACCGTGCCACATCTGGATGAGCAGCTAAAGACACGCCTTCAACCTTACCACGAAGGGAGGCCAACGCTGCCACTTGCACCCGCGGGGAATTATAGGCCAAGCCTATTTGTACACCATCCTGCAAAAAGTCCAGAATCGGCGAGACAGGAGCCCGCATGGGTGTGATCGCTTTTGAAGCACACCAAAACTCAAACTGGCGCCAAATCCTGGCATAAGCCACGGAACTGGAACGCTTGCGGGCCTGCAGGAGAGTGGAAATGACTGTGTTTGAATAGCCTTTTCCCCTCAATTGCTCAATCGCCGTGCCATAAGACCAAAGCAGCAGGCGTCCTCCATGGCTACCAGGCCCTGTGACAACAGGTTCGGTACCAGAGATAAAGGAAGGGGAGCCTCCACTAGCATCTGTCGGAGGTCCGCATACCAAGGCCTCCTGGGCCAATCCGGGGCGATGAGGACCACTTCTGGGTGCAGCCGAATCCACAGGAGCACACGCCCTATCAAGGGCCACGGAGGGAACACATATAGTAGGCCCGGAGGCCAGGGCTGAGTCAAGGCATCCAACCCTGCCGAGCGAGGATCTCTCCGTCTGCTGAAGAAGCATGGGACTTTGGCATTTGAACTTGTCGCCATAAGATCCATCACGGGCTTGCCCCATTTGGCACATATCTGCAGGAATACTTTGTCTGCTAGTTCCCATTCTGCTGGATCGATCTGATGCCTGCTTAGATAATCGGCTTGCACGTTGCTCTGACCTGCAATGTGAGCTGCTGACAGAAAGTGAAGATGCAGCTCGGCCCAGTGGCAAATCTGTTCGGCCTTCGCAGCCAGTGCTCTGCACTGAGTGCCGCCTTGTAGATTTATGTAGGCCACTGCTGTCATGTTGTCCGACATCACTCTGACAGCCAATCCTTCCAGGGTCACTTGAAAGGCCAGAAGCGCCTGAAACACCGCTTTCAACTCCAGGCGGTTGATGGACCACTCCGACTCCTCGGGTGTCCATAGACCCTGGGCATGCTTCCCCTTGCAATGTGCGCCCCAGCCCTTCAGGCTGGCATCTGTCACTACTAGACAACAATCGGGGAGCGCCAGCGGCATTCCTCGCCGCAGCATGCTGTCTGAGAGCCACCACTCCATGCTGAGTTGGGCCGCAGGGAACCAAGAAAGTCTGCATTGATAATCCTGAGAAACTGGAGACCATCTTTGAAGTAGAGAATACTATAGAGGTCTCAGGTGCGCACTCGCCCAGGGCACCACTTCCAATGTGGCTGTCATCGATCCCAGCAGCTGGACAATGTCCCAAGCTCACGGGCGGGGCATCCTCAGGAGCAGACGGACCTGATTCTGAAGCTTGCACCACCTTAGCTCGGGTAGGTATACATAGCCCGAGTCTGTGTCGAACCTGGCCCCCAAATATTCTAGAGATTGCGAGGGGGTCAGGTGACTTTTGGCCATATTGACGACCCAGCCTAGAGATTGAAGTACTGAGACCACTCTGGCTGTAGCTTGATAGCTCTCTGTTACAGAGTCTGCTCTGATGAGCCAGTCGTCTAGGTACGGGTGAACCCTGATACCTTCTCGCCTGAGCAAAGCAGCTACTACCACCATTACCTTCGAAAAGGTTCGGGGAGCTGTGGCAAGGCCAAAAGGCAAGGCCCGGAACTGGAAATGTTTTCCCAACACCGCAAACCTCAGAAACGTCTGGTGCGGGGGCCAAATTGGTATGTGCAAGTAAGCTTCTTTCAGGTCTAGAAACGTGAGAAACTCTCCTGGCTGTACCGCAGCAATGACGGAGCGCAGGGTTTCCATGTGGAAATGCCGCACTCTCAGGGACTTGTTTAATTCTTTTAAGTCCAGAATAGGGTGAAAAGACCCACCTTTTTGCGGCACCACAAAGTAGATGCAGTATCGGCCGTAGCCGTGTTCGGCGGGAGGTACCAGGGACACGGCCCCTAACTGAATCAGACCTTGCAAAGTGTCTTCTACCGCTGCCCGTTTGGCGGCAGAACCGCATCGGGACTCCACAAACACATCTCTTACTGGGGCGTTGAATTCTATTCTGTAGCCATCTCTGATCAGGTCCAGAACCCACTGATCTGTGGAAATATTGGCCCACTCCTCGGCAAAGAGGGAAAGACGTCCTCCTATGACAGGAAGCGAGGAGGGGGCCGGCGCACCATCATTGAGTGGGTCGCCCCTGAACTCCAGGCCTAGAGCCGGTGGCTGCGGAACGCTTGTCCGAACGAAAGGAGTTCCTCTGCTGAAAAACGGGCATGAGAAGTGAACCCAGCAGAACGCCCCGGGCGGTACCTTCTAGCTTCACGGAAGCAAGGTCTGTAAGAGGAGTGGACCGCCTGGCCCTTGGAGGAAGGCCTCAGCCTATCTTCGGGCAAGCGCTGGGGTTTAGGATCTCCCAGGCCTTTAACAATTTTTTTTTTCTAACTCCTCACCAAAATAGGAGAAGGCCTTGAAAGGGCAACTTCACCAACCTTTGCTTAGAGGCCATGTCCGCTGCCCAATGTCGTAGCCAAATAAGACGGCGAGCCGCCACTGCTACTGCCATTTGTTTAACCAAAGCTCTGACAATATCATAAAGGGCATCAGCCAAAAAGGACAAGGCCGACTCCAGCCGCAGAGCCACATCCGAAAAGGGTGCCGCTCCATCTCCGGGCTGTTCCACTGCCTGTTGCAACCAAACCAGGCAGGCTCTAGCAGCATAACAACTGCATGCAGACGCCCGAACAGTAAGACCTGCAATTTCAAAGGACCGTTTAAGTGCTGCTTCCAGCCTACGGTCTTGTATATCCTTCAGGGCAACTCCTCCTTCCACAGGGAGGGTAGTTCTCTTTGTCACCGCAGTGACTAGGGCATCTACTTTAGGCACTGCAAAGCGAGCCAAATGCTCCTCACGCAGAGGGTATAATTGCCCCATAGCCCTGGAAACTTTCAAAGGTCCCTCGGGGTCAGCCCACTGAGCGGAAATAAGCTCTTGGATGGAGTCATGCAAAGGAAAGGCTCGAGCAGGCTTTTTGGTACTAGCCATCCTAGGATTCACAGAGGAGGCCGTGCCACTGTCAGGCTCTTCAATAGAAAGGACCTGTAGGGCATCTGAAATAAGCGCTGGCAGCTCATCACGGTGGAAAATCCTCACTGCAGAGGGATCATCCAGATCCTGTGGTAATCCTGCATCTGACTTTGGCTCCTCAGACCACGAAGGCTTGCCAGAACTCTCCGAATCCTCACAGCCCGACCACAGGGGGGAAAAAGGAGGTGCACCACAATCTGAAGGAGACTAAGCCCTTCTACACTTTTCTTTATGCCAATTATCAGGGAAATTAGCCTCAGCGGGCAGTCCCCGCCAGAATCCACCGGGGGGGGGGGGGGGGGAATAGAAGGGGCCTCAGACGACCCTTGAGGGAGAGTTCTTTTCAGCATGTATGCCTTATGCAATAGTAACACAAAATCAGGGGAGAAAAACTCGCCCTGGGCACCCAGATCCCGTCTGGGGCTAGCCGCTCCCTGAATAGCCTCAATTCGAGGTTCCCCCCCCCCCCCCCCGGGCTCAGGGCTCTCCGTCTCTACGGAGGCCGCACCATGCGGATGAATTCAAAATGGCGTCCGCTGCCAGCTCTGACCGGGAAGAATCATCGCTCGCCATGCTTGGGCCGGCTCTTACACCTGTACAGCACGATTTACAGAACCCGCTGCTGATTTGCACTTGCCACACCGGGAACAGCGCTTTACATTCTCTGCAGCTATCGCCGAAAACGGTGGGAAAATTAAAAATGGCGGTTTTGCGCCAAAAACGCCCCGATCGCGGGCCCACCCCGGAGGAGTTAGAAAACACTCTTACCTCACCGGACCGAGTATCACAGGTCCGGTCCCATAGAAGAATCAAAGGAAAACCTCTGTTCCATTTTATTTTTAAAACACTGTGAGGAAAGCAGAGGTAATAAGAACTCCGGAGGCTCAGATGAGTGGGAAAGGCAGGGAAAGGCGAACCAATGTGCCTGCATCCACTGAGTGGGAAAGGACAGGGAAAAGCAAGCTAATATGTCCACATCCACGGGGGCATGGGTAAGGCAGGGAAAGGGCTGACCTATGTGCCTTCAAAGTGAAGCTGCTATAGCCTCTAACACCCCAGCTAACAACTGGCAAGCCAGGAGCCACCCCCAGGCAGATTTTTGATGGAGCTCGAAGAAGCTGCAGCCACCCTGCTTGGGGAGATAGAGAATACTGAAGAGGCAGTGGAGGTGGCTGGCCATGAGGCACTGTGAAAAGTTGAGTGCTCTCTATCCCCCCCTGCTGGTTGATGGACACAACCCATACGTAATGGCTTCATCTGCTTGATGACAAGGAAATTGCTGATCTGCTCTTAGTGATCTGCAACCTATCATTAAAATCATCCATAGTACCTGAAGATTGGAGGATGGCCAATGTAACAATGATTTTTAAAAAGGGTTCCAGGGATGATCCAGGAAATTACAGGCCAGTAAGCCTGACTTCTGGGCTGGGCAAAACAGTGTAAACTATTATAAAGAATAGAAGTCCTGAACACATAGACAAACATGGATTCAGCCCAGGAAGTCACGCCTCACCAATTTGCTTCATTTATTTGAAGGCGTGAATGAACAAGTGGCTAAAGGTGAGCTGGTTGATGTAGTGTATCTAGATTTTCAGCATGCTTCTGACAAAAGTTTTCATGAGAAAATTAAAAAGCCATGGGATATGAGGCAATATTTGGTTGTGGATTAGGAACTGGTTAATGGATAGAAAACAGAGGGCAGGGTTAAATGGCCATTTTTCTCAGTGGAGGAAAGTGAATAGTGGAGTGCCACATAGATCTGTACTGGGACCAGTGCTACTTAACATATTTATAAATGATCTGGAAATCAGAATGACAAGGGAGGTGATTATATTTGTAGACGACACAAAACTATTCAAAATTGTTAAAACACATGCAGACTATGAAAATTTCAGGAAGACCTTAGGAAACAAAGTCTGGGCTTCCAAATGGCAAATGAAATTTAATGTGGACAAATGCAAAGTGATGCAGATTGGGAAGAATAATCATAGTTACTTGCTGCTACGGTCCACGTAGCAAACAGGATGATAGAAATTATGAGGAAAGAGAGGGAAAATAAGAAAAAGAGTGTTATAATGCATCTGCATCGCTCCATGGTGCAACCTCATCTTGAGTATTGCGTGCAATTCTGGTCACTAAAGATATAACTGAACTTGGAAAGGTTCAAAGAAAGACGACCAAAATGATAAATCTGCATTTGTGTGTGTGCATATGTCATCCTAAATAAGACTAATATTCCACTCAAGCTTACAGTAAATCAATTTGAAATTCAAGATCACAGTTTCACACTACCTGTGTATATTTATTATAGAAATACAGGACCCAATGATCTGCAGCTTTCTTTAACGAAAAAGACCAATTAAAGTGGAGAAAAACGGGGGAATTCAGTAACGCCACCCAGCCAGCCCAAACAACGGACTATAAGGCATGAGCATGGCGCAGCATCATACGGCCCCGAAAAAAACTCCACACAATTAAGTGTCCACAAATATCAAAAATAGAAGTAACTTGTCCAAGTGAAAGAGCAGCAGATCATTGCCTGTTTCCACAAAAAAGAGATCACAGAGGATATGTCTCAAAAAGATGTACAATGCTTTACAATATGCTGCTATACTGAGCTACCGATTACTTATCTTGACTGCCAACGTGATGGTGTCCCATGCTCAATCAGTAGCTGAATCATAACCCTAATAAAGACACCCTAATAACCCTAAATAAGACATCAAAGTATAGATATTGCTATAAAGAATAGACCCAACACTCCTCATGTATAATATGAGGACCTAGACAACTAGTTAGGTACCCTAATCCTTGCATGCAGGTCTGAACAAGCCATCTGGTGAGAACCTGGGCCTTGATCCTGAGTTCCAGCCATATGACTTGACTCCTTCCACACTCCCTCGCCTCCACCATCTGTACAAGAATCTCCAGTGACCACAACTAATGAAGCTATATCTGAGGTATGTGGACCACATCTCTAGTGAGAGCATTTCCATAGTCCTCACCTAGTTCTTGCAGAGATACTTCAATACCCATCTCTCCTAACAGTAGCTGGGTCTCCGTTACTATAGTCCAAAGTTCTATGTGAGAAGGCTATTGGAAGGGCTATAGGATCCAAATGTGGAGGGTGTGTGTGTGTGTGTGTATCTGTAAAAGAAATGGTCACTTACGTCTGGAGAAGCATGCTAGCAGTGCAGATGTAGAAAGCTATCAGTCAAAATATTCCAGTATGGCATATCTGGTATCCAACAAACACAAACCAAAGGTGATGAGCCACCATACGTGAAACCAAAAAGGTCAGAGAGTAGGGATGGACAGCTTTCTAAGAAGTTCTGAGAGAAGAGAACATTCTATGGCTCACTGCTGTTTTTTCAGAGGTGTTTGCTGCATTTTATTTATTTGTGACATTTGTATCCTTAAAAAGGATAAAAGGGGGAAAAGACCTCAGAGAGCTGTGGTAATCAGCTAAATGTCTGGTTATATGAGAATCAAAAATATTCAAACCACAGTACATAGCTTTAATCATCGGTCATAAACCCCCCCCCCCACCCCCCCCCCAATCCAACCTGGTGTGTAATACCTAATTTTTAAATTTTCATATTGCTCTTGTGAAAAATCATTAGTAAAGCAATTGCTCTCTACAGCAGTCCTACAGTTTAAATGAATCAAAAATTAAACTTAGCTTTCATTGATTTTATTTGACTGTCCCAGCAGAAAGTATCCAAACCATTCAGGGGACTATAGATATCAGGACCCTTTTGATCAATAGCTATCAATTTGACTTTAGCAGTTCATCTCAATGGACACGGCAAAAAAGAAATTGAGTCTCGAAACGTCAAGACCAAAACTTCAATCAACCTGAAACCATATACATACTAGCTGTGTAGGTGCAGCCTGTTAGAGAACAAAACAGGGCCTAGGAGGGTGGAGATGGATTCTAGACACTGAACAAATTCTGCATAACTGTGTCTGAACAGACTGTCGTATCAGGTATCTTGATCAAGACAATAACTGGATGTAAATGTGTGGACTAAAAACCATGTTGCAGGTTTGCAAATCTCCTCTGTGGAGGCTGATCTCAAGTTAGCTACCAACGCAGCCATGGCTCTGACACTGTGAGTTGTGACATGCTCCTCAAAAGTCAGCCCAGCCTGGCATAAGCAAAGAAGATGCAATCTGCTATCCAGTTTGAAAATGTGCATTTGCAGATGGCCACCCCATTCTTTTGGGGTCATTAGAAACAAAAAGCTGGGTGGACTGACGATGGGCTTCAGTCCACTCCAGGAAGAAGGCTAAGGCTTGCTTGAAGTCTAAAGTATGCAGTACACTTTAGCCAGTATGGGCATGAGGTTTGGGGAAAAATTGTTGATAGAACAATTGACTGGCTAAGATTTATTTATAAAGACATTTGTATCCTGTATTATCTCAAAGGGTGATCAGGTTCAATGTGGCTTACAATCCAATTTAATACATATTATAGTTATAAATCTTCTGATCAAGAAAAATGTTAAGTCTTCTATATATAGTCATATGCAACTTTACAAAAACTAGCTTATGAATTATTTTACAAGGTTGTATTATGCAACAAACATCAAATTCTAAGCAGTTATACATAAGTTTGAAATAGCATTTTGCAAACAAGTGGTTATTCCAGTCTTCTATTATCTTGTTGTAGGAACTTTTTAAAAAGAAAAGTTTTTAAAAATTTCTGAAAGCAACTGTAATCATGTATAGATCTAACAGCCATTGGAAGAAGATTCCAAGATGTGTTTTCTTTCCTGCAGAACTTTCCAATCTATTTGATTTAAGGACCTCCTTAACATACAATGCTACCCCTCCACCAATTCAATCCACCTTATCACTACAATATAATTTGAACCTGGGTGGTGTCCCAGAGATGCCTATCATATCTACTTTTTCATTTGGTGCAATAGGCTTCTGGCCTTTGCATATAGAGATTTCAAACTATGTTTGTTGTTCCTATTTACGTCTTGCTCAGCAGTTGACAGTGTTAATTTGCAATCTTTTGTCTGCTTTTTATTTAAAGACATATGGAGGAGCATTTTTGATATGACGTCTAAGTCTGAATTTGGATGTTTTACAAAAAAACGTCAAAATTCAAAACAGAAAAGAAGGTCATTTTCAACAACAAAAAAATGTCTCTGTTTCCCTTTTGAAAATACTGTGATTTGGATGTTTTATTTTTCAGTCCATTTTCAAACAAAAAACATCCAAATGCAAAACATCCAAAATAGAGGAGGAGTGGTTTAATGGCTAGTGCAGCGGGCTTTGAGCCTGGCAACATGGGTTCTATTCCCACTGCAGTTCCTTGTGACCTTGGGCAAGTCAAGTGCACGAGGGGCATTGTTGGATATGACTTCTAAGTCCAAAATCAAAACAGGAAAGAGGGTCATTTTCTACAAAAAAAAAAAAAAAGTTATCTTTTCCTTTTGAAAATGATATTTGGAAAAATGTTTTGTAATTTGGATGTTTTATTTTTTGGTCCATTTTCAAACAAAAAAATGTCCAAATGCAAAACGTACAAAATACACAACCAAATCCACAACAGAGTGAAACCATTCACATGTTCTAAGTATGGTAAAAGCTTTGGTTGTAATCTCAAAGTGCATCACAGAGTCCACACAGGAGAGAAACCATTTGCATGCATAGAGTGTGGAAAAAGCTTTGGTCAGAAGGTAAACCTCACAATGCACCAGAGAATACACACAGGAGTAAAGCAAAGTTTCATACCTGAAGCAGGTGTTCTCCGAGGACAGCAGGCTGGATATTCTCACTTGTGGGTGACGTCACGTCGGCACCCGGAAGATTTTCAGCAAAATCTCAAAAGATCTCTTCTGGAGCATTCCATCGCACGTGGCGTCCGTACTGAGCATGCGCGCACATAGTTTCCCGCCCGTCGCGCGGTCACGCTCCTCAATTGAATCCAATAGATAGAAAGACAGCTCCAAAGGGAAGGTGGGAGGGATTGTGAGAATATCCAGACTGCTGTCTCGGAGAACACCTGCTTCAGTTAAGAAACTTCACTTTCTCCGAGGACAAGCAGGCTGATATTCTCACGTGTGAGGTATCCCTAGCCCCCAGGCTCACTCAAAACAATAACCACTGGTCAATTGGACCTCGCAATGGCGAGGGCATAACAAAGATTGACCTGAAACCAGAAACAACTGAGAGTGCAGCCTGGAACAGAATAAAAATGGGCCTAGGAGGGTGGAGTTGGATTCTAAACCCCAAACAGATTCTGCAGCACCGACTGCCCAAACCGACTGTCGCGTCGACTGTCCTGCTGGAGGCAGTAATGAGATATGAATGAGAGGAATGATGACCATGTCGCAGCCTTACAGATCTCTTCAATAGTGGCTGACCTCAGATGAGCCACTGACGCAACCATGGCTCTAACATTATGAGCCGTGACATGGCCCTCTAAAGTCAGCCCAGCTTGGGCATAAGTGAAGGAAATGCAATCTGCTAGCCAATTAGATATGGTGCATTTCCCGACAGCAACTCCCCTCTTGTTGGGATTAAAAGAAATAAACAACTGGGCGGACTGTCTGTGGGGTTTGTCCGCTCCACGTAAAAGGCCAGTGCTCTTTTGCAGTCCAAAGTGTGCAGCTTGCTTTCGCCAGGACGGGTATGAGGATGGGGAAAGAATGTTGGCAGATGGAACTTAGGATGCGTGCGGAGGACTACTCTGTTATGATGAAATTTAAGATAAGGAGCATGAACCACTAGGGCCTGAAGCTCACTGACCCTACGAGCTGAAGTAACAGCCACCAAGATGGTACGTCAGATAGTAGGAATCCAGTGGCTCGAAAGGGGGTTTCATCAGCTGGGTGAGGACGACATTGAGATCCCATGACACTGGTGGAGGTTTGACAGGGGGCTTTGACAAAAGCAAACCTCTCATGAAGCGAACAACTAAAGGCTGTCCAGAGATAGGCTGACCTTCTACACGTTGATGATAAGCACTAATCGCACTAAGGTGAACTCTTACTGAGTTGGTCTTGAGACCAGACTCTGATAAGTGTAGAAGGTATTCAAGCAGGGTCTGTGTAGGACAAGAAAAAGGATCTAGGGCCCCGCTGACACACCAGACGGCAAACCTCCTCCATTTAAAGGAGTAACACCTTTTAGTGGAATCTTTCCTGGAAGCAAGACTCGGGAGACACCCTCAGAAAGACCCAAGGAGGCAAATTCTAAGCTCTCAACATCCAGGCCGTGAGAGCCAGAGACTGGAGGCTGGGATGTAGAAGCGCCCCCTCGTTCTGAGTAAAGAGGGTTGGAAAACACTCCAATCTCCACGGTTCTTCGGAAGATAACTCCAGAAGAAGAGGGAACCAGATCTGACGGGGCCAAAACGGCGCTATCAGAATCATGGTCCCTCGATCTTGCTTGAGTTTCAGCAAAGTCTTCCCCACCAGAGGTATGGGAGGATTTGCGTACAGAAGGCCTGTTCCCCAATGAAGGAGAAAGGCATCCGATGCCAGCCTGCCGTGGGCCTGTAGTCTGGAACAGAACTGAGGGACCTTGTGATTGAATTGAGTGGCAAAAAGATCCACCGAGGGGGTGCCCCACTCTCGGAAGATCTCTAGAGCTACAGCCATGTTCAATGACCACTCGTGAGGTTGCATTATCCTGCTCAGTCTGTCGGCCAGACAGTTGTTTATGCCTGGTAGATAAATGGCCTGGAGAAACATGCCATATTGGCGGGCCCACAGCCACATCTGGACGGCTTCCTGACACAGAGGGCGAGATCTGATGCCCCCCCCGCTTGACGTAGTACACGGCAACCTGGTTGTATGTCTAAATTTGAACAATTTGATTGGACAGCTGATCTCTGAAAGCCTTTAGAGTGTTCCAGATCGCTCGCAACTCCAGGAGGTTGATCTAAAGACGCTTTTCCTGAAGGGACCAAGCTCCTTGAGTATGAAGCCCATCTACATGCGCTCCCCACCCTAGGAGGGATGCATCCATCGTCAGCACTTTTTGTGGCTGAGGGATTTGAAATGGGCATCCCAAAACCAGATTGAATCGAATTGTCCACTACTGAAGGGAATTCCGAAAGTCGGTGGACAGCTGGATCACATCCTCTAGATCCCCTGCAGCTTGAAACCACTGGGAAGCTAGGGTCCACTGAGCTGATCTCATGTGTAGATGTGCCATGGGAGTTACATGAACTGTGGAAGCCATGTGCCCCAGAAGTCTCAACATCTGCCGAGCCGTGATCTGCTGAGACGCTTGAACCCTGGAGACCAGAGACAGAAGGTTGTCCGCTCTTGGCTCGGGAAGATAGGCACAAGCTGTCTTCATGCACAACAGAGCCCCTATGAATTCCAATTTTTGAACTGGGATTAGATGGGATTTTGGGTAATTGATTACAAACCCTAGTAGCTCCAGCACTTGAATAGTCATCCGCATGGACTGTAAAACTCCTGCCTGGGAGGTGCTCTTCACCAGCCAATCGTCGAGATAAGGGAACACAGGCACTCCCAGTCTGCGTAGTGACACTGCAACAACTGCCAAGCACTTGGTAAATACCCTGGGCGCAGACGCCAAGCCAAAAAGCAGCACACAGTACTGAAAGTGCTGCATTCCCAGCCGAAACCGCAGATACTTCCTGTGAGCTGGAAGTATCGAGATGTGAGTGTAAGCATCCTTTAAGTCCAGAGAGCATAGCCAATCGTTTTCCTGAATCATGGGAAGAAGGGTGCCCAGGGAAATCATCCTGAACTTTTCTCGGACCAAATATTTGTTCAGGCGCCTTAGGTCTAGGATGGGACGCATCCCCCGTTTTCTTTTGCACAAGAAGTACCTGGATTAGAATCCCAGCCCTTCTTGCCCTGGTGGAACGGGCTCGACCGCATTGGCGCTGAGAAGGGCGGAGAATTCCTCTGCAAGTACTTGCCTGTGCTGAGAGCTGAAAGATTGAGCTCTCGGTGGGCAATTTGGAGGTTTGGATTCCAGATTGAGGGTGTATCCTAACCGGACTATTTGAAGAACCCACCGGTCGGAGGTTATGAGAGGCCACCTTTGGTGAAAGAACTTTAACCTCCCTCCGACCGGCAGATCGTCCGGCACGGACACTTTGATAGCGGCTATGCTCAACTGGAGCCAGTCAAAAACCCATCCCTGGTTTTTGCTGGGGAGCTGCAGGGGCCTGCTTTGGCACACGCTGTTGATGGGAACAAGCGCGCTGTGGCAGAGCCTGAACTGGCTGTCGAGAAGAAGGAGTGTACCTACGGCCCCTAGAGGCGTAGGAAGCACTTCTCTTCCCTTTAAAAAACTTCCTAGATGAGGAAGTAGATGCAGAAGGCGCCCAGCGGGAGAGAGAATCCATAGCGCTATCACGCTGATAGAGATGATCAATTGTTTTCTCCAAAAAGATGATCCCCCCGGCAAGGGATATCTTCAATCTTCTGCGGAGTTCGTTCCTCTAGGTTAGAAGCACGCAGCCATGAGAGTCTGCGCATCACTATACCCATAGCAGAAAATCTGGATGTCATATCGCAAGTATCGTAAATACCCCTGGACAGGAATTTGCGACATGCCTTCTGCTGCCTGACCACTTGGCGAAAAGGCTCTGCCTGCTCCGGCGGGAGCGTGTCAACCAAGCTCTCAAGCTGCCTCACTGAGTTCCGCAAATGAATGCTCGTGAAGAGCTGGTACGATTGGATTTTGGAAGCAAGCATACCAGCCTGATACGCCTTCCTCACAAAAGAGTCCAAAGTTCTGTGTTCCTGCCCCAGGGGCACCGAGGCAAAGTTCCTAGAACTCTTGGCCCTTCTGAGAGCGGAATCCACCACCGCAGAATCATGAGGCAACTAAGGCCGGACAAAACTGGGTTCCCCGTGGATCCGGTACTGGGACTCAGCCTTTTTGGGGACAGCTGGACATGAAAGAGGCTTCTCCCAATTCCTCAACAGCACTTCCATGAGTGCATCATGAAAAGGAACTGTGGTAGAAGACTTAGGTGGAGATGGATAATCCAGGACCTCGAGCATCTTAGTCCTGGGCTCATCCACAGTCTCCACAGGGAAGGGAATGGCCTCAGACATTTCCCGCACAAAAGATGAGAAAGACAAACTCTCCGGAGGGGAGAGCTGCTTCTGAGGTGAGGGAGTAGAATCAGATGGAAGACCCAGAGAGTCCTCAGCAGAGAAAACTCCAGGTCTGTTATCTTCATCGTCTCGACATGGAGGTACGGCGACCTCGATGACAGTGTCGAGAAGTCGAATCTCCTGGAGACTCCGGTGAAGCTTCCTCCATCGACGACAAAGGAGAGGCGACCCGGGTGGCAGCTGACTCCGGCACCGAGAAGGAGACCTCACCACAGGCAAAAGGCTAGATGCCGCAGGAGCCTCCGGCACCGGTACCCGCAACTGGTGCAGCACCGCTTCCATAAAATCTGGAAACAAAGCCTTGATGCGCTCATCAAGAGAAGCTGTCGAGGAAGGCTGCGGTGTCAGTTTGGGCTTCGGAGACAGAACCTGCAGAGGTTGGGGAGCCGGTACCGGGTTGCTAGATGACTGTCGTGCCGACACCTCCATCACAGAGGGAGAGCGATCCTCTCGGCGTCGACGCTTCTCGGGTGCCGAATGCTTCGACGACCCGGAGTTCCCGGTACCATGTCGAGAGGGTGAACGATGACGGTGCTTCTTGGCCTTCGCCCGACATCGAGACTCCTCGGTACCGGTGAGGAGGACGTGGAATCCACTTGCCTCCTCGGGGCCGGGTCCGATATAGGTCGGTCCCGGGGGGCCTGCAAAGCAGGAGGTGCCGAGGCGGGTGGACACCCGCTCGATGCATCACTGCTCCCAGCGTGCATCGGTCTTTTAGCAGTCGTTCCCTGGTCTCCCGATGCCAGAGCTGCCCTCGACGTCGATGGTACTGCCGAGATACCGCACCCAAAAAGTTTTTCTCTCTGGGCCTCGCTGGAGATGAGTGCGCTTTTTCAATTTTAGGCACAACGTACAGCTCTCCTGAAGATGGTCAGGCCCAAGACACTGAAGGCACCAGGAGTGCGGATCAGTGCCAGAGATGGTCCGGTTGCAGCGGGCGCGTGGCTTAAAGCCGCTGGGTTTCTTCGATGACATGGCGGGAAAAATAGCCTCCGCGAAATCAAAAGACGTGATTTTGTCAGAAAAATGAGACAAAGGAGGGGAAAAACAAACCCGACCGAGCGACCTAACCACGGTCGCAACAAAAAAATAAAGGAAATTTAAAATATGGGGAAAAACTGTAGAAATAAAGGAACAGTTTTTTTTTTTGAAAAACAGTCCTTGTAAAAACAGACGAAAAGACGGTCTTCAATGAAGACAAGAAGAATCTTCACTCCGGGAGCAAGGAAACGCGAAGCGCTCAACGAGAACTCTGTGTCTCCTCAGACGCGGAAAAGAAGAAACTGAGGAGCGTGACTGCACGAAACTACGTGCGCGCATGCGCAGTACGGACGCCACGCGTGATGGAACTCTCCAGAAGAGATCTTTTGAGATTTTGCTGAAAATCCTCCGGGGGCCGACGTGACGTCACCCACACGTGAGAATATCAGCCTGCTTGTCCTCGGAGAAAACCATTTACATGTTCTGAGTGTGATAAAAGCTTTGGTTGGAAAGAAAGCCTTATAGGGCATCAGAGAATCCACACAGGGATGAAACCATTTACATGCACTGAGGAGGTAAAAGCTTCAGTTGTATTGGGACAGGTAAGTAGGGAATGTACACTCTTGCTATGAAGTATGGAAAAATAGCACTCTGGTATTTAGATATATGTAATGAGACCTCCTTTTTGTCTATAGATCTGAATTCAAAGCTCAAATCTACTGATAAACAATAGACACAAGGCTCAGATGTTATTAAAAAAAATAGAAAGCTTGGCAACAGGTAGAATGAAAAAGTGACATCCCAGGAAAGCAATAGGGCATCCTTGGGGGCACTGCAGAGGACTTTATAAAATGCTCCCAGGTACACGTCTCACCATTGCTCCCTTACCTTGTCAGCTGAGCCCCCCAAAACCCACTACCCCCAATTGTACATCACTACTATAGACCTTACGGGTGAAGTGAGCACCAATATGTAGGTTCAGTGAGTTTCTGTTGGGTTTTGGAGGGCTCTCAGTTTCCTCCACAAGTGTAACAGGTAGGGGGTGAAGAGTTATGCTAGCCCTTGCTCTCAGTAAAATACAGGCCAATAGCTCATAATAAGAGCTAGGCTTCTTAAAATCATCTCTGATACAAAAGAGAGCTAGCTTGTAAGAATCAGAGATCACCTTTGACACAGTTACATTTCACTGTAGCAAGTGCTGAAATGGCAAGGGAGGGGGCATTTGCTCTTCTCTACAATCCTAGGACTGGCACCTACAAGACGTCATGAGCAAGAGTTGCTATGGTTATGTAGAGATAGTACTGGGTCAGCTGCACCCCAGATGAGAACATCCAAAGGGGGGGACTAGGGAAAGTTTGGGAGAAATGCAAAGTCATCTAACAAGATGCGCTCTGACCTTATCTTGTTTATAGTTAGAGCTTGAGAATATGTGAAGTCATTTTGATCAACTGATAAGGTCCAAGAACCCTGGTGACAAAGCTGGGGACCATTGAAATGAACAGGGCCAAAATGGTATATAAGGACCAGTCTGAAGAGTATTAGATCAGACAAGAGAAGGAAGGCTACAAGAGAAGGAGGGTGACAGACATGTCGTGAACTGCTGTCCAACCATACGAATACCTGATTTGCCTGTACTGCTATTGGTAAGATTGTAATAAACTATCTTCTTATATCCCAGCGAGTCCTTCTGATTATGGAGTTCGTTAATTCCTGGACTGTGTAAGAGCAGTCTGGGGGAGTATGAGATCAGAATAGGTGGTGGGAACATGCAAATTTAATACAGGGGAGGTAGAAGCCTGGGTCCACCTGTCTGCAGTGCACTGCACCGCACAGTTACTAGACTACTCCAGGGACCTACATGTTATTCTAATGGACCCGAGTATAACATCAGAGGCTGGCAAGTAATATCTTTAATCACTTTCACTTTTTTTAGGGGGGTGGGATAGGGTTAGTGACTACTGGGGGAGTAAGGGCACCTTTTTGTGGAGTAGCCTAGTGGACTTTGATCTTGGGGTAGTGGGTTCAATTCCCACTGCAGATATTTGTTATAAAAACAGGTCTAGCTCAAAATGTCTAAGTTTTAGTCCTGGACGTTTTTCTTTTGTTCAATTATGGCTGAAAAAAGCCTAAGTCTTAGGAACGCCTAAGTCCCGCCCTGAGCACACCTCTGATAAACACCCCCTTGAGATTTGGACGGACTTCTGACGGACTTAAGAGAAAAACGTCTAAAAAGGTTTCAAAAATACTGATTTGGACATTTTTGTGAGAAAAACGTCAAAATGCAGACTTGTGTCACTTTTTGGACATTTTTCACTTTTGAAAATGAGCCTGCTGGTCTTCTATGGTCTTTATTGCAACTTCACTATTGGGAAACTGTATCTTCCCCGTTTTGGTGATATCTTTGAAAGATACCTTGTTCTAACCATGGGCTTTTGAATGACTGTCAGCCTTCCCCCAGGTTCTAGTTTAAAAACTTCTTTATCTCCTTAAATGTCCTTAAATGCTGTATCTGGACTTTCAAAAGGCATTTAACAAAGTAACTCATGAAAGACTCCAAAGAAAATTGGAGAGTCATGGGATAGGAGCTAGTGTCCTATTGTGGATTAAAAACTGGTTAAAGGATAGAAAACAAAGAGAGTAGGGTTAAATGGTCAGTATTCGCAATGGAGAAGGGTAGACAGTGGTGTTCCCCAGGGGTCTGTGCTGGGACCACTGGTTTTTAACATATTTATAAATGATCTAGAAATGGGAGTAATTAGTGAAGGCACAAACTTTATCAAAGTTGTTAAATCGCGAGAGGATTGTGAAAAATTACAAGAGGACCATACGAGATTGGGCATTTAAATGGCAGATGGTGTGAGCAAGTGCAAAATGATGCATGTGGGAAAGAGGAACCCGAATTATTGCTACATATTGCAAGATTCCACATTAGGAGTCACGGACCAAGAAAGGGATCTCAGCGTCGTTGTTGATGATATGTTGAAACCCTCTGCTCAGTGTGCTGCGGCGGCTACGAAAGCAAATAGAGTGTTAGGTATTATTAGGAAAGGAATGGAAAACTAAAGTGAGGACATTGTAATGCCTTTGTATCAGTCCATGGTGCGACTGCACCTTGAATATTGTGTTCAATTCTGGTCACCGCATCTCAAAAAAGATATAGTGGAATTAGAAAAGGTACAGAGAAGGGTGATAAAAATGATAAAGGGGATGGGATGACTTCCCTATGAGGAAAGGTTGAAGCATCTAGGGCTCTTCAATTTGGAGAAGAGACAGCTGAGGGGAGATATGATAGAGGTCTATAAAATAATGAGTGGAGTGGAACGGGTAGACGTGAATCATTTGTTTTCTCTTTCCAAAAATACTAGGACTAGGAGGCATGCGATGAAGCTACAATGTAGTAAATTTAATACGAATTAGAGAAAATCTTTCTTCACTCAACATGAAATTAAACTCTGGAATTCATTGCCTGAGAATGTGGTAAAGGTTAGCTTAGCGGAGTTTAAAAAAGGTCTGGACATCTTCTTAAAGGAAAACTCCATAGACCATTATTAAATTGACTTGGGAAATATCCACTGCTTATTTCTGAGATAAGCAGCATAAAATGTATTGAACTTTTTTGGGATCTTGTTAGGTATTAGTGACCTGGATTAGCCACTGTTGGAAACAGGATGCTGGGCTTGATGGACCTTTGGTCTGGTCCAGTGTGGCACTACTTATGTACTCACACACGTGTGTCAGTACAGTGCTATTCTAATATGCTCTGTGGGAGCAGCTCAGCCTCAAGCTCTGGGACATTAGCCCATCTGTAGGCATGGATATTTTCTCTCGGTGGAAGTATGAAGAACGTATCCATCTCAAAATTGGAACACCCCATTTATTTTGTGGCCCCATATAAGGGCAGCTCCTTTCAACCCATCCTGGGTATACATGCTTGTCTGAGAGTCCAACATTTCCAGATGGAAACACCACACTCTGCGATTGCCTCGGTCCACCCAGGGGAATTCTTGACCTCCCTGGACCTCACGGAAGCTTATCTGCACATTCCCATTGCAGCCCATCACAAGAGACATCTGCACTTGTGTGTGCTGGGACGGCACATCAATTTTGGAGCTTGCTATGGTGTCCCACACCTTTTCCACAGTGATGACCCAGTGAGTGTACCTGGCATAAATGTGTCTCAACTTCAGCCTGGGCAGTATGTTGCCTGTGTTTATGACAACAAATGGTGGATTGGCAATGTCTGTGACACATCATTTGAAGAACATGATGCCTTGGTCAACTTTATGCATCCATGCGGGCCTGCACGATCATTTCATTGGCCTTACAGAAGAGATTCTTGTTGGATTTCTGAACAGCATATTCTAGCAGTTCTTCCAGTACCAGCAACTACAGCACTTGGACGACAGTATACATTTCCAGAAACAGCAGTGAAACTTATCAGTGAAAAGTTCTTGTCACTTCAGCACTGAGGTTTTACTTGGGAACCATTAAGACACCCCCATTAGGCTTGAGAAACTAGGCAAAGACAACCAAATGAGGCTTGGGAACCTCAACTAAGATGCCCACCTTCAGGCTTGGGAACCTGTGCCAAGTGGCTGGACTTGCCTGGCTATCGGGCGTGACCTCTTGGCGATGAGGTTGCCACTTCCTATTGAATTGGTAGTGGCGTAGCCACCATGGACCAACGCATGCTTAAAGCAACTGAGTGACTTATACAGCAATTAGAAACATCGATGGGCCCTATATCCGTTTCATCTATCATTCAACAATACTGGCCAAAAAACACTTTTTTTGCAATCCTTATATGGAGAGACTCCAAATTGAAAACTACATATTCTGATAGAAGGAAATCTGCTCTTTCTAATGGTGCTAAAAGAAAGAATATTGAAGCTGTCCCACTGGAGATCAAGGGCATCAAAGATAGCCCAAAATGGGCAAAAATGCTTTTTATACCAACTTTGAACGCTTATAATTTTTCAACCACTTGAAGGAAAGTGCTGCAAATTGGAATGCCTCATTATAGCTGTGCATTTAGTACACCTAACAAAAATCAACCTGAAAGGCCAACTAGTTTAGAAACTACAGCAGCCTCAACATCGCTGTAAATTGATTTTTGCCGTTTTTTTTGGCAACGTTTGAGCCTAAACCATTCAAAAAGTAAGAGGACTAGGAACATGGGGTTTTGCCAGTTCATTAAGCCCTAAAAGTAGTGCAGGTTCTCCAAATATCCCCCTTGTACTACTAAAACTTCCAGTTTTACAGCTTCTGGAAGTTGGCCCAAAATGTCATTTTTGCTCAGGCGACATTTTGCAACCCTTTACTTGAGGTCCCCTAGAACCTCCAATTTTTAGTCTTTTGAACTAAACTTTGGCACAGCTTAGTTTTTTATCATAAGGAAACTATGTACCAAATTTCATCAAAATCTGAGATGGTGAGGTGGGGACCCCTGGTCCACTTGACACGGAATGACTCATATGGGAAAATTTGTGGCTAACAGGGTGGACTATTCTAGACACATACACAATAGTTCTGTGGTAAGCGTAGCTTTTGTGTGCTTTGTTTCAGCAAAAATCGGAAGTTAAAGCACATAATGGTACACGTTGTTCTGAACTTAAATATGAGCTCCCACAAAATTTATTTACACATACATTTTTACAAAGGCTCATATTTAGGTGCAGAAAAGCAGGCGCTGATGTGTGCTTTCACTGTTTTGTTCAGACACTTGCACAGATCAGTTACCTCTCGCTGGCCTTTGAAACTTGCAGGGGCTTCCTTAAGTTGCAAAACAAGACAAAACTGGTACTTAAATCCTTTCTGCAAACCCATGTATGCTGCCCTGGACCTGGTAAAAATCCTGTGGTAACTGTGTGGTAACTTTTGACACAAGCATTTATTTTAATTAGGGGTGGGCATTTAGTGCATTATTAATGCAATAAATGTTTTAAATTTTTTTTTTTTTAACTAGGATTACATTTTTTAATCATGATCAAAATTTTTAACTCCTGTCTGTTGCCCAGCATTGCTTTCTCTCCCCTGCCTATCCTATTTCAAGTTGGCATAACATAACACAGGGAAGACATCCGTGTCAGTTGCTAGTAGCATGTGGGAATCGGTGCCGGAAACCCTATAAAGAGCCAGATAAATGTTAAGACAAATTGTTTGTGTGTGTGTGTGGGGGGGGGGGGGGGGGTAGGAGGAATGCTTGGCTTGTGTATTGGGGATGTCAACAGTAGGAGAGGAGAGAAATGGGTGTCCGTGTGACAGAGGTAATAGGTTTAGCAGCAGAAGGGGAAGGGTGCAGCAGTAAAGGATAAAGGTAGCTTATATTCAGCAGGTTTAAGACATTTCCATGCAGTGATAGTTTACCTGTACCAAGCCATCCAGTTCAGAGATTCAACTAATCATTTTTATTGTTGCCTACCCCTAATTGAATAGAATGTTGTAAAGAATAAAGAGCCACACTGAGCTCTGTTCAAAAGGATATTTGGGTCAACATTCAAAAAAAATTGAAAACCATGAGGCATATTTTCAAAGCACTTTGGGAGGCTAAGTTCCATAGGTTTTTATGGAACTTTGGGAGGCTAAGTGCTTTGAAAATGAGCCTCCATGTGTCCAAAATGCATGCCATGATTAATCATGCAATTACATTTTTTTAATCACACAATTAAAAATTTTAATGGGTGCCCATCCCTAATTTTAATGCAATATATGCCATATATTCCATGTGAGTCAACACCCACACTAAATCTCTCTTTATAGCTAAGCATGTAAAACCCATGTACAACTCATGGTAATCATGGTGCTAGGCCCGCATTAACTTTCTGCATTGGCCCCTCAGTGTGCAGAGGTGGTCAAATAAGCAAAGGAATGGTAGAAATTATTAGGAAAGAATACCTTAATACCTCTGCATTGTTCCTATGTGCAATTCTAGTTGTCGTCTCTCACAAAAGATATAGCGGAAACAGAAAAAATACAGAGAAAGGTAATGGAAATGATAAAGGAGATGGAACAAACGAGGAAAGACTTCATGGTTCTTCAGCTTGGAGAAGAGATGACTGAGGTTTATAAAAGCATACGAGAAGTGGCACAGGTAAACCAAGCAGTTGTTTATTCTTTCAAAAAGTACAAACATTAGGGGATGCATCATAAAGTACATTTCGGCTGGGCAGCACTGATCATGGTCACAAGGCAGGGAGCAGGATACAACCTTTCCAGGTAGCTATAATTGTGGTGAGAAGAACAAGTAGGCTCAGGATACAGTTGTGCTGATTGCCAGTGAGGGAAGGGGGGGGGGGAAGGAAGCAGACAGACCTGCTGCTGCCAACAAATGTAGGGAAACAGAATTAGAGAACAGTTATAGGGATTTCAAGTACCTAGCTCTCTGCTGTGTCCTCTCCCTAGTCTGCAGGCACGTGCATTTGTTAAGGAATGAATGGGCTTGCTGTCTATGTCCCAACACACTGTTTGAGAAGCACTGTACTAGGGAAAGAGAAGAGGTGAGGGAGAAAGATAGAGTGGAGAGTGGTGGGGAGATTTTAGGGGAAGAGAAAGAGGATCGGAAAAAGAGGTGAGATAAGGAAGAAAAAACTGAGGGGAGCGTGGGAGGGAGAAGTGAGTTGTTGGGTGAACAGTCATACAGCATTTCAAAATCACTGACAGGGCTAAAAAAAACAAAACAATTGTAAATGGGGTAATAAAATGTTCCTTGCTGTTTTGGGTACAAGTCAGGTTAAAATTGACTTTGAAACTCTCTATATAGGAAGTTTTGCAGTAACTTCTATGGGGGAGGGAGAGCAGCCAAGATTCTAAACAGATCAGAGAAAAAAACCTATCTTTCTCTGACAAGCTGATTGGTTGAGTGATGTCAGATGTTCCTCTAGGGGGGGGGGGGTGAGTTGCCAGGAAGACTGCTGAGCAGAGTTGCCAGATGGGCGGTTTTCCGCAACCCGCTGCGGGAAACTTTTGCCCGCGGCGGGTTGCGGTTTTATGGGCTTGTTTTTTTTTTTTCTGTGCGGCTTTTGGGCGGTTTTTCGGCTGGCGGGGGGTGGGGCTAATGGCAACAGAGGCGGGGTTTGGTGACGTATTGGGCGGGGCGATGACGGCGGGGGTGATAACGGAAAGGGGTGGGACTGATGACGTCGGGGGTGGGGGTGATGACGGAAGGGGCGGGGTGATGACGTCGGGGGTGGGGTGTGTGCAGTTTTTGGGCGGGTTTTGGGCTGTTTTGGGTGGGAATTTTTTTTTATATATGGCAACACTGCTGCTGAGTGAACTGAAGACGAGAGCAGGGAATGACTGGGTGAGAAACGTATGCTGAGTGTGTGAAATGTAAGAAATAAAAGTATATTTTATGAGTTTAAAGTGAAATATGTGCCATTGAAAAAGGGTACTTTGATATTGAAAGTGAGCTGAGGTGAGTGTGAATGTTCCAGTATAGCACTGAATTTCCAGAGATAAGTGATTTACTATTTTAGGGTGAGAGAGGCTTTGAATTGTGGTGGGAATTGTACTACATGAGAAGAGCTTGTGACTCTGAGGGAGACAGCCCTGTGTGCTGAGGGTGCTGCAGGTGTGTGGAGAATTGGGTGTTGGACTGTGAGAGAAGCTGCAGATGTGGGTAATGTAAGGGAGTGAGAGAGGATCCAGACACTGGAGGGAAGTGTATGGTTTGGAGAGTGAGTGAAACTGGTTGTGAAGGAGCAATTACAAACCAACAATAGCCTTCTCATTAGTAGTGAGGGAAAACCAGTGAGTCTAGGGTAGAGAAAGGGAATAATAATTATTTATTGTTTAAAATTAGAGAGTTGGCCACCAGTTTTGTGTAAAATTCCCAGAATTTCTGTATATGTTCGTTAAGGAGGTAGGGGTTTTTCCCCTCTTATTTAATTATAGTTCAGGTACCGTCCACCTTGCAAACATCTCGACTGAAAGAGCTCCAACGCAAGAAAGGGGAGAAGCTAAAGAAGTTTTGCAGCAGATTTGCAGCTAAGTACTTACTTACCTGCTCGAGTTTTGGACTGAAATTTTAATTAAATTAAAAGGTTAAAAGAAATAAGCTGAAATACTGTATACTTACCTTCGGATTTTTGATGGTGAGACCTGGAGGAAAAGAAACCACCACAACACAAAGAATCAGTTCTTCACATAGGAAAACAATTCTAACATTATTAAGTGTTGGTTGAGAGTTAAAATTGTTGAATACTTATCTGACACAGGTGTTAGATTAATTCGCTAGGATTGCTTGCTGTTAAAGAAAAGAAATAGACATTAGTAGATCTGTTAATATATGAAATTATACAAGAGTTGAAAGTTATCGTGAGCTGAACTTATTTGTTATTCTCAAACATTCATTGCACTTAAAACCATCTTGTGCAATAAATTATTTAAATCCAAAATTTAGTCTGCAAAATTGTCATCATTGTAACATCTAGGGAAGTTCGCTTAACATCTTGAACTGCACACTGTATAATATACAGAATTTCCCCACCTTTCTTTGTACCTTCCCTAAGTGGTGAGAGTTTAGTGTGGGACCCTATACCGTGATTTTACCATCGTACCACCCTCTTTAAAAAGCCTCACCCATAGGGGATCCATAGGCGCCCCGTATAAGAGGCTTGGGGAGGCTAAGCCTCCCCAGCCCAATCTTGACGTTCCCCTGGATGCTGCCTCACAAACGCAGGGCTTTCGCAGCAGCCAGGGAGCTCTCCCACCGTCCTTCCTGCTCTCCCCGTCGGGGAGTGAGTCCCCGACCAGCAGCTCTCCTTGCCCCCCCCCCCCCGCGCGTGACCCCAACCCCCCCGCCAGGGCCCACCCAACATCCCCTCGCAATTTGCCTGCCTCGGTCCCTGACTCTCTAAAGCATTCTTATCTTCACCCGTACCCGTCAGCGCTGCCTCATTGCCTGCCATTCATTTTCACAGGCAGCTCCGTTCCTGCTCCCCTTTGCTGCGTCCTCCGGCTCTCTCTGATGCACTTCCTGTTTAACAGTATTTTGCCTTCATATCTGTTGTGTCATGTGTTTTTCATGTGTGATCAAGGTGCAGTATTCTGCTAGCGTGTAGTATTTTCAGCCCTTTTTGGGGTTTTTTTTGTTTCACTAGGTTGTGCACTGGTGTTTTAGAGGCCGGTGTAATTACAGTGCTGCCTTTCCACGCATAAGGTTGTAGCTCGTCCTGTCCTTGGAATTAGTACTGTTATGGTTTGGTAAGGTTATGAGTGTGTTTTTGCACAAGTTTGTGTACAGTGTTTTGCAGTGGAGAAATTGTGTATTGGCCTTACTGAGGTGGCACCAAATCATCAGAAAGGGTTTTAGAGCCTAAATCATGACACACTACCTCTTGAAGGATCTACATATAGTCAAAAGGGATTACGAAAAAAAGATAGCATTAGAGGCAAAAAAACATAGTAAAATTTTTTTTCGGTATATTAAAAGCAGGAAGCCGGCAAAAGAATCGGTTGGGCCGCTGGATGACCGAGGGGTAAAAGGGGCGATCAAGGAAGACAAAGACGTAGCGGAGAGACTGAATGAATTCTTTGCTTCGGTCTTCACCGAGGAAGATTTGGGTGGGATACCGGTGTCGGAAATGGTATTTCAAGCGGACGAGTCGGAGAAACTTACTGACTTCACGGTAAACCTGGAGGACGTAATGGGGCAGTTCGGCAAACTGAAGAGTAGCAAATCTCCTGGACCAGATGGTATTCATCCTAGAGTACTGATAGAACTGAAAAATGAGCTTGCGGAGCTACTGCTAGTGATATGCAACTTATCCTTAAAATCGAGCGTGGTACCGGAAGATTGGAGGGTGGCCAATGTAACGCCCATTTTTAAAAAAGGCTCCAGGGGAGATCCGGGAAATTATAGACCGGTGAGTCTGACGTCGGTGCCGGGGAAAATGGTAGAGGCTATTATTAAAAACAAAATTACAGAGCACATCCGAGGACATGGATTACTGAGACCGAGTCAGCACGGCTTTTGTGTGGGGAAATCTTGCCTGACCAATTTACTTCAATTCTTTGAAGGAGTAAACAAACATGTGGACAAAGGGGAGCCGGTTGATATTGAGGCTCATTTTCAAAGCACTTAGCCTCCCAAAGTTCCATAGAAACCTATGGAACTTAGCCTCCCAAAGTGCTTTGAAAATATGCCTCATTGTGTATCTGCATTTTCAAAAGGTGTTTGACAAGGTACCTCATGAAAGGCTACAGAGGAAACTGAAGGGTCATGGGATAGGAGGAAATGTCCTATTGTGGATTAAAAACTGGTTGAAGGATAGGAAACAGAGAGTGGGGTTAAATGGGCAGTGTTCACAATGGAGAAGGGTAGTTAGTGGGGTTCCTCAGGGGTCTGTGCTAGGACCGCTGCTTTTTAATATATTTATAAATGATTTAGAGATGGGAGTAACTAGCGAGGTAATTAAATTTGCTGATGACACAAAGTTATTCAAAGTCGTTAAATTGCGACAGGATTGTGAAAAATTACAAGAGGACCTTACGAGACTGGGAGACTGGGCGGCTAAATGGCAGATGACGTTTAATGTGAGCAAGTGCAAGATAATGCATGTGGGGAAAAAGAACCCGAATTATAGCTATGTCATGCAAGGTTCCACATTAGGAGTTACGGACCAAGAAAGGGATCTTGGTGTCGTCGTCGATAACACACTGAAACCTTCTGCTCAGTGTGCTGCTGCGGCTAGGAAAGCGAATAGAATGTTGGGTATTATTAGGAAAGGTATGGAAAACAGGTGTGAGGATGTTATAATGCCGTTGTATCGCTCCATGGTGCGACCGCACCTTGAGTATTGTGTTCAATTCTGGTCGCCGCATCTCAAGAAAGATATAGTAGAATTGGAAAAGGTGCAGCGAAGGGCGACTAAAATGATAGCGGGGATGGGACGACTTCCCTATGAAGAAAGACTAAGGAGGCTAGGGCTATTCAGCTTGGAGAAGAGACGGCTGAGGGGAGACATGATAGAGGTATATAAAATAATGAGTGGAGTGGAACGGGTGGATGTGAAGCGTCTGTTCATGTGTTCCAAAAATACTAGGACTAGGGGGCATGAGATGAAACTACAGTGTAGTAAATTTAAAAGAAATCGGAGAAAATGTTTCTTCACCCAACGTGTAATTAAACTCTGGAATTCATTGCCGGAAAATGTGGTGACGCGGTTAGCTTAGCAGAGTTTAAAAAGGGGTTGGACGGTTTCCTAAAGGACAAGTCCATAAACCGCTACTAAACGGACTTGGACAAATCCAAAATCCCAGGAATAACATGTATAGAATGTTTGTACGTTTGGGAAGCTTGCCAGGTGCCCTTGGCCTGGATTGGCCGCTGTCGTGGACAAGATGCTGGGCTCGATGGACCCTTGGTCTTTTCCCAGTTTGGCATTACTTATGTACTTATGAACACTTTCCACCCTAAAAGGGTGTTTTGTGGCTCTACATGAGAATTGTGATATTATGATCCCTTGTTTCATATTGTTGACGGTCTGCATTTTCTGTATGGGTGGTATATTGGTTTATTAGGGTCTGCCCAGTGTTATGGTACAGTAAGGTTTATGAGTGTGTTTTTGCACAAATTTGTGCATAGTGTTTTGCAGTTGAGCAATTGTGGTTAGTACATGCTTTGAGCAACCACTTTATTCTTTGATATATGATACATATTTACTATCTAAATTTAATAAAAGGTATTAATTGTGACTTATTTTTACTTATTTTTGTCTGTGTTGTCAGACAATTATAGATCTAAGCCCCGCCCCTAATCCCGCCCCCTTTAGCCTCCCCAAACAGTTGGCCCACCGGCGACGACCGCCTTTGAGGGGATCTACACAATGACAAACTGCTCCAGGAAAGATCAAAATCTGCTTAATATAGTTTGTGGATGGTATCCTAGTTCCCGTCCAACAAACTATAGTACGTTTACCAGTAAAAACACTTGAATCGCCTTCTCCACCGATTTTCTTCCATTTCTGTTGTAATAAACACTAACAAATTTCTCAGAAAAAACTTAAGTAAAAAACTGAAAAAGAGGGTCCCAAGTGTTTGGCAATCTGCTAGACAGGTAGCCAACCAGCTTATCGAAGAACTTTTCCACTGCAAGTACCGGCAGGGAATTAAAAAAAAACAACTTGAATTTTACCACTAAAATTTTCTGTGAAACCATACGATACTTTTTTTCAGAGACCATCTCCTTCTCCCGGTGCCACCGCCTCCATCAATCGGCCTTCTGCGAGTGCGAGCCAAAAAATTTCACAGACCTTCTTGGGTGTGAACTGAACGTCTATCTGCGCAATAATACGAACGATCTCCTCATTAGGGGCACGGCCGGAGTCCCACGCCCACTGCTTACGGGGGTTGGATAAAGAAAAGGGGGCGGGGTGGGATGACACGCGTTGACGTTTTCGCCACGGCAGTAGAGGAGAGGATCTGCTGACTGCTTTGCCGGTCGGTGCGCGTGCGTGGGTGTAAGAGTAGTTTGCAGACAGTCAGCGAGCGTAGTAATTACTGACTGTGATAGTAGTAGCAGTGCTGCCGCGGACCCGGCCAGGGTTGCTGCTGGAAGGTTGGTCGTGTGGGGGTGTTCTGTGCGCGTGCCTTGCGCTTATTTTCTCCGGGCGGCATGGCGTGCTGCTCTTACGTGACGCCGGAGCAGCTGGCTGGCTTCGACAAGTACAAGGTGAGGGGGAACGATGTGGCCGGTGCTCTGCTCATTCATTTGCAGGAGACAGCCGGGTCTGGGCGTGGTTGTGCGGATTTCTGGGCCCGAGCCCTAGTGCATTCTCACCTAAAACTGAAGGGGGGGAGAAATCAGTGATGTGCTGACGAGGATTGGGCAACTGTTGTACCGTGGCCACAGCTCCTGTCTGTGCCACGAGGAAAGTCTTTCTAGCGCTCCTGTTTAGTGACAGACGGTGCAAAGCGAGATTAGGGTTAAGAGTCCCCAGATTCTGGCTCTTGGAGGGATGGGCACGGATTGTTGAGTTAATAGGTGTTTAGTGGTGTTGCTGTTCCTCTGATGCATGTTTACTGGTGATAGTGCTGTATTATAGTGCTAGTGTTTATTCTAGGGGAATGGTTGTTTTGTGTGGTTGTGTGTAGTTCAGCTTGGCGAGAATGTGGGATTGTTTCGCAGTGGGAGGAGGAATAAACAGATAAGAACAGATCTTAATAATGTCATCACTGTTTTATGTATCTTTCAACAGCGCTATTGTTAACAATCCCGGTGGCTTAGTGGAAACAGCTGAAATATTCTAGCAGATAAAATTGTAATAGCATTGGTATCGATTTACAGTGAGAAAATGGGACGCTACTTGATATGCCCCACATTACTAGGGCATATTACGTTTATATCTATGGGCGGAAGCGGTGGGACATTTTAAGTAAACCTTTGTCACCACACAAATATAAGACACTGTAAAAACTAGGACCTTTGAGCTGTGACATTAGTTAAAATTGCTTTTCTTGCATTCGGTGCTGGAATGCGAAGGTCAGGCAGTGTTGTCTCCCTCGCTGCCGTCATTAATGACCCGTTGGCTCATCAGAACATCTGTGAAGCACCTCAGTGTGGAAATACTGTACTCGATTTTATACTGCTGAACTGAGTAGGCATGAAGTACAATAACATTGCATATCACAGCTTGCGATCTGGTTGATGAAAGCTTTTTCTGTTTTGTAATATTGAAGGTTGACTTACATAACAAAGAATCAATAGCATCTAATAATTACAGTAAACCTTTTTTTCTTTCAAGTGAGTTATTCAGATATTTGTTTTCTGAACAGAAAGAGGTTAGTACATGTAAAAGGGATATAACATTCAGAAGTTTACATTTTCCTGTTTTAGTTCTAGAATCTTGGCAACTCTACAGTGTACAGAGACCTTGGGATTTGCATATTATTTTAGAATGGTTGATTATAGCATTCTAGTTTTTTGAAATTATATAGGTAAAGTAGCAACCATATTAAATAACAACAACAAGAACAAAAATTCCCTGTGGTAAAATGTTGGCAAGCCAGGTGGAAAGCTGCTGACTTGTTTTGTTAAGAATATTGTGCATCCTTTATGGACTTCTTTTTCCTACCTGACTTAAAATGTAAGTTCCATGCAGTTTTGCACAGTGTGCTTTTTCTTTTCCCATGTACCTGCTAAGCTGCAATCTATCATGAGCAGTGACATAATAGATGATATCAGCTAAAGATGGAAATGGTCCTTCTAAGCACTTTAGTTGTAATTTTTGTAGCTCTTAGCAGGTTACCCATGTGATTTTAGAAGTGCAAAATGTCATTTCACTTCTACTTTGAGTTGAGGTGCTCAGTACTTGTATACTGTTCTAGGCAAGGTATAATGTAGCTAAACAGTCATCTTAAACCATCCCCAAGCAGAAGCTTTACCAGTTGAGACTCAATTCTTAAGCACATCTTCTTTATTGTAGTACTCATAATAATAATAAAAATCCAATTTACAGTTCTGTTGCTTAGCAGAGAATTGTTGACTTTTGCATGCTGTATCTATCCATTCCAGAGGCAAGGAGATGGCCAGAACCTCAGCCCAGCTGAGAAGAAAAGTTGTAACTCTCAAAGGAGAATAATGGGGATAAACTTTGGGAAAATAAATGGCAAATGACTTGGGTAGATGGTGAAAAATCTTGATGGAATTACAGTAGATTAAGGAGGGATCAGCCCCCTAGAACAGCTGCTGATCACAAAGGCATGAATGCAAGTACTGGGCCCTCTCACACAGCCCACAGGGACAGAGAGGCAGGGCTGGCCCTAGCTCAGAACTAACAGCCAATAGGGAGAGCTCACAAGGAGTCAATTACAGGATACTGCAAGCTATATGAGGGGGGGGAAGCCCCAGTACACATTGCTATTTATATATAGACACAATGTAATTGAATAGAAAAATTATACTGGTATAACAATACAGTCTGCCTCCATGAATATGTGGTCAGAACTTGGTTTCCATTTTATCCTCTGTGTATATCTTGCTCTTTAAGAAATCCATCACCATTTTTGTCTTTATACCTATGGGAAGACGTTCCAGGCATTCACCACTTTTTCCCATGCAAATATTTCTTGATGTTGTTCCCTCGACCTCTTAACTGCATTCAATTTAATAGATCATCCTCTTTTAGCTCATTTAGCTTTAGCATCGCTGGGTCTTTCTGCAACAGTTTTGAATTGGTTCTCGATCTTTCAAAGTTACGTCCTCTTCCTCAACATCTGCTTCATATTCCCTTCACTGTGGTGTTCCTCAAGGGTCCATCTTAAGAACATAAATATTGCCATACTGGGACAGACCGAAGGTCCATCAATCCCAGCATCCTGTTTCCAACAGTGGCCAGTACAGGTTACAAGTACCTGGCAAGAGCCCAAAACAGTACAATACATTTTATGCTGCTTATCCTAGAAATAAGCAGTGGATTTTCCCCTGCAAGGTACCCAAGTCTTCTCCCTTATTAAATTTATTTCTCAGATCTCTTGTACACAGATATAGAAAAACTCTGAATAAGTGCCACGATTGTGACTATTTTCCATGTCTGTGCGCACCTTGCCCTCTGGTGGCCAGAACCGGTGGCTGCTATAGACTGTTTTCTTGCTGTTTCTCAAGCATTTTCCAGAAGTCATTCCAGTTCGGTCTGGATTCCAGCCTTGCTTGTGATTTTAGGTACTATGCCTCACCCTTACTGGTGATCTCAGCTGTGAGACTGCCTTTATTAATCAGCTGGGAACTTTCTAGTTTGCCTTTGCAATGTCAAAGGTCTCTAGGTTAGTTGGTGTGCTGTGTAGCACTTCTGCCTTGCTTCGTTTCTTACCTGTATGCCTTGCCTTGTTCTTGTTTAGTCTGTGTGCAGTTAAGCTCTTAAGCACTACTGCTTTTATCCTTCTTTGTGACTGCTTGTCAGCCTTCAGCCATTGCTCTTTGCTTGTCTGTGTATCCTTCTTTGTGGCTGCCTGTCAGCCTTCAGCCATTTCTTTATTGTTTGTGTGGCCTAGCTTTGTATCCTGCCTAGCCTGCCTTGTTTGTTCTTTTCCCCTCTGACCTTCAGTCCCTGTTCAGTCAAGCTTGTTTCAGTATCCTATACCCTGTGTGAGAATCCTGAGTCTTGAATCCTGTTTTAGTCAAGCTTGTTTAGTATCTAGAGTCCGGTGTGAGAATCCTATTGTTCCAGTCAGTCTGGTCCAGCATTTCTTGTCTACCAGCTCCGTCCTGTAAGTCCTGCAGGCCGCCCGCACCTAGGGGCTCAACCTCTGGGGAACGGTGGTCATCGCAGGTGAAGTCTGGTTGCTCCAGTCCTGTTATTCCAGTCTAGTCCGTTCCAGTATTTGGGTCCAGCCAAGCCAAGTCCGTTCCAGATTCCAGCTCCATCCTTGCTCATTTGTCCAGTCCTTGTTGGGGGATTTTGTTTGCTGCTGCCGCTCGACAGTAGCCCAAGGGCTCACGTTGTTCCAGTGTCCGAGAGCCTGAGACCGTGACAGTAAGAGTGACATCTATGTGGGCGATATTCTTCCTTTATTTTACTCTGTTATCTCCTGTATTACCCCCTTTCAAATCTGTTTGGCTGCAGTAGCTCAGTGGTAGACCAGTCACCACATAGTCCTAAATCCGAATAAGACTTAAATAACCTGTTCTTCATCTCTTATTTATTTATTAGGATTTAATTACTGCCTTTTTGAAGGAATTCACTCAAGGCAGTGTACAGCAAGAATAAGTCAAACATAAGTAATAGACAATTGCAGCAGTAAAAATATTCAAACAACAATACAAAGTATGGCATAGTATGCTACATTGCAATGCCAACACAATACAGAATAAAACATTTTCATAAACAGCATAGGGTGTAAGCAAAGCTGGAACATATAGATAAGATAAAGAGGAGTAAGGGACTAGTTAAAGAGAGTTGCAAATGAGGTCAGAAAGGTACTTGAACATTAGCTTGGCTAGGGTAGGAGTGGATAAACATGTCCTGCTATAATATGTCCAGCTCCTGGGTAGAAAATTCTTCAGAGTTTGACTTGCACTTGGGTCGCAAGAATCTGAGGGAACAGTACAGTATAGGGGGTGAAGTGCTTCAGTGTATGAAAGAAGAGTGGGACTTCGAGATGACTGTGTCTGATGACCTTAAAGCTTCCAAACAAGTAGAAAAAGTGACATTCAAAACCATAAGGATGCTTGGGTGCATAAAGAGGGACAGGAAAAAGGAGGTGACAGTGCCCTTGTATAAGTCTCTGGTGAGGCCCCATTTAGAATACTGCGTGCAGTTCTGGAGACCTCATCTATGGAAAGATATAAACAGGATGGAGTCGATCCAGGTGGTGGCTACAAAATTAGTAAGCAGTCTTGAACGCAAACATTATAGGGACTATGAACCTCAACATGTATGCTGGAAGAGAGGAGACATGATAGAGACGTTTAAATATTTCAAGGGCATTTTAAGTACAGGAAGAGAGCCTTTTTCAACTGAGGAGAACTCTGGAATGAAGGGGCATATGATGAAGTTAAGAGGGAATAGGCTTAGGAGTAACCTAAGGAAGTACTATTTCACAGAAAGGGTGGTGGAGGTGTGGAATGGCCTCCCGGTGGAGGTTGTGGAGTCGAAGACTGTTCCAGAATTTAAAAAGGCATGGGATAAGCATGTGGGATCGCTTAGGAAAAGGAAGAGTTAGGGATTACAAAGGATGGGCAGACTGGATGGGTCATATGGCCTTTATCTACCGTCATGTTTCTATGACTGCATCCAAAACTTCTTGATGATCTTGTTTTACAAATAAGATTTATACATCAGTAGACTTTTATTTACATAGCCTGCCAGTTTTGCAACTGCAGATTGCCCACAGAGCTGGGATAGCCTCAATTTCTGGACTAATGCAATGGCAACTACTAATTTTATGACTTTAGAATAAAGCTATAGTCGTAACTATTTAGCACATAAATGTTGTAAAGTACAATTTCAAAGAACTTTCAGAGAAGAAAAGCATATTTCCTCCCTTCTTCAATCTGGATTTTTCATGTTAAGGCAGTTGCGTTCTGTACGAATTGGATCACGATTCTTTTCATGCCTTAGTCCTTTCTCTATTGATTTCCAAGCTGGATTACTATAATATTATAACACAGGCAGCATTGAAAAAGCTCCAATCCCTTCAAAATACAGCAATGCATCTAATTTTTCATGCCAAAAGATACAACTGTTTCACCCCTTCTCAAAGACCATCTCTGGCTACCAATACCCTATCGAATACAATACAAAATCCTTCTGCTTGCCTTTAAAGCCTTCCGCCTGGGATTATCATTATACATGTCATTTTTAACAATATGCTATGCCTCTTCATGATTGCTTTTCTCTATTAATGATCACGTATGGTACTTCCAAGTCCTAAATTGCAAAATACGAAAACTCAACACACTGCTTTCTATTTTCTAGCCCCTGTGGCTTGGAGCAGTCTCCCTTTAGAAATTCATGGAGAATTATCCCTTCAAAAAATTTAAAATTACTGTTAAAATTTGGTTATTTAGGCAGGCCTTTTGGTTAGTGATTAAGGCAAAGTTCTGGTGGCTTCAGTTCCTGTCCCCTTTTAAGTTTGTTTTTTCTCTAGTTTGTCCCCATTGTTTCTTCCTTGGTTTGTTTGGTATATGGGTGTTTGTTTTTCTTTCCCCATCTGTCCTATATGTCATTGGAGTTCCTTTTCTTGTCAGTTGTTTTATTTTTTTATTAGCCTGATGGCTTTGTTCTGTGCGTCAGTTAAACTGGTGTAGTAAATGTGAATAAAGAATGAATAAATAAATTTTAAACATATCTACTATAATAAAAAGCACCTCCAACGTTCTGAAGCTGACTCTGTGGCAGTGAAGGGTTTTTAGGGTTTGTGCTGGCTGTATCCATCTCCTGTCCTGCCCTCGCGTCAAAACGTGATGATGTCAAGGGCGGAACAGTGAGAGGGAAGGGCACGCTGTGGAGTTGCCAGGCAAAGGAACGTGACGTCACATGCATGAGGATGTCCCTCCCTTCCTTCCAGTTCCAGGCCCCCTTCCTCCGAATTTTAAAAGTCATCTTCACTTACCAAGTCAGGGTCACGGCGGCCGGCAGCAGCAGTAAAACGTGTGCAGGCTCGGCCCTTCTCTCTCTCTCAGCTGTGGTCCTGCCCTCATTTCCTGTTTCCGCAAGGGCGGGACCATAGCTGAGAAAGAGAGAGAGAAGGGCTGAGCCTGCACGCGTTTACCACTGCTGCTTGCCGCTGTAACCCTGACTTGGTAAGTGAAGATGACTTTTAAAAATCGGAGGGAGGGGGCCTGGAACTGAGAGGAAGGAAGGGAGGGATGACGACCCTGGAACTCGGAGGGGGGACCGTGAAACTCGGAGGGAGGGGGACCCTTAAACTCGGAGGGAGGGGGAGGAAGGCCAGTGGAACTCAGAGGGACGGAGGGGGGACGACGACGACCCTGGGACACTGGAACTGGGAGGGAGGGAGGGAGGGGGGGCCCTGGCACACACTCTCAATCTCACACACACACACACACTCTCTCACACACACACTTGCACCCAGTCTCACTGTCTGTCACACACACATACTCGCACATTCACTCTCTCTCTCTCACACAGTCACTCTCACACACACTCTTTCAAACATACACACTCTCCGAGGAAAACCTTGCTAGCGCCTGTTTCATTTCTTTGAGAAACGGGCCTTTTTTACTAGTATAATATATTTTATGTTTTTAAATTTTTGATAACTTTACTATCTATCTTTCTTTGTCCTAGATTTAAAGTACTGGCAAATACAACTTGTATTTACTAGTACTTTAGATCAAGAACAAAAAATTTAAAGCCTTATATCAGTAAAGGAGGCAGATTTGGAGTTGGACAGTAGAAAAATAGAGGAATCGGAATAGAGGGCTTGGTGTACTGACTCCACAGCCTCCAAAATGGAACAGTGTTCCAGAGAGTTCAAAATGGCCGCCGTGTAGGTCAGACACATGCGCGTTTTGGAGCACAGGTGCTAGCGCGTGGTGTGGCTTGTTCCCACCCTATTTAGGGATTGCTTTGTTACATCCCATACGTAATGGCTTCATCTGCCTGATGCCAAGGAAGGGAAAATTAGGTTCTTACCATGATAATTTTCTTTCCTTTAGTCATAGCAGATGAAGCCATGAGCCCTCCCTGTATGATTGTCTGTATTGCAGTTATTCTGATTTTAGGTGCTGAAGGTTTCCTGAAGTTATATTCCTTCCTTGGGGAGTCTGAAAACAGTCTTCAGGATTCTTGTTACAGTTATAGGAGGATGAGTTCATTCCCTCCAGTTCATGTTTTGGGAGGATGAGTTTATTCCCTCCAGAAAGATGCAAGTATTCCCTCCGTTTATACAAAGTGGAGGACGAGTTTATTCCCTCCAGGAGGATGAGTTCATTCCCTCCTTTTTTGAAGTTTATGCCCTTGTTAAGGGGCCATCGTTCGCTGTGAGGAAAGTTCATGTTATTCCCATTGCGGTTTGCCATACTGCTTTGGAAGCTTCAAATACTGAAGAGGCAGTGGAGCTAGCTGGCCATGAGGCACTGTGAAAAATTGAGTGCTCTCTATCTCCCCCCTGCTGGTTGATGGACACAACCCATACGTAATGGCTTCATCTGCTATGACTAAAGGAAAGAAAATTATCATGGTAAGAACCTAATTTTCCCATTCTGCTACCAGCACATCTTCTAAGAAGATATCTTCTTTTGCAGGAAGGACTGTGGAAGACAGGAGAGCTAGACTGAATCCTGAGATGTTGATGACTTCTTATTCATCCACAGATTTAAAAAATCATAACAGTGCTTCATAGGACATATTTCTCCCCTCTAGGGCATACAGAATGGGTTGTATTTTGTACCCCTGGACATTTTAACAGGGTGGGCTAGGATTCCTTGGGGTAGTAGAAGTCAGCTATTGTTGAGGTTGGAAGGGTAGAGGGTTGTGGTGGTTGGAGGGTTTATAGTTGCTCATTGTTGTTTTTCTTTTGTAATTTATATACAACAGTTGCACAGCATATTCCTTTTTATATTTTAATAAAAAGATTTAAATATAAAATCATAAGTATTCAAGGCTTCTGCAGATGGGGACAGAACCTGCGAGAACGGAGACGGGGCTTGTGGGGATTGAGATGGAACCCGCGGGGACGGGGACAAATTTTATATCCATGTCGTTCTGTACCCAGCAGTTTCACACTAAAATCAAATTAACTGTGCCTCACAGGATCTTCAATTAGAAGAGCTGTGCAAAGAAGCATGATAAGAAGCGCACCTTTAATCCTGGCAGTGTCTGACATCAGAAATCCCTCTGTCTCACTTGGAAGCAGGGACCTTGGTCCTTGGATGTTAGGGCCTGTCCTTGATTTCTGATGCTTTACTCCTGGTTCCTGTGTGCTCTAGAAAAGCATTTCACTGGACTGGGTCAGTACCCTGGAAATAGCATCCATGTTGCTATACTTGGTGACACCCCTTTCTAGCCTCTTGGGGCAGAGAGCTGGTTGTCCTTTCAGATGGCTTTTTAGCAACTCTTTGGGTCCCACTGAGTCCCCTGTCTGCATTCTTGTGAGTTGGCCATTAACTGGAGTGTGGTCTTTTCACTGGGTGATCTGTTGTTTGTTGGAGTTCGTTTCCTATGGTGGACCTATCTTTTAGGATGCTTGTTGTAATATTGCTCCTTGGGCGTTTTCTTCTCTAGGCTGTACATAAATTGCAAGGGGTTCCGCCCCCTCTCCCACTTTTTGCCATTGTTCCACCCAGTTTCAGTTCCAAGCTTCAGTTTGGTTAGTCTTGGTAGCAGCCTGTTAGATCCTAGAATGGAAAATGAATTCCATGGATGTGGTTCCTTTCTTTGCATTAATTGTGCCTTGGGTTGGTCTCCTGGTACTTGCCCTGTCCATCAGTTAAAGTGGTAAGTCAAGTCACAAATAAATGCAGAATTTCCTTCTGTACTCCTCTTGGCTGTTTTTAGTAGGCAGAAGTCAGGGTACTGTGAGGTTGCTATCTGGTATCGCCGTCTTTTTCTAATATCTGTCCTAGTTGCAGTTTTGAATTTTGAGAGCTTTATGGTCTTTTGATGGTTTTGGCATTGCTTAACAATATAGTGATGGTGTAGGCCAAGGGTGCTAAGTTCAGCCCTAAAGAACCATAAACAGTTCTGTTTTCAGAATATCAATGACTACTATTATGAGAGATTTGTATGCATTTCCTTCCATTGTATGGAATGACAACCCTGTTCTTGAGTGGTTTTGCATGGCAGAATTGGCCTCTAGGATGTCACAGCCCCCAGAGTATTTATAGCTTAGATATATCCCACTCATTTGAACTAGTATAGCAAGATAAGGAAAGTAAAATTATTACCTGTTAATTTCCTTTCTTTGAGTCCTGCTAGAACAGTCCAAGATCTGCTTGGGAAGGCTGTACCTATTTCTTCTTGCTCTGCTTTATATGTTATTTCCATAACTCGTTTTCCCCAGGCTTTTGGACAACAGAAGCACTGTCATCTTCTGGTCCTTTTGGGCTGCTCGCGTTGCATACTACTGGTGTATGTTGCCCTTTCGGCAGTTGTGGTACTGCTGCTTTGGGCAGAATTAGTTGGCTGTTCTGGAGCTTAATATTGCTTGGTGTGCTTCTCATGATGAATGGGGTTGCTTTCCTCACTTCCTGTGCTATGGTGTACTGTCATGCTGCTGAGTATTGTTTGTATGCCAGTGGTGCAAGGTAACACTTCTGTGGCTGCCAGCTGGTGTGCTGTGTTACTGCATGAATGCGCTTATTTTGCCTAACAATACTAATCAGTGTTTTACATCCACAGGCTTCAAACCTTTCCAGCTTTGATAGTTCACATATACCTCCAAAGCTAAAGTTACTGGTTTTGACAGCATGAAAACTGAGCACTGCCTTAAATTCAGGACAGCTTGGTGGCGGCAAGGCATCTGTCAGACATGTTTAATGCGTTTAAATGGAAAAGATTTCCAGTGGCATGTTTCATTAATGGTCAAGATATGTTTCTGTCCACACCATGTTTACCGTATTAAACCATCATTATTGCTTGGGGCTGCAAACGTTCTCTAAGATTTCATCTTAACATGCTCTTAGCTTACCATCTTCTCAGACATTTCCAGCTTTCCAGTGTCCAGCCATTTCAAGATTCATGAAAGGTACCTTTGTCAGACCACCAATGCAGAAGCAATGGAGTTATCTTTACGAGGATAGGTTTTGTAGTAATTGTTGTTTTGGCTAGAAGAATTGTGTTAACTGCAAGCTTTTGTTACCTCTAAACCTTATATTCGGTTTCATCATAACTAAGATGTGTATAGAATTACTTCAGTTCTGCCAGATATAGTTGCACCTTTTCATATGAATGAAGGAATAGTATTGTGCACATTTTATCCTAAAAATAAGTATTCATTCGAGAAGTCCCTGGCAAGTGGGCTTTTACTATTTTAAAAGAATGAGGGTTTCCTTTGCCCCAATAAGATTTATAAATCCAGTGGTAAAGCAAATGGTAGAAAATGTTTGGCTAGTGTCCTGTATTTGTAATTGTTACGAGCAGATTGGTACTCCCTTGATCCAGCACAATCAAATGGGAGCCATTGCTGCTGCTTCCATAGCTCATTTAAAATATGCTGCTCTGTAAAGCAACTAATTAGATCTTTTCTTTATCATTTTCACTTCACACTACCAGTCCTCACAGTGAATTTAGTTGCGCAATACTGAGCAGTCTTTGCGATTTATGCAGCTGTTGCCTCATTTACTCCTCTACAGTACATGAGTTATCTACAAAATGGAGCAGCCCTGAGCTGTACATCATCCACTTGTATACTTTGTTTCAAGTTTTATTTATATTTATTTTATTTTTGTGCATTTTACCCCACATTTTCCCACAAGAGCAGGCACAATGTGGCTTACAGTAATACAAGAGGAAACTATACAATGCATGGGGTCAGGGCCGGTCTTAGGCAGAGGCGACCGAGGTGTCTGCTTCGCCTCTCTGACCACCGCCACTGCTCGCCTGCCCTCCATGCCCAGCGACGCGACTCTGCAGTCCTCGTTCCCCTGCTCCCCCTCCCTCCAGCCGTCTGAGCCCCTCCCCCATCTGAGCCCCCCCTCCCCGACCCGCCAAACGACCCTCTTCTACCACCCGACCTGCCGGCACCTCACCTGACCCAGCATTTTAAAACAATCTACAAGCGGCGGTGCCTCGCGTCTGTAAAAGAAGAAAAATCGCTTCGTCCATTGGCCGGCCTTCCCTCATGTCCCGCCCTCTGATGTAACTTCCGCAAGGGCGGGACATGAGGGAAGGCCGGCCAATGGACGAAGTGATTTTTCTTCTTTTACAGACGCGAGACACCGCTGCTTGTAGATTGTTTTAAAATGCTGGGTCTGGTGAGGTGCCGGCAGGTCGGGTGGTAGAAGAAGGTCGTTTGGGGGGTCGGGGAGGGGGGGGCTCAGGTGGCTGGAGGGAGGGGGAGCAGGGGAACGAGGAGAGTCGCGTTGCTGGACATGGGGGGAGGGCAGTGGGCACCGGAGGGTCGCTGGACATGGGTGGATGGCAGGGGAGGGGGTTTCTGGACATAGGTGGAGGGCAGGGGGCACAGGAGGGTCGCTGGACATGGATGGATGGATGGCAGGGGAGGGGGTTTCTGGACATAGGTGGAGGGCAGGGGGCACAGGAGGGTCGCTGGACATGGGTGGATGGCATGGGAGGGGGGTTTCTGGACATAGGTGGATGGCAGGGGAGGGCAGAGGGGACAGGGGGGGTTGCTGGACATAGATGGATGGCAGGGGGGACAGGGGGTCGCTGGACATGGGTGGATGGAGGAGAGAGAAGAAATGCTGGACATGGATGGAGGCGAGGGAAGAGTGAGGAAGGAGATGAGGTGAGGGAAAAGGAAGAGAGGAGAAAAAGTGCACATGGATATAGAAAATAGGCAGAAGCTGGATCCACTGGATCCAAGTCTGCGGAGGACCCAGCTTTTACTTACGGATGTAGGGCAAGAAATGAAGAAGAAAGGCGGAAAGTAAAGAAATAAATGGAAAAGAAGCCCTGGAAATGGAGTTAAGAGGACAGATAGCAGCACAATCGGTACTGAGCCAGCATGATCAGAAAAGCAAAGTCACCAGACGACAAAGGTAGAAAAAACTATTTTATTCAGGATTTATTAATTGGAATATGTCAGTTTTTGGAAATGTGCATATTTTTCATGTACGTTTCAATTTTTGTAGTATTGCTGCATGCTGAGTCTGACTTCTTGAGGTAACTTTCCAGTTCAGTATTTTGCCTTCATGTGTATTTCAGGTGTGATCAAGGAAGGTGCAGTATTCTGCTAGCTTATAGTTTGAATCCCTTTTTGTTTGTTTTTTTTCACTAGGTTGTGCACTGGTGTTTTAGAGCCAGGTGTAATTACAGTTGCCTTTCCACGCCACGCATAAGGTTGTAGCTCGTTCTGTCCTTGGAATTAGTGCTGTTATGGTTTGTTAAGGTTATGAGTGTGTGTTTGCACAAGTTTGTGTATAGTGTTTTGCAGTGGAGAGATTGTGTGTTGGCCTTACTAAGGTGGCACCAAACATCAGAAAGGGTGTAGAGCCTAAATCATGACACACTACCTCTAAAAGGGTGTTTTGTGACTCTACATGAGAATTGTGATATTATGATCCCTTGCTAGCTTCATATTGTTGACGGTCTGCATTTTCTGTATGGCTGGTATATTGGTGTATAAGGTATTGTGACAATTTGTTTTTACTTATTTTTTTTTCTGTGTGTTGTCAGACAATTATGGATGACAGACAGAGTTGGAGTCTTCTTGAGTCAGAGAGCTGTGGTATATATTTTAAAACAATTTTAATACCTTGGTGGTCTATATGTTTTTATATTGTACATTATATTTCACACATCACTTTATTTTATTGTATATATTTTCATTTCATTTTTATTTTATTGCATATATGGGTTACAGAGTAATAGGGGAATTTGAAAGTACTGAATCTTTTCTTAATATTTTTCCTTTATTCTCCTTTTGTTATGAGAATTGGAACTACTAATTGTAGTGGATTTGAACTGAATAATTTCTGGGGAGGGGAGGTTTTATGATAGCATTGTGCTTATTATTTCAATCAGTTTTTTTGTACAAGTTTAGCTTCATTTGTCTTATTTAAAATTTCATTTAAAAAAATGTTCTAAAAATGGAATAATCTTATCAATAGAGTGGAGGTAGGGGCGGGGCTACGGTGGGGAGCGGGACTACGGTGGGGCGGGGATAGGATGGGGCCCCACCAAATTGGTCTGCATAGGGCCCCGCACTTGCTAAGACCGGCCCTGCATGGAGTTACAGAGTGAGACAGACTGGGAATGGAATAGGGGACTACACGGGATGAGAGGGGCAAAGCAACCAGCAGATAATCATATCTAGGCAGCAAGGGTGAGGGTTAAACAGAGGAGTTGCCTGTGGAATATGCTTTGGCGAATAAGAATGTTTGTTTGTTTTTAAAGACTTTTTGAACAGTTGATGGTCAGCCAGTTCTTTCAGTTGTCTTGGCAGAACGTTCCAGAACGTTTACTAATCTGCCAGTTGGGAATACCATCTAGGCTGTTTACAATATAATCAATGTTAGGAGTAGAGTATAGCAAAGCATGCATATATAGACAGACAATTGACAGTGAGGAAAGGGGGAGGAACTCCATCTTGTTGAGAGAAAGGGAGGGAAAGAACAATAGGGAAACTCTTCGTAATTCAGCCAGGCGTTTTGTGCTTAAAGAAAGCATCTTGAACAAGAAATATTTTGAGGTCTGATGTTGCAAAGAGGTGGGCAGGAGATTCCAAAGATATGGACCTTGAACTGAGAATATTGAGGTTCGAGTATGTTTGTGGCGGATTTGTTTATAAGTAGATTTTGATCCTGAGAATGGAGAGAATGCGTTGGAGAATATGGAAGTAGTAGGCAGTAAAGGTAGAGAGGTTCTTTAGAAGGAGAACTCTTGAATACTATGAGGAGCAACTTCCTTAGCATCCCTCCGGGACCGGTCCAGGGATTGACTGATGGGTTATGTACCTTTTCCAGCAGATGGAGACTGAGAACCTTGAATCTAGGGAGCCCATAAAAGCCCTGGCCATGTAGCCCTAGACCCAGTATTCTCAGTCTCCAGCAGGTGGAAGGAGGTAAGAGCCCTTTTAATCTCTTCAGGGAAATTGTTTTTCTTCTCCTCCTTTTCACTTCATATAAAATAATTTACATAGGAGAGGATATTCTCATTACGCTTTCCCTTCTGTGCCCAGAGTATTTTGGCTTCGTGGGACTGAGTGCAGTGCACACTCTAGTCAGCCCTGAGGTGCTACACCCGGAGACTCTGGGTCTCTCCCTCAACTTTCCTCCAGCCAGCGGTACCGTTCGCTTGGTTGGCTGGGGAGGGCTCCCTCTCTCCGGCAGGAGAGTAGTTCAGCCTAGGGAGAAGGCAGCCGAAAAAAGAAAAAAAAAAAGAAAACCCGACAGCTATCCTTCAGGACGTGCCCCGTTTTATGACGGGGGTAAACCTATTGCATCTGCCTTCTCGATCCATTTTTCCAACTTGGGACCTTATTATGGTCCTCTCGGTCCTTACTAGAGCTCCTTTTGAGCCCTTATCTTCTTGCTCTCTGAAGGACTTGACGCTTAAGACTGTCTTTTTAGTTGCCATCACCTCGGCCCGATGTGTCTGAGTTGCAGGCTCTTTCCTTATTTGCTTATTTCCGATCTGAAGAAGAAGGGCAACCTTCGAAAGCTAATCAAGAAATGTATTAAGTTATGTCCAATAAAAAAGGTATCATCTTATTTTCTTTTCCATGTTTTATTTTGTTTGATTTCTATTGATAACTATAAGTCTCTCTTTCTGGAATTTTCGAGGGAACGGTAGTGCTGCAGCCGGTTCCTTCTTTACTTCCTAAGGTCATTTCCCATTTTCATGTGTGTCAAACTGTCATCCTACCAGTTTTCAGTTCCTCCTCGGGTTCTGATGAACAATGCAGGCTTCGGACTCTGGATGTCGGGAGAGTTTTGAAGCATTATCTCAAGGGTGTGATATGATTAAATTTCTGAACTTTGTGAATAATTCGAATAGCGGTATTTTGTACTAATTGTAAGCGATGTAAATCTTTTGAGTCTAAGTCCTTTGTAAAGTGAATTACAGTAATCGAGTTGTGATATGACAAGAGTATGTCAGGATATTAAATGCTGAGGGTTGTAAAAGTGATTGAATGGAGCGAATAAGGTGTAATCTAAATAGCGTTTTACTACTTGTCCTATTTTTGAGTGAAAAGAAAGGTCAGTATTAATTATGTATTAAATACTTGATTTATTCTTGTTTGGTAGAAAAAGCTGTTGCTTAACCTGTAATGGGTATTTGTGTACTTGATTAATTTTGCTATTCACTAATCTCTTCCACCTCCCAACAGCTGCATTACTTCCTGTGTTATGCAGTTGAGGAGGCTCTGCATGCAGGAAGGGCTGCATGTGTTCTGAGCTGTGGGGAGAGCTGTAAATCCAAGCACTGTGCAATGTTTCTTTCTTGTGTGCCTGATTGATCTTCTACTACTACTACTCATTTTGATAGCGCTACTAGACGTATGCAGCGCTGTACTCATATATAGGTACTTTCTTTGTCCCTAGAGGGCTCACAATGTAAGTTTTTGTGCCTGGGGCAATGGAGAGTTAAGTGACTAGACCAAGGTCACAAGGAACTGCAGTGGGAATTGAACCCAGGTTGCCAGGATCAAAGCTCGCTGCGCTAACCATTAGGCTACTCCTCCACTCCACTCCACTGGCCTCTATAGAGAATTCCTCTTACAGGTAAGCAGCTTCAGCTATTTATCTTTTGCTTAGACTTTTTTTTTTTTTGCTCGCTTTTGGATATGAGGGTTTCCTTCTCTCGTTGTCTTTCCAGTGTCGCTGTTGGGCAGTGAGCAACCCCAGGCTGCAGCAGTTCCTTTGACCTTTGAGTTCTCACTTTGACACACAGTTGTCTTCTGCACTGGACCATTGTGGTTCCTCCTAGACCTGGACTACCACAGCAGAAATGGTTCTTCTGGCATGCTGCGTTGGTGGGAGGTCCTCAAAGATCTATTTTAGTGGCTGGCGCCTGGAAATTCTGTCCCTGGTTCCTATATTACTAGTTGAATATAATCGTGGTAGAGAACAGTCCTCCTTATGCAATTTTACTGCTATGAACAGCCCTCAGTTCTACAGATGTTGTTGCCAGTATAGAATAAACTTTCCTAACAGAATAAACTGTACATATGATCTTAATGCTGTGGTTACATGCCCACATAGCAGTCAAAGTGCATGGAGGATTAGCACATTAAAATTTGTTGTAATTGAAAGGCATAAATAAGTTATTGTTCTGTGTATGGTCTATACTTTGCACACTGCGTGGCAGATCACATTCTTAGAATGGTCTGCATATCAGACACACTGAAAAGATTTGAGCATTGCAGTCTTTTGACGGTTTTGGCATTGCTTAACAATATAGTGATGGTATAGAGGCCAAGGGTGCTAAGTTCAGCCCTAAAGAACCACAAACAGTTTTGTTTTCAGAGTATCGATGACGACTATTATGAGAGAGTTGTATGCATTGCCTTCCATTGTGTGGCATGGCAACCCTGTTTTTTCAGTTAAGTTTTATTTGGTTAATACATTCTGATTGCTGGACACAAGCTGATTCTGCTTACATTCTGTGCTCGCTTCGTAATTTCTCTAGACATCCAATACATGAGCTCTGGCAAAGAAATTCCTATTTCTGTTAATATGTCCTGTGTTTTATCTCTTGCCAGAAATGGTACACAAAGGGAAAGGTCATATAAGCACTTTTTTGTTTTTTGTTGTTTGAGTTAACGTAGTAAAGGCTTAATTTAGCTTAGTTTTAATATTTATTTCTACACTGTAGATTCTCTGGGAACCATGCTGACAGTTTATTCCATCACCAAGGGGGTAATTCCATAACAGGACACCTCCAGTTAGGTGCTGCTCGCTCATCTTGGGGCACCTAATGTTATCTGGGTGCCAAGATTTTGTTTTAGAATAAGAGCCTAAATCTGCATCTACGCGCTTACATTTAGATGTGACAATATATGCCAAGTTAATGGCAGGCATAAATGTGTGTAACTGATAGTATTTTATAAGTTGTGCATGCTCATGATGCTCCCATACTGTGCAATTTCTCCAAGTGGGTTAGTTTTGCGCATACTATGACAGGAATGAACATCATTCCTATGTCAGGGCATGTGGCATATGATCGCAGTCTCTCAAATTTACTGCCAAAGAGAACTTCTATCTGGAGTTCATAAAATGTGACATGTATAGGCAACTTGAAAGTTCTTTTTGATCACGCATGTGGCACCCCTCCCATTCTCTGCCCATGTGTATGCCCCATTGTAGTTACATGCTATTTTTATAGAGCATCATGTAGGGCACTTAATACTCATAGATGCTGCACTCTGTGTGCTTATGCTTGCCTAGTTATAGATTGCCCTTCAAATCTTTGTGGAAACAAGGATTGCAGACGGTGTGTTTTTACCTTACAAATATATTCTGCAAAACCTTGTAAATTCTATGCGGATTACAAATCAAGAAGAAAAGAAAACCAGACATTCCTTGTCATCAAGCAGATGAAGCCATTACGTATGGGTTGTGTCCATCAACCAGCAGGGGGAGATAGAGGGCACTCAACTTCTCACAGTGCCTCATGGCCAGCCAGCTCCACTGCCTCTTCAGTATTCTCTATCTCCCCAAGCAGGGTGGCTGCAGCTTCTTCGAGCTCCATGAAAAATCTGCCTGGGGCTATTCAGGGAGCGGCTAGCCCCGGACGGGATCTGGGTGCCCAGGGCGAGTTTTTCTCCCCTGATTTTGTGTTATTGCATAAAGCATACATGCTGAAAAGAGCTCTCCCTCAAGGGTCGTCTGAGGCCCCTTCTATTGTCTCCCCCCCCCCCCCCCCCCCCCCCCCGGTAGATTCTGGCCTGGGACTGCCCGCTGAGGCTATTTACCCTGATAATTGGCATAAAGAAAAGCGTAGAAGGGCTAATTCCCCTTCAGATTGTGGTGCACCTCCTCCCCCCCCCCCCCCCCCCCTGTGGTCGGGCTGTGAGGATTCGGAGAGTTCTGGCAGGCCTTCGTGGTCTGAGGAGCCAGAGTCAGGTGCAGAATTACCACAGGATCTGGATGATCCCTCCACGGTGAGGATTTTCCACCGTGATGAGCTGCCAGCGCTTATTTCAGATGCCCTACAGGTCCTTTCTATTGAAGAGCCTGACAGTGGCACGGCCTCCTCTGTGAATCCTAGGATGGCTAGTACCAAAAAGCCTGCTCGAGCCTTTCCTTTGCATGACTCCATCCAAGAGCTTATTTCCGCTCAGTGGGCTGACCCCAAGGGACCTTTGAAAGTTTCCAGGGCTATGGGGCAATTATACCCTCTGCGTGAGGAGCATTTGGCTCGCTTTGCAAGGCCTAAAGTAGATGCCCTAGTCACTGCGGTGACAAAGAGAACTACCCTCCCTGTGGAAGGAGTAGTTGCCCTGAAGGATATACAAGACCGTAGGCTGGAAGCAGCACTTAAACGGTCCTTTGAAATTGCAGGTCTTACTGTTCGGGCGTCTGCATGCAGTTGTTATGCTGCTAGAACCTGTCTGGCATGGTTGCAACAGGCAGTGGAACAGGCCGGAGATGGAGCAGAGCCTTTCTCGGATGTGGCTCCATGGCTGGAGTCGGCCTTGTCCTTTTTGGCTGATGCCCTTTATGATATTGTCAGAGCTTCAGCTAAACAAATGGCAGTTGCAGTGGCGGCTCGCCATCTTATTTGGCTACGACATTGAGCAGCGGACATGGCCTCTAAGGAAAGGTTGGTGAAGTTGCCCTTTCAAGGCCTTCTTCTATTTGGTGAGGAGTTGGAAAAAAAAATTGTTAAAGGCCTGGGAGATCCTAAACCCTAACGCTTGCCCGAAGATAGGCCGAGGCTTTCCTCCAAGGGCCAGGCGGTCCACTCCTCCTCTTATAGACCGGGCAGTTTCTATTCCGCAGTCAACCTTGCGGTTCTACACAGATTATAAAACCAAGAAGCTGGACAGTCACTAGGAAATACAAAACTAAACAAATGTACAACAAACTTAATATTACAAATAAAAATGCATAAGTCAGGCAAATCTTACAAAGCTATTGTCCTCCAGAATTCAACAAATATTTCCTAAATAAAAGCATTTTGAGAGTTTTAAAGACATATAAGGTAATCAATAGAAATAAAACAAAATAAAACATGGAAAAGAAAATAAGATACCTTTTTTTATTGGACATAACATTTTTTGATTAGCTTTCGAAGGTTGCCCTTCTTCGTCAGATAGGAAATAAGCAAATGTTGGTAGATGACAGTATATATGAGTGAAACATCAAAGCATTCCGCTGACAGTCTAACAGGATGGGGGTGGATAGGTGAGAGACAGGAAGAGGGAGATATGCATGGAGACAGGAGGGGGACAAAGATTTTCAAAGCAGTACATTTTTATGGTTTATAATGGGCTAGAAAACCCAGATTTAAGTCTTGTCTGGTGGGTGTCAAAATATTTAATCATTCTGACTTCAAAGGTTTTACGTTCCTGTATTGTTTTAAAGTTCCCTTTTAAGATTCTTAGCATGAAGTCACTGGTACAGTGTTCTGGTTTTGTAAAGTGCTGCCCCACTGGCATTTTTCATATGGTGTCTATGTAAATTAAATCTCTTCTTTAGCATCTGACTGGTTTCTCCAATTTAGCAACCTTCGTTGCATTTTTTACACTGAATATTTACCACATTGGAAGATGAGCACGTGAAAGATTCCTTAATGTTGAATATTTTTCCTTTGTGAATGACCGTGGGGTCCTGCGAAATGTTTGGGCATAGTTTGTAGCTGGATATATTGCAAGGATGTGTGCCATTCTTTTCTTTTTGGGTCTGTGCTGGGAGCTTACTTCTGATTAGCTTGTGTTTTAAGTTGGATGGTTGTCGGAAGGCCAGCACTGGTGGGGATGGGAATATCTCTTTCAGTAATTCATCCTCCTGGAGTAGAGGCTGCAGATCTTTTATGATTTTTCTTAATTTTTCCAGGTCTGGGTTGTATGTCGCTATCAGGGGGATTCTCTCTATGACTTTTTTTTTTCTTGTAGCAGATTTTCCCTGGGTGTTTTGAGGAAGGAGGCAATATTCTTGGAGATTATTTTGGGGTTGCAGCCTTTCTGTTCGATGCAGTCAGGGTTTCAAGGTGTCTGTCTCTGTCCCCTTGGTCAGAGCAGATACGGTGGTATCTTGTGGCTTGGCTGTAAATAATGGATCTTTTTGTATGTGAAGGGTGGAAGCTGGAGTTGTGGAGGTAGCTGCATTTGTCTGTGGGTTTCTTGTATATGGATGTTTGTATATATCCATCGCTGATTGAGACCGTGGTGTCCAAAAAATTGACTTTTTCTGGGGAGTAGTCAATTTTGAATCTGATTGTAGGATGGTATGTATTGAAGGAATTGTAAAATTTTTTCAGTTTCTTCCCCCTCAGTCCAAATCATAAAAATGTCATCGATGTACCGGTAGTATTTTAGTGGTTTGGTCTGGTATGTATTCAGAAATGTCTGTTCCAGCTCAGCCATAAAGAGGTTGGCATATTGGGGTGCTGTCCTGGTGCCCATCGCAGTGCCCATTATTTGTAGATAGATATTGTTAAAGCGGAAATAGTTGCGAGTTAAAATTAATTTGATTAGTTTTGTAATGGTTTCTGGTGAGTATTGATGGTCCAGTGTGGATGTTTTTAGGAGTTCCTCACATGCAGCTGTGCCATTCGCATAAGGAATGTTGCTGTATAGTGATTCTACATCCATCGTGACCAGAAGGGTACTTGGTGGTAATTGCTTGATATTTTTCAATTTATTCAGAAAGGCTGTGGTGTCTTCTATGAAGCTGTTAGTTTTGTGCACGAGAGGTTTCAGAATTCCCTAGGCGTCCAGATATTTCCTCCGTGAGAGTGCCAATACCCGATGTACAAGTTCTTATTATTATTATTTCAATTGCTTCTTGCTGAGGTATATTGGTATAGAGACTTTCTACATCTAAAGTAACTAAAAACATATCTTCATTATATGTCATGGTGTTCAGGATGTTAATTGTCTGCTGAGTCTCGTATATACAGTGGTGGAAATAAGTATTTGATCCCTTGCTGATTTTGTAAGTTTGCCCACTGACAAAGACATGAGCAGCCCATAATTGAAGGGTAGGTTATTGGTAACAGTGAGAGATAGCACATCACAAATTAAATCCGGAAAATCACATTGTGGAAAGTATATGAATTTATTTGCATTCTGCAGAGGGAAATAAGTATTTGATCCCCCACCAACCAGTAAGAGATCTGGCCCCTACAGACCAGGTAGATGCTCCAAATCAACTCGTTACCTGCATGACAGACAGCTGTCGGCAATGGTCACCTGTATGAAAGACACCTGTCCACAGACTCAGTGAATCAGTCAGACTCTAACCTCTACAAAATGGCCAAGAGCAAGGAGCTGTCGATGTCAGGGACAAGATCATACACCTGCACAAGGCTGGAATGGGCTACAAAACCATCAGTAAGACGCTGGGCGAGAAGGAGACAACTGTTGGTGCCATAGTAAGAAAATGGAAGAAGTACAAAATGACTGTCAATCGACAAAGATCTGGGGCTCCACGCAAAATCTCACCTCGTGGGGTATCCTTGATCATGAGGAAGGTTAGAAATCAGCCTACAACTACAAGGGGGGAACTTGTCAATGATCTCAAGGCAGCTGGGACCACTGTCACCACGAAAACCATTGGTAACACATTACGACATAACGGATTGCAATCCTGCAGTGCCCGCAAGGTCCCCCTGCTCCGGAAGGCACATGTGACGGCCCGTCTGAAGTTTGCCAGTGAACACCTGGATGATGCCGAGAGTGATTGGGAGAAGGTGCTGTGGTCAGATGAGACAAAAATTGAGCTCTTGGCATGAACTCAACTCGCCGTGTTTGGAGGAAGAGAAATGCTGCCTATGACCCAAAGAACACCGTCCCCACTGTCAAGCATGGAGGTGGAAATGTTATGTTTTGGGGGTGTTCTCTGCTAAGGGCACAGGACTACTTCACCCGCATCAATGGGAGAATGGATGGGGCCATGTACCGTACAATTCTGAGTGACAACCTCCTTCCCTCCGCCAGGGCCTTAAAAATGGGTCGTGGCTGGGTCTTCCAGCACGACAATGACCCAAAACATACAGCCAAGGCAACAAAGGAGTGGCTCAGGAAGAAGCACATTAGGGTCATGGAGTGGCCTAGCCAGTCACCAGACCTTAATCCCATTGAAAACTTATGGAGGGAGCTGAAGCTGCGAGTTGCCAAGCGACAGCCCAGAACTCTTAATGATTTAGAGATGATCTGCAAAGAGGAGTGGACCAAAATTCCTCCTGACATGTGTGCAAACCTCATCATCAACTACAGAAGACGTCTGACCGCTGTGCTTGCCAACAAGGGTTTTGCCACCAAGTATTAGGTCTTGTTTGCCAGAGGGATTAAATACTTATTTCCCTCTGCAGAATGCAAATAAATTCATATACTTTCCACAATGTGATTTTCCGGATTTAATTTGTGATGTGCTATCTCTCACTGTTACCAATAACCTACCCTTCAATTATGGGCTGCTCATGTCTTTGTCAGTGGGCAAACTTACAAAATCAGCAAGGGATCAAATACTTATTTCCACCACTGTATGATGGAATTTTATTTATGTATGGACATAGAAGCTTGTCTATGAAAATGGATAAAGGTTCCTAAAGGGAACCACATGCAGACACTATGGGCCTGCCTGGAGGGGAGGATAGAGACTTGTGTATCTTAGGGAGAATATACAGTGTCTGAAGAACTGGTTCTGCCACTATCAAGAAGTCAGCTTTCTTGTGAGTAATATATTGGGCTTCTTGACCTAGTTTCACTTGTGACTTAATTTCCTTTTTTTAATAATGTTGTAGGGTCCTCTTTGGAAGATAGAACATTTTTTCATGTGTTCAGTTGCCTATTAACTTTTGCAATATAAAAATCTCTATTCATGACTACGACTGCACCTCCTTTGTTAGCTGGTTTAATAATAATAGTTGGATCCTCTCGTAATGTTCTGACAGCCTCGCTCACTTCTCTAGTCATATTATAAAAATTCCTTTTCTTATCTTGTTTCTCGAGCTCCATTATATCATTTAATGCTACAGTTTCAAATGCCTGAGTTAGATGATGTGTGTTACTAGGTGGAAGCCACTTACTGTCTCTCCATTGTTTGGGAACCGCTGGGATAGGGCATATGTGTTTACAGTCCCTGCATTTTTGGAATGATCTCCTTTTGAACTTCATAGGGTAGGAACTAGCTAGTCTTCAGAAAGAAACCTAAGACATGGTTATTCCTGCCCTTGGAGCCATATGGTTAATACTGTGGTATTCCACTTGGGCTGGAGAAATTTCTCATTCTATCAGATTGAATGTGGTACCCAGGTTTTTTTTCTTTAAGATTGTGAGTTTGGAACTCATGTTTGGTTTATTTTTTTGGTTTATTCCTGTATAAGCTGTTAACACTACCTTTTCGGATATACTTGAGCCAACCCCCCACTCCCTCCCAAAGCAGTTTAGGAATGCATTAAGGAAACTAAATAGATATTTTATTAAGTACTAGGAAAATAGCCTGGAAGCATGAATGTATTTGTTCATTGATGTTGTGGGACTGTAATATCTGAAGGGTCTGTATGGAAACTCTTCTGTACAGTCTGATAACTGACCCCATTCTGGAATGTATATGTGGTGGATGGGGGGGGGGGGGGGGGGGTCTGTGATTACTAAAGGGCTTAGCATCTAACATTTCTGAAATAAATAATCTAGACTGCTGCAGCGTTGGCACTAATGTATGCCACCTTGTCTTTTATAAATAATAATTAAAAAAAAAAAAGCATTCTCTCAAAAGCAGTCACATGTTCAGTTTTTGCATTATTTAAAATTTTACATTTCTCTGGGTGTGCTAACAATACAGTTAGTATGTGCTGCTGTGTGGAAAGCTTCAACCCAAAGCTTACTTCCCAGGTCAACAGAGGCAGTGATCACAGGTCTGTGATGAAGATAGTCCTACCTGTCACTGAGACCTCAACTTCTGACTGACTCATTTGCATGTATAATAAGTTTGAGGGGGGTGCGTTAATCTGTGACTCTCATCTGAAGGAATGTTGCTGCAGTGGCTTAAGCTAAACTGGAAAAAGAATGGGGAGGGGGAGGGTGTGAAAGAAAGCAATGGGAGAAGAATATTAAGTATCTGACTGAAGGTTTATCTGTGGGGAAGCCCTGATCCAGATAGAAATGCAGAGGAATAGCAGGTAGCTGCTGAGTTAAGCAAGTAAGGAAAGCATGTGTTTTGCTCTGGGAATGCTTTCCAGCAGGTTGGTACAAGATATGATGGAAACTAGTGGGGGTTTGTTTTTCTGGACATTGTGGTAGAGAAGCTCCTCCTATGCAGACTCCTGGCATTACTTCCAGAGTTTTCCTGTGGCCTGAATAAAACCTAAACCCCTCCTCCTCTTTACTCTTACATTGGAGAGTGTTTCTGGGGATCTACAGTCTCTTAATCATTCCCTTTCCACTCAACAAGATGTGGCAAGGAATGCACAAATGAAGCTAGTGTAAATGATGGCCTTTAATCAGGATTTATTTAAAATCACATGGTAAATGCAATACCAAACTCAAAATCATGGGTATAGGAAGGAAGGGGGGGCATTTGCGCTCCCTGGATTTCTTAGCTGTAGGGCTGGTTTTTTGCCAACCGCTGGCCTCGAGGACAGCTCTCTCCAGTATCTCCCTCCTCCAGCTTTCCGTACCATTGTGCTACTACAGTCATTATGACCTTTGAGCCTCTGAGCATGCTGAAAAGGAAGTGTCTGCTATGTTCCGCCCACAAAGCAACAGAAACTCTGATATAAAGGGGGTGGAACATGGCAGAGACTTCTTTCAGCTTGCTCACAGAAGCCCCATGTTTCTTTGCTACTAGTTGCAGCAGGGGTGATGTGACTGCAGCAGTGCAGTGGTATGCCATCTGGCAGGTGGGGAATGGAGATTGATGTTTTAAGACCCTCCAGGGGGCTGATTGGGCCATGGCTGGTGAGAGGGAGGAGAATTGAGGCTATGGGGAGCAGGAATAGGGTGACAGAGGAAAAGCACTGGACATAGGGGAGATGGGGGAGATTAGGCAGACAGGGAGGTGCTAGGTAGGGGGAAGGAAAAAGAAGATGCTTAATAGGGTAAGAGAGAGGGGAGAATTTGGATAGGGAGGAGGGGGAGAGAGACAGTTCATGCAAGGTTGGGGAAGGAGAATGATAGCAAATTGGAGGACTGGGGTGAGGAGAGAAAGCTATGGGTAGATGCTGTAAAAAAATAGGGAAATTAAGGCATGGTCAGTAAGAAGTGAAATCTGGATGGCAAAGCAGAATGTAAATGGAAAAGGAAGAGATCAATTTCTTCCCTATCCACCTCTAACATTGAAGACTTGAAGGAGAAAAAATTGGCAAATAAGATAAAAGATCATGGAAACAAAAAAGATGGACAGAGGAAAGCATAAACCAGAGCCTGGGACCAACACAATTAGAAAAATAAAATGACCAGATAACAAAGGAAGAAGAGAGAATTTATTTCCACTTCTATCCCCTTTGGAGTGGAGGAGTAGCCTAGTGGTTAGTGCAGTGGACTTTGATCCTGAGGAACTGAGTTCGATTCCCACTGCAGCTCCTTGTGACTATGGGCAAGTCACTTAACCTTCCATTGTCCCGGTACAAAATAAGTACCTGAATATATGTAAAACGCTTTGAATGTAGTTGCAAAAAACCTCAGAAAGACGGTATATCAAGTTCCATTTCCCCCTTTCCCATTTCCCTTTGCTCTGCCTTGGTTCTGACATCGCTAGCTGTGTTTCCCCCTCTTCTGAAATTCCCCAGACTCCTTCTTCCTTTCTCCAGGTGTCTTTCTCTTGCCTGGAATTATCCTAATGGCACAGGAGGCAAGTCTTTTGCAATTGAAAGGAAGCTTGGAATGAGGGGAGCATAGGATGAAGGTGAAAGAGGATAGACTCAGAAATAACCTGAGGAAATACTTCACAGAAAGGGTGGTGAATTTGTGGAACAGCCTCCCGGTGCAAGTGGTGGAGATGAAAACATTATCTGGATTCAAAAGAGCTTGGGACATGTACATAGGATCTCTAAGGGAATAATAGGGAGAGTAGATGGCATGGTTGGGCAGACTGGATAGGCCATATGGTCTTTATCTGCCTACATTTTTCTCTGCTTTTAGCCAGGGCTTCTCGCCCCCTTGTTTGCTAGGGGTTTCTCTTTCTCCTCCTCCTCCCACTAAGGTTAAAGCCCTTCCTCTTAAATTTCTTTCTGCCTTACCAGGAAGGTAGTGTTGATTAGCTGATTTAGCTTCCCCAGCTCCTCTGATCATGGCCGTCCTGGCTTTGAGCATGTGGGTTTATGGGAAATGTGGATGCAACAGCTCATAGGTTTGCTTGCTTTGTTTTGAATGGCAAGGGGAAACAGAGATGGACCTATTGGCTTCAACTTTTTGACTTCATCCAACCTCCTTGGCAGCAAAAACGAGTCCCGAAGGCCGTGTGCCTTTGTCTCCAGTGTCTGCGACCAAAAAAAAAAAAGCAAGCGTGGGGCTGCAGCAGCCTTCAGGTATGTGCTGCCACTCTGCTAGTCCTCTGCCCCCACCAACATCAACTTCCATTTCCGGGGGCAGAGGACCAGCAGACCTGACAGCATGTTCTTGAAGGCTGCTGCAGCCCTGTGCTTGCTCTTTTTTTTTTTTTTTTAATTGTTTTGCAGCTGCTGCTGTCTGCTGTAGCGGTTCGGGTGGTGGCGGGAGGGAGATCGGAATTTGCTGCGACACACCAGGGTGCTGCAGCACACAGTTTGGGAACTGCTGTTTTGAGGGTTGACCCCCCCCTCATTACACCTGCTCTCTCCTAAAGCCATAAAGACTGTTAGGGCTAGTGAGATGGGATTCTGATGACTTGCTGTCTAATAAAAATATGATATCAGAATCACACTATTAACCTGAATGCAACAAAGCAGTAGACTTGGCTGGCTTTGGGGATGCTGCAAGGCAGGGTTCATGGTTCCTGAGGAGGGTGTGGATGTGGTCTTGTGTAAGTGATACTTAGATGGATAAGTCAGGGTCCAGGTTTGTAAAGTTACAAATTATGTCAGACTGGAAGGGGGATTAGGTTAGATATAAAAGGGAAAAAAAAAATCCTCAGATATTGCAAATGAAAGCTGATTGACTTCACAAAACAGGGCTGAGACTGGTTTGGCAGTAAAGCAGAGAATGGTTAGCATGCCTTGCTTCCAGCCCTTCCAGTAAGGGTAAGGATATTACTGTTCTATAAATGATTTCTTTCCTCTGTGTGCATATGTTCTCATGGGTAATTAATTAAATTGCCTAACCATACGATTTTCTACAGTGCTCGCCGTCTGCTGTTTTTAGAGCCTCTAGTGCCAGGTGAGGCTTTTGAACTTTGGTTTTTAGTCTGACACGTTGCAAGGTTACATTGTGTTAGTGACCCCTCAGTAGGTTTCTGTTCTTTCATCCTGTGATACTTTTGTCCCAGGTCTGTCAAATTTGCAGCCCGTAGACTGTAAGTGTTGTCATGCAACCCACTCACGCTTTGGAAAATATTTTTGTGGCTTTCTTCCCTTCCTCTCCCTCAGTTTCTAGTGATTCTTTCTGTCCCCCTTCCTAGCCAACAGGATCAGAGCAATACCTGCCCACATCTGCAGCGTCTTTCACGGTCTTTAGTTTGAACAGGTACAGTCCCTAGTCTTGATGAACCTGCTGGCACCACACATTCAAAGGCCAGTGTAATGAGCTGCACTTAAGGAATGTGTGCTGAACATATGCTAAAAAAAAAAAAAAGAGTACTGTAAACAAATATGCGAAAGAGTGATGGTTATTAAAAAAAAAAAAAAAAGCTTTAAACATAAAGCACATAAAATTGCATAACTTTTATTTTGTATGTGTGCTTTCTACATAAGCGATGTTAGCACATTATTTCTGAGTATAACTTATGCATTCAGCACTTCATTTTAAGGATATTTTAAGGGCAGTAGTATGTGGTAAACAGTAGGAGAGTTTAGCAGACAACGCTTGCATCCTTGTCTAGCATTATCTACCCAAAAGAATCACTACCGTTATCATAGCATATGCTTCCTGTGGCAGCCCCCTTTTTTCATTGCAGTAAATTTTTACTTCAGAGAGCTTGACCATAGGTTCCTCTCCCTACCCTCCAAAGAAAGCTAACCACTCCTACTGTAAGGATGCTTATATTGCAATTCAGTTGTGCAGTAGCCTTTGCAATGCTATACTCCCCCCACTGACTCGAGAAGAGTGTATCAAATATTTGAAAAGTAATAATGTACAAACAAACCTTTTCCAGAGTCGGGAAGGTGGTAGAACTAGAGGCCATGAATTGAGGTTGCAGGAGGGCCGTCAATAACCGACAGGAAGTACCTGGAATGCCGCAATTCAAAAATGCATGGGATAAACGCAACGGAATTGTGTATAGAAGTCATAGAACCAAACAAGCCTAGTGATGATTAGATGGCAACACCATTAATTGGGAAGCAAAGCCAGTGTTTGGGCAAACCTCTACAGTTTGTGCCCTGATCATTGCTGGACAGATTCATCTTCAGTAGCTGGAGAACTTCTTCTAGCTCTTACCAATCATTGGCGTAAAAAACCTCCGGCTAGAGTCCAGTATTAGTAAATGTAAATTTTCTTTGTTAAATTTTCATATGTTCTCTATTTGCTTTTAAATTCGTAAAGTATAAAGATTCCTCTGTTCAAATCATGCTTTGTATGTCTATAAATTAATGTAGAAAAAGTCACTTATCTCAATATGGACGATCCTGATGGGGACCTGCTTCATCAGGGGATGTCCTCATGGGAGACTCCTGAGAAAATTTAGAGTCATGGGTTAGGAGGCAATGTTCTGCTGTTGATTAGGAATTAGTTATTGAACCAAAAATGGAGGGTAGGGTTAAATGGCCATTTCTCTCAATGGAGGAGGGTGAATAGAGGAGTGCTTCAAGAATTTGTACTGGAACCGGTGCTATTTAACATATTTATGAATGATCTGGAAATCAGAATGACAAGTGAGGTGATTAAATTTGCAGATGTCACAAAACTATTCAAAGTTATTAGAACACATGCGGACTGTGAAAAATTGCAGGAAAGCCTTAGAAGTTTGGAAGACTGGGCATCCAAATGACAGGTAAAATTTAATGTGGACAAATTCAAAGTGGTGCACATTGGGAAGAACAATTCATAGTTATCTGATGCTAGGGTACGTTTTTTTTTTTTTTTTTGGGGGGGGGGGGGGGTCAGCACTCAAGAAAAAGATCTAGGTGTCTTCATAGACAATACGCTGAAATCTTCTGCTCAGTGTGTGGCAGCAGCCAAAAAAGAAAACAGGATGCTAGGAATTATTAGGAAAGGGATGCAAAATAAGACTGAGAATACTATAATGTCTCTGTATGCATTCAGTTCTTGTAGCCATATCTTAAAGGTATAGTGGAATTAGAAAAGGTTCAAAGTAGGGCACCAAAGGAATGGAACTCCTCTCATAGAGGAACAGCTAAAGAGGTTAGGGCTCTTCAGCTTGGAAACAGACAGCTGAGAGGACAAATGATTGAGGTCTTCAAAATCCTTAGTGGTATAGAACGAGCAGAAGTGAATTGATTTTTTTTTTTTACTCTTTCAAATAGTACAGACCAGGGAACACGCCAGAAATTTACATGGAAATATTTTTAATACAAATAGGAGGAAATATTTTTTTTAACTCAACGGATAGTTAAGCTTTGGAACTCTTTGCAGGAGGATGTAGTAACAGCGGTAAGCATTTCTGGGTTTAAAAAAAGGTTTGGACAAGTTCCTGGAGGGAAAAGTCCATAGTCTGCTATTGAGACAGACATGGGGAAGCTAATGCTTACTCTGGAATTGGTAGCATGGAATGTTACTACTGTTTGGGTTTCTGCCAGGTATTTGTGACCTGGATTGGCCACTGTTGGAAACAGGATACTGGGCTAGATGGACCATTGGTCTGACCCAGTATGTCTATTCTTATGTTCTTATGTAAGGCCAGTGCTGGGCAGATTTCTATGGTCTGTGCCCTAAAAATGGCAAGGACAAATCAATATCTGGTATACATATGTAGTATCACATCATACCATATACTATGTTTATCTTGTTGGGCAGACTGGAGGGATCGTGCAGGTCTTTATCTGCAGTCATCTACAATGTTATGTTACTGTGTTCTCCGAGGACAAGCAGGCTGCTTGTTCTCACGACTGGGTAACGTCCGCGGCAGCCCCCACCAACCGGAAAGAAGCTTCGCGGGACGGTCGGCACGCAGGGCACGCCCACCGCGCATGCGCGGCCGTCTTCCCGCCCGTGCGCGACCGCTCCCGCCAGTTCCTTTTTTTCCGCGTCTGGAGAGAGTCGTGCCTCGCCGCTCTCTCGGATTCAGCCGCCGGATTTCGATCGCGTTTACGCCGATCGTGCTTTTTTCTTTGTTTATTTCGGTCTAGATTACCGTCCGGTTTCTTTTTTCAAAAAAAAAAAAAGAAACCCTGCGCGTGTGGAGCACGCGCTCCCCTTTTTCCCTCGCTTCCAGCGGGGACGCCGCGTTGCGGCCTAGTGGCCGCACGGTCGTTTTTCCTTTTCGTGGTGTGATTTCAGCCACCATTGACGACTTTGACTTCGCCGACGCGATTTTTCCGTCGATGTCCTCGAAGGTCCCGAGTGGATTTAAAAAGTGTGGTCGCTGCGGCCGGCCGATCTCGCAGACCGACACCAATGCTTGGTGCCTCCAGTGCCTCGGGCCGGAGCACAATATCAAGTCGTGTTCTCTGTGTCTCGGTCTCCGGAAACGGACTCAGGTTGCGAGGCAAGTTCTGCGGGACCGTCTTTTTGGAACTTGCGCCGGCCCCTCGACGTCGACCTCGAAGGCATCGGTATCGACGCCCGGCCCTTCGGTACCGGTATCGATGCCCGAGACATCGGCACCGATGGCAGCGACCCCAGGAGAACAGGTCCCGTCGGCCCGCCGGTCCTCCGGTGAGAGTGGGGGTGAGAGGCCGCGTGGGCAGTCGGCCCCGGTCACTCCCTCAGCTCGTGGGCCACGGGACCGAACCCTGTCTGACCCGGTACCTCGAGACCGAGGGGGATCGACCTCCTCCTCCTCCATGCCCTCCGGCGCCGGTGACGGGCATCGCAAGAAAGATAAGAAGCGTCGTCACCGGTCGCCCTCGGTGCATCCGGATCTCGGAGAGGAGGCGACGCCGAAGCGTCATCGTCGAGAGGAGAGGTCTCCGTCGGTTGTGGAGGTACCGACGCATCGGGGTTCCGGCACCTTGGTGCCGTCTCCTGGCTCCCAGCAGCTTCTGGCGCCGACACCCCTACCGGCCCCACCGCCTTTCCCGGCAGCGGGCCTGGACGAGTGCCTCAGAGCCATCCTTCCGGGGATCCTGGAAGGGCTGATGCGCCAGGCTGTGCCGGCGCCGGGGGTGCTTGCGCCCTCGGCGCCGATGACTGTGGCGCCGGCGAGCTCTAGCCCGGCGCCGGGGCTGTCGACACCGCCGCCACGCAGGTGGAGTCCCCGTCGACGTCGATGGAGGGAGCTCCGTCCCCGCCGGCGCGGGAGTCCACCGCTCGACGACACCGAGACCTTGGTGCCTCGACGTCGAGCCGGGCCCGGTTCAGGACTCAGCTACATGAGCTTATGTCCGACACCGAGGATGAGGACTCGTGGGGGGAAGAGGAGGACCCTAGATATTTCTCCTCAGAGGAGTCTACGGGCCTTCCCTCGGACCCCACGCCTTCACCGGAGAGGAAACTCTCGCCTCCCGAGAGTCTCTCCTTTGCCTCCTTTGTGCGGGATATGTCTATCAGCATTCCCTTCCCCGTGGTCTCTGTGGAAGAGCCGAGGGCCGAGATGCTCGAGGTCCTCGACTATCCATCACCACCTAGAGAGTCCTCCACGGTGCCGCTGCACAATGTCCTTAAGGAGACGCTGCTTCGGAACTGGGTGCGACCATTAACTAACCCCACCATTCCCAAAAAAGCAGAGTCCCAGTACAGGATCCACTCCGACCCAGAGCTAATGCGGCCACAATTGCCCCATGACTCAGCGGTCGTGGATTCTGCTCTCAAGAGGGCACGGAGTTCGAGGGATACCGCCTCGGCGCCCCCGGGGCGGGAGTCTCGCACTCTGGACTCGTTTGGGAGGAAGGCCTACCAATCCTCCATGCTCGTGACCCGCATCCAATCATACCTGCTCTATATGAGCATTCACATGCGGACCTATGTGCAACAACTGGCGGACCTGGTCGAGAAGCTCCCGCCGGAGCAGTCCAGGCCTTATCAGGAGGTGGTCAGGCAGCTGAAGGCGTGCAGAAAGTTCCTGTCCAGGGGTATCTATGACACCTGTGACGTGGCATCTCGTGCTGCGGCCCAAGGTATAGTGATGCGCAGGCTGTCATGGCTGCGTGCCTCTGACCTGGACAACCGCACCCAGCAGAGACTGGCCGACGTCCCTTGCCGGGGGGATAACATTTTTGGTGAGAAGGTCGAGCAGATGGTGGACCAACTGCATCAGCGGGAAACCGCTCTCGACAAGCTCTCCCATCGGGCGCCTTCAGCATCCACCTCCACAGGTGGACGTTTTTCCCGGGCCCGGTAGGCTGCACCCTATTCTTTTGCGAAGCGTAGGTACAACCAGCCGGCCCGAAGGCCTCGTCAGGCACAGGGACAGCCCCAGCGCGCTCGTTCTCGTCAACAGCGTGCGCCTAAGCAGCCCCCTGCGCCTCCACAGCAAAAGCCGGGGACGGGCTTTTGACTGGATCCACGGGAACATAGCCGCCCTACAAGTGTCCGTACCGGGCGATCTGCCGGTCGGAGGGAGGTTAAAATTTTTTCACCAAAGGTGGCCTCTCATAACCTCCGACCAGTGGGTTCTCCAAATAGTGCGGTGCGGATACGCCCTGAATTTGGCCTCCCTGCCTCCAAATTGTCCTCCGGGAGCTCAGTCTTTCAGCTCCCATCACAAGCAGGTACTTGCAGAGGAACTCTCCGCCCTTCTCAGCGCCAATGCGGTCGAGCCCGTACCACCCGGGCAGGAAGGGCAGGGATTCTATTCCAGGTACTTCCTTGTGGAAAAGAAAACAGGGGGGATGCGTCCCATCCTAGACCTGAGAGGCCTGAACAAATTTCTGGTCAAAGAAAAGTTCAGGATGCTTTCCTTGGGCACCCTTCTGCCAATGATTCAGAAAAACGATTGGCTATGTTCCCTGGATTTAAAGGACGCATATACTCACATTCCGATACTGCCAGCTCACAGACAGTATCTCAGATTCCGCCTGGGCGCACGGCACTTTCAGTATTGTGTGCTGCCCTTTGGGCTCGCCTCTGCCCCACGAGTGTTTACCAAGTGCCTCGTGGTGGTAGCGGCCTACCTACGCAAGCTGGGAGTGCACGTGTTCCCATATCTCGACGATTGGCTGGTCAAGAACACCTCGAAGGCAGGAGCCCTCCGGTCCATGCAGTGCACTATTCAGCTTCTGGAGCTGCTGGGGTTTGTGATAAATTACCCAAAGTCCCATCTCCAGCCAACCCAGTCTCTGGAATTCATAGGAGCTCTGCTGAATACCCAGACGGCTCAGGCCTACCTTCCCGAAGCGAGGGCCACCAATCTCCTGGCCCTGGCTTTGCAGACCAGAGCGTCTCAGCAGATCACAGCTCGGCAGATGTTGAGACTTCTGGGTCATATGGCCTCCACAGTTCATGTGACTCCCATGGCTCATCTTCACATGAGATCTGCTCAATGGACCCTAGCTTCCCAGTGGTTCCAAGCCACCGGGAATCTAGAAGATGTCATCCGCCTCTCCACCAGTTGCCGCACTTCACTGCTCTGGTGGACCATCCGGTCCAATTTGACACTGGGACGTCCATTTCAAATTCCACAGCCCACGAAAGTGTTGACGACGGATGCATCTCGCCTGGGGTGGGGAGCTCATGTCGATGGGCTTCACACCCAGGGTCTATGGTCCCTCCAGGAAAAGGATCTGCAGATCAACCTCCTGGAGCTCCGAGCGATCTGGAACGCACTGAAGGCTTTCAGAGATCGGCTGTCCTGCCAAATTATCCAAATTCGGACAGACAATCAGGTTGCAATGTATTACGTCAACAAGCAGGGGGGCACCGGATCTCGCCCCCTGTGTCAGGAGGCCGTCGGGATGTGGCGTTGGGCGTGTCGGTTCGGCATGCTCCTCCAAGCCACGTACCTGGCAGGCGTAAACAACAGTCTGGCCGACAGACTGAGCAGAGTCATGCAACCGCACGAGTGGTCGCTCCATGCCAGAGTGGTACGCAAGATCTTCCGAGAGTGGGGCACCCCCTCGGTGGACCTTTTCGCCTCTCAGACCAACCACAAGCTGCCTCTGTTCTGTTCCAGACTTCAGGCACACGGCAGGCTAGCGTCGGACGCCTTTCTCCTCCATTGGGGGACCGGCCTCCTGTATGCTTATCCTCCCCTACCTTTGGTGGGGAAGACCTTACTGAAGCTCAAGCAAGACCGCGGCACCATGATTCTGATAGCGCCCTTTTGGCCCCGTCAGATCTGGTTCCCTCTTCTTCTGGAGTTGTCCTCCGAGGAACCGTGGAGATTGGAGTGTTTTCCGACTCTCATCTCGCAGAACGACGGAGCGTTGCTGCACCCCAACCTTCAGTCCCTGGCTCTCACGGCCTGGATGTTGAGGGCGTAGACTTTGCTGCGTTGGGTCTGTCTGAGGGTGTCTCCCGGGTCTTGCTTGCCTCTAGGAAGGATTCCACTAAAAAGAGTTACTTTTTCAAGTGGAGGAGGTTTGTCGTGTGGTGTGAGAGCAAGGCCCTAGAACCTCGTTCTTGCCCTGCACAGAACCTGCTTGAATACCTTCTGCACTTATCAGAGTCTGGCCTCAAGACCAACTCAGTAAGGAATCACCTTAGTGCGATTAGTGCTTACCATTATCGTGTGGAAGGTAAAGCCATCTCTGGAGAGCCTTTAGTCGTTCGATTCATGAGAGGCTTGCTTTTGTCAAAGCCCCCTATCAAGCCTCCTACTGTGTCATGGGATCTCAACGTCGTCCTCACCCAGCTGATGAAACCTCCTTTTGAGCCACTGAATACCTGCCATCTGAAGTACTTGACCTGGAAGGTCATTTTCTTGGTGGCAGTTACTTCCGCTCGTAGGGTCAGTGAGCTTCAAGCCCTAGTAGCTCATGCTCCATATACCAAATTTCATCACAACAGAGTAGTGCTCCGCACCCACCCAAAGTTCCTGCCGAAGGTGGTGTCGGAGTTCCATCTTAACCAGTCAATTGTCTTGCCAACATTCTTCCCCAGGCCGCATACCCGCCCTGCTGAACGTCAGTTGCACACATTGGACTGCAAGAGAGCATTGGCCTTCTACTTGGAGCGGACACAGCCCAACAGACAGTCCGCCCAATTGTTTATTTCTTTCGACCCTAACAGGCTAGGGGTCGCTGTCGGGAAACGCACCATCTCCAATTGGCTAGCAGATTGCATTTCCTTCACTTACGCCCAGGCTGGGCTGACTCTTGAGGGTCATGTCACGGCTCATAGTGTCAGAGCCATGGCAGCGTCGGTGGCCCACTTGAAGTCAGCCACTATTGAAGAGATCTGCAAGGCTGCGACGTGGTCATCTGTCCACACATTCACATCTCATTACTGCCTCCAGCAGGATACCCGACGCGACAGTCGGTTCGGGCAGTCGGTGCTGCAGAATCTGTTTGGGGTGTAAATCCAACTCCACCCTCCAGGACCCGAATTTATTCTGGTCAGGCTGCACTCTCAGTTAGTTGTTCTTCGTAGGTCAATTTCTGTTGTACCCTCGCCGTTGCGAGGTTCAATTGACCTGGGTTCTTGTTTTGAGTGAGCCTGAGAGCTAGGGATACCCCAGTCGTGAGAACAAGCAGCCTGCTTGTCCTCGGAGAAAGTGAATGATACATACCTGTAGCAGGTGTTCTCCGAGGACAGCAGGCTGATTGTTCTCACCTACCCTCCCTCCTCCCCTTTGGAGTTGTGTGTTTCATCTTTTGCTAGTCATTCAACTGGCGGGAGCGGTCGCGCACGGGCGGGAAGACAGCCGCGCATGCGCGGTGGGCGTGCCCTGCGTGCCGACCGTCCCGCGAAGCTTCTTTCCGGTTGGTGGGGGCTGCCGCGGACGTTACCCAGTCGTGAGAACAATCAGCCTGCTGTCCTCGGAGAACACCTGCTACAGGTATGTATCATTCACTTTATCACGGCAGCAGCTAAGAAGCATGGAAATGTTCAAAATTTGTGTGTGCGTGCAAATAATCTGAATATTCAAGGAAGAAAAATACTTCCTGTTGTGTTATGACATTTCTGTAGTTAATGAAGGTGTAATCGCAACATGAGTATGGCCAGTTGTACCCATCACATTTGGCATACTAGCAATGAAACTCACATTCACTCTACTTCTTCCCAGATGTATTTTGTTGTATTCCTTTGCTGACTGAATTTCAATTTCTGTTCTGGTTACAACGTTGAAACTGACTTTATCCCTTTTCTGCCTGATTATGTTTTTGACTGAACGGTTATTTACATTTTTGGCCATATTGGTTTCAGCCAAAAATTTGTGCTTTCCCTGTCTGCCTCCCTCTCCCTGAACAGGAGTTGCCCTTCCTCCCAGACCCGCTGAGTGCCCCCTGGACCTGTCTTACAATCCTTGGTGGTCTAGGGTCAGGAGTGGTCCCAAGTTACTCCTGCCCATTCTGGCTCTGCTCTCAAAATGGCTGCCATGACCAGGGTATCGCTCTTTCCCTGACTACACCACTAGACTGCAACTTCGTTGGGTTTTTTTTTTTGGTACTGCAGTTTCAACTATAACAATTATGATATTGCGCAATAGTTTATATGGTAAACAGTGCTCCAGATAAATGTTCTTGATATAAAATTTTAGCAGGAATTCCTGTAAATTTGGGATAAGTTCCTTAGGAATTAGCCTTTCTGTGGAGTTTGTTTCATTAGCTGCAATCCATGTATGTGGAGGCTATTTTGCTTAGAGGTAAAATATGGTCTTTCATTATTTAAATTATGTTCTGGCTTGGATACTGTGGGTTTAGCACAAGGATGCAGACTGCAAGTTCTGACGATTCCCCAGTGGCCCTCGCCAGTTCACATAACTGAACTTCAGTTTCCGATTTTGGTGTTTTGCTTCGGCCGAAACCAGGTTCGGTTTTGGTTTCAGCTGCAGTTCAGCCTCTAACCCCCGCTGTATCCTGACGAAAAATGTAAGCTGCCGAGCAACTTCCATAACCCAGGTATGTGGCATGCCCACAACCTACAAGAGGATTGATTTATTACTCGTAATGTCTTCATGCAGGGACAAAGGTTCATAATTCTAGTAGTAATGCCTGCAGGATGTCCCGATGATGGTTTGAGCCTGGGCTGTTCCTTCCTTCCTTCCTTTTTTTTCTTCCTTGTACTTGATTGTCCTAGCCTCTGTCTCCTCTTTCTTTCTTTCTTTCTTTCTTTCTTTCTTTTTTGTTTTTTCTTGTAGCCCTCAGCTATGAGAGGTAGTGCTCCAGAAGATAGGAGTTAATCCATGGTAGCACAGCAGAAGGGAAACTGGCAAAGGAACCTTCACTGACACTGGTCAGAAAAGTGAGCTTTTTATTCCACTTCAGGCCAGGAGTTTGCCAGCATTAGGCAACCATCATATTTGATGAAATGGAAGAAACAAACTGCTGGTCTCTGAGTAACAAAACAGTAGAAATAGAGGACTAGTTGATTGCTTTGTTTGATCTTTTTGTGATCAAGCTACCTGTGGTTTCATTTGAAGCAGAGGGAGGGAGCAAAATAATGGAACCCTTCCTCTTCCCCCATATGAAGGGAAAACAATTAGTGCTTCAGCTGCAAAGAGAAAAGTAAGAGGATGGTGGTACAGTAATGACATTTATTCAGCCTTTGATCCTCAGTTTCCCAGCTATCATGGTTGAGGTTTTCTGTTGCTGTGTGTTAGCAGTTGAATGTGTGTTTTCTGCTTGCAGATGTCCTATAGCTGGGTAGCCTTTACTGCATTTCTTGGCTTTCCAGCTCAAGAATCCTTGGTCTACCCATGACCCAAGTGGTCTGTGCTTTCATTTGCAGGTATCTGCCTTCCCTCCCTCCATTCCCTCTCCCTCAGATAGGTCCTAGAGTGGCAAGTAATATCATGAAAATAGCAGGAACAATAGATAACTAGTTATTTCACAATTCTTGCTTTAATCGATAGCAGTTCTAGGTGGTCTGGAGTGATCACGTATTCATAAGGGATGAGAATGAGGGGGTCCTTTTACTAAGCTGCAGTAAAAAGTGGCCTGCGGTAGTGTGAGCGCGTCTTTTGAGCGTGCACTGGACTTTTTTTTTTTTTTTTTTACCATGTCTAGGAAAGGGTCTTTTTTTAAGGGTCCGGAAAATGGACTTGCACAAAAATTGAAACCAGCGCACGTCCATTTTCGGCCTGAGAACTTACTACCACCGATTGACCTAGCCGTAAGGTCTCACGCGCGATAAGCATGCAGCATGCGCCAACTGTTTACCGCCGAGTAAGCGGCCTGCGGTATAAAACAGAAAATTTTCTACCGCGGGATTCGACATCCGCCAAATTCAGTTACCGCCCAACTCGCGCACTAGCCAATTTGGCACAGGTGCTGTATGCACATGGCCCTCCCATGACTTTGTGAAAGGGCCCTGAAGTTTCTCTTCTGAAAGATGCTAAAGTAGGGTTACTAGATGAGTAGCTGATGGGAGGGAGGCATAGCTTAGTCCTGGGGTTTTTTTTTGGGGGGGGGGGGATCCCTCCCATTTCATCTATATATTTATAGATCCAGCTGTTGTAAGAAAGGAATGATTACAATGGGATGAAACTAGGATTGATAAAGCTTGCCCCTAATAGCTAGAGGGGGGTTGGTCATCTGGAATACAGTGTTAAAGGATATAAGTTCTCTTTCACTTCACTTTAATAAGCCTGATTGTCAGGATATCTGTAATGAATGTGTACATGAGAGATTTTGCATGTACTGGGTCTCCAGTGTAAGCAAGTCTCCCTTATGTATATTTACTGAAAACCCAGCTGGCTGAGTATGCCCCCAGGAGAGCATTTGCAGATGTTGCACTGTGCCATTGTTTCTGTATTAGGCAGAATGCAAGAAGGGCTGAATTTGTTTATTGCACTGTTATACTGTGTTCTTTTTTTTTTTTTTTCCCTCTGCTTTGATATCAAAAGCAGATAAATTTTTAATTCAGACTAGTTTCCAATTAGCTTCCAAACACGTGACTGAACATTGTGTATTCTGTGGTTTTTCTAGGTGCAATAGTGAGAGAATGCTGTTTAATCCGGTTCATGAAAGTTGCCCCATGTATCAAATAAGACAGCACTATTCTGTTCTTTGATTTGCCAACTTTGTCAGGCTATCTGTTAGTGACAAGTTTCTTTATTATTAAAAAAAAAATAATAATAATGTAGCCTTGGTAACTTTCCCTTTTTGTTCCCAAAGAAACATTATTGCAGTGGTTGCTGTTCTGCCCCAGTGTTCATGGAGACAGGGTATATTGTTATGCATACCTAATATGAGTATTGTATTTTATTGCATTGTCTGTCTGTGTATAGACGGTACTGTGTACTGGGGCTTCCCCCTACTCCTCTATAGTTTGAGCACAACAGCTGTTCTCCTAGGTCTCTGGTTCACAGATCAGACCCAGTGGATAACAGGGTGAAGTGCTCGGCTTGGACTCCACAGGGACCTTGCCACAGGGGAAGTGGGTCACCATCTACCTATGCCCTCATCTCTTAAGGGGTGCTTTCTGCAGCTCCAGGCAGCCCAAAGGAAATATTAACTGGGTTGCCTGGTGTAACATTATTCCTCTGTCAGGGGAAGAAAGCTAGTTTTTAAAAAAAATAAAGAAAAGGAAACCCACACTTAAGAGCCAGGCAGGGGACAGCAGAAGCCTAGTAAGCCCTAGACTGCGGTCAGCTCAGGATGTGCAGTATAGGCCTGTGCATGCCGGCAGGCTGGTTCTGCACTTCCTGCAGGATCTGGTGTCTGAACTCTGCTGCCAGCTCCATCTGCCTTCAATGTGACGGTCCATTTGTGGCTTGGGAAACACCTTGAACCCCCCTCTGGGGCTGCTTCTGCATTGGAACCTTTTGCAGCAGGAGCAGTTTTGCCTCCATTAGGGCTGAGGGAGATGTGGGGGTGATTGTCAACATCTCATTCACCTCTGGGGCTGCTTCTGCATTGGAACCTTTTGCAGCAGGTGCAGTTTTGCCCCCATTAGGGCTGAGGGAGATGTGGGGGTCATTGTCAACATCTCATTCGGCTGCTCTTGGAGTCTCCTCTTTCCAGGGGTTGTGGGTTGTTTTGCAAGGTATAGTGGAAATGGAGGATCTGGATCCTTTCTGGCTTATGGTTTGGCCCTTCAGAGGAGGTCCCTAGCAAGATGGGGTTTCTCTCTCGCTATCATTGACACTTTGCTCATTGCCCACAAGCCATCCATTTCTTTGGTTTACATCTGTCTATAAAGTTATTTTGAGAGATGATGTCAATAGCAGACTTTCTCCATGTGGAAAGCGCAGATCCTGGAGGTATCCAGCTTTCTGCAGCAGGGGTTTGACTTCTAAACTCCCTCAAAATTCAGCTGGTATTGGGGGTTTCTCTAGCTGCTCATGAGGAGATTGCATGGGCTTTGAAGGGGGTTGCTTATCTATATGGCTCTTCCCTCTTGGGATTTGAATCTGGTACATAATGTGTTTTTGGGAGCTCCTTTTGATCCCCTGAGGGTTGCCTTACTCAAGGATCTCGCCTTGAAGACCGGTGGTGATTTGCTTTGGTCAGGAGAGTATCAGAGCTTCATGCGCCATCCTGATGGGGCCCATATCTCTCCTTCTCGGAGGAATTGGTGTTCATCCACACTGTGCCCTCCATGCCTTCTGAAGGTGATTTCTCCTTCCCATGTGAATCGAGAAGTGTGCTTACTCTCCTTTTTGTGAATATCCTGAAAACCCTATGGCACTGGGTATGCCCTGAAGACTGGATTGGCAATGGCTGAGCTAGACCAGTCCAGACTGTCTGGTTGCATATCCCTATGAGCAGATGGAGGAAGAGACTTGAAGATGCCACTGATTAGTATAACAGGTGGTGCATCCTGGAATATACCCAGTATTTCTGTGACTCCAACAAATAGTGCTGGTTAGCTGGTGCAACAGGATTTCTTCTGAATAGACTTTCTCCTCAAAGTACAATCCATTGTTTTGCAGCCCTTAAAGCTGAGCCTTAGCCTAGACATTACTCTCAGGGACTTGTTTGTGGACCTTCCTTTGGTTGAACTTGGAGGAGTCTTTCCCGTCTTTTCCTCCAGGGTCCCAAGCTCTAGCCCATGGGCTTCTCTTGTGAGGCTAGTTGTCAGTAACCATAAAGTGCCTCATCTGACTGAGGGTGAATAGTACTTCCTTCTCCCCCACTTTGTCCTCTGGTACACTGCCCTGTAGACTTCAAAAAAACAAAAACGTCACCTTTACTGTGTCTTTTGTGTGTGTGTGTGGCCCGGGGGGGGGGGGGGGGGCACTGTTTTAAACTAGAAACGGGGAAGCAGAGTGCTGGTAATTGAATGTTTTGTCTTAATTTCATTGAATAGGTAGGTGGTAGATTGGGGGGGGGGGGGGTGCTCTGATTGAGGCATGCCTGTACTAGGCCGCCTGGCTGCTTTTCAATTTTCTCCTCAGCAGGGGTTGTTTGTGGTAGAGGAGAACAAATTTCTTTAATGGATGCTTCTACAGTACTCCTGGCTACATCTGGACTTCTTGTTGAGTAGCATGCTTGTGCAGCTCTTTCTGTGGAGCTGATTTTGGTGGGAACGGCTGTTCCTTGTCATCAAGCAGATGAAGCCATTACGTATGGGTTATGTCCATCAACCAGCAGGGGAGATAGAGAGCACTCAAACTTTCACAGTGCCCTCTTGGCCAGCTAGCTCCACTGCCTCTTCAGTATTCTCTATCTCCCTTAGCAGGGTGGCTGCAGCTTGTTCGAGCTCCAGAAAAATCTGCCAGGAGGTGGTTCCTGGCTTGCCAGTTGTTAACCGGGGTGTTGGAGGCTATAGCAGCCTCACTTTAAAGGCACATAGGTTAGCCCTTTCCCTGCCTTACCCATACCTCTGTGGATGTGGACATATTGCCTTGCTATCCCTGTCCTTACCCACCAACAGTGGATGCAGGCATATAGGTTCACCCTTTCCCTGCCTTTCCCACTCATCTGAGCCTCCGGAGTCTTCAATACCTCTGCTTTCCTCACAGCTTTAAAAAAAAAAAAAAAAAGTCACGTCGCGTTTTTAAACGCAGAGACACTGGAACAGAGGTTTTTGACCTGATTTTCAGCAGGATCGTAGTTGTACACTAGATCCTTTGAGGTAAGAGTGTTTTCCAACTCCTCTGGGGTGGGGCCGCGATCGGGGCGATTTTGGCGCGAACCGCCATTTTGGATTTTACCGCCGTTTTTCGGCGATGGCTGCGGACAATGTAAAGCGCTGTTCCACTTGTGGCAAGTGCAAATCAGCAGCAGGGCTCTGTAAATCGTGCTGTATTGGCGTAGGAGCCGGCCCGAGCATGGCGAGTGATGTTTCTTCCTGCTCTGAGCTGGCAGCGGGCGCCATTTTGCTTACACCGCATGGCGCGGCCTCCGTGGACACGGAGAGACCTGAGCCGGGTGGGGCACCTCGAGATGAGGTTATTTCAGGAGTGGCTAGCACCGGACAGGATTTGGGTGCCCAGGGTGAGATTTTCTCCCCGGATTTTGTGCTTTTGCTGCATAAAGCATACATGATGAAAAGAGCCCTTCCTCAAGGGTCGCCTGAGTCTCCTCTGATTGCCCCCCCGATGGATTCTGGCCTGGGTCTGCCCAGTGAGGCTTTTTTCCCGGATGCTTGGCCTAAAGATAAGCGCAGAAGGGTTAATTCCCCTTCAGATTGTGGTGCACCTTTCCCCCCTCCCCCCCCCCCCCCCCCCCCCCCCCCCCCCCCCCCGTGGTCGGGGTGTGAGGATTCGGAGAACTCTGACAGACGTTCTTGGTCTGAGGAACCAGAGTCAGGTGCAGATTTACCACAGGATCTGGATGATCCCTCCGCGGTGAGGATTTTCCACCGTGATGAGCTGCCAGCGCTTATTTCAGATTCCCTGCAGGCCCTCTCGATTGAAGATCCTGACAGTGGCATGGCCTCCTCGGGTAATCCCAGGATGGCTAGTACCAAGAAAGCTGCTCGGGCCTTCCCTTTGCATGACTCCATCCTAGAGCTTGTTTCGGTTCAGTGGGCTGACCCCGAGGGACCTTTGAGAGTTTCCAGGGCTATGGGGCAGTTATACCCTCTGCGTGAGGGACATATGGCTCGTTTTCAAATGCCTACAGTGGATGCCCTAGTCACTGTGGTGACAAAGAGAACTACCCTCCCTGTTGAAGGAGGTGTTGCCCTGAAGGACGTTCAAGACCGTAGGCTGGAAACAGCGTTGAAACGGTCCTTTGAAATTGCAGGTCTCACTGTTCGGGCGTCTGCATGCAGCTGTTATGCTGTGAGAGCCTGCCTAGCTTGGCTGCAACAGGCAGTGGCTCAGCCCGGAGTTGGAGCGGAGCCCTTCTTGGATGTGGCTCCGCGGATAGAGGTGGCCTTGTCCTTTCTGGCTGATGCCCTTTATGACCTTGTCAGAGCTTCGGCTAAACAAATGGCAGTAGCAGTGGCGGCTCGCCGTCGTCTGTGGCTACGACACTGGGCAGCGGACATGGCCTCTAAGCAAAGGTTGGTGAAGTTGCCTTTTCAAGGACTTCTCCTATTTGGTGAGGAATTGGAGAAAATTGTGAAAGGCCTGGGTGATCCAAAACCTCAGCGCTTGCCCGAAGATAGGCAGAGGCCTTCCTCTAAGGGCCAGGCGGTCCACTCCTCGTACAGACCTCGCTTCCGTGAAGCTAAAAGGTACCGCCCGGGGCGTTCTGCTGGGTTCACTTCACGTGCCCGTGGTCAGCAGAGGAACTCCTTTCGCTCGGACAAGTGTTCCGCAGCCGGTGGCTCAAGACCAGGAGTTCAGGGGCGACCCTCTCAATGATGGTGCGCCGGCCCTCTCCTCGATGCCTGTCATCGGAGGACGGCTTTCCCTCTTTGTCGAGGAGTGGGCCAAGATTTCCTCAGATCAGTGGGTTCTGGACCTGATCAGAGATGGATACAGAATAGAATTCAACGCCCCAGTAAGAGACGTGTTTGTGGAGTCCCAATGCGGTTCTGCCGTCAAACGGGCGGCGGTGGAGGAGACTTTACAAGGTCTGATTCAGTTAGGGGCAGTGACCCCGGTGCCGCCCGCCGAGCAAGGCTGCAGCCGATACTCCATCTACTTTGTGGTGCCGCGAAAAGGTGGGTCCTTTCGCCCTATTCTGGACTTAAAAGAAGTGAACAAGTCCCTGAGAGTGCGGCATTTCCACATGGAATCCCTGCGCTCCGTCATTGCGGCGGTTCAGCCAGGAGAGTTTCTCACGTCTCTAGACCTGAAAGAAGCTTACTTGCACATACCGATTTGGCCCCCGCACCAGAAGTTTCTGAGGTTTGCGGTGTTGGGAAAACATTTCCAGTTCAGGGCCTTTCCTTTTGGCCTCGCCACAGCTCCCCGAACCTTTTCGAAGGTAATGGTGGTAGCTGCTTTTCTCAGGCGAGAAGGTATCAGGGTTCACCCGTACCTAGACGACTGGCTCATCAGAGCAGACTCTGCAACAGAGAGCTTACAAGCTACAGCCAGAGTGGTCTCAGTACTGCAATCTCTAGGCTGGGTCGTCAATATGGCCAAACGTCACCTGTCCCCTTCACAATCTCTAGAGTTTTGGGGGGCCAGGTTCGACAGTCTCAGGCTATGTGTTCCTACCCGAGCTAAGGCGATGCAAGCTTCAGAATCAGGTCCGTCTGCTCCTGAGGATGCCCCGCCCGCGAGCTTGGGACATTGTCCAGCTGCTGGGATCGATGACAGCCACGATGGAAGTGGTACCCTGGGCGAGAGCGCACCTGAGACCTCTACAGTATTCCCTATTCCGGAGATGGTCTCCTATTTCTCAGGATTACCAATGCAGACTTACTTGGCTCCCTGCGGCCCGTCTCAGCATGGAGTGGTGGCTCTCGGACAGCATGCTGCGGCGAGGAATGCCGCTGACGCTCCCCGTTTGGTGCCTAGTGATAACAGATGCCAGCCTGAAGGGCTGGGGCACACACTGCAAGGGGAAGCATGCCCAGGGTCTATGGACACCTGAGGAGTCGGAGTGGTCCATCAACCGCCTAGAGTTGAAAGCGGTGTTTCAGGCGCTTCTGGCCTTTCAAGTGACCCTGGAAGGATTGGCTGTCAGAGTGATGTCGGACAACACGACAACGGTGGCCTATATAAATCGACAAGGCGGAACAAGGTGCAGAGCACTAGCCGCGCAGGCCGAACTGATTTGCCACTGGGCCGAGCTGCATCTTCAGTGTCTGTCGGCAGCTCATATTGCAGGTCAGAGCAATGTGCAGGCCGATTATCTGAGCAGGCATCAGATCGATCCAGCAGAATGGAATCTGGCAGACGAAGTATTCCTGCAGATCTGTGCCAAATGGGGCAAGCCCGTGATGGATCTAATGGCGACAAGTGCCAATACCAAAGTCCGTCTGCTGAAGAAGCACGGGAGAGATCCTCGCTCGGCGGGGTTGGATGCCTTGGCTCAACCCTGGCCTCCGGGTCTACTTTGTGTTTCCCCCATGTCCCTTGATAGGGCGCCTGCTCTTGCGGATTCGGCTGCACCCAGGAGAAGTGGTCCTCATTGCCCCGGATTGGCCAAGGAGACCTTGGTATGCAGACCTCCGACAGATGCTCCTGGAGGCTCCTCTGCCGTTACCTCTGGTACCGAACCTGTTGACTCAGGGACCGGTAGCCATGGAGGACGCCGGCCGCTTTGGTCTTACGGCATGGCTATTGAGAGGGCGCAATTGAGGGATAAAGGTTATTCCAATAAAGTTATTTCCACTCTCCTGCAAGCCCGCAAGCGGTCCACTTCCGTGGCTTATGCCAGGATTTGGTGCCTGTTTGAGTCTTGGTGTGCTTCCAGAGCCATTGTTCCAATGCGGGCTCCTGTCTCGCCGATTCTGGACTTTTTGCAGGAAGGTGTACAAAAAGGCTTGGCCTATAATTCCCTGCGGGTGCAGGTGGCAGCATTGGCCTCCCTTCGTGGTAAGGTGGAAGGCGTGTCTTTGGCTGCTCACCCAGATGTGGCACGGTTTCTTAGAGGGGTGCTTCGGCTCCGACCTCCAGTGCGAGCACCCTGTCCAGCTTGGAACCTGGGGCTAGTTTTGAAAACCCTGCAGGCATCTCCTTTTGAGCCGCTTCGGCGAGCATCGGAGAAAGATTTGACACTGAAGGCCGTTTTTCTGGTGGCCATTACCTCGGCGAGACGGGTGTCAGAGCTCCAGGCGCTGTCCTGTAGAGACCCATTTCTGCAATTTTCAGAGTCCGGAGTCACGGTTCGGACCGTGCCTTCCTTTATGCCTAAGGTGGTTTCAGCCTTTCACTTAAACCAGCCTATTTTCTTGCCCTCTTTTTCAGAGGAAGAGTTTCCAGAATCTTTTGGGCAGCTGCACCTTTTGGATGTGCGCAGGACTCTGCTGCAGTATCTGCGAGTTACTACTCTTTCAGGACTTCTGATCATCTGTTTGTTTTGCTATCCGGTTCTTGCAGAGGGTCTCCAGCGTCTAAAGCCACTATTGCCCGCTGGCTCAAAGAAACTATCTTTTCAGCTTATCTGCTGGCCGGCAGGGTTCCGCCTGTAGCCTTTAAGGCACATTCTACTAGAGCGATTTCTTCCTCTTGGGCTGAAACTGGAGCACTCTCTCTTCAAGATATATGCAGTGCAGCAACATGGGCTTCTAAGCTCTCCTTTGCCCGACATTACAGGCTGGATGTGGCTGCCAGGAGGGATGCGCGTTTTGGTGCACAAGTGCTAGCGCGTGGTGTGGCTTGTTCCCACCCTATCAAGGGATTGCTTTGTTACATCCCATACGTAATGGCTTCATGTGCTTGATGACAAGGAAGGGAAAATTAGGTTCTTACCTTGGTAATTTTCTTTCCTTTAGTCATAGCAGATGAAGCCATGAGCCCTCCCTGTATGATTGTCTGTATGCTGTGAATCTGTTTTTCAGGTTCTGCTCTAATTTCCTGAAGTTCCTTCCTTGGGAGAAAGTTGGAAAACAATCTTCAGGATTCATGTTCAGTTTAAATTTAGGAGGATGTGTTCATTCCCTCCAGGAGGCGCGTGTGTTCCCCTCCACTTATACAATAAGGAGGATGAGTTTATTCCCTCCAGGAGGATGCACATTCCCTCCTTTATGAGTTCATGCCCTTGTGATGGGCCATCGTTCGCTGTGAGGAAAGCTCTTGTGATTCCCATTGCGGTTTGCCATACTGCTTTGGAAGCTTCAAATACTGAAGAGGCAGTGGAGCTAGCTGGCCAAGAGGGCACTGTGAAAGTTTGAGTGCTCTCTATCTCCCCTGCTGGTTGATGGACATAACCCATACGTAATGGCTTCATCTGCTGTGACTAAAGGAAAGAAAATTACCAAGGTAAGAACCTAATTTTCCCTTTTGTCCCCAGACTGCCAAAATCATGCCTGATGTAATTTGGGGCTGGGGGCTACTGGGCTGTCTCCTACCACTGTGGGTTGAGGGGGCTATCTGGATGGGCCTACAGTCCTATGTTACAGGCCCTAACAGATTTGCTTTAGAAGAGTTCTAGAGGAGTTGAATATTTTTGATCCAGGGCTTTCAGGGAGTTCCCCTGAGTGCTAAGGTTTTTTTTTTTTTTTGGGGGGGGGGGGAGGGGGAACTAGCCTTGTTTAAAGGCTGTACAGTTTGCAAGTGGGCCAGGCTGCTCAGTGATGGAGTTCATCCTGCCTATGTCCTCTGTGGAGAACATGGATGTAGACAATAGTGGTTCCTTCCTGGCTCAGAGCAGAGCTGTCCCCAGATGATGAGGACTCCCCTGGTGGTAAGGAGGAGCTCACTTTAATTGAGCATGTCTCCAGTTTTCCACATTTCTGTGCCCATGTGGAAGGATTCTACAGATGAGGATACCAAACCTTTTTGGGTCTTCCCATTTCATTGTGCCCTTTCCCAAGTGGTGATAGTGAAGTGGAAATTGCTGGATGGGCACTAAATTCATGTACAGGCTCTGACCCTTTCCACACGAGGATCTTGACAGGTTTCTCCCTAAAGTGGACACCAAAAAGACCTCTGTCCTGGTAGAGGCAGCTCATCCTTAAGGGATGCTCATGATTACAAGCTAGAATTCATGATGACAAGGTGGAATCTTCTCTCAAGCAGGCTTCTAATGCTTCAGCTGTTGATAATATATGCTTCTGTCTGTGGTGGTGGCATGACCAGGGCTCTTCTGCAGTCAGTACAGCAATTGCCCACCTCTTTAGTCTGATTGAAGTCAGAGGCAGCCATTATGATGGATGCTGTTTGACCTCATGCATATGTGTTCTCACTTGGTGGCAGTTATGGTGGTGACACATAGATAACTGTGGCTATGACATTTGGTAGATGCGGCTTTCAAATTCTGCTTGAGTAAGTTGGCATTGTGAAGGGGGAGGATTTGGAAAAAAAAGGACTTGGGCAAAGCTTGCCCACAGTGCCTTCCCAAAGGCATGGCCAGGTCTGGATCTCAGGGACTGGCCTTGTGAGCCCAATTTAAGGATTGAGTTTGGTATCACAGAATAGGAAAGCCTCTCTTCCTTGGCATTGCAAGGGTCTCAAGTGACAGGTTGCCCTGTTTCACCTGGTGTGGGCCCCTATCACCTCAAATCAGTGGGCTCTAGAGGTAGTCTGTCAAGGCTGTGCCTTGGAATTTGCAGAGCCAGTTTTTGATGACTTCCCCCTATGGTTCTCTGCAAGGTTTGAGTAGTCAACCCCCACATTACCATGATTGCTCCTCTTAGAAGTGGTGGAGCCTTTTCCAAATCAAGATGTAAACCCGGTTTGTTCCATTTATTTCATGGTGCCTCAGAAGGGAAGTTTCTTCTGGCCTATTCTGGTTCTGAAGGGAGGTGATGTCTCATCTCAAATTTCGAGCTTATGATTGGTGCTTGCAGCGGTGAGATCAGGGGAGTCATGGCATCCCTGGACCTCTTGGAGGCCTATTTCCACATTGCTGTCACAGCTGAGCATAAACTGTTTCTCAGCTTTTGTGCTCTGGGCCACTACTTCGTTTTTCATATTCCACTTGGGATTGGTGACGACCTCAAGAACCTTTTACAGAATCATGGTAATCTTGGTGGTCCACCTCCACAAGCTGTTCATGTAAATCACTACTTGGATGATTGCTTGATCAAGGTGGAGTTGAGGCTGGTGACCTCAGGTGGTCCGGCTGCTCAAGTCCCTGGGATGGGTAGTGAAGTATGGTAAGTCAGCTTGGATACACCAAGCATGGTATGGTGTTTCTAACCTAGGAGTGCAATCTTAAGACCTGGGTTTGAGACTACCCAGGCTTCATAGCAGCGACAAAAGTATTAACCACATGAGACCCCTTCAGTTGATGCTGTTGTACTGGTGTCATTTGGTGTGATGGGATTCTCCAGACCATCTCGTTAAGGGGATTCCCCTAGACCCCCCCCCCCCCCAAAAAAAAAAAAAAAAAAAAAAAAGACAGGTTGGTGCTTTCTATGGACATGAATCTGGTGGGCCAAGGTGCCCCTTGTCTGGGGTACAGGGGCAGTGATCTCTGCAGGCAGTCTTTTGGAATATCAGTTTTCTGGAACCCAAGGCCATTTTATTGGTGCTTCAGCATTTCCTGATGCTCCTACAAGATTCCATTGGACAGTCCATTACATATTTTTGAATAAAACTCCTTCTGTGAATTCTTTGAGTCTGGTGGATGTTTTTCCATATCATCCTTTGTCACCTTCACTGTGTTTGCCTGCTTGTATTGACCTGTGTGGAGGTCTTTTGTTCTTCTGTGCCTGTTGTCTGTAGATAAGTTAGCAAACATTTTTCCCATTCTTCTGGAATTATCCTCCGAAGAACCATGGAGATTGGACTGTTTTCTATCATTACTCAGAATGAGGGGTCTCTTTTGCATCCCAGCCACCAGTGTCTGGCCCTCATGGCCTGGATGTTGAGAATGTAGAATTTGCCTCTTTGAATCTCCTGGAGGGTGTCTCCAGGGTCTTACTGGCTTTCAGGAAAGATTCTACTAAGAGGTGTTATACTTTCAAATGGAGTAGGTTTGTCGTCTGGTATGAGGGCAAGGCCCTAGATTCTCTTTCTTGACGTACACAGAACCTGCTTGACTACTTTTTACACCTCTCTGAGTTTAGTCTCAAGACCAACTCTGTAAAGGTTCATCTCAGTTCAATTAGTGCTTACCATCAACGTGTAAAAGGTAAACCTATCTTTGAACAGCCTCTATTTTGTTCGATTCATGCAAGGTTTCATTTTGTTAAAGCCCTCTGTCAAACCTCCACCTGTACCATGAGACCTTAATGTCATCCTTACCCAGCTGATGAAAGCTCCTTTTGAGCCACTGGACTGTCCTCTGAAGTACTTTACCTGGAAGGTCTTGTTTTTTGGTGGCAGTTAGCTTACAGGGTCAGTGAGTTTCAGGCTCTAATAGCAGATCCATCTTACACAAAGTTTCATCATAACACAATAGTTCTCCACACTCACTCTAAGATCGGCCTAAGGTGGTATAGGAATTCCATCTTAACCAGTTAATTGTCCTGCCAACATTCTTCCCCAGACCTCATGCCCATCCTGGCAAAAGCACACTGCACACCTTGGACTGTGAGCGAGACTCAACCTTCTACCTGAGCGGATTAAGCCCTACAGACAGTCCACTCAGCTTTTGTTTTTTTTTTTATCCCAACAGGGGTAGCCATCAGTAAACGCACTCTTTCAATTTGGCTGGCAGACTGCATCTTTTTCACTTATGCCCAGGCTGGGCTGACTCTGGAAGGCCATGTCACGGTTCATAATGTCAGAGCCATGGCTGCGTCGATAGCCCACTTGAGATCAGTCTCCATTGAAGAGATTTGCATGGCTGCAATGTGGTCTTCAGTTTTTTTTGGCATCTAGAGTCCAATTCCACCCTCCTAGGCTCATTTTATTCTGTTCCAGACTGCACCACAACCAGTGTGTAAATAGTTTCAGGTTAATTGAATCTACTTGGCCTCACCGTTGCGAGTCCTATCGTCCTTGTTTCTCTGTGAGCCTGATAGCTAGGGATTCCCACATGTGAGAATTATATGGCCTTCTTTCCCTCAGAGAAAGTGAAGTTACTTACCGGTAGCAAGTATCCTCTGAGGACATACCCTCCCACCTCCCCTAGGAGTTGAATTTAGTTTTTATTTATGGTACTGCTGGTCTGCGCTCGTGAGTTGGGCAAGAAGGCAACCTTGCATGCAAGGTGGGGGTGCTGCCTTAAGGCCTTAGAGTTACTACCCTGGGTAGTGTTTCTGCACTGGGCTCTGTGGATGTCACCCACATGAAAACTGACCTGCTGCCCTTGGAGAATACCTGCTTCAGGTAAGTAACTTCGCTTTTTCCTCCTCTTGATTTTCCTTATGGTTCAATAATTTTTATTGGAGAAATCATAAAACATCATTAACATACAGATGACTCTGCGTAGTTATCTAACACTGCAATCTTAATGCTTTTAACAACAAAGCTCGTTCAAGGTACAAGATACTTGTTTGCCCTTTGTCTATGAAGTCTTGAACCAGAAACTCATGCTTGAAATGTGTTCCTGAAACCCTGACCCAGACAGGCATGTTTGCCTTGTAGCCTGGAAGCCATAAACCCAGAAGCTTTTGCTGGGTTTGTTTTCTTAGTCTTGATCCAGAGATCTGGTTTGCCTTGATAATTTCACTTTAAATTGTTCAAGCCCTTGTGTTATGCCTTTAAGGAGGGGAACTTTGTATCCTGTTCAGATCCTGCACTCTGTTTGTTCTGTGTATATTTCACTACAGACTAGCTCAGAATTGTAAAAGTGTCGCTTAAACTGACGGCCATCAGTTAGGCTAAAATGAGACATTAGAATGGGTTATTGTAATGCCACTACCTTGTTATTTTTGCCTGCTGCTGCTCTCTTGCCAGGTTTTCTTCTGTAGGCTGGAGCCCTGAAATAAATGTACTCTTCCTACTCCATATGCCAGCCTGTCAATGTGTTTCTTTTTATTTAAGGCGTAGTCTCTGTAGAGGCAGACATTATTAAATTACCTTTACTAATAAGTGTCCCAAGCAGGTGTATCTGGTGATAAGGCACCACAATAAACACTACTGCTATGGGGTAATGCAATTAGAAATAAAAATTAAAAAAAATGTAATTTTAAATGTAGTGGCTTAAAAATATAAAAACATCTGTCACAAGATTTTGGATAGTCTGTTACTATATGCCTCTGTTATTTGACCTGTGCTAGTGATCCATGTTCTTTGATCCTGGGGAACTGAGTTCGATTCCCACTGCAGCTCCTAGTGAGTGTGGGCAAGTCACTTAACCCTCCATTGCCCCAGGTACAAAATAAGTACCTGAATATATGTAAGCCGCTTTGAATGTAGTTGCAAAAAACCTCAGAAAGGCGGTATATCAAGTCCCATTTCCCTTTTCCCCCCCTTTCCCTAATTTATATTGTATGTTAGAACCAAGATTCAGTTTTGATGTTTTTTTTTTCTTTTAAAACATGTGATATCTGCTATCAGCTGGGTTTTAGCCTTTGTATGTAAATGACAAATATGTGGCTTAAAAGCTGGTCTGGGTGAGAATGCTAAAATACCTGGTTTAGCAGTGCTTCTGCTAAACCACATCCTGTAGAAAATTCACTGTTCACAGGACAGCTTACTGTTCCTGATCTTGACTGTTTCAGCTATAAGGGCCCTTTTACCGAGCAGGCTTGTAACATTAACTTCAAAACGTTTTCAAAGTTCTTAGTCCATGTTTCTTAATGGTGGTATTACATCCCTATTGTGCAGATTGGTAACGTTTGGGAGAAGGATTATGGGAGAGCAGATTTAAAGCATATGGATAGCTTCCTATTGGCACTTTGATCACCTGTCGGAACATTTGATGTGTTAAAACAATTTTAGCCCGGGTTTCGAAGCCTGTTTTGGTGCCTGTTCCTCATGCTGGCTTGGATTTTTAAGTACTAGTGGTAGTTCTTGCAAGAAGGCAGGTAGTAGTACCCTGCACCACTTAGTTCCTCCTTCCTCCCTTTCTTGTAGGACGGGGCTTATTTAGAAGGTCTTTTGGTAGAAAGATGAACAGTTCTCTGCTTTATGATGTAGTATCTCTATAGTACTGTCACTGTACGTCTGATGAAAAGGAAGTAAAATAATACCTTAGTGTTATCAACGTAGTGATCAATGGGGTAGGAACTGCAGGAAAAATTAGAAGTCAAGCCCCCGTTAATGAACTACACTGGTTCTGGGTATATGTCTGTTAGCAATGTTGTTTATTATCAGATAAACACTGTGCAATGACTCCCAACACTCCTTGTGAGTAGAGAATGAGAAAAACATAGCTGGCTTGTTAATTATTAGGATACATCAAAAGGGGGGAGGGGCGGACTCAGAAGTCCCTGAAGAGGGTAATAGAGGACAGAGCAGTAGGGCAGGAGATCAACATTTTTAGTTTAAAGCTTTTAAATTATACTTTAATAAATAAGGGCTCTTATAAAAGGGAAAAAATGTGTGTTCATAACTGGTGGCAAACAAGCCTAGAAAAGTAAACAATGACTTTTAATGTTATAGAGCCTTGTAAAAGTGTAAATGAAGAAAATGTTTGTTTGAAATCACATAAAGCCAATCAATACTAAACTAAGAAAATCCTTAGTTTGCCTAGTTGAATAAAAATTCTTGTAATTATTGGGACCTGGTGATATTGGTAACTTGAGGCGTGTTCTATTCAGTGTTTTGATACTGGATAAGCTTCAAATCTGTCAAATTAATACATCTGGGATTTACCTGTGTGTACATCTCCCTTCTGGCTCCAACCCTGAAAGCTTTTCCCTCTGGGATCCTTGTTCTGAGAGAGATGAATACAGGACTGTGTTCTGGCTCCTTCTGCCGCCAGGATGGGGGAGACCTTGTTTTCCTACCTTTTGTAGAGAGGTGTGGTAGCCTTGTTAGTCCACTCTTAAGGTTATCAATAGAAATCAAACAAAATAAAACATGGAAAAGAAAATAAGATGATACCTTTTTTTATTGGACATAACTTAATACATTTCTTGATTAGCTTTCGAAGGTTGCCCTTCTTCATCAGATCGGAAATAAGCAAATGTGGTAGCAGATATAACTGAGACATCCAAGCATTACTTTGACAGGGTGGGAGGGTGGGGTGGGTAGGAGGTATGCATGGGGACATCAAAGCATTTTATTCAGTGGTGTGCTGGTAAATTTTTAACAACAGGCTCTCTCCCCGGTCCACCTCGGCGCCCCACCTCTGCGCCCCCCCCCCCAAAACAAATTGCAGAGCTGGCTATACCCCGGGGGGGGGGGGGGCAGCGGCCAACACATTACTCTCTCCAGAAAAAAAAAATTAAATGATCCCAGGTTCCAATCTAATTCATGTTTAATATGGGATAAAATGCCATAAATAAGTAAATAAACACAAACTTTTAACGTTCAGCACCTGATTCTCAAAGTGGACATATTCCAAACACTATAATGAAAATAAAATTATTTTTTTTCTACCTTTGTTGTCTGGTGACTTTGTTTCTCTGATCATGCTGGTCCAGTATCTGATTCTGCTGCTCTCTATCTGTTCCCTTGACTCCGTTTCCAGGGCTTCCTTTCCATTTATTTCTTTTCTTTCCTCCTTTCTTCTTCATTTCTGGTCCTCCGCATACTTGACTGTACAGTGGATCCAGCTTCTGCCTATTTTCTCCATCCATGTGCAGTTTCTCTCCTCACTTCCTTTTCCCTCATCTAATCTCCTTCCTCTATCTTCCCTGCATGTCCAGCATTTCTTCTCTCTCCCTTCCCTCCCCTCCATCCATGTCCAGAATTTCTCTTGCTCTCCCCACCATCCATGTCCTGAAACTCTCCTCTCTCCCCTGCCCCTCTCTATCCATCCATACCCAGCAATTCTCGTCTCCCTTGCCCCCTCTGCCCAGCAATTCTCTCCCCTGCTTCCCTCTGCCTATCCATGGCCAGCAAATCTCTCCCCTGCCTCCCTCTGCCCATCCATGGCCAGCAATTCTCTCTCCTGCCTCCCTCTGCCCATCCATGCCCAGCAGTTCTCTCCCCTGCCCATCCGTGCCCAGCAATTCTCTCCCCTGCCCATCCGTGCCCAGCAATTCTCTCCCCTGCCCATCCATGGCCAGCAAATCTCTCCCCTGCCTCCCTCTGCCCATCCATGCCCAGCAGTTTTCTCCCCTGCCCCCCTCTGCCCATCCATGCCCAGCAATTCTCTCCCCTGCCCCCCTCTGCCCATCCATGCCCAGCAATTCTCTCCCCTGCCCCCCTCTGCCCATCCATGCCCAGCAGGTCTCTTCCCTGCCCCCCTCTACCCACCCATGCTCAGCAAGTCTCTCCCCTGCCCCCCTCTACCCATCCAGCGAGTCTCCTCCCTCCCCTCCCGCTCCCCTCCGTCTTTTTTGAATTACCTCCGTCGAAGCGCCGCCATTTAAAGCCCTGCTGCGTGCTGGCTGGCCGTCTCCAGGCTTCCCCTGCTTGATTCGGATGATGTTCGTGCCTTAGTCCCGCCTTCATTCTGACATCATTTCCTTTTTCGCGAAGGTGGGACTAAGGCACGAACATCATCCGAATCAAGCAGGGGAAGCCTGGAGACGGCCAGCCAGTACGCAGCAGGGCTTTAAATGGCGGCGCTTCGACGGAGGTAATTCAAAAAAGACAGAGGGGGGGCGAAGGACATGGTTGTACATGCTTCGGAGCGGCAGGGGAGGTAAGCATGGCCAGTGACGGTGCCCTCCTGCCATGCTTACCTCCCGCAATGGAGCCGGCTTGCCCCCAACAACAACCGGCTCGCAAGAGCTGTCAAAATTTAACAAGCGGCTCGTGCGAGCCGGCTCCAGCACACCACTGATTTTATTGATATTCTAACAGGATGGGTGTGGGTAGGTGAGAGGAGGGTTGTTTCTTGAAATTGTTTGCAGTATTGCAATAGATGGGAGAAAAACTGCAAGTTCTGCTCCCTGCTGCATTATTTTCTCATGAAAAGGAAATTTAAGGCATACTTTGAGAGCTAGATTTGTATATACTGTTTGGGGGGGAGGGGGAAGATGGAGTGTATTTAGAAAGCTGGTCTAGACTTGTGATGAGTAGTGTGCTTGCTTTCTGCTGCAGAACGTTTAGACTAAGTTGCAAGTAAGCAAATGCTTTCCCAAAAAACGAACCTCGTGTTACACCATTGGTAACATCTTTTTCCTCAGAGTGAGCTCATTTACCACTACCAAATGTGGGTCTCCTTAAATTTGATGTACCTCTAGAGATCAGTGGCATTCAGCATTTTTTCTCGGTATGCATCAGTCTGACAAATTTGGTGTGAGTGAGCCATTGCTCACTGCATTGACACTGTTTTTATGGGGTTAAAATTCTTTGCTGCTCACATGAACACAATACACTGACCAGCTGGTCTGTTTGCTAAGCCTTGTTCTGGGTCTGGATGGTCAAGGGGCAAAATGGATTCAAAGAATTATGGGTGCTCTCTGTGTATCTGGTGGTAGAAAAACATGACCCTTTGAAGGATTTCCTATTAATAAACTACTTCTGTGGGGAAATATACTACATTTAAAAGGTCAATGCAGCTTTAGTGATTAATTTTTTCTTTTCCATGTAATTATTATATCAGTTGTCTTTTATGTATGATTTGTCATCTTCAGTAAATTTACTGTATGTGATGGTTCTCTGACATGGGATACCGTTATAGGACAGACACTTTCTGTGCATCATTTGGGACACCTAAAAGGGGATGCCCTGTTATGGAATTGCCCCCATAATTCCCAGTGGAGTCTCAAGCTTCATAATGGCTAATGAAATGGAGCCAGCGTTCTGAATTTTGTGTGTGAGGTGTCAGCATCTCTCAGAATTTTTAATACACTTATCTTTTTTTTTTTTTTTTACAGTATAGTGCTGTAGACACCAACCCACTCTCCTTGTATGTCATGCATCCTTTTTGGAATGCTATAGTTAAGGTAAGACTTTCTTTGAGGATGGTTGTTTGAAAGGGTGCTGAATCTGTTTGATCACCTGACCTGTAACTTGTTCACAGCCCCTGATGTGGTGCCATAGGACATGTGTAGTCAGGCTGAGGGGTGGAAATAGTATTTGCTCTTTATGCTCTTGAGTAATGCAGAACATGAAATTTGAGAGCCTAGGAGAACTATAAGTGCCTGTATGGATGTTTTGGGGATACATGGATATATAGGCCACTTCCCTAAGGAGAATTTGGGGTGGGGGTAGGGAGAGAACTATGTGTTTAAGAAAATGGGAATGAATACATATGACATTAAAAAAATGAAAAAAATCTTTTAGGAGAGACTGACTTTTATTGCTGACAGCACACAAGTCTATTATATGTGTACTTCAGTCTTTCTATATATAATTTTGTACAGATTTTCCCCAGATGGCTGGCACCTAACTTGATAACCTTTTGTGGGTTTCTGCTGCTTGTCTTCAACTTCTTCCTTATGGCTTTCTATGATCCAGACTTTAATGCATCAGGTAAGAGACTGGATGATTTATTGTAATACATGTGACCCCTGAAACATAGCCACTGTAGAAAATCTGATACCTATGCTGTTTGATGCTTTAGTATGTAGTGTGTGTATTGGAGGCAAGGACTAATTTTGTTCTGCTGGAGTATCAAGGATAATGGTATGAAATCCTTTCTTGCTGTGAAGCAGCCAAACATAATTTAAGCTTTTTTTTTTTTTTTTTTTTTTTTAATTGTTTTAGTCCAAGTAGCTTTTTTGATGTATTATCAGAAAGGAACAAGTAAACTGGCCTTACAAGACTGGGAGACTGGGCATCCAAATGGCAGATGACGTTTAATGTGAGCAACTGCAAAGTGATGCATGTGGGAAATAGGAACCCAAACTATAGTTATGTGATGCAAGGCTCCACATTGGAAGCCACCGATCAGGAAAGTCATCTAGGTGTCATCATTGATGATACATTGAAACCCTCTGCTCAGTGTCAGTGTGCGGCAGTGGCTAAGAATACAAATAGAATGTTAAGTATTATTAGGAAAGGAATGGAAAACCAAAATGAGATCATTATAATGCCTTTGTATTGCTCCATGGTGCGACCGCACCTCAAATATTGTGCGCAATTTTGGTCACCGCATTTCAAAAAAGATATAGTGGAATTAGAAATGGTACAGAGAAGGGTGACAAAAATGATAAAGGGGATGGGACAACTTCCCTATGAAAAGCTGAATCGCTGGGGCTCTTCATCCTGGAGAGAAAATAGCTGAGGGGAGATATGATAGAGGTCTGTAAAATAATGAGTGGAGTGGAATGGGTAGACATGAATCGCTTCTTTTCTCTTTCCAAAAATACTAGGACTAAGGGGCATGCAATGAAGTTACAAAGTGGTAAATTTTTAAACAAATCGGAGAAAATATTTCTTTGCTCAACATGTAATTAAACTCTGGAATTCGTTACCAGAGAATGTGGTAAAAGCAGTTAGTTTAGCAAGGTTTAAAAAAGGGTTGGATAACTTCCTAAAAGAAAAGTCCATAAGCCATTATTAAGATGGACTTGGGAAAATCCACTGCTTATTTCTGGGATAAGCAGTATAAAATGCATTGTACTGTTTTGGGAACTTGCCAGGTACTTGTGACCTGGATTGGCCACTATTGGAAAAAGGATACTGGGCTTGATGGACCTTCGGTCTGTCCCAGTATGGCAACACTTATGTACTTATGTACTTACAACCAAGAGATACAGATGAGACATATATTCTATCTAGAGAATGACAAAGGGGACCCGTGGTAACCGCGAGAATGGGAACAGAGCCTGTGGGGATATAGACAAACTTTGTGTCATTTTCTACTTTAAAGCCTGTTAATGAACCTTAAGCTGTTATGTTTGCAGACTAGGATATTTAGATTTTTTTGGAAAAACAGCAAACATGCTGGCCACAACTAGCAAAACTTGTATAGACGGTTATTCAGACATTATCACATGCACACAGAACAGGCATCCATACACACATTGTAAAAGTAAACAACAGCTTCTACAGAGTACATCCAAAATGCTTGCAGTCCAAAACAAGCAAAGTTAGAAACAACACAGTTTGTGCCTGGTTGTGCAACCACCCTTGGGATTCACCTTTGGGTTTGAAAAGCTAAACCATGTGCATGTAAGGACTGGATAAATGAATTAAAATAAATGAAGCCAACTAATCTCCCTTTCCCTCTCCTCTCCGCAGCCATCATCTCTGTTCACCCAAAACAAAGCAAGCAAACCAATGAGCTGCTGTATCTACACTGTCGTTCTTTACTGTTGTAACATTTTATTTGATACCGCTTATATTTTCAAACATTCCAGCTTCTGCAGCATACGTACACAGTATTGGTTTTATCAGTTAGAGTAGTAATTAATAGCTTTTTAAAATAAAGTCCAAACTTCTCAACTTTCAGGCTAGAGGTTATTTGGACCCCTGCACACTAAAGTAAATTCTGACTTTAAAATAAAGTCCAAACTTCTCAACTTTCAGGCTAGAGGTGAGATACCTGATTCTTCTCTTAAATTTAATGCTTATTGCTTAATTAATTAATTAGCCCTGTGAAACCTTTTATTTCTTTCTATCTTGTCCTGCCAAGCTCTGATTGATAGGAAGAGAGAGGAGAGGCTGTTAAAACAGCATTGAATTCATTTGAGACTCAAAAGTAACATTTTACACAGCTGTAATTATTGGGAATATTTAGATTAAAAAGTTATAATTCTTAGACAATTTGAAAGGTTAATTCAATTGGAAATTCTTTGGTCCTGGTCCCACCCAGCTAGAGAATTCCCTTGATAAAACAGCAGTTAGCTGACACTTGGGGACTTATAATCCCACCCATCCCAGGGTTTTCCACTCATTTATAGCCAAACCAAACCTCATTAACTTTACTCCTCAATCATACACAGGCAGTCTTGCAGCCTGTTAACTCCAACATAGTACACCTGTTCATACCCATTTCAACCAATCAGGATGACTTTTATTCTCTGCAATAATTGTGGTGCTTTAGTTTCAAGGCAAATCATCTGGAGACTGAAAGCTTGTCCTATCTGTCTTCAGCTATCTACTTTAAAACAAGAGCTCTGTAAAGTAATGCAGGAATTAGATGCAATTAAAGCAACTTATAGGACTGTGCCGGATCATAACTTCTCACCACTGCCTCAAAGAATAAAACCACATAAGAACAGATGGTTCACAGTAGGCTCAGGCAGACTTCGTCATGTGACACAAAAGCATCCACCAGCACAAGTGTTGCCACTACAAAATTCTTTTGCTCCACTACAGCATTGCGATGTTCCTGAAAATAAAACTGAGGCAGAACAAAAACCAAGGAAGGTGGAACAAAAAGATAAGAAGGTACCCAAAGAGAAAAGACACCCCCAAATCACTAAAACCAAAACACATACTAGGAAATGTAGATGGAAAGCGATGACCACAAATGCTCATAGTCTAAGCAATAAAATTCATGACCTTCAAGCCCTGATGTTGGAGGCAGACTTGGACATAGTTGCAGTCACAGAGACATGGCTCAATGGTTTCCATGAATGGGATGTAAACATACCAGGCTATAATCTTTTTAGGAAGGACAGAGAGGGGCGTAAAGGTGGAGGAGTAGCTCTGTATGTGAGAAATGATATCGCAGCGACTGAAATGACAGGAAACTGGGGAAAGGAAGAAGCGATATGGATCACCTTAAAAAGAGAGGATGGAACCTCTTTCCACGTGGGCGTTGTCTACAGACCCCCAACACAATTGGAGGAACTAGATAAAGATCTGATCGCTGATATTCATAAGTTGGCGAAGAAAAGAGAGGTGCTGTTGTTGGGAGATTTTAATCTGCCAGATGTAGATTGGAAGGTTCCATCTGCCAAATCTGAAAGAAGTAGACAGATTGTGGATGCTTTCCAAAGTGCTCTGCTCACACAAATGGTGACGGAACCCACGAGGGAGGGAGCAACGTTGGATCTGGTGCTCACAAATGGGAATAGTGTGTCAAATGTCAGAGTGGGTGCACACCTGAAAAGCAGTGACCATCCAACGGTTTGGTTTGATATGACGGCTGAAGTGCAGGGCGGACACTCTAAACTCAAAGTCCTGGATTTCAAGCGTGCTGACTTTAGTAAAATGGGCGAATACCTGAGAAAGGAGCTGATGGGCTGGGAGGACGTACGAGAAGTGGAAGGACAGTGGTCCAGGCTGAAAGAAGGAATAAATAGGGCCACAGACCTTTATGTAAGGAGAGTAACTAAAAGCAAAAGAAAAAGGAAACCGATATGGTTCTCCAAGCAAGTGGCTGAGAAAATAAAGGCTAAAGAGTTGGCGTTCCAGAAATATAGAAAATCTCAAGAACAGGAACACGGGGAGGAATACCGGATGAAACTGAAAGAAGCCAAGAGAGAGGTACATCTGGCGAAGACGCAAGCAGAAGAACAAATGGCTAGAAATGTAAGAAAGGGAGACAAAAACTTCTTCAGGTATATTAGTGAAAGGAGAAAGACTAAAAACGGAATTGTGAGACTAAAAGATACAACAAAACGCTATGTAGAAAATGAAGAAAAAGCCAATTTGCTAAATAGATACTTTTGCTCTGTTTTCACAGAAGAAAATCCTGGAGAAGGACCGCTAGGGACTGGCAAAAGTACACCTGAGAATGGAGCGGATAGAGCACTGTTCACGGAAGAGAGTGTTTATCAACAACTTGGAAAGCTAAAGGTGGACAAAGCCATGGGACCGGATGGGATCCACCCCAGGATATTGAGGGAGCTGAGAGAGGTTCTGGCGGGTCCTCTTAAAGATTTGTTTAATAAATCCTTGGAGACGGGAGAGGTTCCGAGGGACTGGAGAACGGCAGAGGTGGTCCCTCTTCACAAAAGTGGGGATAGGGAAGAGGCTGGAAACTACAGGCCGGTAAGCCTCACTTCGGTTATTGGTAAAGTAATGGAAGCGATGCTGAAGGAAAGGATAGTGAATTTCCTGGAAGCAAATAAGTTGCAAGATCCGAGACAACATGGTTTCACCAAAGGGAAATTGTGCCAAACAAATCTCATTGAATTCTTTGACTGGGTGACGGGAGAATTAAATCAAGGACGTGCTATGGACGTAATCTATTTAGATTTCAGCAAAGCTTTCAACACGGTTCCCCACAGGAGGCTCTTGAATAAACTAGATGGGCTGAAGATAGGACCCGAAGTGGTGAACTGGATTAGGAACTGGTTGACGGGCAGACGCTAGAGGGTGGTGGTGAATGGAGTTTGCTCGGAGGAGGGAAAGGTGAGTAGTGGAGTGCCTCAGGGATCGGTGCTGGGGCCGATTCTGTTCAATATATTTGTGAGTGACATTGCCGAAGGGTTACGAGGTAAAGTTTGCCTTTTTGCGGATGACACCAAGATTTGCAACAGAGTGGACACCCCGTAGGGAGTGGAAAACATGAAAAAAGATCTGAAGAAGCTAGAAGAATGGTCTAACGTTTGGCAATTAAAATTCAATGCGAAGAAATGCAAAGTGATGCACTTAGGGAGTAGAAATCCAAGGGAGACGTATGTGTTAGGTGGGGAGAGTCTGATTGGCACGGACGGGGAGAGGGATCTTGGGGTGATAGTATCTGAGGACCTGAAGGCGACGAAACAGTGTGACAAGGCGGTGGCCGTAGCTAGAAGATTGCTAGGCTGTATAGGGAGAGGTGTGACCAGCAGAAGAAGGGAGGTTTTAATGCCCCTGTATAAGACGTTGGTGAGGCCCCACCTGGAGTACTGTGTTCAGTTTTGGAGGCCGTACCTTGCGAAGGATGTCAAAAAATTGGAAGTGGTGCAAAGAAAAGCTACGAGGATGGTATGGGATTTGCGTTCCAAAACGTATGAAGAGAGACTTGCTGACCTGAACATGTATACCCTGGAGGAAAGGAGGAACAGGGGTGATATGATACAGATGTTCAAATATTTGAAAGGTATTAATCCGCAAACGAATCTTTTCCGGAGATGGGAAGGTGGTAGAACGAGAGGACATGAAATGAGATTGAAGGGGGGCAGACTCAAAAAGATGTCAGGAAGTATTTTTTCACGGAGAGGGTGGTGGATGTTTGGAATGCCCTCCCGCGGGAGTTGGTGGCGATGAAAACGGTAACAGAATTCAAACATGCGTGGGATGTGCATAAAGAAATCCTGTGCAGAAGGAATGGATCCTCAGAAGCTTAGCTACAATTGGGTGGCAGAGCAGGTGGGGGGAAGAGGGGTTGGTGGTTGGGAGACGAGGATAGGGGAGGGCAGACTTTTATACGGTCTGTGCCAGAGCCGGTGATGGAAGGCGGGACAGGTGGTTGGGAGGCAGGAAAAACTGCTGGGCAGACTTATACGGTCTGTGCCCTGAGAAAGACAGGTACAAATCAAGGTAAGGTATACACATGAGTTTATCTTGGGCAGACTGGATGGACCGTGCAGGTCTTTTTCTGCCGTCATCTACTATGTTACTATGTTACTATGTTGTATAGGGGATCCTGTACATTCCTGCTAGCAGCATATCTTCTAAGAAGATATCTTCTATTGCAGGAAGGACAGTGGAAGACAGGAGAGCTAGACTGAATCCTGAGATTGTTGGTGACTTATTTATCCAGAAATTAAAAAATCATAACAGTGCTTCATATGGCATATGTCTCCCCCACTAGGGCATACAGAGCGGGTTGTGTTTTTTACCCCTGGACATTTTAACAGGATGGATTAGTATTCCTTGGGGTAGTCAGCTAGTGTTGGGGCTGGAAGGGTAAAGGGTTGTGATTGTGTGTGTGTGGGGGGGGGGGGGGTTATTATAGTTGCTCGTTGTTGTTGTTTTCTATTTGTGATTTATAAACAGTTGCACAGCATATTGTTCCTTTTTGTAATTAATGAAAAGATTTAAATATAAAATCATAAGTGCTTGAGGCTTCTGCAGATGAGGACAGAGACCACGGAGATGGGACTGAGACGAGGCCTGCAGGGATGAGACGGGGACAGAGATAGAACCTGCGGGGATGGGATGGGGATGAAGACAGAGCCCATGGGGACAGGTCGGGGACAAACCTGGTTCCCGTGTCATTCTCTGATACTATCCTGCTCCAAGCTCAATCTGAAAGTACAGTATATACATAGTTACATAGTATTATGATGAGCGATGACCTGCATGGCCTGATAAGGCAGCCAGAGCCGCACCTGTCACTCCATACAGCTTATACTCTGTTATGACCAACTACTGGCATCATAAACAGGGTAGTCGTACAATCATGAGAGTGGTTTTATAACTTTGGATATTCACATTCATTGTCAATACTTGATTAAACCAGCAATGTAACAATGTTGCAAACTGACAATGTTTTTACTCACTATCAACCTTTAGGTTAACGTGACCCTGCTTTCCTCAGTGCACAGAATGTAGACGTCTGCCCGGCATTGGTCCTACTTCTCAATTTCTGAAGTTGCCATCAAAACCCTCTCCTGGCCATCTGCCATATTTGGGACACAGACTGTAGAAGTCTGCCCAATACTGGCCTTACTTCACTACTACCTGAGTTGCCCATCTAAGCACCAACATGTTTGTTTTCGTTCCATCCTTTTTCGTGTAAGGATCCTTTGTGTTTATCCCTTGCGTTTTTGAATTCCGTCACCAATTTTGACTCCACCACCTTCCCTGAGAGGGCACTCCAGGCAAATTCCTACTTTATATGGAAGCACTGGAAATGAAGGAGGAGAGCAAGCAGATGACGTCCTGTTTTCATTGCCTATCCAGCTGATCTTCACTGCCGATTGCTTTGTACGCAGAGAGAAAATCAGACTAGCCTCAATAACAATGATCAATCCCAAATTATTCTCCTCCTTGAATACAGAGCTATTAAAACTCGTAAGGGGTTTGGAATTCAAAATACTTAGCCTGCAGAAAGCAGGCATTTGATACAAAATTAACGTTTATCTCGACTTGATGTACAAAGAGAGTGCTGTTAAGTAACAGACCCTACAGCTAGACTTACGCTCAAGGGTGCCCTGTATTAACAGTACTATTTTTCATGAAGCAGATATAGCTTTTTATTTTTTTCCTATCACTAAATTTAGCCCCAAGAGTATCCAAATTCAGCACTTTAAATATTGTGATGATATGGTAGTGTGTGTGTGTCTCCTTCTCCATGCATCGTTGGCTATTAGTGTGCTTCCCTTCCTAGGCTGCATAGAAGAGTGTGAACAATGCAACATTTGTATGAGGGAGGGATGCAAACTTAGTCCAGCTGATGTTTGAAGCATCTGTGCCTTGTACCACCAGCAGCCCATTTTGCTACTTTGGTTGTATCTGCAGACAACTTGCTTGTCTCATTGTAAATGGAAATTGCATCTCTGTTCTATGGCATTCTCTTGATATTTAACACAAGAAAAAAACATTGCATAAGAGTGCAAAAATCTATTGTTTTAATGAAATGTGACGTCTGAGGCAGGGGCCTAGGATTGGTAAACAATATCATCTCTCTATATAAAAGGCAACACCAACGTTCTATGAAGCCTCCAGCCGGAAGTGTGAAGGGGGAGAGGTATCCGGTTTCCCCAAGAGTGTCTGCCCCGCCCTCTCTGTAACACAAACAGTCAGTGAAGGAAAACAGCAAAGCACGAAATCAAATCGCTCGCTCTGTAACAGTGAAGGACTCAGAGGGGGGAGGGGAGAGAGGCCAGAGGGCAGGGACACACACACTCCCACATGCACACAGAAGAAAACCTTGCTAGCCCCCGTTTCATTTGCATCAGAAACGGGGCTTTTTTACTAGTAGTATATAAAGATTCCAGTGGTATCGAGACCAAAACTGCTAGAAATTTATACTAGAGAGTGACGCATTAACAGCCACTACGGTGATACTGCAGAAAATGTGGTAATTACTGTAGTAATGGGGAACAATAAAAAAAATTGCATGGTAATACTGCAGTAATGGTTAAGTGTTATGAGGTAGTGCTGTGGCAACTGGGAACGAAATAATGGTAATTCCATGGTAATGGGGGCAGCTATGGGCAGGGGCAGAGCTATGGGTGGGCTCAGCCATGCAGTCTAGGCTCAGGCCCACCCAGTCTCCAAGGATCACCAATCAGGTTAGCCTGCACAGCTCTCACATTAATTCCTCATCCGTGTGAACAGGAAGTGCCTCTTGTGAGCTGCTAGTTGGGAGTCAGTCACTGGAGACTTCCACCCACTAAACTTTTCAACACATCTCTGCAGTCTGTCTGCCCAGCCTCGCTCATACCTGCCCCCATGGCGTGCACACATTGGTCCAGTGCTGCCTTTAAATTAGCTGGTGGCCTCCCCTTCCCCCATCCCCTGCAGCCAATGGGCCCTGCAGTAGCCAGTTTGGGCCTTCATTCCAGCACCATGTACACTGTGATCAGGGCTTCTGTGGGGAAGCTCAGGTTTAAAACAAAAAATTAGTTTGATTAAAAAATTTTTACCGTTATGTACACTTTCCTCTTTCAAGAATTCTTTTTAAATATTTTGTGATATTGTTTTGGCTGTTTGATTTTATATGTATTTGATTATACATTGCTTCATAATTCATTTATATATTATTTATGTATTAACTACTTTGAATTGTTCAGTTTTTATATATGTACTGTTTATGTTGTTTTAACAGACCCCTGTTGCAGGTAATGAAATTTTTTTGAAAAAATATGATGTTGAAAAATTGCTAAATTCAAAAAGCAAATGCGTCTCGTAAAAGCGAATGTGTCTTGTATACGAAATGCAAAGGCCAGCGCAATGTGTAGTCTTATTATGAAAAGATCAACATTGGCGGACTTTGCTTTCACATTGTTTATGTGCAATGCTGTGGTGTGCTGAAATTGAAGTCACAGGACAGCATGAGTGGTTTGGAAGCTCATCTGAAGTCATGTCACGCACAAAAGAACAAGGTCAAAGGGACACAAACTATAACTTCAATGCCAGGCTTTCAAAAAATGCCGGACTGACCAAAGCCTACGATTTTAGATAAGAACACTATTGTCAACGCCTGTGCTGAAACGTGTGTGCTAAAAATATTAGGCCATTCACCATTATCGAAGGCACAGGTTTTAAAGCTTTGGTGTCAAAGTTGATTTAATGGAGGCAAAATATGGAAATGTGCCAATTGGTGACGTTCTGCCAGCACTCAAACTGTCACGTCATTTATCCATCTTGGCTGACACTGAGAAAATTAAGCTGAAGGAGCAATTGTCTGGACTTCATGAGATTGGCAATGACAACCTCTATGTGGACCCATCAACCAACACCAGCTACATCACTGTAATTGTACATCACATTAATTTGAACTGAGAGCGTTCGGCAAATATCTTGACTACAAAATACATGGAGGAAGCAAAGTTGACTGACCTGGGTCAGACGTGAGTACAATTCAGATTGTTTTGATGCAGATCATCAAAACAATTTTTACATTACAGATAATGGAGCAAAGGTAAAGGCTGCATTTCGCAACCAGGTCTGGCTCCCATGTACTGGGCACAATATCAGTTTATTAAAACTTTTATCCTACATGTTGCCTTAAAAGAAAAAAACCCTCTGCCTCAGTTTATTTTACATTCTCAAAAAAGATATAGTAGAATTGGAAAAGGTACAGCGAAGGGCGACGAAAATGATAGTGGGGATGGGACGACTTTCCTATGAAGAGAGGCTGAGAAGGCTAGGGCTTTTTAGCTTGGAGAAGAGACGGCTGAGGGGAGATATGATAGAAGTGTATAAAATAATGAGTGGAATGGATCGGGTGGATGTGAAGCGACTGTTCACGCTATCCAAAAATACTAGGACTAGAGGGCATGAGTTGAAGCTACAGTGTGGTAAATTTAAAACGAATCGGAGAAAATTTTTCTTCACCCAACGTGTAATTAGACTCTGGAATTCGTTGCCGGAGAACGTGGTACGGGCGGTTAGCTTGACGGAGTTTAAAAAGGGGTTAGATAGATTCCTAAAGGACAAGTCCATAGACCGCTATTAAATGGACTTGGAAAAATTCCGCATTTTTAGGTATAACTTGTCTGGAATGTTTTTACGTTTGGGGAGCGTGCCAGGTGCCCTTGACCTGGATTGGCCACTGTCGGTGACAGGATGCTGGGCTAGATGGACCTTTGGTCTTTCCCAGTATGGCACTACTTATGTACTTATGTACTTTCCAGGGCATATTTACCATCATTCAGAATCAAATCAGGTGGACAAGAGCGAGAACCTTATCTCTAATTGTATCTTTTTAAATTATAAATTAACATACCACAAGTACCGACTTGCAGAAGAAACTCGGTCCAGGATTGACCCAAAGCATTAATAGAAAAAGATTAGAAGAAATGAGAAAAGGAATAGTTTATCTGCATCAGACCACAATATAAAGAATGGGGGAGAAATACAGGTGAAGCAAATAATGAAATAATTGAAAATAAGAAAATAGAGAGGAAAATGATGTCATCGACTATGCATAGTTTATTTGTTTACTAGTAAAAGAGGCCCGTTTCTGAGCAAATGAAATGGGCGCTAGCAAGGTTTTCGTCGGCAACACCCCCCCTGCCAACCCCTTCGTTGTTGTGGCATTGCTCTGCCCTCAAAGTCATGACGTTTGACGCGAGGGCGGGGCCCGTAGCGATTTCCCACCTCCCTGCCAACCCCTTGGTGGTTCTGCCATTGCTCCGCCCTTGAGGGCGGGGCCCGTAGCGATTTCCCACCCTCCCTGCGAACCCCTTCGTTGTTCTGCCATTGCTCCGCCCTCGAGGGCCGGGGCCAGGAGTGATTTTGGTGGCTTCACCACCACGAACCTTCGAACCTTTTTGAAGGAAGTCAGGGCTTGTCTTCACTTACGTCACTGTCTTCAGAACATTGAGGGTGAGTTTTATATATATATATATATATATATATATATATATATATATATATAAACATTTATACCCCACTTTTTCCCACATTAAGCAGACTCAAAGTGGCTCAAAGTTCTATTGATGCAGTAATGCAATTGCAGTATGCTGATACAAGAGCTTTGACTTTTCTGTTCGCTGAAATTTCCTTGTGGAATGAACTATCTGGCCAGCTTCAGTGATGCTCTGACCTTAAGCAGTTTAAAAAACTTTTGAAAACAAAGCTTGTTTCTGCATTTTGGTAATTATACATGAGTCTGCTGTTGATGCTGAGTAATGTTTTTGTATTTGTGGCTGAATATGAATGCTTTTATGGAAACCACCTAGTTATAGGTGGTATATAAGTTTTTAAAATAAATAGAAAGTTAGAGCTCTGATATGGCTGAAAAAAAGCGAATTAAAACCTCCTGAGGGCTCCAAAAGCGCAACCCAAGTAACGTGCCTGCAAAGCCACAAGAAAAAAAAAACAACAACCAAACAGCTCAATAAGTTTAAATACCAGGCAGCCATGAAGGATGGTGGAAGCAGCAAGGCACTGCATGGCAGCTGAGAAGCAGCTAAGATGTCAGAGGTAAGTTCCTTGGTCAAAGGAGGAGCTGGGATCAGACAGTGGCGGTGAACGAATTTGCGCTCATGAGACAAGACTTCTTGGTGGACTTTCATTATTAAAGATTCTTTTTATTGACTATAGCCATAACAAGTGCAGTGAAGACATAATATACGAAGTTAAACATATTGAATAATGAAAATTAACATCCCCATTTCTTCCCATAAACACCCCCCTTTCTATTGGAAACCTATTACCATCTGCAGATAATAACCTTAAGCTGCTTGAGGTCTGGACTCTGACCTCGAATCTACCAAGGACCAACAGTCCCCTCCCCCCCCACTACCCCCTCCCCTACTGATTATGAAGGTACCTGAGAGTTTCCCTGAGAGGCATTCAAAACTTGACTTCTCGCTTTGAAAGATATTGAGTACAAACAAGTAAGGTTCCCAAATTGATGATAAATGTCTCTTGTGGTGAGTCCTAGCTTCATATGACTCCCACATCAGGGCGTGGAGCTTATAAAAAACTAGTACTGTAACTACTGTAACAATTATTTAGGGATTACCTCAGGTTCAGGTGGCCAGGCTCCACATTACAAAATGTGGCAGCTAAAATGATTTTAGTGGGTAAATGGGACAGTTTAATTACGTTACATTAGTTGCCTATTCAAGCAAGAATAATGCTTAAAGTTTTAATTTGTTTTTAAAATTATTCATGGTTTGGCCCCATTTTATATGGCCTATTGGTTGGCCTCCTGGTATGTTCCAGCATGAAGTTTATGTTCCAGGAATCAATGGAAAGTTGCCTTACTCTCAGCTAAAGAGTTTTATTTAGCCTCCTGCATGAAAAGTAGTATAGTGGATATCGGCCCTCAGCTATGGAACTCTTACCTCTACACCTGCGTTAACAACAACAATATAACAAGTTTTGTCGTGACTTAGACTTTGACAGTTTAGGAAGTTTTACAATTTATAGTATTACATCATTTTTTTATATTATTATTATTTTTTTTTAGTTAAAGCCTTTGATTTGTTCTTAGCATCAACCTTTGAGATTCTTATTGATATGATTGTAACCTCTTTTTCCTGATTTGTGACCCAAGTTATTCTTTGGCCATTATTGTTTGTTTTTTTGTGTTTGTCTTCGTTTGTTCCCCACCCTGAGCTATGTTGATGGTTATGTAGGGTATGAATGTATTAAATTAAATAGAGCATTCACCTCCAAATTTATCTTGAACCCTTTTTCTACTATTTTAACTCTGTTGTGATGGTCAGTCTCCAGAGTTTCATTTTCCTGGGTCAGCACTCCCAAAGATACTATTAAAGACGCAACATCTGAAGAACACTTGGAGACTGTACTTTCAAGCCTCACCAGTGCACCACAGATCGATAATTGATTATAAAGTTACTGCAGCAACTGCATGTTCCACAGATGATCCCATTACAAGTGTAGAGTTCCCTGCAGCCATAGTTGACCAGAGAGCAAGGCATTCAGCTCCTGAAGATGCCCTGGTGGAAGTCTATACGAGGAAGTCTTTAATACGCTGCTGAGCAGGGTTAGAAGCAGAAACAGGTGGGTCAGTTTGTAGCCTACCCTTCTGCTTAGGTGCCATTACGTAAAAGGTAAAGGAAACAAACCAAAACTTTAAGCAGCTGTAGTGGCACCTTAACTCTCACACCCCCATCTTTGATTTTTATACCCATTTTTAGCAGGAACCTTTACCATTTTATCTTATTAGCAGTGCTTCTCAAAACTGCCTTGGGAGAGACCCCTATCCAGTTCAGGATATCCACAAATTTGTATGCAGTGAAAGCAGTGCAACCAGATCTCTTGTGAATATCCTGAAACCTGACTGGAAATCCTGCAGGACAGGTTTGGGAACTACTGTATTGATCCTTAATGTTTGGAAAATCGGATACAGAAATGGTGGTACTATCAAAGGTGGTAGTATGTTTTAAAGGATTTTAAAGATTGATTTTCAACTCTGAGTGACCGACAGTGCACTCTCTCATTAAAGTGATCATTCTGTTCATGTGAAAATGATGTGGAATGTGTAAGAAGATAAGACACAGCTATGTGTGGGGAGAGGTGGAGCATGTTTCGAGTTCAGGTTTGCCACCTGGACAGAGAAACGAGTGACCACATTCCCACATTATGGCTTGTTTTCATGCATTCTGTAATTTTCCTTAACTCTGAAAATGAGTTCTAAGCCTAATAAAAAGGGAAATCTTTGCCAGTGAAATTGGGGGAGCTCGTCTTTGAGTAAACGTACATGCTGCACAGAGAACTGTATTTCCTGACCAAGAGTATCCAGGTTTCGCTGTGAACGGGCCCCCCAGCTGATAAGAGCCTGGACCTAGAAATTAATGACCAGTGATGTATATTATGATGTATTATTGCTTCTTTTCTTGGTCAAGAGACTCTTGGCGTTGCTTGGATGTAGTGACCAGTGATGTAATGATTGTTTCTTTTTTACTGTAGATAGGTGTATAGCTTAATCATTGTGTGTCTTAGACAGTAATGACTTATACACTCTCCATTTAAAGTGAACTTCTAATAAAAGTCTCATTTAACTAATATGAATCCAAAAGAATTCACAGTAATTATAGTCTGTGTCAGTGAGGCAGGCTGTAAAACCAGGTCAGAACAAGTCTGGCCTTGCACTTGGACAGATAATGGTTATTATATGTTTTAAAGTATCCATTGTATCTTAAAAATAATTCTTATTTGTTGTGCAGTTTTGTTTTTATTATGTATATTGTAAACCACCTAGGTGAAGATAGTGTGGATATAATTTTAAATATATATTGCCTCGTGTAGTGGGCTATTCTGTAATGTGGAATTTGAAAAGAGATGCTAATATGTACTGTGACATGTTTTTAAGCTCTGCCTTCTGTATCTGCATGCTTAATTATTATTATTTTTTTTTTTTTAATCGGCACTAGGTCAGCAGCATATTCCTGCCTGGGTATGGATTGTAGTTGGTATTCTCAACTTCACAGCATATACTCTAGGTAAGTGGAAATCATGAAAAATGCTTGTGTTTGGCCTAGGGCTGAATTTTAATCACAGTTAACTCTGTGATTAATTTTAATCATGATTAGTGCATTAATCACATTGCAGCATCTCTTTTCATTTCCAAACATCTCATCTGCTTTTCGACTACAAACCCCTCTCCTTGGCACAATCCAACATCTTTCTCCCCATTCGTGATTCAACATCACATCACCCCCCTTCTCCACATGCCAGTGTACCTTAAAGGTGGTCTTCCGTTGATCCTCGCCAGGGCCAGCTTTGCATATATGCTGCCTGCAGCCTCGTCCGAAGCTTTCCCTCTGACCCATTTCACCCATGCAGAAACAGGAAATAATGTTACAGACGGTGGGACGGGCCAGAAGGAAAGATTTTGAGCAGGCCACAGGCAGCATGGACTAGATTCTATATATGGCAACTGAAAAATCGGCACTGAAAATATTTCTGCCTAAGCATAGTTTGTAAATCGCGCCTAGGTTTAGGCGCGGTTTATAGAGTACATCTAGCGGGTTTATAGAATACACCTAACGCCTAACTCTAGGCATCCATTTACGCCAAGTAAAACTTGGTGTAAATACCAGAGCCTACATTGAGTGCAGAGCAGGTATATTCTGTAACCCTGCATGTAGATTTTTGGAATGCCTACAGCCACGCCTCCTTTTTGGCAGCACACACTAGAGTTTACACGCACCACTTTACAGAGTATGCCTAGCAAGTTGTGCGTGTAAATTCTAATTAATGCCAATTAAAGTCAATTGCTTATTAAGTGGCAACTATCAGCGCAGATTGGCTTGTTAAGTAATTAAATTGTGTGCACGTATCTGGTCGTGCTATATAGAATCAGGGAACATGTGTGTAACGCTGCCGAAGATCAACAGAAGACCTCCTTTCAGGTAGACTGGTGGAGGGAGGGGGGGATGGAGGGGAGGGCAGATGCTGAACCCTGGATGGGGGGAGGGGAGTGAACTTACAGACCCATGAGCAGAACTGGAGGGGCCACCGACGGAAGTTATGGCCGAGGCAGCGAGCTCCACCAGCCACGAAGAAGAGCTTGGTGCTGCTCATCACCAAGTTTGTGTCGTTATTCATGGGAATGGAGGAGAGGAAGGAAAGTGAGAGAGAGAGAAAGATAATGGACCTGGGGGAAGAGCAGGAGGGAAGGAAGAGAAAAGGAGATATGTCTTATCTGGGGGTGGGAGGGAAGAAGGGAGATATCAGTCCTTTAGGGAAGGGGGGATGGGATTTGATATACTGACTTTCTGTGGTTACAGTCAAAGCAATTTACGTATTATATATAGGTACATATTTTTTACCTGGAGCAATGGAGGGTTAAGTGACTTTCCCAGAGTCACAAGGAGCTTCAGTGGGAAGTAATGAAATAAAAATACCTTTAATCATGATTAAAAATTCTAATTGTACTGCAGCACTAATTTGGTCATAAGAACATAGTAGACCAAAGGTTCATGTGCCCAGCATTTCTGTTTTCCAACACAGGCCAATCTAAGTAATTTTGCTTTTATGGGTAGGGAAACCAGCAGTGGTTGCTGAGGATTGAAACACAAGCTCTTTGGGTGCCATATGTTTCAATCCTGTTTATATATGTGTGTGTATGTGTATAATATGCACAGTTTAATTTTCTATAGCTTTTTCAGTGTTTGAACAGATTTGCCAGTATAATAAATATATAAGTGAAGAATGCAGCTAGAAAGTAAATAGTCTCCATAGTGCTGTAAATCAATGGTGACTGAAGCACTGTTGGGTGTATAACGCCAGTACAGAAGATGAGTAGTGAAGGTGGCAGTTTGGCTTGAAGCTAACAGTGGTGGGAGAGGAGGAGAAAATAGAGATTTAGGGCCTCTTTTACAAAGCCACACTAGTGATTCCTGTGCGGTAAATGAGAGGAAGCCCATTTAGTTCCTATGGGCGTCCTCTCATTTGCCGCTTGGGAATTACTAGTGTGGCTTTGTAAAAAAAAAAAAAGGCCTTAATCCCTACGGAAGAAGGAAAAGAACTTGAAAATAAACCAAAAGAAGCCTAGTGGTAAAGCTTACCTTTTTTTTTTTTTTTTTTGTACCAGATGGTGTTGATGGAAAACAAGCTCGACGAACCAATTCTAGTACCCCATTGGGGGAGCTCTTTGACCATGGCCTCGACAGCTGGGCCTGCGTGTATTTTGTAGTGACTGTGTACTCCATTTTTGGGCGAGGGAAGTCTGGCGTTAGTGTCTTTGTGCTCTACTTCCTCCTGTGGGTGGTCTTGTTTTCCTTCATTCTTTCTCACTGGGAAAAATACAACACAGGGATTCTCTTCCTTCCATGGGGCTATGATATTAGCCAGGTGGTAAGTACATGGTTTCTCTTCTATTTCTCTGAAAGAGTAAAGATTGAAATAATATACCAAACATATTTGCACTTAATATTTCTTTGTGTTTGACAAAATATTTTAAATGTATCCATATGAAAGAAGTCAAATTATTTGAGGGACTTTTAAAAATAAGTTTTTCCTCTCTCTGATCCTCTCTAGAACAGTTCTTTCCAATGGAAAGTTAAGTAGAGGAGTGTGGTAGCCATGTTAGTCCACTCTTAAGGTTTATCAATAAAAATCAAACAAAATAAAAAAATGGAAAAGAAAATAAGATGATACCTTTTTTATTGGACATAACTTAATACATTTCTTGATTAGCTTTCGAAGGTTGCCCTTCTTCGTCAGATCGGAAATAAGCAAATGTGCTAGCTGACAGTGTATATAAGTGAAAACATTCAAGCATTACTATGACAGTCTGACAGGGTGGGAGGATGGGGGTGGGTAGGGGGTATGCATGGGTACATCAAAGCATATCATTGATATTCTAACAGAATGGGTGTGGATAGGTGAGGGGTGGGGTGATCAACAGAGACATAAAGCTTTATGGTTTATAATGGGCTAGAAACCCCAGATCCTTGTTAAGTCCTTTCTGTTGGGTGTTAAATATTCAATCATTCTGACTTCAAAGTTCTTATGTTCTTGTAGGGTTTTAAAGTTACCTTTCAGGATTCTCACTGTGAAGTCACTGGTACAGTGTCCTGGTCCTGTAAAATGCTGACCAACAGGCATGGGAGCCCTACTGGCACCAGTATTGTTCATGTGATGTCTATGTAAATTGAATCTTGTCTTAAGCATCTGGCCTGTTTCTCCAATATAGCATCCTTCGTTACATTTTTTACACTGAATGATATATACCACATTGAAAGATGAAAATGGAAAGTTAAAATATCAGCTTTTCAGCATCGATGGTATTTTTTAATGCAGGACAGATTACTTGAGTTTTTATTGTGGTTAGGTGTATGTATGTGTGGCTTTTTGGGTTTTAATTTTATTGTGTGTGGGGGGGGGGGGGGGAGGCAGGAAGGTGCCATATAGTGCTTTATTGTTGCCCCTAATGCCCACTCTAAGTTAACCAGTTGGTTCATGGAAAGGCTTCTGTTACACTACCACCTACACTAGCAGCTTTCTGCCTGGCTCTGGGATTCCCTGTTGCCTCTAGGTAGTGTCCTGCTGCTGGTGGTTTCCAGAGACACTGCCACCGTAGAAATGAAGCTCACAGACTAGAGATAAATGCTGGGATCACCCAGCAACGTATTTCAGTGAGTAGAGTTACAAGTCTGACAAAGTCCCTAGAAAAAAGCTGCACTGTGAACTATAAAAGTTAGAGCTAGCAAACGGGGGAAATGAAAATAAATTCAACAAATAGACACTGCCAAATTAGGTTACTTAACTTTCCTCACACCTTTTGGGGAAAGTGACTGACAGGATAACTCCTTGAGGGTATGTAAGAATATCACAACTCTTTATGTATTATGTTTGTATATGCATGTGATTAAGTATATGTATATCATTAAGTATACTTAACCAGTAGTTACTACAGGAAGAAACAGCCTCACGAAGCTCAAAGTTGCAAAAAGCAAGAAGAGCAGGGCTGCTTCATCATTGGCTTAAAAATTGGCATAAAAAAACCTCCTGATAGACTTATTTATCAAATATGTAAACTGCACAACTGTAATCCTCAACAATGTGGGAGAGTACTTAGCTTCAAAACTGCAAAATTATATTCCATCAGTATGAAAAAGTACTTAGCTTCACACCGGTCTTCCTTGCACTCCTCTTACTCAAAATGAGGGACCGTGATCTATGGTAGCCAACGTTTCATTGCCTACTTCAGGGTTCAACGGTAAAGATTTATCGAGAGAGCATCGCGCATCTCATCTCAAAAAGGTAGTTTGTCAAATTGCCCCATTCAGTCTTCTAGGTTTATAGAGATTTGTTTGTTTCTGTGAATTATGCGCATTGAATGCCATTGCTGGCACTGGTATCTCTCCTACATCTTCCTCAGTGAAAACTGAAGCAAAGAATTTATTTAACCTCTTTGATATGGCCTTGTCTTCCGTGAGTGGCCCCTTTTACCCCTCAGTCATCTAGCAGTCCAACTGATTTTTTACTGTTTTTTTCTAATATACCTAAAGCTTTTACGATATGTTTTTGCTTCCAATGCAATCATCTTTTCAAAGTCTCTTTGCTTCCAACGCAATCTCTCTTTTTTTTTTTTTTTTTTCCCCAAAGGTCCCTCTTTGCCTTCCTTATCAGCGCTTTGCATTTGACTTGCCATTCCTTATGCTGTTTCCTATTTTTTCAGTTGGAGCCTTCCATTTTCTGAGGGATTTTCTTTTAGCTTTTTCTGAAGGATTTTCTTTTAGCTCTAACAGCTTCCTTCACCTTATTTTTTAACCATGCCATCGTTTGGCCTTCCTTCCTTCCTTTAATACATGGAATATATCTGGTCTAGGCTTCAAGGATTTTTTAAAAATTTCATCCATGCCTATGTAAATTTTTGACAATTGCAGCTGCTCCTGTAAGAATTTTTTTTTTTGTTTACCATTCTCATTTTGTCATTCTCCTTTTTGAATGTTCAGTTCTAATGTATTGGGTTTCTTGTGTGGTACTTACTCCATGTATTATATCAAATCTAATCATGTTATGATCATTGTTATCAAGTGGCCCCAACACCATTATCACCTGCACCAGCTCATGCACGCCACTAAGGACTAGGTCTAGAATAGTTCCCCCTCTTGTAGTGTAAGGCACCAATATTACTAAAGAATTCTTAAAAATTGAAGCTGTAAATCTTAAAAAAAAAAAAAAAAAAAAAAATTTTGAATATGAAATTTAAAAGTTGTTGAAACCAAATAGGAACCATATTATATGCATTCTGGGGCAGTAGGCACAAAACTACATCAAAAAATAAAATGCCTAAAAAACTTTAAGAAATCCCAAACTTCTTATGCATTCCGCCATGCATTCCAATGATGTCATTCACCTCAATAACAATGCTGGAACTTTTCCAAAGTATCAAGCATTAAATATTAAGTGAATATTTGTGGAAAAAATGCTTTAAAAGCAATTCTTTTTACTGCAGGTAATGTCCGGTGAAGATGCCATAAATAGGAGATCCGAAATTGGTTGACCAAATGAATAAATAGATAAAGCAATAAATAAATCAGTGCAAGTCGACACCTTTATCTTTTTACTCATTTTTCCAAAATTCAGGGGAAAAAAAGCACATAGGCCTCAGGAATTGGTGTAGAGAGCAATCCTTTTAATAGGAAAGACCCAGCACGGCTTTTCTAATAACAATTTACTAGTGGATTATAAGAGAGAAGAATTTAAGGGCCCGGTTTACAAAGGCGTGCTAGCGTTCATTAGTGCTTTCTAAAAAATAGCACGCATGCTAACTGTAGGCACCCATAGGAATATTGTGGGGCGCCTACACTGCGTGCGCTAATTTTTAGCATGCGCTAATGAACGCTATCACGCCTTTGTAAACAGGGCCCTAAGTATTTAATCTTTGTACAATGTGCCATCTATGACGGCTTCAGATATCTTCAGACTGTGTCTGGATAAATGAATAAAAAGTAAAGTGCAGACAACCCGATCTTTTGTTCTGTCACTGATTTTCAAAAGTGATTTACTTTCTTTTGTTCTTAGAGGTTATCCTGAGGATTGTGTAACTTGTGTATAACAAGGCACAAGAAACAAACAGGCAGTTAGTTGTGCAAAGTATTTAATACCTTTTTAATATGAATTTACTAGTGGCCTACAAGAGGTGCTAGCATCGGCATCACCTGTATTCCATAGTCACATGCATTCATTAACCAAGGGATATTTTAAATGTGGTTCATCTTTCATCTATAATGTTAACCTCAAGATCAAAGAGTGCATAAGGAGAGGAAAGCCTTTGTAAATCTCTGGTGAGACCTCGTTTAAAGTGCTGTGTACAGTTCTGGGGACTGCACCTTCAAAAAAATATAAACATGATGGAGTCTGTCCAGAGGGGGCTACTAAAATGTTGCTGGGTATTTGTGACCTGGATTGGCCACTGTTGGAAACAGGATGCTGGGCTTGATGGACCTTTGGTCTTTCCCAGTATGGCAATACTTACGTAAAATGGTCAGTGGTCTTTGTCATAAAGCATATGGGGACAGACTTAAAGGTCTTAATATGTACAGTTTGGAAAGAGGGGGGGGAGGGATGATAAGAGATGTTTAAATACCTCTGTGGCATAAATGCATAGGTGGTGAATCTTAATTGAATGGAATCTCTGGAATGAGGGGACATAGGATGAAGGTGAAAGGGGACAGACTCGGGTTAAAACTAAGAAAATATGGTGAATGTGTGTAACAGTCTCCCGGTGGCGGAGACGAAGACTGTATGTGAATTCGGGAACGCTTGGGACAGATACATTAGGATCTCTAAGGGAGAGGAAGAGATAGTAGGTGGTATGGATGAGCTGACTGGATAAGCCAGATAGTGTTAAAACATAGAAATGTAGAAAAATGAATAAAGACCAATAGCTGTAAATCTGCTAATAAGTGTTTTAAACTTTTGTTTTTGGTGATCTGCTCCTGTTTCTAGTGGTTTGGCTATTGCAGATCATAGCCAGTTGTTCTCTGGGACAGGTGTTCACTTGGGAAAACAGTATTCTTGAGCAAAGCAAGAAATCGCAACATGCACAAAAATCTCTCAGACAAAATAGAGTTAAGTTTATTTCCCACGACCTAGATCAGATTTAGGTCATTGGGTCATCTTTCTGATGACTAAATATCAAGGATCAATAATACCATCTGACCTGTGATTATTGATGGACCGACCACACGTGTAAATGGCTGTAACTCAAAGCAGTAGTGACTGTGGATTGTGGTTGTTATGAGGTCTTTTTCTCCCTATTTTTGAAGAACTACATTTTGTTCCTGCACTCCTATAGCACATTATACAGTATATACCATTGTTCATTTCAGATAAGCTCATCTTTCTGATGGTCAGGGAAGCTTTTTCCAAAGTCCAGAGTGTGCCTTAGTGGTTAAGGGGGTGCCTGAAGTTTGATATTGTGGCACTTAGCTATATTGAATAGCCATTATATAGGCTAGTTACATGTTTTCCAGCTTTGTTTTTCTAGACTCAGTGAGGCTGGGAACAAAAGAAGAAAATGCCTGTTATGGAACACACATTTAGATTTTTTACATGTTGTAAATTGAACTTAAGGGCTTTTAAACTACTCAATTGAAATGTTGTGCTGCACACTTTAAAAAGAAGACTCAAAGCCATTATTTTTGTTTTGATTCGGAACTTCTGCTGGAGGATCCCTCACAATAAAAAATGTGCAAGAAGTCAGAGATCATCCAGTCTGGGAAGCTGTTTGGGGCTTTGAGGGTCTGCTGGCCTTGAACAAGGCTTATCCTGCTGTGTGCTGTACCCAGACTTGCAGCAAAGGCAACTTTATAAATCATGCTATAATGCTGTATTGCAATCTGCCTGTGTTATTGTAGAAGAAAGCATAACCTGTAGTTAATGTAAAGGAGAAAATTCAGTCCTGAGGTTACAGAACCAATGGATTGAACATGGCTGCTGAACCATTGCTACACAGAGTACAGCGCTTAACCTGGTGTTTTATAGATTTACTTTTTCTGTTTCGTTGTAACTCTAGAAGGTCATTTCTGCCTTTATTGGACGTAATTCTTCCCTGATTGCAACCTTGTTACCTTCAGTAACTTCTTGTGGTCAGCGATATTAGAAACAATTCAGTTTTCTGTGCCCTAGTGTTTATGGGCTTGCAGTGAAAATACATAGCAGCATCTACTGTATTTTATAGTACTTAGTTTGAGCAATAGAAATATTTTTTGTCAGTAATACTTGATAGCTATGAAATTATAACACTTTTTCTGAAAGCATGGTCAATGTGATATAAAATGTGTATTGTGTTTATGCACATATTGTAGAGTAGGTGGTAGGCGAGAGAATTTATCTAGTGCTACCTAATTGAAAAATGGCTGGCAGCCTAGATTAGTGTTTCTCAAGTTGGTCTTGAAGTATCCCCTGGCTAGCTTTTAGGATATTCACAGTGAATATACATGAGAAATTTGCATGCACTGCCTCCATTGAGGGCCTGATTAATGCTTTTGGGCCCTAGGCAAGCATATGTTTGGTACCTACCATGGGTCCCCCACATCTTTCTCAACCCCCCTCCTTCTTCCATGATTTTATCCAAGCACTTCACCACTTGAGAAGTAGCCCAGGGAAAATCTGCAGGGTGGGTGTGGCAGCCATTGCAGGTTGTGAGTGAGCATGGCAGCTGAGCAAGAACACATACCAAGTGGAGAGGCCTAACAGACCTGTGGGCTGAGAACCAGAAGTGTCCAAAGAGTGAGAATGAAGCCCAAAACGTTATAGGCGTTGAGTCTGAGGTAGAAATCTTTCTAGATTTGTATCAATAGGGCTTCATAGATGGAAGAAGCAATAAAAAAAAATATGTAACTTTCCTTGCTTAATGTGGTAATAAATAGAAATAAATCAAAACAGAGAAAAGAAAATAAGATGATACCTTTTTTATTGGACTAATTTAATACATTTTTTGATTAGCTTGGAAATGATTTTCAATCTGAAGATGAAGTGTTACCTTCAAAAGTTAATCAAAAAATGTATTAAGTTAGTCCAATAAAAAAGGTACCATCTTATTTTCTTTTCTCTGTTTTGATTTGTTTCTGTTTATTGCTTTTAAAAGTGGACTAACATGGTTACCACACCAGCTTCTTAGCTCTGAAATGACACAGGTAGAGTGGCAGCAGTATCAGGCCACTTTTCAAAGGAAATTGCCCAGGGAATTGTTTACCTGGAAGTTTTCCCAGGCTGAAAACTTCCTTCCACTTAGCATGCACACAGGCGAAGCAGTGAACTTCTCTTCATCCCAAATTTTCAAAGGAGGACTGTCTTTTTCTGGTGGGGTCGGTGTTATATAGACAAGGAATAAAACACACAATGTGGGGGATTGAGGAGGAGGAATATGCACACATATACACTCATGCTTCTGTTCTCTTCTGGTTTTTAACTGTTGCTTCCTGCAGCTCGCGTGCTTACTCAAAGGCAGATGATCAAAACCCTGCACTGTTCCAAACAGCACTCTAAAAATACCGCCCCATAACCAGAGATAATAGCATGCAGATTTAAGCATGCTGTTACCTCTGATCATAGGGTAAAGTGTGCAAGGATTAGGCACAATCCTCCCACACCTGCTCGACAGGTCTGGGCTGTCAAAAGCCTGGACCTGTCAAACTCAGGGGCTGGAGGTCCATGGGACCCCCGTACAACTGAAAGGCCCTAGCATATAAGGAACTACAATAACCATGCTATGCCAGGATGGTTTCTTGAATAATCAGGGCTTTTTTTGATGGGGTACTTGGGGGTGAGTACTGGCACCTTTTCCATTGTCTCATTAAAACTTGGGGACCATGGGTCAATTTTAGCAAAGACCTCTGGCTCTATACCCCAATTCTGTCTTGTCATAAATTCTGTGACTGGTTGTAGGGGGCCTGGCTATTGTGGAGTGGCCCCTCAGTGATCACCCTACCTCTGAAGGGTGGCCTAGCATTTGAGTACCGGCACCTTTTTCTCTAGAAATAAACGCACTGTGAATAATAGTTGTCAGATCATGGTCAGAAAGTAGTTTTGAGTTTATCATTTGTGGTGTGCTGGTGAACTTGATGCCAAGTGTTGTCAACTCATTGTTGAAATACAGTTCCAGGAGTTCTTTTAATTGCAATACGTGTCGGGAGAGGTGTATCCAAGTCTTTGATATCACCGATTCCCTTCTGACTTCTTTTTTTTTTTTTTTTTTTTCCATTTTATCTCCAGACCATTTCTGTTGTATTCATCGTGACTGCAGTTGTGGGTGTTGAGGCTTGGTATGTGCCCATCATCTCTAGTTTCTTATACAGAGATCTCTTCACGTTAATGATTATTGGTAAGAACTATTAAAAAAAAAAATTCTTTCCCTTTATATGTATGTATTGCCTTTTTTTTTCTTTGTGGAAGAACTTTATTAAATCAATCAAAAGAAATACAATGTCTAGGTTGTTTTGTTACTATCTTTCAAGAATTTGTCTGTTTCCTATGTCCCTCCTCTCCTCTGTGGTATGCCTTATACTGTTTTAGTCGTTTCCCTCTAAATAGTTGTCTTTTTACATCCTTTGCAAGATATGACTTCCAGAACTGAAGAGTACTCCAAACGTGATCTCGCCCAAGGACTAGTACAAAGCCATTATCACTCATTTTCTTTTTCTGCTGACGGTGCCCATCTCCATGCAGCCAAACATTCTCCTGGCCTTGACCACCACCTTGTCAAATTGTTTCATTACCTTGAGATTATCACCCAGAGGTCTTTTTTTCCTGGTCCATGCACATCAGCTTCTCACCTCCTATCCGTTTACAGCTCCTTCAGAGTTTTGCCTCCCAAGTGCATTATCCTGCATTTCTTCACATTAAAATTTAACTGCCAAGTAGAAGCTCAAGTTTAACTTTTGTAGAATACATCTCATGTATTCCACTCCCGGGGAGTCCACTCTGACAATTTTTGTGTCATCCACAGAAAGGCATAGTTTTTTTTTTTTTCTTCTAACCCTTTGACAATATTGTTCACAAATAAATTGGAAAGCACCAAGGGCCTCGGAACTTGGATAGCAAGAGTTCTTTATTAAAAGACCCAACACAGGCCGTGTTTAGGCAACAGTGTCTGCATAAGGGATCTGTTAAAAAAAAAAAAACAAATACAGGTCTACATAAACATTTATGTACAAAGTACTCTACAAACAAAACTGAGCAAAAAAAGCAGATTTTACATGCTTTCATAAAATGTAAATCTATTATAAGGATTTCATGAACATTCAATCAATATTTCAATCAGCGGGGATTATATTATATCATCTAATTCATTCAACAATTACCCAGCGCCAGTCATTCAACATAGGCTAAATAGTATCTTCCCTAGTATTTTCACCATTGTATGAAATACACATATCACGTTGAATTCAACTGACATCAAATTAGAGACGCCATACTCAGTCTCAGAGCAAAAGATACTGAGCATGGCATCTCTGATATGGACCTGACCCTGATGCAGCTTCTGCGAAACATGCCGCATGTCGGTCTTGTTTACTACTGGTCCTGTTAGCTTCTAACAAACTATTATTAAAAAGCTAAGTTCCAATTAGTTTGGTAATTCTAAAGTATTAAATATTGTATCTAAGAATGAACATACATTATTGAGGGAAATTATGGGTGGACCTATGAAGAGCCAATGGCGTGTCAAAAGTTGAGAGCAATCAGGTCTCTTGACAGATGAATTGCTGCTGTTGCACTCATTGTGCTACCAAGGTCCAGTAAATAAATTTGCTAATTTGATGTCATTTGAATTCAACGTGATATGTGTATTTCATACAGTGGGAATGGGACTTATATACCACCATTTTATGGTTTTTCCAACTACATTCAAAGCGGTTTACATATTATATACAGGTACTTATTTGTACCTGGGACAGTGGAGGGTTAAGTGACTTGCCCAGAGTCACAAGCAGCTGCAGTGGGAATCGAACCCAGTTCCCCAGGATCAGAGTCCACTGCAGTAACCATTAGGCTACTCCAGAATGGTGAAAATACTAGGGAAGAAGATACTATTTAGCCTATATTGAATGACTGGCGCTGGGTAATTGTTGAATGAATTAGTTCATAAAATGTAAAGCCATGCAAATGTTACAAAAAAGGACTCAGATTAGTGCTTTTTGTTTTCCTTTGTTGTTTTTTTGTACTTTATAGTCCCTCTTTTTCCTTGCCTCACAAATTTGAACAGAATTGGACCAGAGACTGATCCGTGAGGCACTCCACTATGCATCTTTCTTTGAGCAAATTCCATTTTCCACCACCCTCTGCCATCTACCGGTCAAACAAATTCTATTCCAGTTTACCACCTTGAGTCCCATCCTCAAGCCACTCAGTTTATTTATGAACCTCATATGAGGAGCGATATTGGAGGCTTTGCTAAATTCTTAAGTAGACCACATCTAGCACATGCCCTTTATCTAGTTCTTTTTTTACCCAAAGAAATGATTAGTTTGACAGGATTTGCATTTGGTAAAGCCATATTGCTTTGACTCTTGTAATGGCAAAATTCATTGTTCTGTAACTTTTTTTTAAATTTATTTCAGAACTTAGTGTTCCATCAATTCGAATAGCTTGCTCTTGGTGGATTACAGTAATTAAACATCAAATGCAATCTTAGGAGACAAAACCTTTAAAAAAATGTTTCTGTATACAGTTCATTAAGTATAAGATTCATATCGTTTTTATTTCTGAAGTTTCTGTTGTACAAAATAAAGTTTTACGTTTCCCTCATATAATACATTCATTGGTTTTTAGAAAGTTTTTTTTACTGTATTATTTTTTGTTCTTCCCAGTTATTTTACTGTAATCCAATTTAATTTTCTTTTGTTATTAATTTTTCCAGTGTTTTAAGTATTGATATTCTTTTATTTTATTTTCTGTGTACATTTGTAGACTCCTGAAGCAGGCCTGTGTCGAATCCTGGATGTAATAATTTTAAGCATTGTCTGGTTACTTTCAGGCTTATTTTCGAAAGTGATCACCGGCAATCTTCTGACATAAATCGGGAGATGGCCAGCAATCTTGCAAAAGCGGCAAAATCGGTATAATCGAAAGCTGCTTTTTTGACACCATAGCTGCTTTCCCACGCCGGTGAAAGTTCAAGGGGGCATGTCGGCAGCGAAGCGAAGGCAGGACATGGGCAGGCATGGGCGTGGCTACCAAATGGCCGGCTTTTGCGGATAATGGAAAAAAAAAGCGGCGTTAATCAGTATTTTGCCAGGTTTACTTGGTCCTTTAATTTTCACGACCAAGCCTCAAAAAGGTGCCCCAATTTACCAGATGACCACCAGAGGGAATGGGGGAATGACCTCCCCATACTCCCTCAGTGGTCACCAACCCCCTCCCACACTAAAAAAAAAATAAAAATAAAAAAACTTTTTTGCCAGCCTCAAATGTCACAGCTCCGACAGCAGTATGCAAGTCCCTGGAGCAGTTTTTAATGGGTGCAGTGCACTTCAGGCAGGCAGACCCAGGTCCATCCCCCCCCCCCCCCCTACCTGTTACACTTGTGGTGCTAAGTGTTGAGCCCTCCAAGCCCCCCCCCCCCAAAACCCACTGTACCCATATGTAGGTGCCCCCCTTCACCCATAAGGGCTATGGTAGTGGTGGGGAGTGGGTTTGGGGGGGGGATTTGGGGGGGCTCAGCACCCAAGGTAAGGGAGCTATGTACCTGGGAGCTATTTGTATATTTTTCTAACATTTTTAGAAGTGCCCCCTAGGGTGCCCGGTTGGTGTCCTGGCATATCAGGGGGACCAGTGCACTACAAATGCTGGCTCCTCCCATGACCAAATGCCTTGGATTTTGCCGGGTTTGAGATCACCGGCATTTTTTTCCATTATTGCTGAAAAACACAACCGGCCATCTCAAACCCGGTGAACTCTGGCATTTGGCCGGGCTACACCGTATTATTGAAAAAAAGATGGCCGGCCATCTTTTTCGATAATATGGTTCCGGCCAGCTGTAGCGCCGCTGCTAAAATAGATCACCGGCGACCTATTTCGCCGGCGACGTTCAATTATGCTCCTCCACATCAGTGTCAGCTGTATTTGTGCATATAAAATACTTGATCATTATCTCTCTGACATTTTTTGGTACATAGACTGTTGAAGTCTGCCTGGCCTCATCCTTGGTTTCCAACTACTGACATTGCAGTCGAAGCCCACTCCAGCCTATCCAAATCTGTCTTGTCAATTGTGGGACACAGACCGTAAAAGTGTGCCTGGCACTGTCCTCGCTTTCCAAATTACTGGAGTTTATCGAAGCCCTCTCCAGCCCATTCTATCACCCCAAGGTCCCTTTTCCTATCTGCATATCATCCTCTCACCTCCTAGCACATAACTCCCTTAGATTTCTACTCCCTAAGTGCATCACTCTGCACTTCTTTGCATTGAATTTTAATTGCCATACATTAGTCAATTCTTCTAACTTTAGCAGAACCTTTTTCATGTTTTCCACCCCCTCAGGGATGTCCACTCTGTTACAAATCTTGATGTCATCTGCAAAACGTAAAACCTTACCTTCTAACCCTTCACAATGTCACTCACAAATATATTGAACAGAATTGGCCCCAGCACTGAATCTTTGGGGCATTCTACTACTCACCTTTCCTTCCTCCAAGTGAATTCCATTAACCACTACCCTCTGGCGTCCGTCTGTCAACCAACTAGTTCCTAATCCTGTTCACCACTTTGGGTCCTAACTTCAGCCTGTCAAGTTTATTCAAGAGAGCCTCCTATGAGGAACCATGTCAAAGGCTTTACTGACATCTAAGTAGATTACATCTAGTGCATTCCCTCAAGCCATTTCTCTGCGCACACAGTCAAAGAATTCAGTCACATTCATTTGGCATGATTTACCTTTGGTAAAACTGTTGTCTCGGATCTTATAACCTATTGGATTCTAGGAAATTCACTATCCTTTCCTTCAGTATCGCGTCCATTACTTTTCCAATAACCAAAGTGAGGCTTACTGGTCTGTAGTTTCCAGCTTCTTCTCTTGTGAAGAGGACCCACATCCACTCTTCTATAATCCCTTGTAACCTCTTCTGTCTCCAAGAATGTATTAAATCTTTGAGGACCCGCCAGAACCTCTCTGAGCTCCCTCCATATCCAGGGATGGATCCCATCAGGCCCCCATGACTTTGTCCACCTCAACTCTATCTTATAGACTTTCTGTAGGGGAAAACGTCAGATATGAATTGAAAATCAGCTCTGAAGATAGGGAATATTTTCTTCTTTTGTGTGGTTTTTCTCCTTGTGAATATAATTTATTGCATTTTAAATCAGGATGAAATTATATTTGTTTTCCTAAGAAGTCTTACAAAGCCATGCAGCAATGCCGACACAGCCCATTCACGTTGAATGGGCTGTGTCCGCATTACCACACTGGCAGCCGTTAGCAGGGCTATGTAAAAGAGGGGTTAATTTGTTTATTTAACAGCATGTGGTAAACTACAGCTGAAACACACCATTGAGTCTTCTTTCAAGAGTTTGTGTGCACTAATTATTTTCTTTTCTTTTAGGATGTGCATTTTCTGTGGCACTTCCGATGAGTTTATACAATGTTTACAAGTAAGTTTTTCCCTTTGTTTTACTAAATTTTCCGGCTAAGGCAAGTTGTGAATAGTCTTAACTGCCCAGATTTTGCCAGATTAATTCATTTGTACTTAGCCCTTGGAATCCACTTAGGGCCTCTGGTTGACTTGCCAACAGTACTGTATGATCCTGGAAGCAGATACTGTGCCCAGAAAATAGCGAGGTGGGTTGTTTTGTGCCAGGGCACTGCAAAATAGGATGGGCAAAGAAAATGGGATTCTGTGCTGCTACTCGGTTGTAGGTCTGTTATGAAATAATAAATAGATGCTTTACTTGACTGTTTTCAAAAATTTACCCTTTATATGGATTCTACTGGCATGCTATATTTTTGTTGGAGGGAAAATACAAAGTTTATAGGGAAGAAGTAAAAGGTGAGAGATTTTAGATCAGGATGTTCTCTATTATGGCGCCTACATGGTGGAATACTTAGAGATCTTAGGGGTCCTTTTACTAAGCTGCAGTAAAAAGTGGCCTACGGTAGTGCAGGCTTCTGTTTTGGATGTGCACTGGGCCAGTTTTTACCGCGTCTGCAAAAAAAGGGCTTTACTGTGCACATGCTACACGTGCGGTGACTCGTCAGAGCGCTCCAACTGCCGATTACTGCTGGAAACACCATGCGTGGAAGGAAATAAATCATCCAGGTGTTATGGGCGCACAGCAAATCTGAAATTACTGCCAGGGGAGCACAGTAGCCTGGCGGTAGTCTCATTTTGTCGGACTCTCATAAAAGCCTAACATGCTTTTGTAAAAGGGGCCCAAAGTTTGGAGAATGTGAGACAATGCAAGAAGCTATTAAAACAAGGCTTTTTATGACTTAGTGATTTATTAGAGGTACGCTTGAGGTTAATCATTTTGTTTGTAGAGAGTATTTGTTAGGTGTATTTTATATTTATGTAATTTTTTTTTATTATGAATATGGTTTTATGTAAACCCCTTTCAACCAGCCGTTTTTATGCTAGTATAAATGGTATATAAGAATTTTAATAGATAAAGATGCACTGTATAGTCTGCTGGGACTGTCCTAGACAGCGTCTTAATGCAAGCTAACGCGTGAGAAATGAATCGGATCAGAATTTTTTTTTTTTTTTTTTTTTAATTCTGCATTGTGATGAGATGGAGCATAGAATGTGAGATTTGTTCTGTAATGTGTCTTTTTTTTTGTTTATGATGGAAGAAACACTCATTCTATGAACACATTTGGGCCCACAGTCTGCTGACTCAGCCAGAAAGCTCTGCACTGCTAGTTTAGTCCATTTACATTAGTAGCACTGCCTATACAATTCTAATTAGTGACAGGATTGTATAGGTTATATTCTGTGGCACAGTTCTTATGAAAGCAGGTTCTGTTTTGCGTGGAATTCTTACCCTGCCTTTGGTTTTCAGGGTCTCCTATTCAAGTATTTCTCAACTCTTAACTTCATCTGCTTTCCTGCCAAATATGCACACTCCTCAAGGAATGCACTTTTTTTCTGCCTCTTCAGTGACTTGCATTTTCTCTTGCCACTCCTTGTGACCTCTCGAATGCCATTCCTTCTTCCTTCCTGCCTTCATTGTGGGAAGACGATACCATTTGGTAGAGACCCTAATTTGTTAGTTACAGGGCAATCCTAATTTATTTATAAACATAACTTAATATTTGTTTCTGGGCTCTGTAGGATGGTCCTTAAGCAAACTTGTGTGCTCTACATCTCTTTGTACGCACTAGGGTAGATCCCCAAATATTTGATTTCTCCTGTAGCCCAACGGAGAGGAAATGCGGCTATCTGTAAACAGGCGCAATTGGCCAACACTGGAATTGCCTCCAACTTGCTGAGCTTTAATACAGAGCCCCAAAAAAGACCCAAATTGAGTAATAAGACCAATCAGCACAGGGATGGTCTTAATGGCCTTCCCCACAAATATAACATATCATCGCAAACATTGTAATTCTGCACTCCCTGTCACCCACCCAAATCCCAAGCAACTCAGAAGAGTAGCAAATCTTAATCACCAAAGGCTCAAGGGACAGGATGAACATCGGGAAGTGTGTGTGGTGGTGGGGAAACCCTTGTCATGTGCCCTGCAAAAGTGAGAATGACTCAGTGTGCTGCCAATTAATCAGCAGCTATGCCATAGGCGACTGATACATATTCACAGTCCATCGCTGAAAAGGACCCATAATCCCATACTGCCGCAGCACCCAAAAAAATATGCCCAAGTGACCTTGTCCAATACATTTTTGGTGCTGAGTCTTGTCAAAATGGTATCTCCTGCCACCACAGGCCTTGACTGCATAGCCACCAAGGCCTTCCAAATATTAGAGGAGGCAAAACGCCCAGGTACAAACCCCATGTTGTCTGAGTGAACCAGATGAGAAACCACTTGGCCGAGCCTGCGGGCCAAGATGACAGACAAAAGCGTCATATTCTTGTTGAGAAGTGAAATGGGTCAGTAAGAGCCCACAAACTCAGGGACTGTCCCGATTTAGGCAGAACCACCACATGAGCGTGGCACTTTTCTGGCAAAAAGCCGCTTGACCACCACCAGAAGTCAGTGCATATTGCCACCAAGGCAAGACCGATCTGGTAGAGTATAATTTTGTAAAACTGTGGGCCAAAATCATCCAGCCCAAGAGCCTTGGCCAATTTGAGCAACCCTATACTTGCTAAATTTCTGCTGCCATTATCGGTGAGTTTAAGGTGGACAACTGGGATTCTGTTACCTGAGATAGGGTTGTGTCACTGAAAAAAGCATCCTGATTCATCCTGTTGTAAGGTCCATGATCGTAAAAAGTCATATAAAATTGGACAGACTGGTTCTGTATCTCCTCCTCTTGTATGAATACCATAGGCCCCACACCCCTAATATGAGATATCCAGGCGATCCTGCGGATAGGCCGCACCAAATTGGCCAGGAGCCTCCCTGCCTTTTATCCCATTAAAAAAGTTTGTATTTATAAACTGTAGGTGTATGCTGGCCCATTCAGTAAAAATGGCATCTATCTGTGTCCACAGCGTTAGGTACAGCTCCTTTCCTTTAGGGTCAGCTGAAGCTTCACATTGTCATAAGTTGACATAAGTACATAAGTATTGCCATACTGGGACAGACCAAAGGTCCATCAAGCTGAGCATCCTGTTTCCAACAGTGGCCAATCCTGGTAAGATCCCCCCCCCCCCCCCCCTCCAAAATGCAATACATTTTTATGCTGCTTAGCCTAGAAATAAGTAGTGGATTCTCCCCAAGTCATTTTAATAATGGCTTATGGACTTTTTCTTTTAGGAATCGATCCAAACCTTTTTAAAACCCCACTAAGCTAACTGCTTTTACCGCATTCTCTGGCAACAAATTCCAGAGTTTAATTACACGTTGAGTGAAGAAATAGTTTCTCCGATTTGTTTTAAATTTACTACTTTGTAGCTTCATTGCATGCCCCCTAGTCCTAGTATTTTTGGAAAGAGTAAACAAGCGATTCACATGTGCCCGTTCCATTCCACTCATTATTTTATATACCTCTATCATATCTCTCTTCAGCCATCTCTTCTCCAAGCTGAAGAGCCCTAGTCGCTTCAGTCTTTACTCATAGGGAAGTCATCCCATCCCCTTTATCATTTTTATCGCTCTTCTCTGTACCTTTTCTAATTCCACTATATCTTTTTTGAGATGCGGAGACTAGAATTGCACACAGTATTCAAGGTGCGTTCATACCATGGAACGATACAAAGGCATTATAACATCCTCATTTTTGTTTTCCATTCCTTTCCTAATAATACCTAACATTGTCGGCAGAACATGCAGCTGGAAGGTTAGTGACACCAACTTGAGCGTTTTACGACTTCCATTTCTGAATATCATATGCTATGGTTCTACCCCGTAAACAAACCTTAGCAGCTTCTCAAAAAGTGGTGTTTGACAGCTTGCTTATGTCAGGCTTCCACCAAATAGGACTGAAAGTCTCATCGAGATATAAAGAAGGGTTGAATTTCTGGGTCTTATCCCCCCTGCAGGGTAAACATAGGCGGTGGTGTCGGTGGCGCGTAAGAAGATGCCTTCTTAGAAGACTCAGGCTGCTGGGTTTTCTCCAGCATACAGTGGTAACCCGAGCTTCAGAAATGGCCCTGCCGCATCGATCAGACTCCTCGCCACAAGATCCATACCACCGTAGTTAAAGGTCGTACAAGCAGAGCAGTAAAGGGGGGGGGGTGTTAAGTGATTTTTGTACAGAGTGGGAGCGGAGTCTATCCCGGAGCTGCTACTCAGCAGCGTGTCGTCATGTGATCCTGAACAGACAAGAGTAGAGGCTGACAGAGGACGAATCACCACCGGAGATGTGAATCCAACAGTCTTTATTATAAAGTTTTAACTTTATAATAAAGACTGTTGGATTCACATCTCCGGTAGTGATTGCCTCTACTCTTGTTTGTTGTGCTTCCTCGCCTTAGGGGTTTTTTCCTGATTTGTATTTTGGGTCATGTGATCCTGGCCATGTTTTGAAATACCATCACCAGGGATATAACTGTAAAAATAAATGTGTATTAAAAATAAAAATAGAAAACATAAAATTCTATAAAGTATTAAATGAAAAATATTTAAAATATATATGTTTACTACCTCCAAGGTTGTCAAATACTTGATGAAAGGGAAAGCTGCACTCTATAAGTCAATCACCCATATTAATGTTGGTGAGCAAATCTACGTACTCCTCATATAACAGAGGACATGAGCCTTCAGCAGTAATGGAAAAAACTTTGTAGACCTGTTCATTATTTCAGCTACCTTCCCCCCCCCCTTTAAATTTTGTATGTATTAGTATGAGGAAATGTAACTAGCTCATAAGGAGTTGTTATAGATACATCCATATCTATTCTCTGCAAACGTTTAGTTGATGCTAAGTGAGATGAACATTTTTTTCTTGTTTGTTAAAATGTGACATGTTTGCTTCCTTTATATATTAAAATGACTATGCTGTATTTGCTTAGAGTTCAGAGTGTGTGCATTTGTTTTACATTGTCGCAAATCTGATACAAAATGAGTTTTAGGTCAAACTAAAACTCTTAAACGGTTCCATGTGATATAAATACTATGCCACTTCTGTACCTAATAATATATTCATGGTATTTTTACACTGTTACATAGTTTTCAATTTCTTATTATGTCCATCATAGAATTTCCTTGTCATTTATGTTGCATAAAAGTGCCTTAAAGCTACTGTTCCAGTCAGACTACCATTTCTATCCTTCAAACGTCTACCTGTCACACCCATTCTGTTGTTAGATTGGGCATCACCACATCCTCTTTCTTCTTTGAGGGATCTGATGCTACTAATGCAGATCTGCTATCCTCCTGCTTGGGCACAGTCATGGGGGACATCTAGATACGGATGATTATTTGTTTTTGTGTGTGTTGGAGGAGGGTGTTTGGTACTGCTTTTTATGAACACTGTAATCTTGAGCATGCCTGAAATCCCAAGAATCTTCTGCTAAGAGTCAGGAGTATGTCTTTCTAACTGCTGCAAGAAAATCATAAGTACATAAGTATTGCCATACTGGGAAAGACCAAAGGTCCATCGAGCCCAGCATCCTGTTTCCAACAGTGGCCAATCCAGGTCACAAATACCTGGCAAGATCCCAAATTACGTTCCCCCCCCCCCCCCCAAATAGTATGAAAGCATATCTAGATGAGCTGGAGGCTAATGAGAAGGGTATAGCTGAAATGTATCTCAAAACCAACAACGAGAGTCCAAGTCTCCCGCAAAAACACACAAGAAAACAACAAATCGAGCGGAAGATATCCAGAAAGACCAGACTGAAGTCACAGATGTTAAAAAAACAAAATGATTTATTAGGATCCTACACGGTCCGTGTTTCAGCCGAAAAGGCCTTCCTCAGGGGTCTTCAAATTGGCATATACAGATATTCCTCCAAATGTCACAAAATGAGACGATCTGGACAAAAGACATGCGCTACAGACTGGAAAGCCTATGCTTTATTTGGATAGCGCTAGCCAAAACACGGACCATGTAGGGTCCTAATAAATCATTTTGTTTTTTAACATCTGTGACTTCAGTCTGGTCTTTCTGGATATCTTCCGCTTGATTTGTTGTTTTCTTGAAATATATCTCATACTGTGTGTGGTGGTAGGAGTTGGTACCTTTTCTGGTTTTTAGGTTGCATATTCCAAACAACTGGGAAGCTACTTGGGTCTTTGATAATTCATCTTTTCATTCTTTAATTCTGTCTCTTCCTTGCAGAGGATATAGAAATAAGACCTTGAAGCATACTTCTTTATATGAATCCATGTTGCCGTTTGCCTCTCCGGTGCTGCTCTTTACCCTGTCCACTATCTGGGTCTTTGCATCACCCTCCAGAATTCTTGAGGTTTATCCCAGACTCTTTTACTTCATGGTTGGAACAGCCTTTGCTAACATTACGGTAAGACAAATAAATAGTTATTTTTAGGGATGGTTCCAGAAGACAAACGGGCAATCGACCTGCAAGAGTCAGACTGGCAACAAAAGAAGGCAGTCCAAAGAAACCCAATACAGTGTGAAGTAAAATATATTGATATAGCAACAACACAGGAGGGGTTTAAAACAAATTGCCTGACTTGGGCCAAGTTTCACGCTTCCCTGGGCTACATCAAGGTAAATAGAATAGAGTAACTGTTAGTAAGCCACTACTTTAATGCTGGTTGTACATAAACTTAAAAACATAACATTACTTTAAATCATATAACCAGTAAAATATGAAATAATAAATACTCCATATACAATCATAAATGGTATCTCTAAAATTCAAATAACACAAAAATATATAAGAATAAAAATGTTGTCCAAAAACTGCCATAGAAAGTCTAACATAAAAGAAACTCAAAAGAACACAAGGGCACCAAAAGGAAGTAATTGGTTGTCTCTACATACCTAGACTAATGCAAAGCATACCAACACCGAACATAGAAACATGATGGCTGTATGACCAATCCAGTCTGCCCATCCTCAGTAATCACTAATTCTTCCTTTCCTAAGGGATCCCACATGTCTGTGCCAAGCTTTCTTAAATTCTGACACAGCCCTCGTCTCCGCAACCTCCACCGGGAGGCCATTCCACACATCCACCACCCTTTCGGAGAAAGAGTATTTTCTTAGATTCCTCCTAAGTCTGTTTCCTCTCTACTTCATCATATGCCCCCTCATTCCAGAGTTTTCCTTTATTTGAAAAAGGCTCACCTCCTGTATATTGATGCCACTGAGGTATTTAACGTCTCTATCGTATTCCCTCTCTCTTGCCTCTCTTCCAGTGTATACATGTTGAGGTTCCTAAGCCTGTCCCTATATGTCCTTGTAGCCGCCCTTTGCACCGACTCCATCCTGTTTATATCTTTCCATAGGTGCAGTCTCCAGAATTGCATGCAGTACTCTAAATGGGGCCTCACCAGAGACTTGTACAAGGACACTATCACTTCTTTTTTCCTGCTGGTCATCCCTCTCCTTATGCACCCAAGCATCTTTCTGGCTTTGGCCATCATCTTTTCTACCTGTTTGGCTGCCTTAAGGTCATCAGACACAATCACCCCCAAGTCTCGCTCTTCTTCATACACAGAAACACTTCATCGCCTATAATGTACTGTTTCCCTTGGATTCTTGTACCCCAAGTGCATGACCCTACATTTTTTATCATTAAATCTTAGTTGCCAATTATCGGACCATACTTCAAGCTTCATTAGATCCTTCATGCCATCCACACCCTCCGGGGTGTCCACCCTATTACAGAGTTTGGTATCATCCACATAGAGACCATCTTTACCAGACAGTCCTTTCGCAATATCACTCACAAAGATGTTAAAAAGAGCAGGCCTGAGGACCGAACCCTGCGGTACACAACTGATAACAGCCCTTTCCTCAGAGCAAGCTCCATTTACCACTGTCTCCTTCCACATAACCAGTTTTTTTAACCCAGTCAGTCACTTTAGATCCCATAACGAGGGCGCTCAGATTATTTATCAGTCGCCTGTGAGGGACCATGTCAAAGGCTTTGCTAAAATCCAAGTACTCCATATCTAGCGCCCTCCCATGTCCAACTGTTTGGTCACCCAGTCAAAGAAATCAATCAGAGTCTGGCACGACCTGCCTCTAGTGAAGCCATGCTGCCTCGGGTACTGTAGTCCATTCAGTTTGAAAAACCTCATGAATCCACTGTTTTAAAAGCGTTTCCATTAGTTTACTCACCACCGAGGTCAGACTGAAAGGTCTGTAATTCCAAACCTCGTTCTGCTTTTGTGCTGAGGGACCATATCCGCCCTTCTCCAGTCCTCCGGGACCACTCCAGACTTGAAGCATTGAAGAGGTCAGACAGCGGTGCTGCCAGAATGTTTGAGTTCCCTGAGTACCCTCGCACGTATCCCAACAGGCCCCATCGCTTTGTCTACTTTTAGTTTAGCCAGCTCCTCCTGATCAGTCTTCTGAAAATCAGTTCCGGTCTACCATACATGCATCCCTATTAGCATTTGTTTTCTGCGGTCCTACCCCCCGCCCTTTTGTCCGTGAACACAGAACAGAAATAATTGTTAAGCAGTTCAGCTTTATTCTTAGCAGCTTCTACATATTCCTCCCCCTCAACTTTGAGTCTCAACATGCTATTATGGCACTTCTCCTGTCATTTATATATCTGAAAAAGTCTTCCACCCCCCCACCCCCATTTTACCGTTTCGGCTGTCCTTTCTTCAATTTGCCTCTTCGCATTCCTGACAGCTTTTCTAGGTATTTTTGCCTGTCCTCTTTGAGTCTTCTTGTAATGTATGAAGGCAAACTTTCGTTCCCTTACCTTTTGAGCTACTGTGTTTGAGAACCAGAGCAGAAACCTGATAAAAGGTGTTGAAATAAGACCAAAAGACTATTAACACACTCATTCCTTAGCTGTTAGATATAACTTTTAACTTACTGTTTCTCTCCCAACTGTCACCGCTTGTGTTGCTGGACAGGCAACTAAAAATGTTGAGCCAGGTCACATGACCTGTAAGTCTAAAACAAAACTAAAGAAAATCCTTAAATCAAAAAGGTACTAATACAAAAGCATTAAAACTAAAATTATATGCAAAACTATTGTTAAAAAATGGACTTAACTTTCCACAACCATCTGATTTTGCTAAATGTCATCAAACTGCATGAGTGATACATCATTTGAGAGAGGATTTTCTAATTAGCTGAAGCGTACTAGTTTTATCATTTTTACTTGTTCAGAGCATTTGAAGATTAATTCTATGGCATTTCAAATATGCTTACAGTGACGACGTGACGTTTTGATGATATGTATGTCGTGCTGTAAAATCAAGCTGGGAGCTACTTTGAGCTCCCCACTGGCACCCATGGGGGGGGGGGTCTCTCCCTCAGCTCTGGTCTAGCAGGCCAGAATGAGTGACCCCTAAGCCTGATGCCAGCATACTGCTGAAGCTGGATTGATAGAAAATCAAGCTGGGAGGCCCTTCCTTCTGACATAGTGGACTGGGGATTTCCCTGGGTTCTGTCCAGACAGGGAAAACTGTCTCTTCTATTTAATTCCCCTGCCCTAGGCTGCCTTCAGATTCTACTACTCTACTTCTTTTTGCTTTTTTTTTTTTTTTTTAAGTAATTGTATTCCCTCAAAAGGGAATAATGTTAAGACAGCCAATTCAAACCATTTTAAAAGCCCTAGTCTACCTACCTTCTGCAGAGGCCCCATGGGACCTACATCGGGCAGTCTCATCGAGCAAAGGCCTGTGGGCCAAGGCTTAGGACTGCAGAAGGACAGTAAATCTCTCTGCAGTGCACTCAGCCAGGAGAAAGATCTTAATCCAACTCATGGGAGAGATAACACTGCCCAGCGCCAACCACTGTTAACAGGCCAAAGGGTATGACCAGTAGAGCTAAGCCTGTTACAAGAAAAATCTCCAGCCTGCTTCATCTATGGGAGCAGAAAAATTACTGATAAATCCTGGCTGTACCAGAGGTACACACAGTTATCAGAAGAAGTGTGTGTTGGATATGGAAATGAGCCTGATGTTATATTATGCTACTGAGAGAGAGAGAGCCTGACCAAGGAGTTATCTGCATTCTTAACACTATGGCTTATTCTGTATGTCTGTATTTGTTAGGTACAGTACTTCACATATGCACCCTCTTCTCTTTGAGACTTTTTTTGTTGTTGTTGTTTTTAGAGCTGGTGACTCCCTCACAATGTTCCTAAATCTTGGATTGAACATAGCTTGTGGTGGCTAGACTGGCAGTGCCAGCAGGGGCCAGGGGCATGGCATTCTACATGTGCTATGTTGCCACATGTGTAACATGTCCCTAATTCACTGCAGATGAGGCCTCCTGTTTTAGTTCTACTGAGGATAGCACAGATACTATACTCTGGTACACTTGCTACTCGGAGCAGCCGGAGATTGTTACATGTTCAACATTTGTGGTTGGCCTAGTGATTGCATGTTGCAGAGCATATGAAAACATGAGGAGAGAGAGAGGTTATTGTAGATCAGAAGGGCTGTGTTAGGGCTTGGCACTAGAATAACGGTACCTGCTGCAGATCAGGGTTGAAGTACCCTTGCAGAATTGTTTGGGAAAACAAAAACCTATGTCTCATAAGAATGAAATGTAATCCAGCTGTCAGAATTTTATATTGTGAAGGCTTGTTGCTGACTGAAATTTCCTTACCTTTGCAGTGCAAGCTTATTGTTTGCCAGATGAGTAATACCCGGTGCCAACCTCTGAATTTGCTGCTCTTGCCCTTGGCTCTTGTTGTTGTCGTGGTCATATCTGGATTGGCTGAGCAGCGTGAAGCCTTGCTACTATACATGCTCACTGTTCTTATTACAATTGCCCATATCCATTATGGAGTAGAAGTGGTAAGTGTGTTCTAGTCACAACAAAAGCACAAAATTCATGTAAGGCAATCTCCCAAGGCAGGAGCCGTGGGAATCTCAGCTCAGCATGCTTATTAATTATTAATCTGTGGAAAATCTCCCCTCAACTGTGATACTCATACAGTAATGTGAAAAAGATTTCCCCTCTTGTGATTTTCTCTATTATTGCATATATGTCACACTGAATGGTTTCAGATCTTTAAACAAAATATAATATCAGGCAAAGGGAACCTGAGTAAACACGCACGTTTTTGAATTACTTCTTTTGTTTAAGGAAAAAGTTATCCAACACTCATGACCTATGTGAAAAAGTAACTGCCATCTTAGTTACTCAATTAACCATTAACCAAATTTAATTAAATTCAGCTGCAGGTTTGACTAGCTGGTGGCCCCTGATCACGCACCAGGTGAACACTGCATACTAGATTGTCATTTGCGAATAAGCACAATGAATGTAAATTAATTAATACTGCTCAAAGAAAGAGTAATGTGTTATTGGAAAATAGTGTGGAGAATTTTGGGGGAAAAATTGTTATAACAATTTGAAATTTTTGAATTTTCCTTACTCTAATTTCCCCTAATGGGATGTTGTTTTGTTTTTTCTGATATATTAAAATTGAAAGCATCTTTCTATCTAGCCATTTACAGAGCTTTCTGTGTAGTGGGTTCAGTTAAAAAAGCAGGGGCCAGCGGAAGGTGAGTTCCAATGGCACTAATTTTAACTAGCTGTTTGAAAACTTCAGTTGAGGAGACAAGCAATAGGGCCATGTTAGTAGCAACTTTTCTGTTTTCCTAGATCAAGATAAAATCTTACACCTTTATTTTGTAGTTATGGCACTAAAGTTGTATGGTCACAAGATATTTTTCCAGGTGTCATCTAGGACCCAGCAAATTAGGCATAAATTTCTTCAGTTCTGTAGTAAGGCTCTTGTTCATAATATGGTTTTCCTTTTTGTAATTTCCAAGACGTGTTTCCTTAAATATAAGGTGAGAAATTGTTTACTGAACCTGAACCTTTTGAGGAGTTTGTCATAGGAGCAGAATTTAGATGAGTTTAGAGGGGAGAGATAGTGGGAACAAACTGCTGGTCAGTAGAATTGAGTAGGGTCCTATAAGCATGTAGTTATGTGTTTTGTTTTGGGGTTTTTTCTTGTTGGTTTTTTTTTTTTACCCTTTCCCTTTATGATCTTCCCCATATTATGATTTTTGAGATAGGAAGTCGTTGAATAATTTTTTTTTTTTTTTTAGCCATATCTTGGTGTATGAGAAGATTGGACTTTCTAAAAAATTAAACTCTCATGTAATTACAAAGGGGTCCTTTTACTAAGGTGCACTAATGGATTTAACGTTCGGTAATGATTAGCGTGTGCCAAATAAGATGCCCATTATGTTCCTAATGGGCATCTTACTTAGCATGCGCTAAATCTGTTAGTGCACCTTAGTAAAAGGACCCAATGAAAAACAATTAAAAAAAAAAAAAAAAAAAAAGGAAAATAACATTTGGCTGTTAATGATTCAGAAACCAGATTTGGAGATGAAGCAGGATATAGATATTTTTAAATAAAATAAATAGCTTCTTGGTTAATAGATGGTGGTGGGGGAGTCGTTTTTCCTATGTCCCGGGAAGGGGCTCCATGGTGGATGATTACATGACCATTAATCCAGAAGTCTCAGATTTTAAATTTATTCTGCTTCATTGCTTCCAAGTTGGGCATTGTTGGTCTTGTATTTACATGTTTTCTTTCCGGAAAGAGTACATTGATTACAAGTCCTTCTTTCTGGCAACAGGGGCTAGGAGGGAAGTTTCTGTATCAGGAGGAGTCATACCCATACACATTTATTCCTTTGCTGTTTTCCCTTTTGCCTGAGTGCCCACTTCATTGTAGATTTAATATGATGTTGAATAGGTGATCTGAGCTCAGACCTTTTGAGTCATAGTGCTAAAGGTGATTTGGTGCTGTTCTCTTGAAGGAAAACATTTGAGCCCATTTTATTGCCCTTATTATAGAGATTGCTGGTTCATGGGCTCTGTTGCCTTGGAAGTATTTTAACAAATTTAAATCTGCTAATTTTGTATTCTTAGTTGTAAAGCAGCTCCTTATGAATGCTTTGCATGCTTTTCACAGGTAAACCAACTGAGTAAACACTTCAACATCTTGCCCTTCTCACTAAGGAAGCCCAACACGGACTGACTAGATGAGGAAGAGAAAATTGGCCTGCAGTCCTCAGAAGTACTGTAAATAGCCTGTACATCAGCCATCACCACAGAAAAGCCACTGGACAGCCATGGGTACTGAGTGCACATGACATCTTAAGTTGCATATGCTGCACCCAGGGTCTGAAATTCTGTCAAAAATTGTGTTTAACACTAGCCAAGCCAGATGCAATTCATATTTTTTTAAGACTCATTACTGTACATAATAGACCAGTTGAATGTCTGGTGAAACTGAACACATGAGATTCTACTTTTCCTTCATGCTGCTACCCTGTCCTTGGTAGGAAGTCTGCATGGGACCATAGGCAGCATTGATGTATGCTCAATTTCTTAGCTTGTGACTTCATGCTGCAGGTTTTGTGTTCCAGTTGAGATACCATTGGCAACCCAGAGCCTAATCTCTGTGGCAGAACACAAGCCAAAAACAAAGTGATGACAAGGAACATGTGCCACAAAGGGCTCAGAAGAACGAGTGTTAACGCACAGCGCAGTCTTGTTGGACCGTCTTCCTGTCTAATAGTCTCTGGTATATATGTCTATTTATTGAAATACAGGTATTCTAACTCGCTTTCCCTGGAGTCAAACTTGGTTTTATCTAAAGAAAATAACGTTAAAACTGTAACTGATCTAGGGTTACAGTTGCATTTTGGTATTCATTCAGTGGTTTATTTTTGAAAACTTTAAGAACTTTCATAGCCCAAGTGTACACCCACGCTTTCTCCTGGAGTTTTGTCACTGCAAAAGCTAAAACACAATGTTTACATAGAATTTTATAAAAGTTAATCACGCCCTAAGTGTCCTGCAGCTAACAAATTCCATGTTCAGACTCTGTAGGGCTTTGGACCTTAGGTGAATGAATTGAGTATCCCGCATTTGGAAAAATGTTGGCCAGGATGTAAGTTCTTAAGGATAACTTTTTTTTTTTTTTTTAATTCAGAGAGGTGAAATGTGACATTGTTTTTGGTCAGATGTTGCTTGTATATGAACACCTGCCCTATGATGTGTTAGCAGGGCTAGGGAGCTTTATCTTTGACCTCCGTGTCGTTTTCTCTTGAATTTTGTTTTTGATGCGGTCAACTTTGTCAATGAGCCCTTCTACTAAGTGTTGGTGCTATATTTTCATAGCTTTGTACAGCCTGTCATCAACCTGGAATTGTAGGCGATGGTCAGACATCAAAAGACAGATAAGGCTGTAAGATTCAAAGCCCTTCTCAAACTGATTAAAAAAACAACAACAATGTAATAGCATGTGATTAAAATGCAGTGAATTCCAGGACACATGCCCCTGGAGGCTGGAGGCTTGTACTTCTGAATCAAGTGCCATTACAAGGGTTTAGATTCTTTAAAATTCACCTTTCTAGTTCCAGCCTATCCAAAAAACAATACGGTCCCAAAGGGGAAGCGAGACCTGTTCTGAGAACTAACGCTGTGCAGCTTGTTCAAGTATTTTATTATGTTTTTATTTTACAGCTGTTGTGTTCAGTGAGATTATTTTTCAATTTGGTGGTGGTGAGGATTGTGTGCTGAATTTTCTCTTGTTTTGTAGTGTGTATGTGTGTGGGGGTTTGTTTTTCCTTCAGACAGGAATGTATTAAAATATGCTTGAATGAAGAGTGTATCTAAACCCTTAGAGATTTGGACAGGGTACACTTGGAGGGATAGGCATAATACACGTGTTTGTGGATTTTATTACATGGGAATCATTAATGGTTTATGAAAAATTTTGTCATTCAAAGATAGTTGCTCTATGATCTGCAGAAAAATTTAAATATGTACTGTTTAAATTTTTTTTATATATATATATAAAATCTAATCATTAAGCCAGTTTTCCAGATGAAATTTCAAAGCCAGGCTGCAAAATTATTGTACATTGTTTTTAACGTTAATGAATGCTGCTGCAGATATGATTTAAGATATGGCATTGATACATGTGTATATATATATATCTGCATGTAGACACTACTTCTTCATAGGAAAACTTAAAGTTGACAGATTCTACTACCTTGGAACATTAACTGTTTTTAGTACTTTAGAATCCCTGTTAAATCATTTTGAAATTCCAGCTCTGGCAGGCAATGAAGCTCCTGTACTTCTAGCACTAGTGACTTACACTCTAATGATGCCTTCCAGCCATGGCAGCAGCTGTCAGATGCTGTCATGGCTGGAAGGCATCATTAGAGTGGGCCAGATGGGGCCATTTGAGGGAGGGGGGGGGGGGGGGTTGTGGTAATAACCAGAAATCCCAGTTCCCTATCTAGGGAGATTTATCAGGGCTTTTGGTTATAACCGAAAATCAGAAGCCCTACTTACAGATAAGAGACGCCAAGGGTGTCCCTTCCCAAGACTGGAGATTTACCACCGCTATGCTGGAGATTTGAAGGCCAATAACTGCTGCAGAGATGGGGGGAGGGCTAAGTTGTACATCAACATAGAGGAGGCGCTTGCCAGCTGTCACCCCAGTCCTCTCATGAGAATTTTATTCAGGACCTAATATCTGCCTGTATCTGGTGCAGATAGTTGAGAATACCACCTTTTGGTAACTGATTTACACCCTTTATTTGCAGTTACTTTTTATTTATATAAAATTTATCAGATTTAATTTCATAGTCTCGGATGAGAGGGAAAATATATTTTTACATACTTCTCTCTACTTGGGTATGTGAGACCCCCTGAAGAAGCTGAACTTCAAATGGATTCTAATAATAATAATATAAAGCATCAGTATTAGACATAATGCAGTGAATAAGGAAGAATGCGTGTGTATGTATGATAGACCACAATTTCCCAAACTTGTCATAGAGACACCACAACCAGCCATTTTATTTTTCAGGATATTCACACTGAATATGTATGAGGTTAATTTGCTTATACTGAACCTCCATGTGTGCAGGTTTCTCATGCATATTCATTGTGGACATCCTGAAACAATGACTGGCTCTGGGATCACAGGACAGATTGGGAAACCCAAGTGTAAACCATGCTGACTGGATTTTCTGGACCATTTTGACACTTGAACTTGGGTTCCCTGCGCAAGACATTAAAACCCCAGGGGCCAAATGACAAAACTCTAGGTATTTTGTTAAAAAAATTTATATAATATTTATTGAACTGAAAACAATGGGCCTTGGATATGTTTGCTGTCACATTTCTTTTTATAAGGTTGAACAAGGAAAAGACCCTTGTGTATTAAATATCAACTGTGTGTTTTGTTTACTGACCTTGTACAGTAGAGATTTGTATATTGTATGGACATAACACAATTTGTGTGTGTGTGTTTTGTTTTTTTTTTTGCTTAGGGTTCATAAGATTACATGTGAGAAAAGTCTGAACTTTCCAAAAGCTAGTACTAGTGCCTTAGTTTGTACCTAAGGCTGATAAAATGAAAGCGTTCTTAAATAAATAGTGTTTGGAAAATGCTTCTCAAATGCTATACCTCTGCATCTGTAGATCAGGCCAGTGAAAAATCTATGTATAATGGGGATGGGGAGGAGGAATTATTGAAAAGCAAAATCAAGAAAAGAGCAAGTGAAATAGTTAATATTCAGAAGCTAGAAAGAAGCAACAGAATGTGATCAGTAGTCTGATATAAAATGTTCACTGAGCGCACAAGGGAAAGTTAAGACAAATCTTAAACATAAGTGTTCCTTCTGTTCAAGATGGAATGAGGACACTTTGGTCGTCAGGTTTGTAGAGTTTGAGGTTTGGTGATTAGAACAATTGCTCTTGTGCTGAACTGTGCCCCCCACCCCCCCGCCATAGTCTTTAGAAATCTTGAAGAATCTTGTAGGATTTTGCATCTAGAAGGTGCTGCTTTTACATCAGATCTTTGTATGCTCATGTTGAAGTGAAGGTGTAGTGTTCTGATTGGTTACTCGAGCACATTTCACTATCTATAGAATGCCAATGCATTAAATCAAATTAAGACTATTATATACTTCCAAACTGTGTTGAAACTCAAAAGATTTAAAGATATTGGAAATTACCTTCAGGTCAGGCATTTTAGCTGACTAATATAGGGGCCATTTTACAGAGCGGTGGTAAGCCCAACGCGAGCTTACTGCTCACTCTTTTTCGGGACTACCGCCAGCTCAACGCCGGCAGTAGTCCTGCCCCGAGCAAGCACCATTTCCGGGGGAAAAGGAAAAACCCCCGGAAATGGCTAGCACGGCAGTAACGCATAGTAATTGGGCATCACGTGCTTCCCAGTTAGCACCAAGTTAGCGCCGGAACCCTTATCACCACTTTAATGGGTGGCGGTAAGAACTCCTTGCCGCATGGTCATGTGGCCATTTTTTTTTGGGGGGGGGGGGGGGGAAGTTTACTGGTTGCAGCAAAAAGGGCCCTGGCACACGGGGAAAAATGTCCCTCGCCACCAGCACAGGGCCCTTTTTCTAGCAGCTTAATAAAAGAACCCCATAATGCCTTGTAAAAATGTTCCTACCCTTATGGATTTTTATGCAACATACTCCACACTTTAAAATTAAAAGAACAGTTATGGAAATACTCCAAAAGTAATTAAGAAACCCCAAAGTCTTGATAGTATAGATCTTCACATCTTTTGATTCAGTACTTGGTTGAATGCCCCTTTTGCAGCAGTAACAGTCGTGCATTATTTAGAATTAGTGTCTACCAATTTTGTGATGGTGCAGTTTTTTTTGCCTATTCTTAGAATAGTTAATGTGCTTTTAGGTTGGCTGGGGATAATCTGCACAGTAGTCTTCTGATCTTGCCATAAATTTTCTATTGGAATCAGGTCTGGGCTTTGGCTTGGGCCACTCCATTGTTGCTTTTGCTTTGTGTTTAGAATCATTGTCTTTCTGACAGGTGAATTTTCTTCCCGGTTCAAAGTCTGTGGCAGGCCGCAATGGGTTCTCCAACAGTCTGCCTCAAAAACTAAGAGACAAAAATCAGTATAGTCTGCAGACTAAATCAGTTTCAAAACAGGACTGTTGTCAACACATCACTACTGGCTAAGAAACTATACAAAATATGAAGAGGTATCATAAATTATAGTGTGACCAACATAAGGGGATTGTCTTCCAGGATTTATGCTGGAGGTTATGTCCAGAATCATGTCGCCTATTTTTAATCATATATTTCAAATGTAAGCCATCTCAAATTGTATACAAATTTAAATATGAATGTTCAATGATGATTCCAGATGTCACAAGTTTATAAAATTTAGCAAAATTCAGCTGATTATTTCTGTATTTCTGGAGAGTTACTAAAGAAATTTCACTTCAAGTCAGCAAAACACCATCTTGCACATTTTGGGGTCCTTTTACTAAGGCGTGCTAATGGATTTAGGGGGAGATTCTATATATAGCACCTAAAAAATCGGCGCAGAAATCAGTTCCGACTAAGCATATTCTGTAAGTGGCGCCTAGTGTTAGGTAAGATATACAGAATACACTTGTCATCCTAACGCCTAAAACTGCATGCATCAATATACACCAGTGCAAACTTCGTGTAAATCCTGGCGCATAGATTTCATTGCACTGGGCCATATTCTATAACTGCGCGTAAACTTTGGAAAGCCCAGAAAAAGCCTATTTCCTCACCCATACATGCCCCTTTTTTGCCTGTTCACAATAGAAGTTACAGAATGTGCTTAATGCATAAATTCTAATTAGTGGCAATTAGTGCTCATTATTGCTTGTTAAAAGCTGTTATGAAAGCTGATTAACTTAAGCCAATTAAATTATGTGCATTGCTATAGAATACGCTTGGATTTTGGCGCATTATATAGAATCCAGGGGTTAGGTATAAATGGGCTTCTTAGCATTTAATGCACACTAATTGTTAACGTGCACCAAATCCGTTAGTGCACCTTAGTAAAAGGACCCCTTTGGCAGGAATTCATGCATTCAAAAAATTGCTAGCAACCTGACACCATACCAACAGTTGCTTGGTGTTTCAGCCTAATATTGTCTGCACCAGGGGCCAAATTTATGAAAAGAATCATGTACAATTTTTTAGTCAAGCAAATATATATTAAAAGTGAAAGTAAAGGAACAATGTATTATAAATTGACTTGACTTTATTCAAATGCTATGTCTTACTCAGAAACAAAAACACAATGGTGAGGAACAAATGCTTTAGAACTGCCAGTGAAGAATGTTCACTGGTGATTGTGGGATAGACATTAGAATATTTTTAGATTAAACCCTGTGGCTCCAGGTGGGTTTAAACACAGGTATAGAATGGGGAGTTTTTCAGTAAGAAAACACAAAAGATTTTAAATTTTCTTAATGCCCGTGTTTCTGGATGAAGTAACTCGAGTTTATTTCCATGGAGGCCCCCATTCAAAAAGGATCGGTTTGTATTTTACTGCCACTTTTGCTGTTTAAATGAGTGAAACAAAAGCTTAGTATTGTGAGCCAAAGTAAGACGGTGTCGAAATGAAGTTTACTAAATTTGTAATATGTTGCTTCTTTCTTTCACTAGTTGGTTGGTTGACTGAATTTGTTCATAATTTTTCAGTAAAGTTTGGCCCCTGATGTAGGCAGTGCTAAGCCAAAACACCAAGCAGCTGTGGATTTGGTGTCGGACGGCTAGCAAGTTTTTGAATGCATGCATTCATGATATAACATGTACAAAATAGTGTTTTGCTGAGTCAGAGTGATAGTTCTCTGGTTGATTTTAAGTGTGGACATGATATTGAGTTTTGCTGAATTTCAACTTAGCACTGACAATATAAAGTTCCATGTTGGTCTCAGACCACAAATTTTATTTATTTATTTATTTATTTATGTATTGCGAACATTTGTTATACTACCAAATCATCAGGTTGACATTAATACTAGCAAGCAAAATGGAACAATAAATCAGCATTACTAGAAACAGATTAACACTGAGAAGAAGGAGAATCTTGCATAATATAGTAATTGTTAACACAACATGAGAAAACTGGAAGACCAAAGGTAGGGATAGAGTATGACGAAGAGTTCAGACTTCTAACTACAATATAAAGATACAAACGCTTTCTGGAAGAGCCCATTTTGAACTTAGCGCGAAATGATATAGACCAGAGATAGGATGGAAAATTTATGTAGAGGACAGGCGTGCAGCAAGAAAAAGCTGAATCGTGAGAGTTGTTGAGATGCAACCAGGCAGTGGTAGGGATCGCCAAAAGGTTAGAATTAGCTGATCTAAGTAGACAAGATGGGTGATATGGCAAGACCAACATAGCCATGCTATCTGGTGTACATTGCTTTTCTTCAGCAGGTAATCAGATACAAGAAACCACCCTTTAAATTGTAAATATAAGCGGATCTTCAGATGGTGAGCTCAGTTAAGACAAAGTGGCTTAACACCCATTCCTTGATAGATGTGAGAGAGAGAGATTCTCATGGCTGAACAAAGTATTAATATGTAGAGAAAGCTGCTGTAGACAACTAAAACAATTGTTTTGCAGATAGGAAAATCAGAGGCTGCTGCAGATACAGAACTGTTTTGCTCTCATCTCCTCTGAAGAAAGTGATATGTATCTTCAGATAATGAGCAGAAAATAGTTTGTGGCAAATCTAATTGCCACCTGCTGATGGAATTTGATTGTAACATGCAGAAAATGTTCCATCTCAAAAATTACAAAAAGGGGTTTTGTGATTTAATATATTGTGATCTATCTGTGCTAGGATATATAATATTGCTGAGCTCATTCAATATAGTTATCATTTGTTATAGAGAAGACTCATTTGTGTATATTGCCAGAAGCTGCTTAATCGTCCTAAATATAAACATGATGCAGAAGTAGCTGCCAGCTTTATGGCATCTATTTGACCTCTGTATATGACTTCTGAGGATCCTCTGTAACCATTCTTCTTAACCCTGTCCTGGAAGCACAGTGAGCCAGTTGGTTTACAAGGAATATGCAGGAGGATAGACTTGCAATCAATGGATATTCAATATATGCAAATGTATATCACATATATTTATTGTGGCATTCCTGAAAAGTTGACTGGCAAGGTGTGCTTGAGAATCCCTGCACTAGAAAAGAAAACTCATCTTAATTTATCAGCTGCTCTTACTATGTCTACCTGTCCGTCCTGCTTATCTAAATCAACTTGCAGATATGCTGTTGCTGGTGGTGTTTTCTGTCTCCATCTCTAAAATTGCAACACCTCTCAAAAGCATATGCACGTGATTTGCTTTGTGTGAACTGGCTTTGGATTTGGTATAACTTCTATAGCTCTTAGTTTAATCCCGTAACATTTATGTAAAATTATATTGCTATTTGTACAGTGGATATGGATGGTTTTTCTAGATGCCCAGAGAGCAGCACAGTAGCAACCAGTAGCTGTAAATAAAAGTGGTCTTTATTCAAAAAGCAACTTTGGTGTAATGGTATGGATCAAATGTCCAGTGGTTCAGATGTAAAAAATTACACTCAACATGTTTCAGCACATACAGGGTCAGATTCTGTAAATGACGTCTAAAATCTAGACTCATCTGATTAATGCACCTAGCGCTACTCAGCTACGCGTGTTGGAATTTATGTGGGCCTTTTTAGAATATGCCTAAAAAACTCGCGTAAATTCTAATTATTGCCAATTATTGATTGGTTATCGGCCAATTATCACTGATTGGCTCAATTGAGTAGCACATGAAAATTGGCCACATGCACAATCTAATGCGCGCTACTCGCCACGCTTTATGTAGAATCTGGACCATCAGGGGCAAATTAATAATGCTCCTAGGGTATGAATCATACTTTAAAACCATGAATAGGGGCATAGATATATATAAGCCTTTAAGTATCAAAATTTGAAAAATATAAAACTATATCCAAAACCATCTCAGAAGGGAAAATAAAACCAAAAGATGGAACTAAAAGAAATATCAAGTACAGTAAAAACAAGAGAGAAAAAGGTGAAGTTAAAAGCCATCATATAATTATAAAACATTTTACCTTAATACAGAGTGTCCCAAACTGTAGGTCAGGACCCCAAGTGGGGTGACAACCTAAGGAACTCTCCATAGGTACATCATTATTCTGCACCGCCATGGAGTCGCACAACTTTTTTTCACAGTCACAAAAAGATTGGAAAGCACTGCCTTAATAAGAAACACTAAGGGGTCCGTTTACTAAGCCGTCTGCCCAATGGCACTGCCTTAATAAGAAACACTAAGGGGTGCGTTTACTAAGCCGTCTGCGTGGCTCTTGCGGTAATTTCATTTTTGGCGCACGTCCACTATGCGCGTCTGAAAAATATTATTTTATTTTCGGACGTGCGCAGGTCATTACCACCCAAATTCATTATCGCTAGGTCTATGGCTGGCGGTAAGGTCTTGGACCCAAAATGGATGCACGGCAATTTTGATTTTGCCGCATGTCCATTTTCAGGAAAAAAAAAAGGCCTTTTGTACAGGTGCTCTGAAAAATGTTTCTGCACATGCCCAAAACCCGCGCCTACAATACCGCAGGCCATTTTTCAGCACGCCTTTGTAAAAGGACCCCTTTATGTTCCAAAGGATGCTACGGAGGGCTCCCTGAGCCCAACGTGTACTGTTAGGAAAAAATAAAACAGCATGTAAATCAAACACTTCCTAAGTATGTATGCAGTAACCACTATTATAAAAATCTACAATTAAAAGGGTCATCTAATGCTGACTTCAGTATTTAAAAAAAAAAAACCGCAGTAGAACATTCGATTTTCTCGTAACAGAGAAACCATTTGATACATAATTTTATTTATTGGTGATTGATAGATTCTGTTGTTCTTTGGATCCACAAGGTCGTTTATGGTGTTTTGGTAGTTGCCACTCAAATATAAGCGCAGGCTCCTGATGCAGACCATACTATCAAAACACTGCCCATGTCAAGTCATTTCTGAAAATAATAAAACCAACTTTATACCACTGACTTAACTGGTTATTTCCACTGTCTTCTGTGTGGAGCACATTAAATATCTCCAAACCCCAGTGGACAGAAGGGGATAGTCATAAGCTTTAGAAATCCATGCTTAAAAAATAATTGCTGAAAAAATTGCAATTTTAAAGAGTTCTAAAAATTTACATATGCAAAAGTGAAAGTAAAACCAGGGAAAGCAAACCACTGTGCTGAAAAAGAATAAAAATAGCCTTTTTTTTTTTAAACCTTCAAAAGGTTACCAAACTCGGTTGTTTTGCATGAAACTTGTCAAGCACAGCTTTTACCTTTTTTTTAATAAAGGCCGCATGATCTCACATAGGATCAAGCTTTTAATAAGCAAAAAAAAACCCTCTCAAACACTAAAAATACAGCATCTCTTGAGGGCACTGATGCAGGCATTATGGGGTCCTTTTACCAAGCAAGACTAAAAAGTGGCTGGTGTAGGTGCATGGGTTTTTTGTGCGCTGCATGCAATTTTAGCACGTTGGTAAAATGGCCACCATGCCATATATTTTTGTAATGACCATGCACTAATTTCTCCATTACTGCAGGAGCCCTTACTGCCACTTATGTAGGAGGCAGAGCTCCTGTGCTACTCCCGCACTAATTAGGTAGCATAAAGTAATGTGCTTGCACTAGCTGAATAGTGCAGGCATGCCTACTCTTTGTCTTTGGGCACACCCCCTGTGCTGGAAAATTAAAAAAAAAAAAAATTTTTTTTTACCAGTGTGGGAAACTACCATGGGACACCTTAGTGCATCCTGCAATAGTGACCTTTCAGTGCACGGTAGGCCCAAGTTAGGCCTACCGCACCTTAGTAAAAGGGCCCCTTTGTGCTGAAATGTCTGTAATTTTTTAACATCTGAAACATTGGGCATAGTGTAGATCACAATCACACAAAGGTTATTTTTGAATAAAGGTTGCTTTTTATCTACAGCTACTGGCTGCTACTGTACTGTGCTGCTCAAATGTTTGTGAAGGGGAGGGGGAGGAGATTTTTTCTTTTTTGTAATAGGGTCCTATCTATTGATTAAAGTATAACAGAAGTTAGGACAGGCGGGGGCTTGACATTTGGACCAATACCTCTGGAAGTCCTTGATTAGAGCTGAAGACACAACGAGCTGGAACAAAGTAAAACTTTAATAAACATTTGTTCACTACAGTGAGATCAGTGATCCAGCAGTCGTTGGGCATTATGCAGAAGTCATAGCCTTATTTTATACTCTGATTTCATGACACACTTCTGAATGGTGTTTGATATTTATATGCATCTGTGAAGGTATGCTTCATTTCACTGTTTTACTGTTGAACTAGAAATATTTGATAAACTAATTATTTTTTATGTTTAATATTCCTGTTTTATAAGCTGTTTGGAAGTTGTATAATTAGACACTGTCAAATCACTGCTGCTTCCATTTTACTAGCTTTATAATTCTCTTTCCTCTGCTTCCAGACAACTGCCTAGAATAAAACTAGAGCTTTCCTTGCTGGTCAAGGGTTGGAGGGGTGTTTCCTCCAGGACTGGACTCCTTAATGCTGTTGTTAGCCAACAGGGTCTATCTCTCTAGTCACTGCCAAGCCCCTTTATCTCTCTAAAAATTGTGAATAATTTCCCAGCACTCCTGAGCCCTGTTGCACAAGAGCCTTGGTACATTCTGGCCCTTCTGCATTGCCACCAGCTTTGCCACTTAGAGGATCACTGGTGGAAGGGTCGCTTTGCAGATTACCTTTATTATTATTGCGTTGCAGCTTTCCAATAAAAGATTGCAGTCATCCAGGCAAAAAAAAAAAATTACACGGCCCTGATCCTTCGGGCACCTACTTCTAAGAAACTTTACCAGGCGTTTTATAATATAACCTCCCCTCCCTCCACATCTTTCTCGGGCAATTCTTCACCCTTGGCCAATGAGTTGGCCTTACACTTCAGCACCAAACTTGCAACTCTCCAAGCATCCTTTTCCCCTCAAATTCCTTCTCTATTTTCCTCTCCATCACCTGTTCCCCCTTTTCCGGATGCTACTGCTCTTGACTTGGTCCTCCTAGACTGCCGTCCCTTAACCAACTAACTGAGTTTCTCGCAGTCACGTGCGCCACTACCACACCCCATGATCCAATGCCTTCTGTATTCATCAGACACTTTAAGGACACTCTCCTCCCCTTCCTGAATATGCTCCTTACTGCATGCCTATCCCAAGGACTTGTTCCTGATGGTTGGAAACATGACTGTATTCTTCCAAAGTTGAAGGATGTGACCATAAGCCCTATACCTTCCAGCTAGTGCCCCATTGCTAAACTTTTTATTTCCAAAATAGATGAACAAATTATTCACCTCCACGTTAAATGCCACATCATTTTACACCATCAGCAAATGGAGTTCAGAACCTCACAAAGTACAAACACATCCCTACTTGGCCTTGTCACACGCATCCTTCAATACCAAGGCAACAAAGAAATAGTAATCTTAATTTCCCTAGATCTCTCTTTGGCATTCGATATGGTTGACCATGTGCTTCTTATTAATTATCTTTGTCATAGGCATTCAAGGTCTTGCCCTGCAGGGGTTTGTCATTCCTTTCCAACAGACTCAAGTCTACACCCAGAGCTCCTTATCCCCCCCCCCCCCCCCTTCAGTCTACCCTGTGGCATTCCTCAGGGCTCAGTTCTGGCACCTCTACTCTTCAATATCTCTCTCCCTTACTGTTTTTCATTGATTCCCTGGGTCTAGACATCTTCGCTTACACTGACATCCAACTGGCACGTTTGAATCCATCCAACACCATCTCCATACAATCACTCAATTCTAAGCAAGATCAAATAGCTTCCTGGCTCTCTGTGAATAAATTTGCACAACCCCAAGAAATGCACAAGTCTTATATTTTTTTCTTCAGCCTCACTTTCTCCAGTATGTCCTATTACTATAGCAGGTAACCCCCTTTCCTTAGTACAGAATGTCAGAGTTCTTGGTGTGACCTTAGACATGGATCTAACCTTCCACCCTCATATTTCCAATACTATCTGTTCCTTCTTCTTTAAATTGAAAAAGCTATACTCTGTCCACTGGCTGTTCACTGTTTCTGCCCTCTGAATGCTTCTCCACTCTCTTGTTCTGTCTAGTCTTCCAAAGAAAGACATTTAACGTTTGCAACTAGTCCAAAATGCAGCCATATGCCTTCTCACAGGTGCCACCCAGTTTGATCACACCACTCCTCTGCTTCGTGATGAACATTGGTTGCCTGTACCCTTTCGAATCACATAGACTGATCCTACTAGTCCACAAAGCTCTCCACTCAAGCCAACCACTGTATTTATCGCAATATCTTCACCCTTTCTAACCTTCCTAGGTTCTACGCTCTTCCCAAGCACATTTACTCCAGGTCCCTTCCCTTTATCAAGTTCGTCTCTCTACATTGAGCAAGTGAATATTCAGCATCCTAGGCCTGCAACTCTGGAAATGCCCTTCCTCTGTCTAGAAACCTCACTATTGCTTTTTTTTAAGGCACACCTTAAGGCCCATTTGCTCCATCAGGCCTTTGAGTCTGGTGCTTCTTAGTAACCTGCTGGCTCATTGCCCTGCATGATGGTGTTCAGTTTCTTCTCCCCTTACCCTCCTCTCTTGCTTTCTAATCCCCTCCTAAGTTAATCCTCCTATATCTGTTTCTCTTTGCTGTCCTGTCCTAATGGAAATTTTCCCTCTATTTATTGTGTTGTTATATACACCGCTTCGATGGTTCACCTGTGAGCAGTATATGAAACCTCTAGATATACTTGGAGATTCTAAGTTAATCCTCCTTATCTGTTTCTCTTTGCTGTCCTGTCCTTATGTAATTCTTTTCCTTCTATTTATTTATTGTTATATATTATGTACTTCTTTGATGTTTTACCTGAAAGCAGTATATGAAACTTAAACTTGGAGCTTCAAATGCAAGTCTCCTGTGATGCAAGTGCTATAAGTTGGTTATGGGGCTGGCCCCTGTATTTTGATTTTACAGTAATATTTTACTTGGTTTCACAATGCTTCGGTAAAATGAGGACTTGAACTCAACCCAGTTGCATTTTGTAGATAATGGTTTTAATTTTCTGTTTGTTCTTGTCTAACGTACATATGTGCAGTATATGTAGGGATCAATAAGCTTGGTATTTACTGATTTAATAATTTTATTCAAGTTTAGATGTCTTCTAGTAACCACTTATAATGTTTAGGTACTTGAATGTGTAGATTTTGACAGTTTTAGATAACTCAAGTTCACAGAATTCAGGAAAGTATGACTTCTGTTGCATAACTTGCAGAAAGAATTGCATATCCTGTCAGTTTACATGCTGCTCCCTGGCGTATAGCTATATACCCACTTTAATAAGACTTTCTCTAGTTTTAGCCTTTTAATTGAAAAAGGTTCTTTGGAAATTGGGTTGATCTCCACAAATCATGGAATTGTCATACCTGTTAATTTCTTTTTCTTGAGTTCTGTCGTATCAAGCGGAACAAGTATTGCCCAGTATTTCTCTACCTCCAGCAGAGAGTATGGTTTTTCATACTGCTCCAGCAGATCCAGGGTTAGCTTACCAGAGTGCAGGCTAAGGCCTGCTCCTTGTGATTGAGCCTAATGGCCTTGCTCTTGGGATTCCCATAGCGCCTGAGCCTGGAGCCATGCAAAGCTAGCACCTGCAATTACTGTCTCGGGGTTGTAGAGATTGAAAGTCCATGCCCAACTGGAGTAAGGTCCAGGGATCAAATACCAGGAGCATCAGCCTGAACAACCTTAACATTTCCTGGAGATGGAGAAACACTGGGTACTTTGTTAAGACTGGTATGGCAGTTCAATGCATATGTCAGTATTTTGAAGACAGTGTTCATCTAATGCTAAGTTGTTTTGTAGACTTGAATCCTGTGTAGGTTTCCTCTAGCCAGATGCTGTGTTGCTGCCAGTTTACAAGTTTAGCTTTGTGAGTAAAGTCCCTTTTACACATAACTGCAGAAAAAATAAGATATTAAAGACTGGTTATGCTCTCTCCTGAGCAGGTATCATTTGAACAATTTTTTTTATAGCTACTATAAAGTACAAGTGCTTTGGCTTAAGCTTTGTTTTCCCACTATGATCCAGTCAGCATTCCCTACTCTGGAAAGAATATTGAGAGGAACTAATACTGCACACAAGCCCACTAGCTTAATTTATATAGGATGTACTTCACTTTATACTCCCTCTTCCCAGTTGTTACAAATAGTTAAGATCCTCTTGCTAGCTAAAAGGTGCAATGAGACAGTTTCTCACTCTGAGGAGTGCCTATGGCAGTCATTCACTCATCCTTTCCCATCTGAATTACCATCACTCTTCCAACTGTGCAGAGCCAGACTCAGATGCACTAAGTTTGGATTATGGAGGACTAGCCGTTAAGCCCATAAAAACGGGCGAGTATTGCAGCCCTCCTCTCTCCCCTGGCCTCACCCCGTCCACCGATCCTCCTCCCCCCCCCCCCATATCCAGCGACCCTCCTCTTTCCCTTGGCCTCCCCCTTCCCCCCTGCCCTCCCCCCATGTCCAGCTACCCTCATCGCCGCCGCTCCCTCCCCCCTTCGTGCCGGGCCCCCTGCAGTGACCTGACAGCGCCTCTCACCTCCGTGTGAAAGCGCTACAGGCAGCAGCAGATCGCTCTGCTGCTGCCTGCAGCGCTTCCACACGGAGGTGAGAGGCGCTGTCAGGTCACTGCAGGGGGCCCGGCACGAAGGGGGGAGGGAGCGGTGGTGGGGATGGGGGGAAAGGTGGAGGTTGTTTTGCGCGATGTTCCTTTCCAGGCGGCAGCAGCGGCGTCCGACAATTCGACTCAGTTTCCCTCTCTGTTCAACCCTCTGATGTCATGACGTCTTGACGTGAGGGCGGGACAGAGAGGGAAGTTTGTACTGCGCATTTGCAAGTGAGTACAGTCACTTGCCGTTTATATGTTTGATTAACACTTCAATGAAATGAATGGGAAATATCACCATCTAATTTATTATGGCATAAAGAACAGAAACAATTCTCAAATCCCATGTTAAGTTTTGTTGTACAATAATTGCTAATACTTAAGGTCTAGTCCAGATATCTGGAAATGCTTTAGGACATGAGGATTTTTTTTCTTCTGTTTCAGGATGATATAGAGGCATATTTTCAAAGCACTTAACCTTCCAAAGTTCCATAGGTTTCTATGGAACTTTGGAAGGCTAAGTGCTTTGAAAATATGCTATATAGTATGCCGAGTTCCAGTGGTATAATAAACCTTGTCTTTTTTTAATATCATGAGCTCACAATTCCTCCTCCTCCTCCCCCCATCAGCAACAAAAAAACTCTGAAAGGCAAAGAAAAGGTTTGCCAACCTGTGTGAAGGATTTGAAAAAAAAAATGCAATTACTAAGTATATTGTATATAGAATAGGACATTGAAGAACATAAGATGTTGGTCCTCGGCCTGTAATAACACTACTGCACTTTATAATATGAAGGGAGAGTGTAACACTTCTAAAATTCTTTTTTGATCATCTTGTGCCTGGTATAAATGTCAGTCACCATATTACAGAACTTTAAGGTATTATGTTCATTATATAAAAGTAATATATGAAACCATTGGGATGTTCCCTTTGAGATGTTTGTTCTTTACTTGCATCATACTTATTGAACCCTATTGTATACTGCAGGTCTTTGAATTACCCCTATAAAGTAATTTTGTAGCAATAAAACTGAGACCTGAATTACTTGTATATGGGTGCAGAGTTCCAAATTATATCTGCTCAGTTAATATATTCAAATCTTAAATAGTGCAGAGATACAAATGCACACTTGTGTATATCCATGTGAACAATTGTAATATATACACACACATTTGTAACATACTTTGTTTCTGTAAATATTTCATGATCAAACTGGAAAAAAAATGTTTTATAACCAAGCAGTTTGAACACATTTTAAAACTGAATGTCAAAAAGGAAATGTGCAGCCATCTTTGAGGTGGATGGCTTGACAGCATGTTTAGTACACAGACTGAATGAAAGCCCCCAGTAAGTGAGGGGAGAAGGGACGGTGTTAGGCTGTCTGATAATTCAAATACATGATACACACAAGAAATGCAAAGCAATTTGGCCAAGGTCAGTGTTCTAGGTAACAGAAATGTGTCTAGAGGCTTTATCTTCAAATATAATACTTGGTACAGTTTTTGTGCCCTTCTTTGAAACATTATTCCCACTAAATGCCTGTTGCTTTGTATATCATAGATGGAAGTTGTTGTTTAGCTGAATAATCAGTTTTTGGCTATCCATTTTTTAAAATTTGATCTGTCTAGCAAAGCATACCTCAAGTGTTTTCAATGCTAATATTGGACTTGTAGCTGTAAGCTTGTTACTCATGCAAACCAAGCTGATGTGCCCTGGAAGCCATAGAGCATATACATGTAGGTTATATGTTGATCCTGTTTTTACTACTTGAGTTCTGCTGCAATATCCATATGACTGTAAATTTAAATATGGGATGATAGGATGAAATTTCTTTAGGGTTCTGTTTGTAGAATTTTAATGGGATAGTCAAAAGGTAGCATGCCTCATCTAAGTGAACTGTATATGTTGGAAAACATCCAGGACATATTAAAATTTAAACTGGCAAGATGATAAAAATTATGGCACATAAATGTGATATATAAGTAAGATGTTAATAAAGTATTGTTATCTAATAAAAGTTTAGTGCTTGTATCTAAAATGGAGAATTAGGATCAAGTTGTGTTTAGCTGTGATGTGTTTTAATTATTATAATTCCTCACACCAAATTCATACACACATTTTTGTAGACTTAAATCCTGTGGTATTCCCTGAATCAAATGGAATTGGCTCAAACCAAGCCACTCCACTGTGGAGTGCACAATAGTAATCCCAGCTTTGATGTAGTCATGGTGTGAATCATTGATGAGATTTGCTTTCTCAATGGATGGAGAGAGATTGCATAGTTGTTGCAGGTTATAGCTCCTGAAGGTTGCTTGGATTTTGACGATCAGCATATATCAAGCTATATCCCAAAGTTTCTGACCTATGGGGTTTCCATGGCTGCCAATCATTTGAACTCGATTTAATCACATTCTGCTCTCTCCTACCACTGTCCCCTCCCTACCCGGTGCTCCTGCAGCTTGTTCTCTCCTACCCGCCACCATACACTGGCAGCCTTTTCTCTCCTGCCACCCTGCTCTTTGGCATCTCATCCTGCCTGCCTGCCACCCTCCGAACTTGCCTTGTATGCACAGCAGCATTAAGCTCCACTCCTCTCTGTAACTGGAGCCCTCACTCTAGCGTCCCACCTTCTCTGATGAAACTTCCTGTTTCCTGCTGCAGGAAGATGCTAGAGAGAAGTCAGGAGATGGTGCCCACGGGGTGGGAGGAGAGACCGGAGGAGATGGTGCCCATGGATGGGAGGAGAGACCAGAGGAGATGGTGCCCATGGATGGGAGGAGATGGTGCCTATGGGTGAAAGGGAAGGCATAGAAATAAGATGGGTATAAGGAGGAAGAAAAATGGCAGAAAGTTGAATGTGAAAGATTGTTATAGGGGAAGAAAAGAGGTGGCTGAGGGGTGATATGATAGAAGTCTACACGATAATGAGTGGAATGGAGCGGACAGACATGAAGCATTTGTTTACACTTTCTAACAATAATAGAACCAGGGGATATAAGATGAAGCTAGAATGTGGTAGATTTAAAACAAATAAAGTTTTTCTTTACTCAGTGCGTAGTTAGACTGTGGAACTCGTTGCCGGAGAATGTAGTGACAGCAGTTGGCCTTGCTGAGTTTAAAGGGGGTTTGGACAGATTCCTGAAGGAAAAGTCCATTGAACATTATTAATTTACATTTTTGTTTTGTTTTTGGGATTTTTGCTGGGTTCTTGAGGCCTGGATTGGCCACTGTCGGAGACAGGATGCTGGGCTTGATGGACCCTTGGTCTTTTCCCAGTATGGCAGTGCTTATGTTCTAAGAAGTGAAGGAGAGAGGAGACCCTGAAAATAGAGCACAGATAATGTGTGGCATGCACATTTCACCTGTATAGTGCAAAATATAGACTGCAGATGTCAATTCTCAAAACTGACACATTTTACTTCAGTTACGAAACTTACCTTTGTTGTCTGGTGATTTTATTTTTCTAATCATCTTATTCCCTGTCTCTGGTTCTCTACCAGAGACAGGGAATAAAAGATGATTAGAAAAATAAAATCACCAGACAACAAAGGTAAGTTTTGTAACTGAAGTACAATGTGTCAGTTTTGAGAATTGACATCTGCAGTCTGTATTTTGCACTATAAAGGTGAAACTGTGATGGGGGGGGGGGGGGGGGGACACTCTGTGATTAATCATACAATTAAAAATTTTAATTGGTGAACAGTCCTATGTTTAGCCCATTCTGCTGTTAGCAATCAATTTACTCAGAGCTGAAGGCAAATCTGACTCAATGGATATGTCGTCATAGATGTAGAACTGAATATTCATTGACCAAATCAGCTGAGCTACTGCCTTGAGGTAGACATTAAACAAGTGACAGTATGCATCCCTGTAGTACCCTGGAGGCTGGTCTTACCAAACAGTATGGCATGTTGCCTCTGACAGGATCTGAGCTAGGCCAATACTGTGGTAGAAACGGGTTCAGTGGTACATTAGGCATGCCACACATTATAAAGCTTTTGAGAAATCTAGCAGTACTAAACTGAATTGTATCCCCTGCCATATCAGTGGAGATTTTCTAGTAGGGAACAAGGACCATCTCCATTCCATAACCAGATTGGAATCCAGATCGATTGGCTATATCCATTTTATAGGGTTACCATACGTCTGAATTTCCCCAGACATGTCCTTTTCAGAGGATTGTTGGAAGTCCAGGTGTTTTTTTTTCCCAGCCTATCCGTTTGTCCAGGTTTCTGGGTGGGCTGGTGGGCAGACCTCAGGGTGCCTTCCCCAAATGTACGTGCCCTGGTTGTCTAGTGGTGGCCTCTTTGGGGCTGGAAAGAACCCCACTCTTCTCTGCCTGCTTCCACTGACCTCGGAGCTGCTGCTGCTTCAAAATGGCTGCTGAGCAAATGGTGGCCTTGCAAGACTTCTATGAAAGTCTTGTAAGGCCACCGCTTTCAGTCTCAGCAGCCATTTTGAAGCAGTACCAGACAGGAAAGAGCAGAGTTCGTTCCTGCCCTGAAGAGTCCACCAATAAACCATCAGGGCGCATTAAGGTATGTTCGGGGAGGGCACCCTGACTGGAAGTAAGAGGGGAGGTGGATGGAAGGAGTCGTGTGGGTGGGTAGAGGGAGGGGGCTGTAAGAAAAAAAAAGATGGATGGAGTGTGGGTGCAGGGAGGGAGGGGGCTGAAAAAAAGATTGGTGAGGGAGAGGAAAAAGGGGGAAATAACAGCATATGGATAGAAGGGGAGAGGAGAAGGGGCTATGTTGCTCATGGATGGGAGAGAGAGGAAAGGGGAACATGCTGCTCATGGATATTTACTTTTTTTTATTTTAATGTACATCTTTTCTAATTTTGTATTTAGTGTACGGAAGAAAACGCATTTTTAATTTTACCAGTATTTTCACTGCTTATAGAATCTGGCTTTCTTGGGGGAATCAAGGTGGCTGGGCAGGGCGGTATTTTATTTTTGTTATGTCCTTTTTTTTTTTTTTTGTCTCTGCAAATATGGTAACCCTACTCTTTTTATAGCCAATTGCTGAATTAATTGCAGACTGTTCTATAAGTTTCCTTAGAAATAGCTTGTTAGTTACTTGGTAGTAGTTTTCCTGCATGGCCTAGTCAAAGTGAGGACGTTATAATGCCATTGTATCGGTCCATGGGGGGGGGGGGGGGGGGGGGGATCCTTCCCAGTGATGGGGCATACACCCAGTCACAAGGTACTATTTTGTTATCAAACTGGGCATTGATCTTAGCTGTTTTCTCATTGAATCCTATTGTACAATCTTGATTACTTAAATTAGTCTCTGAACTTGATATGTTAATGCCAGACTTGGCCTTACTATAAAAAAAAAAATTGCTTAGATTCTGAGGGAGCAAATTCTATTGTGGAATTTAAATAATGCTGTTTCTGAATGTTTTTGCTTGCTTTTATGCATGATTAGATGTCTTCTAGTACCCACTTATACTACTACTACTTATCATTTCTATAGCGCTACTAGACGTACGCAGCGCTGTACACTTGAACATGAAGAGACAGTCCCTGCTCGACAGAGCTTACAATCTTGTTTAAGTACTTGAATGTGTAGATTTTTGACAGTTTTTGACAATTCAGTTTACAGAATTCAGGAAAGTAGGACTGCTATTGGGTAATTTGCATGTCTTGTCACTTCCCATGCTGCTCCCTGGCATGATATGTAGCCCTCCATCCATTTGAATAATCTAAAGGAGAATGCTGGCCTGGTGTCTGTGCATTTCTGTCAAGGAGGAGGCCAACAGGGAGAGAGATGGTGGTGTACAGAGACTGGACTGAAATGTCAGCTCCAGTGCTACTGGACCCCTTCTCATATACAGGGAGCAGTCTCAGATCCTGACACACATTACTTGCAAAGCCGGTGCAAGAAAGGTGGGCAACTTTGGTGAATCTTCAGGCTTATCTCCCCTCTCAATTAACTTTCAGGCCCCTACTGGAGGAGTAGCCTAATGATTAGTGGAGTGGGCTTTTCCTGCCTATAATGTGTACAGCACTGCATATGTCTAGTAGGCTGTAGAATGTTTAGTAGTAGTTGTAATCTGTGTCCCTTCTCCTGCTCAGATTTTGGTAATCTGGATTGTTGAGTTTAAAATTATTACACAACATTTTAAAGTAATATAGGCCAACATATGTGCTAATAGTTTTTTGAGTGCCAATGCCTGTCCGGTCCTGTTTGGGTTTTGACCGCAGCTGATCTAAGGACAGTCTAGTCTTACCTAATAGCTCAGCTAGCCCTCATTACTGGAACACTAGGCATGCTAATATTTTCTAAACTGCTAAAGAAACAGCTTGGTGCAAAATTGTGCTGTACTACATCTGCTCTGTACTAGTCTGTTGAGACTAATACCATTTAGTGCTGCTACTTTTTGATTTTTTTTTTTTTTTTTTTTTTTTGCACAGCAGTTAAAATAATTCCCTACTGGACTATGAGCTAAGGGCTTCTGTAATACTGTTTGCTACTTCTACCTTCCCCTACCTTAACAATGGCTTATCTCAGCCATTGCAACAAACATATCATGGGCAGGCTTAATGTACAGACAAGCTAGACACAGACCTAGGGCCCCAAATCAAGAGGGGGCCTACAGACCTGCCAAGCCTCCTGCAAGAGGCCCTATGAACTCCTGGTAGGTGAGGGGAGGGGACAGTTTGGGCCAGAGTAAGGTAGCCCACCAGCCCAGCCGCGACTAGGGTGGCAGAATTTGTAGATGGTAGCACAGCTTTAGTGTATGAGCCTTCTCCTCCTGGACCTGCCCTACTGCCCTCGACCACCTCTTAGGCTAGCCCAAAACTTTAAGAAGAATGAGCATGCTGCAGGCCATGAAAACAGAGGCCCATGCTCTCTCACGTTTCCCTTCTTCAGTCCAAACTCTTTTTCATGCTGGCAAAGAAGCTCATATGAGCTTTTGCAGAAGGAGCTGCAGGGAACAATCAAAGCCTGAGCTTTGCTGTTATAACCCCTTTATAACTAGGAAATAGAGGGGCATAATCGAACGGGGCGCCCAAGTTTTCCTGAGGGCGTCCTCGCAGGACGTCCCTCCGAAGGGGCGGGGAAACCTGTGTTATCGAAACAAGATGGGTGGCCATCTTTCGTTTCAATAATACGGTCGGGGACGCCCAAATCTCCACATTTAGGTCGACCTTAGCGATGGTCGTTCCCAATTTTCGGTGATAATGGAACCTGAGGATGCCCACCTCAGAAACGACCAAATCCAAGCCCTTTGGTTGTGGGAGGAGCAAGCATTCATAGTGCACTGGTCCCCCTCACATGCCAGGACACCAACCAGGCACCTTAGGGGGGGCACTGCAGTGGACTTCAGAAAAAGCTTCCAGGTGCATAGCTCCCTTACCTTGTGTGCTGAGCCCCCCAAAACCCACTCCCCACAACTGTACACCACTACCATAGCCCTAAGGGATGAAGGGAGCACCTAGATGTGGGTACAGTGGCCATTACAGGCCGAGGACGCCCATGTGTTAAGCACGCCCCAGTCCCGCCTTTGCTATGCTTCTGACACGCCCCCAGGAACTTTAATTGTCCCTGCGACGGAAAGCAGTTGAGGGCGCCCAAAATCGGCTTCTGATTATGCCGATTTGGGTGACCCTGGGAGAAGGACGTCCATCTCCTGATTTGTGTCGAAAGATGGGCGCCCTTCTCTTTCGAAAATGAGCCCAATAGTCTTTCCACTTTTGTAGTGTGTATTTCACAAAAAGACCAGCCTTGTATTTTCCAATGCTGGCTTTTTCTTTTTTAATCGGTAATGTTTAGTAATTTCTATTTATTTTGAAGGGTTATTGCTTGATACATAACTAAGGTTGATTTTGTTTAAGTCAGAAGTATATGTTTTATTGCTTTTGTTTTCATCTAAGTATGGTACTATTGTAAGCCGCCAAGAATTTAATGGAGTGCGTGGGGTAGTAAGTGTAAACAAATAATATACCTAAAATCAAATCCACTTACGAAGAAAAATGTCCAGCTTGCCTTATCTTTGTTTGTGTCCAATTCTGGTCGCTGCATCTCAAAAAAGATATAAAGGAATTAGAAAAGGTGCAGAGAAGTGCGACGAAAATGATAAAGGGAATGGAACGACTTCCCTATGAGGAAAGGCTGAGAAGGTTAGGGCTCTTCAGCTTGGAGAAAAGGCGGCTGAGGAGTGATATAATAGAAGTCTACAAGATAATGAGTGGAGTAGAGCGGACAGATGTGAAGCGATTGCTTGTACTTTCAAAAAACAACAAAACCAGGGGACACAAGATGAAGCTAGAATATGGTAGATTTAAAACAAATAGGAGAAAGTTTTTCTTTACTCAGCGTGTAGTTAGACGCTGGAACTCTTTGCTGGAGAATGTAGTGACAGCAGCTGGCCTTACAGAATTTAAAGGAGGTTTGGACAGATTCCTGAGGGAAAAGTCCATTGAACATTATTAATTTTTTTTTTTTTTTTTTTTTTGGGGGGGGGGGGGGGGTTGCCGGGTTTTTGAAACCTGGATTGGCTGCTGTCGGAGACAGGATGCTGGGCTTGATGGACCCTTGGTCTTTCCCAGTATGGCGGTGCTTATGTACTTATGAGATATCTGGAACTAGCAGCTTTGTTTTCTTTGCACAGAAAAATCCCTCTAGTCTCCCAACTCTGCCACTAAGGTGTCTGGCTATGGGATCCTCTAAAATGTGGAAGATTTGGGAGAGATACCAGTGCCAGAAATGGTATTCAAAGCTGATGAGTCAGAGAAACTGGATCAAATCTCTGTAAATCTGGAAGATGTAATGGGGCAATTTGACAAATTGAAGAGTAGCAAATCACCTGGACCAGATGGTATTCATCCTAGAGTACTGATATTGAAAAATGAACTTGCAGAACTATTGTTAGTGATATGTAATTTATCTTTAAAATCAAGCTTGGTACCGGAAGAGTAGAAGGTGGCAAATGTAAAGCTGATTTTTAAAAAAAGGTTTCAGAGGTGATCCGGGAAATTATAGACCGGTGAGCCTAATGTTGGGGACGGGCAAAATGGTAGAGACTATTATAAAGAACAAAATTATAGAGCATATTCATAAGCATGGATTAATGAGACAAAGCCAGCATGGATTTACTGAAGAGAAATCTTACTTTACCAATCTTCTACATTTCCTTGGTGAACAGACATATGGATAAAGGTGCGCTGGTCGACAGATGCGTAGCTAGGGGGCACAGGGGGAGTAGTTGCTTCCCCAAACAGATTTTTTTTAAATGGCACCTATATGCTGTAGCTTAGGCTTCCCCAGCTCCTCAAGGAACTGCAAAATTAGCTTTGCTTCCCTGTCCCTCACTCACTGGTTCACCCTGCTGCCTGCCCGGTGCCTTGGCTGAGAGAAAAAATGAGCCATGCACAGGATCATAACTCTATGTGCGCTGCTGCTGATTTCTCCCCTCCGTGAAACAGGAAGTTACATCATGGGAGGGTGGATGAGGAGGGAAACTGGCAGCGGTGCACATAGCTATGATGACCCCACTTGTGGCTTCATTTTGTTCTCAGCCAAGGCGCTGGGCAGGCACTGGGGCAAACCAGTGAGTGAGGGACAGGGCAGGGAAGCTAAGCTAAGCTAAGCTCAGCTCATCTCATGGTTCTTTCTAGCATGCCTCCGCAGTCCTATCAGTGAATGACCAGGAAGGAGGGGGGGGGGGGGAGAGAGAGATGGGGTCAATTAAAGAGATAAGATTGAGAACAGGAAACAGCATGTATTGTTAGTAGCATTTTTATTTAATCTCACTTACCTTTTCAAACATGCCAGCTTGTACAACATATGGATGTACACAGAGGAAGTATAATAACAGAATAACTTTTCATAGGTAGCATAGTAATTTGTTATAAATTGTAATTGTTGTGTCATTTGGAGGTGCTGTTTAAATGGACACCCTAGCACGTGTATGGGATTTGCGTTCCAAGACGTATGAGGAGAGACTTGCTGACCTGAACATGTATACCCTGGAGAAAAGGAGGAACAGGGGTGATATGATACAGACGTTCAAATATTTGAAAGGTATTAATCCGCAAACAAATCTTTTCCTGAGATGGGAAGGTGGTAGAACGAGAGGACATGAAATGAGATTGAAGGAGAGCAGACTCAAAAAAGATGTCAGGAAGTATTTTTTCACAGAGAAGAGTGGTGGATGCTTGGAATGCCCTCCCACGGGAGGTGGTGGAGATGAAAACAGTAACGGAATTTAAACATGCGTGGGATATACATAAAGGAATCCTGTGCAGAAGGAATGGATCCTCAGGAGCTTAGCTGAAATTGTGTGGCGGAGCCGGTGGGGGGGAAGAGGGGTTGGTGGTTGGGAGGCGAGGATAGTGGTGGGCAGACTTATACGGTCTGTGCCCTGAAAAAGACAGGTACAAATCAAGGTAAGGTATACACATATCAGTTTATCTTGTTGGGCAGACTGGATGGACCGTGCAGGTCTTTTTCTGGCGTCATCTACTATGTTACTATGTGTTATATTCATGCAGAAATTTTTTTCTCCTGGTAAAGAGCCAATAAAACAGACATCATATTATAAAATCAGGTGCTCAATATTCAGAGCTTCTATTTATTTACTTATTTATGACATTTATATCCCACATTAAACATGAACTAGGTTGAAACCTAGGTGCATTTAAAACAAAATTTCCTGTGCCTAGATAAAAAAAAGATGGTTTGTGGGAACTTGCTCCTTTTGTTTTGTGGAATGCAGTGGTATTTTATAAAAATGCAATTAATATTGTTTATTACTACTATTTTCTTTTAAACAAGAGAGATTAATGAGGGCAGAGCTACCTTCATGCAGAAGTCCAGAGTCAGTCTAAAATCGTGTGTGTGTATGTATACATATGTATGTGTGTATGTATGTATATATATATATATATATATATATATATATATATATATATATATATATAATAGTGAGGGGGAGGGGTTAATCTTTATCTCCTGGTGATGTGTTTGTATATAGATGAGTCCTGGAAATAACATGGCTAAGGAGTTGAATGACATTTATGATTTCCAAGTCGTGATTCATAGCTTGTTGGGATGTCCTTGTTGTTAGACCAGAGTAAATAATTTCTTAGCTTTTTGTTTTAAAATTAACCAAGGAGGAACAAATCTATTATTCTGTCTCACTGTATTTCCAGTTTTGGCACAGTATAAGTCCTCACAATGACAAAATATAAGAAAATCAATGGACTGCATTAGGGGTTTATAGCCTATTTAGTTATGCTTAAACAGATGAGTGCTGCATGAAAGAAAACTTTTTTTTTATTTGTACAACCGAGATGAGGTAAAGATGTGATTCCATGTGCCCCAATGAAAGGAGAGTTTAATTTTAATTCAGTTTAATTTCAGTATATTCCTTCTTTATAACACCAGGTTTCCCAAGGCAGATTACAACAGTTAAGCTGAACCCATTAGTAAACAAGATATCCTCAATGAAATCCCATGTATTACTGTATTGTATAGAACAATGTAGAAAAATTAGCACAAAATACAGACTTTATTATTGCTGTTTCTACCAGCTACAGTAACTTTTTAAGCTGTTTTAGTGATATTTAATTTTTATTTCATGACATTTATATCTACATCTGGGAAACTTTCAAATAAATTAAAAACCTGTGAAACAAGTAAAAAAAACAACAACATTTTGTTATTCACCTTTTAAAGCACTGCCTATCCAACTGGAACAGCTTTTGACTTTTTACAGGTGGATCACACATAAGCAGTCCATTATTTCTAATAAGCTTTGGCAATTATTTTCAACAGTGTTTGCTATTTTTTGGGTGAAGGAAAATGGTGGCACACTCCACCTACTGGCTAACCCATATAATGGACTAGATAGGCTCATACCCTCTTCTATTCTCAATCTAACCTCCTTGGGGCCAATGGTGGGGTAAGGGGAGGAGAGATGGGATTGCATGACGAAAGGGGAAAAAATAAAGAGGAGCATTGGGAGAAAGGGTGAAACTGGATGCTGAGGGATGAGAGATGGGTGATATGATGAGGAAGAGAGAGGTGATGGATGGAGAGAGGGGGTAAAAGTGACAGTGGGGTGATGTTGGCCGGGGGAGGATGAGAGAGAGAGAGACAGAAGAGAGCCAGGATGACTGAGGGGAGGAGAGGGGAGTCCTGCTTGGGGGAGGGGGGGGAGAGAGAGAGAGAGCGTGTGCCGGCCTTGATGGGGCATGGGATGATGAATGGGGTAAAGAGAGAGAGACAGGAGTAGTGGAGGAGAGAGAGAAAAAACTGGATAGAGGTGAGGAAGAGAGAAAGGTAAAGCTGGATGCTAGGAGAGGAGACAGAAGGGTGATGTGATAGGGAAGAGATAGATGGTGAGGGGGTGATAGAGACATTGGAGTGATGGATGGGGGCAGGAGAGAGAGAGAGAGAGACAGAGACAGAAGAGATCCTGGATGGCTGGGGGGGGGGGGGGGGGGAGTCCAGTCCTGCATAGCAGATGGATAGAGGGGGGGGAGTCCTGCATGGTGGATGGAGAGAGAGAGAAGATAAACTAAAAGGCAGCAAATCTGAAACCTTGTGGCCATGAGGAAACCTATTAAAAACATTGATAGTCAAATCATTTTATGGTTACCAGTATGCGAGGTTAAATGAGAGTGGAAATGGGGTTTAAAAATATGGTGAAAGAGAAGTAATAGGACATGGGGTATAGGGTAAGAGATGGAAGTATGGCCTGGAGACAAGGGAAGGAAGGAGAGACAGATGGAGGTGGGGCTTGTGAGAGAATTAGAGACAGTGGAGGATAGATGAGGGATAGAAGAGAGTGAGTACAGGGGATGGGAATGAGTGAGTAAGGAAGTGGGTGAAAGATGGAGGAGGGGGATAGGAGACTGAGGAAGGAGAGATACAGAGGAGCAAAGGGAGTGATGGAGAGGAAATGAGGGGTATGGGAAAAAGCCAGTTAGTGGTTGAGACAAATCTGTGAAAAGCAGATTAAGGGCTAGAAGGTGAGAGAAAGAATGGAAGTAAAATCAAATGGGTGGATATAAACGCAGAAAAGAGAAAAGTGGAGGGAATAAAACAAATGAAAGATCAGTGCCAGACATGGAAAGGTAGAAGACAAGAGAGAAGAAAAAGGTAGAAGAGAGAAGGAATGGAAAGGCCAACCTGATCAAGAATTTGGAAGAAGACTGACTCACAGAAAGTACAAAAGAGGTGGAGACAAGCTTAATTAGAAAAAGAAAATTCCCAGATGACAAAGGTAGAAAAAAAAATATAAAATATATATATATATATAATTTGTATGTAATACTTTATAAGGACTGAGATATGCCTGCTTTCTTAAATGTACATTTTTTTCTATTTTTATTTTATAAAGTACAGTGGAAAATTCATTTCTTTTTCTCCTTTACCAATACTGTCCTGCCTAAAGAGTCTGGCTTTCTTGAGGATCTCCGTTTCAGGTTTTGTCTGCATTTTTTTGTAGTTCCCTATTTTGTATCAGGTGAGGGGCTTTCCATATTCTGAGGTGAAGAATTCTGCCAGCACAGGGGAGGGCAGCCTCGGTCCTTGAGGGCCTCAACCCAGTCGGGTTTTCAGGATTTCCCCAATGAATGATCTCATGCATATTCATTGGGGAAATCCTGACTTGACTGGGTTGCCCACCCTGGTAAAATGTAGTGTCTGTGAAAGAATCTGTAACAGTCCAGCTTGTTCCAGTTTCCCAGTAGCAGGTATAATGGTGCTCTAGAGCCCAATATAATATTTGTCACTGTCTTTTCATAGGTGGGTTAGGTGTGATAAGTTTTCAGCATAGGTTTTAAGTGTCATCTTGCATGATTTTGTGCTATTTCAAAGAGTTTCTGGCCCTATTTGAAAGTAGGCTCTGGGGTTGGTGGCCCTTGCTACCCAAAATGCAGAAAATACATAAATAAAAATGCTCTGGACTACTGGTCTCCACATCCATACAAACAAAAGCCTATCTGATTTTAAAAAGTGTCTAGCAGTGGAAGGAGTGGTTGTGCTTTCCCTGAGGTGATGGTCACAATTTGAGTATTTTTACTTGTAGTTAAGACAGGCTGAGTCCTGAGACCTCTGCTGCATCCCGCCTCCTGATGTAAGTTCCAATTTTCTTCTATGTGGAACACAGCAGAGGTAGCCTGTGTTAAATCATTGCCACAACCACCCCGCCTGAGCAACAACACCGGCACTGCCGTCTAGCCAACACCAACAGGTGCCTACTTAACAAAAGTCTGCATCCCCTGACATCAAAATCTGGCTAAGCCTCTCTACCAGTCGACATTGTGTATCTGGATTTTCAAAAGGCATTTGATAAAGTACCTCGTGAAAGATTCCAGAGGAAATTAGAGAGTCATGGGACAGGAGATTGTGTTCTACTATGGATTAAAAACTGGTTAAAAGAAAAACAGACAGTAGGGATAAATGGTCACTATGCTCAATGGAGAAGGGTAGAAGTGGGATCCCCAGGGGTTTCTGTTGGGATTGCTGCTTTTTAACATTTTTATAAATGATCCAGAGATGGGAGTAACTAGTGAGATAATTAAATTTGCTGATGACACAATGTTATTCAAAAGGATTGTGAAAAATTACAAGAGGACCTTACGAGACTGGGAGACTGGGAATCCAAGTGGAAGATGACATTTAATGTGAGGAATTGCAAAGTGATGCATGTGGGAAAGATGAACCTGAACTACAGCTACATGATACAAGGTTCCATATTAGGAGTCACTGACCAGAAAAGGAATCTAGGTGTCATTGTTGATATGTTGAAACCCTCGACTCGGTGTGCAGCGGTGGCTAAGAAAGCAAATAGAATGTTAGTTATTATTAGGAAAGGAATGGAAAACAAGAATGAGGACATTATAATGCCTTTGTATTGCTCCATAGTGTGACTGCAGCTTGAATACTCTGTGCAATTCTGGTCACTGTATCTCAAAAAAGATATAGTGGAATTAGAAAAGGTACAGAGAAGGGCGTCAAAAATGATAAAGGGGATGGGATGACTTCCCTATGAGGAAAGGCTAAAGCAGCTAGGGCTCTTCAGCTGGAGAAAAGATGGCTGAGAGGAGATATGATAGAGGTCTATAAAATAATAATGAGTGGGTGTGAATCACTTGTTTACTCTTTCCAAAAATACTAGGGGGCACACAATGAAGCTACAAAGTAGTACATTTAAAACAAATTGGAGAAAATATTTCTTCACTCAACATGTAATTAAACTCTGGAATTTGTTGCCAGAGAATGTAGTAAAAGGAGTAAGCTTAGTGGGGTTTAAAAAAGGTTTGCATAGCTTCCTAAAAGAAAAGTCCATAAGCCATTATTAAGATGGACTTGGGGAAAATCCACTGCTTATGTCTAGGATAAGCAGTATAAAATGTATTGTATTGTTTTGGGATCTTGACAGGTACTTGTAACATGGATTTGGCCACTGTTGGAAACAGGATACTGGGCTTGATGGACCTTTGGTCTGTCCCAATATGGAAATATTTTTAAGTAGATAGCAACACAATAGTGAGGCTTGGAACGCACATGAGACTTTTACTAAGGTGCGCTAGCGTTTTTAGTTCACACTAAAAATCAGCCGGCCCTAAACACCGAGATATCCATTACATTCCTATGGGTGTCTTGGTCTATAGTGCCAGCTAAAAATGCTAGTGTACCTTAATGAAAGACCACCCTAAGAGAGGCTACTGGAGCACTAGAATGAAGCTTGGAATGCACTATTTTTGTAGTGCTGGGTTGTACTCTGCAGTAATTGGGTAGTGCTGCACGCTGCCCGGTTACCGCGGGAGCCCTTACCGCCACCTCAACGGGTGGTTGTAAGTGCTTCACCCCCCCAAAATGGCCGCTGTCATGGAGCTGGGTATGACATTTGAGGCTGTAAAAAAAAAACTTTGTAAGTCTTTTTTTTTTTTTTTAACAGTGGGAGGGTGTTGGTGACCACTGGGGGAGTAAGGGGAGGTCATCCCCGATTCCCTCCGGTGGTCATCTGGTCAGTTCAGGCACCTTTTTGAGGCTTGGTCATGAAAAAAATGGACCAAGTAAAGTCGACCAAATGCTCGTCAGGGCTGCCCTTCTTTTTTCCATTATCGGCCGAGGACGCCCATCTCTTAAGCATGCCCCAGTCCTGCCTTCGCTACGCCTCTGACACGCCCCCATGAACTTTGGTCATCCCCGCGATGGACTGCAGTTGAGGGTGCCCAAAATCGGCTTTCAATTATGCCGATTTGGGCGACCCTGAGAGAAGGACGCCCATCTCCTGAGTCGTGTCGGAAGATGGGCGCCTTTCTCTTTCGAAAATGCCCCTGATAGTCTTTATGCAAACAACTAGAGCTGCGCAAACTTGCTCTCTGTTCACATTTCCATCTTTAAACAATATAAAGAGAATTAGCTTATTAGGTAATCTCATATCGGACAGCTCGCTTAAAGAAAGAAATTCAAACTTTGTTGATATCGGTGACAAGTTCTAATCCATACTGTAGGCAGATTAAAACTTGTTTTTCTTTTTATCTTACTTTTAAGAATTGTATTTCTATGTTCTATCCTGCTTTGTAATCTGCATTGAACCACAAGGTATATGGTGGAATATAAATTTATTGTTAATGTTAATGAATAGAATACAGTTACTACTGTATTGTGTAGAAAAATGAGCACAAACTACAGAGTTTATTATGGCTTTCTCCTAGCTACTGTAATTTGTTGTTTTACTGATTTTTCTGTTTTATTTCATGAAGATAGATATGTACATATGAGAAATTTTCAAAGTAAATAAAAAAAAGCTGTCAAAAAACACACACATAGGGTGGCATAAGCGTACACATAGCTAAAAATATTGCTATTGTCATCATAAACCAAAAAGTGAAGGCATATAGTGCAGCGCCTATAATCCACAGTTCACTATTGCAAATAACAAAGCAAGTTCTGGACCACTGACAAAAAACATTTTGAATATAATCCTCTGCTTTCCCGGACCTCTCGCAAATTCCACCACCACTTCCTCGATCCCTTCCTAACAAAATAATGCAAAACCAAAGAGCTTTTATAAAATATAAACCCAAGGAGGTTTAATAGACTAATTTCCACTCCTGTCTATCTAGTCCACTGTAAGCAAGGAAGCCAATTTTGTTAATCTCTGTTTCCACTCCCATGCATCTGTCATTGTCATACAGTCAAACAAAGCAAGCAAACCTATGAGTTGCTGTATCCACATTGTCATTCTTTATTGTTGGTCCAGATCTGTAACAAATCTAAAGCTGTTTCAGTTGGAAAGGCATTGCCTTAAAAGGTGGAGGAGAAAAGAAATAACAATTGAATATCACTAAAACAGCTTTAAAAATTATTGTATCTGGAAGAAACAGCAATTATAAACTCTGCAGTTTGTGCTCATTTTTCTTTACTGTTTTCCTAAACAATACAGATAGCCAGATTTCAGTAAGGATATCCTGTTTCCTGATGGGTTCATCTTAACTGTTGTTGCAATCTGTCTTGGGAAACCTGGTGTTATAAAGATGATGAAATATACTGAAATTTAAATGGAAGTAGAATAAAACACTTATTTCATTAGGGCACATGGAATCACATCTTCATCTGTTATGCAGAAGTTTATCTTTTAGATACACAAATGGATTATTCTTTTTTGAACATGTAACAGGGGCAAGTGGTCAAAGTAAAAATAAATATTTTGTTTCATGTAGATCTCTTTTGTTTATACATAAATGGGCTATAAGCCCCTAATGCAGCCTGTTGGATTTCTTATATTTTGTTCCTGTGATGATAACTTATACAGTGCCAAAATGGAAAATTCTTATCTCTATCTGGTCGATAATAAAAGGAGCTCATTGTGAACACTATCCACCCTAAAAGGTTGTTTTGTGGCTGTACATGAGGAATTGTGATATTGAATAAATAAGTATATGTTTGAGTACCTACTCATGCATTCTAAGTTTATATAATATGTTCAAGAAATCCAGTTAACTGTTTAACTTATTAGTGGAACATAACCACAGAGGCATGGTAGGGTCGCATTTTCAATATGGTAATACTAGGGCCAGCTAAGGAACATGTTATTGTGAGTTTGTCTTCACTGGACCAAACTTGCTTTCCGTGTCCATCACTATCCAGCAGGTAGGCAGTGTCTTAAAAGGTGGAGGAGAGGGGATTTTTTTTTCACATTTATATTGCACATCATCTCAAGCAAAGTTGGGTTCAATGGGGGCTTACTTTTGAAAATACAGTGTGACTGAATAATAGAATTCAGTTATATCATGGGAACAAAGAGATGGATACGTCTGAAACATTTAACAAAGTTAAGATTAGCATATATACCTAACTTGGCATTTAAAAGTTTGTCCTTTAATGATACCACATGTTCAGAAATCATAACCATAAGTACATAAGTATTGCCATACTAGGAAAGACCAAAGGTCCATCAAGCCCAGCATCCTGTTTCCAACAGTGGCCAATCCAGATCACAAATACCTGGCAAGATCCCAAAAAGTACAAAACATTTTATACTGCTCATCCCGGAAATAGTGGATTTTTCCCAAGTCCATTTAATAACGGTCTATGGACTTTTCCTTTAGGAAGCTGGCCAAACCTTTTTTAAACTCCGCTAAGCTAATCGCCTTTACCACATTCTCTGGCAACGAATTCCAGAGTTTAATTACACGTTGAGTGAAGAAAATTTTTCTCAAATTCATTTTACATTTACTACATTGTAGCTTCATCGCATGCCCCCCTAGTCCTAGTATTTTTGGAAAGCGTGAACAGACGCTTCACATCTACCCGTTCAACTCCACTCATTATTTTATAGACCTCTATCATATTTCTCCTCAGCTGCCTTTTCTCCAAGCTGAAGAGCCCTAGCCGCTTTAGCCTTTCCTTATAGGGAAGTCGTCCCATCCCCTTTATCATTTTCGTCGCCCTTCTCTGTACCTTTTCTAATTCCACTATAACTTTTTTGCGATACGGCGACCAGAATTGAACACAATATTTGAGCTGCGGTCGCACCATGGAGCGATACAAAGGCATTATAACATCCTTATTTTTGTTTTCCATTCCTTTCCTAATAATACCTAACATTCTATTTGCTTTCTTAGCCGCAGAGCACACTGAGCAGAAGGTTTCAATGTATCATCAACGACGACACCTAGATCCCTTTCTTGATCCATGACTCCAAACGTGGACCCTTGCATGATGTAGCTATAATTCGGGTTCCTCTTTCCCACATGCATCACTTTGCACTTGCTCACATTAAACGTCATCTGCCATTTAGACGCCCACTCTCGTAAGGTCCTCTTGTAATTTTTCACAATCCTGCGATTTAACGACTTTGAATAACTTTGTGTCATCAGCAAATTTAATTACCTCACTAGTTACTCCCATCTCTAGGCCATTTGTAAATGTAAAAAAGCAGTGGTCCCAGCACAGACCCCTGGGGAACCCCACTAACTACCCTTCTCCATTGAGAATACTGACCATTTAACCCTACTCTCTGTTTTCTATCTTTTAACCAGTTTTTAATCCACAATAGAACACTACCTCCTATCCCATGACTCTCCAATTTCTTCTGGAGTCTTTCATGAGGTACTTTGTCAAACGCCTTCTGAAAATCCAGATACACAATATCAACTGGCTCACCTTTATCCACATGTTTGTTCATCCCTTCAAAGAAATGTAATAGATTGGTGAGGCAAGATTTCCCTACACTAAATCCATGTTGACTTTGTCTCATTAATCCATGCTTTTGAATATGCTCTGTAATTTTGTTTTTAATAATAGTCTCTACCAATTTGCAGTTATTCAAGATTATCATATATCATATGTATACACCAGAACAGGCATCCATTACATTGCAAAAGTAAACAACAACTACAGAGTACATCCAAAATGAAAATTTTTTATCCTTATTTCTATCTTCCAAAATTCCAGACAGCAGATGTACAGCTCAGCAGGACCCAAAGCACTTCAAAACAAGTAAAGTCAGAAAGAATACAGTTTATACCTAATTGTTCAACCGCCCTTAGGATTCACCTTTGTGTTTATGTAAAGTCTTGATAAACAAATTGAAACAATCAAAGTTTAAATCAATTTCCCCTATGTAATATGTGGTAGCAATAATGAAACAATGATGGGAATATTCACATAGTAGGTCGCCTGAGCCAACAGATTTATTTTCCACTGAGTATAATTAACTTGGTATGAACTTAGCTGCTAATAATAGTGTGCTGAACTGGACGATACTGGCACATTTAGACTGACTCTGGACTTCTGCATGAAGGTAGCTCTGCTCTCATTGTTCAATATCTGTCTTTTAAATAATAGTAATAAAAATATCAAGTGCATTTTTACAATATACCTCTGCAATCCACAAAACAAAAGGAGCAAGGTCCCACATGCCATATTTTCTTTTTGATCTAAGCCTAGGAGAAAAAAAAAAAAAAAAGATTTAAAATGATGATCTGAAATCTGTCCATCTGTATTGTATAGAACAGCAGTGAAGAAAAATGAGCACCAACTAGAGTTTATAATTGCTGTTTCTAATTTTTGAAGCTGTGTTAGTGATATTTAATTGTTGTTTCTTTTCCTCTCCACATTTTAATAACGCACTGCCTTGCCTATCCAACTGAAACAGCTGCAGCTCATAGCTTTGCTTTGAGTGTATGACACTGACAGCTGCGCGGTGGATTGGAAACTGAGATTAACCAAATGGGCTTCGTTGCTTACAGTGGACTAGATGGGCTCACTTCCACTCCTGTCTATTAAATCTCCATGGAGCCGGGTAGGCTCAGGCCGTCTCCCGTCTTAGTAACCTCCTTGATCACGCCCATTCCCTAAAAAAACAAACCAAAAATAATAATGTATATACTGCAATTAGCCTCAAAATTAACAACTACAAAAAGTTTGATACAGCTGGCCTTCAAAAATCGGTGGTAGTGGTTTACATGAGGAGGCACGAGCCTCCCCCCCTGCTCCGGCACGCGACGGATCCGTTGCTAGCACCGTTGCCTGTGGCAACCGGACGCTGCAATTGTGCCGGCAACTATTAGATCTGAAGCGGCTACGCGCTCACCCCGCAAAGCAAACCCCGAGTCTCCCGACCTGGTAGCAGCCATGAGTCGCCCCCAGAGCACATCGACAGCCACTGGAGTGGTGGAGGAGGACATGGGGCCCTCCATACATTCGGATAATCCGGAGGAGAGGATACTAGCCCGGCGCCAACGCATGGCTGCCAAGGAGGAGGCCAAGAGGCGGTGAGATGGGAGAGATGCAGGGCTACTGGTGGTGGGGAAGGAAAGGGATATGCTAAGCCATGAGGAGGGCTTTGAACTAAACCTGGGAGGGAGTGTGTAGAACTGAAGGTCGAGGTTCATCTAGAGCATGGCATACTTTTGGACTGGCCTCAAGCCAACCAGCAGTTTTAATTAAAGGAAGCCAGTGGCATGTAGAACATTTATAGTAGCAGTATAATTGTCAAGTAATCTTCTGATGCGTGTGTACTGCTAGAAATACAAAGCATTACTTCTCGCTTCTCCTCAGTATGGTTTCAATCCCTCTTTGAAAAACGCTATTGTGTATATCCAAGCAACTTCAGAGCATGTTGTTGATGTTGAAACAGAGCCCTGAGATATGTATCAATGGCACACTCAGTAGACACACTGCAGATAACCACCAGCAGTCCAGCATAGGTATTTGGTGCCTCGGAATTTGGTAGGTGCAACAAGAACTAACTGACATGGAACTAATGAACCAAGGCAGATTATCTGAATGTCACAGACTGCAGGAGATGAGAAAGACCTTGCAAGCACTGAAGTCTGTAGTCCTGGCTGAATGGCCAGACTCAAAGGAGAAAACACCAGCTGAAATTAGGGAGTACTGATCAGGGGTGAAATTAGTATACACAATGGCATTCTATACAAAGGGTCTAGGATTACCATACCATGGTCAGAGATACTAAACATATAAATTCAAGCCATATCGGTAGTAAAGTATGTTACTGGCTGGCCCATGATACTCTTTACTGGCCTAATGTATTGTACCAGGTGAGATCAGTTGTAAGCAATTGTTCCATCTGCAATGAATATGCATGTGAGCAGCAGAAGAAATCAATGATTATTATTTAGATTGTAAGATCTTTTGAGCAGGGACTGTCTCTTTGTGTCAGGTGTTCAGCGCTGCATGCGTCTGGTAGCGCTATACAAATGCTAATAGTAATAATAATGTCACAAAGATTTATCAGCACAGCCTTGGCAAATTGTCAGCATGGACTTATTTAACTTTGCAGGGAAAGAGTTACTTCTGGGAAACAACTTAAGTACATAAGTATTGCCATACTGGAACAAACCAAAGGTCACCAAAGGTCCATCAAACTCAGCATCCTGTTTCCAACAGTGGCCAATCCAGGTCACAAATACCTGACAAGATTCCAAAAAAGTACAAACATTTTATACTGCTCATTCCAGAAATGGTGGATTTTCCCCAAGTCCATTTAATAACGGTCTATGGACTTTTCCTTTAGGAAGCCGTCCAAACCTTTTTTAAACTACGCTAAGCTAACTGTTCTGGCAAGGAACACTTCTCTTAGACATAGCTGCTGGAAGCCATAATCAAGTGTTGCAAGGTTTGGATCGCATATTGTGGCAAACCTGATCAAGCGATCCCAAATAATGATCTTTAATTTACTTGCATACAATTTAAACAGTTTTCTGTTGCGTAGGGGTTTGAACATGTTACTGTGTCACCAAGGCACCCACAGACTAATGCAAAGGTGAATTCGCTGTGAAAATATTAAAGAATTTATGCCAGAATGCAAAAAGCGATGGTGAAGAAACATGGAAAGCTGTACTGCATTGGAATAATATACCATAGAGGACATGGATAGCAGCCAAGCACTGCACCTGATGTCAAGGAGACTAAAGATATTGCTGCTGGTAGCTAGCAAGCTACCTAAGCCATGTTTAATCCTATGTATATCCCATAAACTTCAACTTGAGGCAGGTTTTAAAGTCAAAATGTGACAAATATGGAATAGAGATTTGCTGGAGGTGAATATTGAGGACATTGCTAGGAGATTGTATGAACTGTTGGCGGTTGGGTACTTGTGTACAAAAGGTTGCACCCTGTTGGTATGTAGTGAAAAAACTATCTCTGCAATTGTATTGACCCACAAATGACTGGGCAGCCAGTTTCACAAACTACTACTACTAAAGGACCAAACATGCCTTCCTGCTCCAGGACATCTGCACGGAGAACACTGGAGCTGAAAATCGTGAGCCAGTGGACACACCTGTCAGAAGTACAGTACCAAGTACACCTACCATGTTGCATAACAGCCCAATGAAGCCAGACTGGAATCAGCAACTGCTTGCTCAGAAAAGACCTGTTGACTTGCAGTGGCCAGCACTCAGATCCACCTCAGCAACTTGATCAATAGGTCATTTACAACAGCAAGTTCTGTATAGCTCAAAGAAAATAGAGGGATGTCACAGATGTTAGTGCAGGGGTGGCCAATCATGGTCCTCGAGGTCTACAACCCAGTTGGGCTTTCAAGATTTCCACAATGAATATGCATGTACTGATTCCATTGTAAGCAACTAGATCTCATGCATATTCATTGCGGAAATCTTGAAAACTCAATTGGGTTGTAGCCCTCAAGGACCATGGTTGCCAACCCCTTTGTTAATGTATAATGATGCCATCTGCTTCCTGGTTGTTGTTACCCTTAACTATTAGTTGTAAATACAACATGGTTCCTGTGCACCAGCTGCATTTAGTGTGTCTTTATTTCTAACTCTGAAACAGTGATCTAGGGAAAGTGCACCCTGCAGAGGGAAGGAGTTAAGAAAAAGACAATGTATGGAGATCCCTGGGAGGAAGGGTCATAAATAGTGAAGACCTACAAATGTACGTTTTCATAGGGCCCATATAGCATTAATCCAGCCGTGACCATAAGGTAACATGAAAAATGAGTCTACTACTTATGTGCCACCATTGCATGATGACTAACATCCCCCAGGGACTATGAATGCTGCCTCCACAGTATTCCTAGTCCTGGCTGGCCCAGGGAGCTGAGTCTTGACTTGGGTTGAATTCAGATCCTCCTCATGGTAGTGCATAGCACTTTCACTGAATCACCAGGCCAGCCCCAATGGTGTAATACTTCTGGTACTTTAGAATTTTAATCTATACAGGATTATAACTGATACTCTTTGATTTAGCAGTATATCAAATAAAGATAAAATGTGATGAGTCTGTGAATTAGAAAAATAGTTGTTAGCAAAGATAATGAGAATAACAGAACAAATATTTTTGGTCATTAATTCTTGAGAACTAGAACTAAAAATATAATTTATTTAATAAAGAAAATTGGATAAGAATAAAAACTTTATTGACCTGAATAGAATAAGAACTATAATAATTTCTGTTAATGAAAATTTCTTAAGGTGGAATGAAATTGTAAGTGATGTAAACTGTGCTTTCCAATGAACATAGAGGCACAGAGCTGCAATCATGTAAACTACAAAAGCAAAACAAAACAGATCAGTAATACATACAAAAAGTGTTTTTTTGAACTGTCGCCCGACATGGTCATGTTTCGCCCTCAGGCTGTTTTATAAATAAAACATACATTAAAAAATCATCTTAACATAAATAATAATTGAAAAACATAAAACAAGCCAGCTTAAATCTAAATCAATAATACTTACATACAAAGGACAAGTTTAATCAGTGTGCTGACAAGTGCATAGAAAGAACTAAAATATTAATTATACATATTGATTACATGCATGGTTACATGCAGTTCATAAATAGTAACAACAGCACATTAATATATATGGTGTTTCAGTGCACAGAACCAGAAGAGAAATGAACTTCTTGAACAACCATCAAGAACACCTACCTAAAAGGAGATTTACAGAGTGTTCCCCTAATAACCACTTATATAACCACTTTTTTGCTTTGACCTTTGACGGAAATATTAAGGCAGCCAATAGGTGTGTGGGCAGTATGCAGCTTGTTACAGATGAGGAGTGCAGACATGTGAGAAGCGAAGTGGTTTGTGAGTAAAATTTGCAGATTTTTTTTGTCCTGTTTATAAGAGCTGCAAAGTTGTGACTATAAACTGATTTTATTGTGGAATTTTGTATTATCTTTATCACAGGTGGTTATATAAGTGATCATTAGGGGAACACTGATTTACATTATTATTATTAGCATTTGTATAGCGCTACCAGACGCACGCAGCGCTGAACACCTGACACAGAGAGACAGTCCCTGCTCAATAGAGCTGTAATTAAACTCTGGAATTTGTTGCCAGAGAATGTGGTAAAGGCGGTTAGCTTAACGGAGTTTAAAAAAGGTTTGGACGGCTTCCTAAAGGAAAAGTCCATAGACTGTTATTAAATGGGCTTGGGGAAAATCCACTATTTCTGGGATAAGCCGTATAAAATGTTTTGTACATATTTGGAATCTTGCCGGGTATTTGTGACCTGGATTGGCCACTGTTGGAAACAGGATGCTGGGCTCGATGGACCTTTGGTCTTTCCCAGTATGGCAATACTTATGTACTTAATCTAAAATAACACAGACAGACAAGACAATTAAGGGTGAGGGAAGTACTGGTGAGAAGGAACAAGTGGGAGGACAAATGAGTAGTGGCTAGGATCCAAAAGCAGCAGTGAAAAGGTGGGTTTTCAGCAAAGATTTGAAAACAGGTAGAGATGAAGCTAGACGTACAGGCTCAGGAAGTCTATTCCAGGCATAAGGTGCCGTGAGAGAAAAGGAACGAATCCTGGAGTTAGCAGTGGAGGAGAAGGGGGAACGACGACAGATTTGTCCAGTGAGTAGAGGTCACGGGGAGGAATGTAGGGAGAGATGAGAGTGGAGAGGTAATGGGGGGCTGCAGAATGGATGCATTTAAAGGTCAGTAAGAGAAGTTTGAACTGTATGTGGAAGCGGACAGGGAGCCAGTGAAGTGACTTGAGGAGTGGGCTAGTATGGTTATAACGATTTTGGCGGAAAATAAGCCGTGCTGCAGAATTTTGGACAGACTGGAGAGGAGAGAGATGGCTGAGCGGAAGACCAGTGAGAAGTAAATTGCAATAATCCAAGCGAGAGGTGACAAGGGTGTGGATAAGGTTTCTGGTAGCGTATTCAGAAAGGAAGGGGCGAATTTTGCTAATGTTTTAGATAAAAAAACGACAGCTTTTGGCGATCTGTTGAATATGTGCAGAGAAGGAGAGAGAGGAATCAAAGATGACACCAAGATTACGAGCCGAGGAGACAGGGAGGATGTGAGAGCCATTAACAGAGATAGAGAATGGGGGAAGAGGGGAGGTGGGTTTAGGGGGAAAAATGAGAAGTTCAGATTTAGTCATGTTTAGCTTCAGATGGCGTAGAGACATCCAAGCAGCAATGTTGGAGCAGTTGGGGGGAAGAGGGGGTGGTGGTTGGGAGGCGAGGATAGGGGAGGGCAGACTTATACGGTCTGTAACAGAGCCGATGATGGGAGGCGGGACTGGTGGTTGGGAGGCGGGAAATACTGCTGGGCAGACTTATATGGTCTGTGCCCTGAAAAGGACAGGTACAAATTCAAGGTAAGGTATACACATATGAGTTTGTCATGGGCAGACTGGATGGACCATGCAGGTCTTTTTCTGCCGTCATCTACTATGTTACTATGTAAGCAGGATGAAATTTTGTCCTGGATTAAGTGTCACGTCTGTGGCCGTGACCACCCTCAGACTTACCCTGTTTCTGGGAGTCAGTGGCTGTGCTGGCTTCTGCTTGTCTCTGTGTCTGTCTCTGTCTTAGTTTCTCTCTGGCTCTGTGTGCTGATTGCCCTACTGAACCTCACCTGTGTGGGCTATGCCTCTTCCAAGATGGCTGCCGCTGACTCCTCTATGCCAGTATCCAAGATGGCGCCTGCTGGGCTGACTTCTCTGTGTGTCAAGCCTCTGTTTGGATGCAAGGTGATTGCTGCAGCTGTGCATTTGGTGTGGAAGGGCTTTATTAATCACTTAGAGACTACAGCCCTTGCCTTTGCATTTCATCTAAGGGCCCTGGTGTATAGAGTGCTCTGTACACTGTTTCAGTGTTTGCTCTGTGTGAGTTTCTATGTTTGACTAGCCAGCTTAGGCACCGCTTGGCTTGTTAGCCTGTGTATAGCTTTGCTAGTTCTCTGTGTTTGTTCCTAGTGTTTGACTAGCCAGCTTAGGCACCGCTTGGCTTGTTAGCCTGTGTATAGCTTTGCTAGTTCTCTGTGTTTGTTCCTAGTGTTTGACTAGCCAGCTTAGGCACCGCTTGGCTTGTTAGCCTGTGTATAGCTGTGCTAGTTCTCTGTGTTTGTTCCTAGTGTTAGACTAGCCAGCTTAGGCACCGCTTGGCTTGTTAGCCTGCGTATAGCTTTGTTAGTTCTCTGTGTATGTTTCCAGTGTATGACTTGTTAGCTTGGGCACAGCTCTGTGTGTTAGCTTGTGTATAGCTTACTAGTTCTCCTGAGTTGCTTAGTGTATGTTTCTTGTGTATGACTGGTTTGCTTGGGCATAGCTTTCCTACTAGCTTATGTATAGTTGACTAGTCTTCTGGTGTTTGCCTGCTGGTGTTCCGTGTGTGTTTCTTTTGCTTCTGGAGCTTCAGCCCTTGTTCCTTGACTTGACCAGTCTGTGAACCTGCCTGCTGCCGGAACCCGGACATTCCCTGCCGGTCTGCCCTGCCTTCGCCTAGGTGCCTGGGGGCACTCCTGGATCCTCATTCCTGCTGGTCCTGCTTGCAAGTTCCAGTTCCGGTTTTTCCTGTAAGCCCTGCCGGCTGCCCGAACCTGAGGGCTCAACCCTCGGGGAAAGGTGGTTAAGCGTAGGTGAAGCCTAGGTCCAGTGTGTTCCAGTCCAGTGGGTTCCGGTCCCGTGGGTTCCGCTCCAGTGTGTTCCAGTCCAGCGGGTTTCACTCCTGTATGTTCCAGTCCAGTGGGGCCACTCCAGTGTGTTCCAGTCCAGCAGGCTCCACTCCAGTGCGCACCCGTCCGGTGCGTTCCAGTTCCGTGTATTCCTGTGTGGAACTCCAGTCCGGGGTTCCGGTCCAGTTTTGTCTCATCTCTACCTTGAAGGTGATCTTGCCTGCCACTGCCGCTCCACGGTAGTGGCCCAAGGACTCACGAACCCAGTGCTCCCGGGGAAGAAGCCTGACCGTCTGCCAAGGTCCTCGAGCACGCGACATTAAGGTTGAGATTTCAGGGGTGGAGATGTAGATCTGAGAGTCATTTACATCTGTCCTTTGTGCCATAGACGAGAACTACACCACGGACTACAAGTGAGATTCTTGTCGTATATGCTTAAATGTTGATACTGCTTAATGCTTGAAATTACATTTACTCACTACTTAATTGTTCACACTGCTTGATGTTGACACGGCCTAATGCTGACACTGCTTGATGTTCATACAAAATTTCATTCACTAATACCCTCAGGCACAACCAAGCACCACGAACCATAGCCAACATGAATACCAACAAATTACTCATGATAATTTACTTTCTCCCCCTAATCTACCACACATGGACTACTCCCAACTTAAACAACAATCTACCCACAATACACAAACCCTACATACAACCCATTTACAACTCACCAGACGAAAAGAACAACAACCAACTAAAAGGAAAAACCAATACATACGGAAATAACCAACAGAAAGGGAAGAAAGTAAACAGCAAAACCAGATACCAAGAAAACAGGCAACTAATAAAAATTAACACATCTATGTCCCAAACCGAACCTTACCATTCAATCCAAATGGGGTACGTAAACGCCAGATCAGTAGTAAATAAAACAGAGATTATAACAGACTGGATCACTACAGACAATCTTGATCTCCTATTCATCACTGAAACCTGGATCCATGACCTTAAAGACCCCATAATCTTAGATTTATGCCCACCAGGGTACAAAATTACCCACTGGACAAGAAATGGAAAAAGAGGAGGAGGAATAGCCATAATATACAAATCTGAGTTCATCACAACCACAGCTGAATCCATTCTACCACAACTTGAAATCGCCTCGGTAAGAATCAATCACCCAAACATGCAGGAACACCTTAATGAAGTCCTACTCTACAGACCACCAGGCAATTGGCAAGATTCCCAAACACACTTTATGGATTTCATCGGTCATTTGTGTCTCTACCTCAAACCTTATCATAATAGGAGATATTAACCTGTACCTTGAAGATCTTACCTCAACAAGTACCCAAGAATGGAAAGAGTTCCTACAACTATGGGATCTTCACGTACCAAACACACAACCAACTCACACTAAAGGACACACACTAGACATTATCACACACAAATTCGATCCAGACTCAAACCTTATACTAACAGATACAAGATGGACACCCGCACTGTGGTCAGACCACTATAAAGCTTCAGACCACTATAAAGCATACTCTCCCTCTAATGGCGAATGAAAGACACAATTAATAAACAAGAACGAAAAACCTACACCACGAGAGGAAAAATAGACCCAGTAATATTCTGGCAATAGATCTACCACAATGGATGGACAATAAAGGCAGACACAAACCAATTCCTCCTAGAATGGGACGATAGATGCAGATCAATATTAGACAACATTGCCCCAACTCAAACCAGAACCTCACACAGGAAGAACTCAACACCATGGTTCAATGAAGAACTGAAAAAACTTAAAACACAAGTTAGAAAGTTAGAACGTGCGTGGAATAAGAAGAAATACAACCCCAAACTTAACGCCTGGAAACAACTTCAAAGAAAATATAAATATACCATAAGACAAACTAAAAGATTATTTTATAAAACTGAAATTGGACCAAACTACAAAGACACACATAAACTCTTCCAGCTCGTGAATAAACTACTAGATATCACACCAATCACAACCAACAGCAAAGACACACCAGGAGCAGACAATCTCGCGAGATACTTCAATGAGAAAATCGTACAATTGCGACTTAAAATACCAGTCAGCACCACCGATTATGCCATACTCGACTGTCTAGATCCAGACCCTGGTGTATACCCAGCAGACAGAAAGTGGACCAACTTCGAGATATTATCGGAGGATCTCATCTCCCAAATGCTCAAAAGATTCGCCAAATCTCATTGCAAATTAGACATATGCCCAAACAACCTTATGACATCTGCCCCTCAACAATTTATAACAGACCTCACGAATCACGTGAACTATATGTTACAAATTGGACTCTTCCTGAAGGAGAAAGGAAATATTCTACTCACCCCCATACCCAAAGATGCAAAGAAGAGTGCTAGTGAACTAACCAATTACAGACCAGTAGCATCCATTCCCTTAATAACCAAACTAACGGAAGGGATGGTAACCAAACAACTCACAAACTATTTAAACAAATTCTCAATACTACACAACTACCAGTCAGGATTCCGGTCTACCCACAGTACGGAAACTGTACTAGTTACTCTCATGAATAAATTTAAACAAATGATTGCAACTGGCAAGAACATACTACGTCTACAATTTGATATGTCTAGCGCCTTCGACATGTTTGATCATGGAATACTACTACATATCCGCGAGTACTTCGGAATTGGAGGCAGCGTTCTCAATTGGTTCAAGGGGTTCCTAACCACACGATCATACCAAGTGACATCTAATTTGACTACACCAGCTACATGGATACCTGAATGCGGAGTTCCACAGGGATCCCCCCTTTCACCGACCTTAGTCAACTTAATGATGATACCCTTGGCCAAACTACTATCAAACCAAAACCTCAACCCATACATATACGCAGACGATGTAACGATCTACATCCCATTTAAACAAGATTTAAAGGAAATTTCCAATGACATCAACCAAAGCCTACATGTCATGCATACATGGGCGGATGCATTTCAGCTGAAACTCAATGCAGAAAAAACCCAATGCCTAATACCTCGCAACATAACACGAATAAATTCACCACCATTAACACACCAAAACTGAATCTTCCAATTTCGGACACCCTAAAAATTCTTGGAGTTACCATTGATCGACACCTAACACTTGAGAGTCACGCAAAAAACACAACCAAGAAGATGTTCCACTCAATGTGGAAATTAAAAAGAGTAAGACCTTTCTTCCCAAGGACCGTCTTCCACAACCTGGTACAATCAGTGGTACTCAGTCATCTAGACTACTGCAATGCACTCTATGTTGGTTGCAAAGAGCAAATAATCAAGAAACTTCAGACAGCTCAGAACACTGCAGCTAGACTCATATTCGGTAAAACAAAATATGAAAGTGCTAAACCCCTAGGAGAAAAGCTACACTGGCTCCCACTTAAAGAACGCATCACGTTCAAAATATGCACCCTAGTTCACAAAATCATTCACGGAGACGCCCCAGCCTACATGTCAGACCTGATAGACTTACCACCCAGGAATGCTAAAAAATCATCCCGCACATTCCTTAATCTTCACGTCCCCAACTGTAAAGGTCTAAAATACAAACTAACGCATGCGTCAACCTTTTCCTACCTGAGCACACAATTCTGGAACGCGCTGCCGCACAACTTAAAAACGATCTAAAAACTAACGAACTTCCGCAAACTACTGAAGACCCATCTGTTTAACAAGGCATACCACAAAGATCAACAAATGTGAACTCCTATACACATATCCAGAACCGTCTTACAATATTTGCTTGTTAAACTGCTATCATGTTTTTTCATTATCATGTTACCCAAGATCCTTCTGTAATACTAAATGTATATTTTCTTATATATTTCCATCATTCATGATGTATTGTAAGCCACATTGAGCCTGCAAAGAGGTGGGAAAATGTGGGATACAAATGCAATAACTAACTAACTAACTAACTAAATAAATAAATTTCACAGTATTTGGAGAATGTTCCTCCTTGGGACTCAGAGGAGTTTTTATCATTGTTTTCTGACTGTCCTAGTTCTGCTGATGGCCCTGACTTGGATATTTCAGAGACAGATTGGGGTGAAGATCCTACTGTAGCTAGGTGGTTTTTGAGAGTGGAGTTGCCTCTCTTGATAACAAAACCTGTGTAGGTTTTTAAACATTTCTTCCCCTGCTTCTCGGTCCTCTGGTCCTGCTCCATCTATTATGTCAGGTACTAAGAGACCTCCTGTGTCTCTCCATATTCATGAGGCTATGCAGGAGCTTATTGCAGCTCGGTGGGAGACCCCTGATTCTAACCTCCAGGTGGCTCGTGCTATGTCCAAATTATATCTCCTGCCATCTGATTTAGAGCAGTTTGCTCTGTCTAAGGTGGTTGCCTTTATTACGGCGGTTACTAAACATACAATATCCATATTGAAGTCGGCACTGCATTAAAGGATATGCATGACTGCAAACTTTAGGCTTCCTTGAAGCTTTCCTTTCAACTAGCTGCATCAAATTTTCAGGGAGCAATTTGTTCTTCTTTTGTAGTTAGGGCTGCTTTATCGAGGATTCAACAATTGTCCACATTGGACTCGCCTCCAGACTTTCTCTCTACCCTAGAGGTGGGGTTGTCCTATTTGTCAGCCGCTTTTTATGATATTCTCAGAGTGTCAGCTAAGGGCATGGCCTTGGGCCATTTTGGCGCAAAGCTGGCTATGGTTGAGGCATTGGGTCCCTGCTGTGGCATCCAAATCTCGTCTGGCGAAGTTGCTCTTTCAGGGGAAAATACTCTTTGTTGCTGATTTAGAAAAGATTGTTAAAGATCTGGGAGATTCCAAGGTTCAATGGCTACCTGAGGACAAGCCTAAGCCTTATCTCTGGGCGGCTAAGTCTCATTTTTGAGAAGCGCGGAGTTATAGACCAGGGAAGGCTAGTGCTTCCACTCAGAAACCTTGCTTTCCTCAGACTTATTCTTCAAGGAGGCAAGAAGCCCTTTACCGCTTCTTCAAGAACCTTTTCTGTCTTCACATCACTCACAATGATGGGGTTGAGGTTCACTCCCTGTATGTAGACATAGGTGGGCGTCTTTCCCGCTTTCACAAGGAGTGGTCCACCGACAGTCGCTCAAAAGAGCATGGTTCGGGATAAGGTATCTTTCAAAGATATCACCATAACAGGGAAGATAGAGTATCCTGATAGTGAGGTTGCAAAAGAGATTGTAGTAGATCGGGTATCTTTAAATAACAATAAAAATCAGACAAAAGATTGCCAATTAATACTGTCAAGTACTAAGCATGATGTACTTAGGAACAACAAACATAGTTTGAAATGTCTATATGCGAATGCCAGGAGCCTAAGAAATAAGATGGGGGAGTTGGAATATATTGCACTAAATGAAAAATTAGATATAATAGGCATCTCTGAGACCTGGTGGAAGGAGGATAACCAGTGGGACACTGTCATACCGGGGTACAAATTATATCGTAGTGATAGGGTGAATCGGATTGGTGGAGGGGTAGCATTGTATATTAACGAGAGCCTTGAATCAAATAGATTGAAAATTCTGCAGGAAACAAAACACTCCTTGGAATCACTGTGGATTGAAATTCCATGTGCAAAGGGGAAAAGGATAGTGATAGGAGTGTACTACCGTCCGCCTGGCCAGGACGAACAGACGGATGCGGAAATGTTAAAGGAAATCAGGGACGCAAACAAACTGGGCAACACAATAATAATGGGGGATTTCAATTACCCGCATATAGACTGGGTTAATGTAACATCTGTACACGCAAGGGACATAAGATTTCTTGATGAAATCAAGGACAGCTTCATGGAACAGCTAGTTCAGGAGCCGACAAGAGAAGGAAAAATACTAGACTTAGTCCTTAGTGGTGCTCATGATCTAGTGCAGGGGGTAACGATACGAGGGCCGCTTGATAACAGTGATCATAATATGATCGGTTTTGATATTGGCATTGAAGGAAGTGAAACTAGGAAATCAAGTACGCTAGCGTTTAACTATAGAAAAGGTGATTACGACAAAATGAGAAAAATGGTGAAAAAAAGACTGAAAGGAGCAGCTCGCAGAGTAAAAAACTTGCATCAGGCGTGGATGCTGTTTAAAAACACCATCCTGGAGGTTCAGGACAAATATATTCCACGTATTAGAAAAAAGGGAAAAAAGACTAAACGTCAGCCGGCGTGGCTAAACAGTAAGATAAAGGAAATCATTAGAGCCAAAAAACAATCCTTCAGAAAGTGGAGAAGAGAACCAACTGAAAGTAACAGGATAGATCATAAGGAATGCCAAGCCAAATGCAAAGCGGAGATAAGGAGGGCAAAAAAGGACTTTGAGAAGAAATTAGTTTTGGAAGCAAAAATACATAGTAAAAATTTTTTTAGATACATTAAAAGCAGGAAACCGGCCAAAGAGTCGGTTGGGCCGCTGGACGAAAATGGTGTTAAAGGGGCGATCAAGGAGGACAAAGCCGTAGCGGAGAAATTAAATGAATTCTTTGCTTCGGTCTTCACCGAGGAGGATTTGGGGGGGACACCGGTGCCGGAAAGAATATTTGAAGCGGGGGAGTCGGAGAAACTAAACAAATTCTCTGTAACCTTGGAGGATGTAATGGGTCAGTTCAGCAAGCTGAAGAGTAGTAAATCACCGGGACCTGATGGTATTCATCCCAGAGTATTAATAGAACTAAAAAATGAACTTGCGGAGCTACTGTTAGAAATATGCAATCTGTCCCTAAAATCGAGTGTAGTACCGGAAGACTGGAGGGTAGCCAATGTTACTCCGATTTTTAAGAAGGGTTCCAGAGGAGATCCAGGAAATTATAGACCGGTGAGTCTGACGTCGGTGCCGGGCAAGATGGTGGAGGCTATTATTAAGAATAAAATTGCAGAGCATATACAAAAACATGGACTGATGAGACAAAGTCAGCACGGATTTAGTGAAGGGAAGTCTTGCCTCACCAATCTAATGCATTTTTTTGAGGGGGTAAGCAAACATGTGGACAATGGGGAGCCGGTTGATATTGTATATCTGGATTTTCAGAAGGCGTTTGACAAAGTGCCGCACGAAAGACTCCTGAAGAAATTGCAGAGCCATGGAATCGGAGGTAGGGTATTATTATGGATTAAGAACTGGTTGAAAGATAGGAAGCAGAGAGTAGGATTGCGTGGCCAGTATTCTCAGTGGAGGAGGGTAGTTAGTGGGGTCCCGCAGGGGTCTGTGCTGGGTCCGTTGCTTTTTAATGTATTTATAAATGACCTAGAGATGGGAATAACTAGTGAGGTAATTAAATTCGCCGATGACACAAAATTATTCAGGGTCGTCAAGTCGCAGGAGGAATGTGAACGATTACAGGAGGACCTTGCGAGACTGGGAGAATGGGCGTGCAAGTGGCAGATGAAGTTCAATGTTGAGAAGTGCAAAGTGATGCATGTGGGTAAGAGGAACCCGAATTATAGCTACGTCTTGCAAGGTTCTGCGTTAGGAGTTACGGATCAAGAAAGGGATCTGGGTGTCGTCGTCGATGATACGCTGAAACCTTCTGCTCAGTGTGCTGCTGCGGCTAGGAAAGCGAATAGAATGTTGGGTGTTATTAGGAAGGGTATGGAGTCCAGGTGTGCGGATGTTATAATGCCGTTGTATCGCTCCATGGTGCGACCGCACCTGGAGTATTGTGTTCAGTACTGGTCTCCGTATCTCAAAAAAGATATAGTAGAATTGGAAAAGGTACAGCGAAGGGCGACGAAAATGATAGTGGGGATGGGACGACTTTCCTATGAAGAGAGGCTGAGAAGGCTAGGGCTTTTCAGCTTGGAGAAGAGACGGCTGAGGGGAGATATGATAGAAGTGTATAAAATAATGAGTGGAATGGATCGGGTGGATGTGAAGCGACTGTTCACTCTATCCAAAAATACTAGGACTAGAGGGCATGAGTTGAAGCTACAGTGTGGTAAATTTAAAACGAATCGGAGAAAATTTTTCTTCACCCAACGTGTAATTAGACTCTGGAATTAGTTGCCGGAGAACGTGGTACGGGCGGTTAGCTTGACGGAGTTTAAAAAGGGGTTAGATAGATTCCTAAAGGACAAGTCCATAGACCGCTATTAAATGGACTTGGAAAAATTCCGCATTTTTAGGTATAACTTGTCTGGAATGTTTTTACGTTTGGGGAGCGTGCCAGGTGCCCTTGACCTGGATTGGCCACTGTCGGTGACAGGATGCTGGGCTAGATGGACCTTTGGTCTTTCCCAGTATGGCACTACTTATGTACTTATGTACTGCATTAGCTTCTTTAAGGCGACTAGAGGCCATTCAACCCGTTCCTCCGGCAGAGAGGAGCACGGGTTGATATTCCATCTATTTTTTGTCCCAAAGAAAGAAGACTCTTTTCGCTTGGTTCTGGATCTCAGAGGGGTGAACAAGTCTCTGAGTGCTGCCCTTTCATATGGAGGCTCTTCGTTCTGTCATAGCCTTGGTCCAGCCAGGCAAGTTTCTCACCTCATTGAACCTCAAGAAGGCTTATTTTCATATCCCAATTTGGTGGCTTCACAGGAAATTTCTCCGGTTTGTGATCCTGGGAGATCATTTTTAGTTCAAGGCCATGCCATTATTTCTTTATTTCTTTATGCATTCTTGTATCCCACTGTTATCCAAAACAAGTTTAGGTGGCTTACAATTTACATTCTGGTTGAAATTACAATGATTGTTTACAGTTTACCTTCTGATGGAAGTTACAATAATGATTTATATTCAGGAAGTGACTAACGAATAGGAAGCGACTAACAGTTGGTTTACGATTAGGAAGTGGAAAGGTATTCGATGGCTTAGTTGTAGAATTTTTTTAAGAGGTAGGTTTTCAGTTCTTTTCTGAACTGGAGATAGTTGGTGATGCTTCTTGTGATCTTTGGTATTGAGTTCCACCATTTGGAACCTAGGTAACTAAATCCAGCCATATTGATAGTTTTGTAGGTTATGTTTCTGCAGTTAGGTAGGTGAAGAAACTGGTTTCTGGGCTTGCATTTCTCGTGGATAGTTCGATGATATCTAGCATATATTCAGGTGACATCTGATGGTGCTAGCGTTGAATATTAGTCTTGCCTTGATTAGCAGCCAGTATAGTATTTCAAGTAGCGGAGTGTCTCTTTCGAATATTAGTCATGCTGCCGTGTTTTGGACGGTTTGTAGCAATTTTAGTGTTTTCCTTACACCCTACGTATGCTGCATTACAATAGTCTAATTGTGATAGTATCAACGATTGTACTATTGTCTGGAATGATTGTCTTGGAATATAGTCTCTGATTCTTCTCAGTTTCCATAGTGTTCTGAAGCATTTTGTTGTTACTGCTGATATTATGCCTGTCCAGTGATAGATGTTGTCAAGGATAATTCCCAGTATTTCTAGCTTTGTTTTGATTTTGTATGTTTGTTGATTGTGATGTATTGGTGTAATGTGGGGTTGTGTGGACTTGATAGAACTAGAAATTTGGTTTGTCCCTATTTAGTTTGAGTTTGAATGTTGCTGTCCAGTTTTCCATAAGGTCCAGACATGTTTTAGCTTTGTCCAGTGTTTCTGTGATACTGCTTTTGAATGGCATGTAAATAGTGACATCATCTGCGTATGCGAATGGGTTGAAGCCCATTAGTTCTAGTTTTTTTCCGAGTGAAGCCATCATTACATTGATCAGTATAGGAGATATTGGGGAGCTGTGTGGTACTCCACACTCGGAGATCCAAGAGGCTGATAACTGGTTGGACATCTTCACTCTGTAGGATCTGGTCTTTAAGAAGCCATCAAGCCATGTGGCCACTGTCCCGCTGATTCCCATATAATTGATCAGGGCCATTAGGGATCTTGCCAGGTATTTGTGACCTGGATTGGCCACTGTTAGAAACAGGATGCTGGGCTTGATGGACCTTTGGTCTTTCCCAGTATGGCAATACTTATGTACTTATGTATTAGTGTTGCGTGATCTACTAGATCGAACGAACTTGACATATCGAATTGTGGTACTAGTATACTCTGACCTTGGCTTATCAAGCTCCTGAACTTTGTTATCAGGGTTGTTATGACCGTGTCGGTACTGTGTTGTGGTCTGAATCCTGATTGGGATTTATGAAGGATTGAGAAATTTGCCATGCATTCCATTAGTTGTTGTGCTGCCAGGCCCTCCATTGTTTTGGTCAACAGTGGTATTGAGGCTACTGGTCGGTAGTTTGTGAGATCTTGTAGTTGCGTTCTTGGAAACTGGAGTATGATTTTGCCTTTATCTTTTGGGAATTGTCCTTTGGAGAACATATGGCCATGAAGGCTATGGTGATACATTTGATGAACCATTCAGGTGGGTTTTCCATCATATAGTTGGGGAATTTGTCTAGCAGGCACTTCGCATGTGCGTATTTCATCAGTGCTGCCTTCACTGTGCCTGTTTTGGGTGGTTCGAAGGTGAACCAAATTCTGTCTGCCATGGTTTGGATGTTATTGGTTTTGCATTCTTGTAAAAAGTCTGTGATGGATGCCTGAGGTATCGCGAGGTTGGATCTTGTTTTTGTTATTTTTTGTTTAAAATACTGTGCACGCTCTTTTACATTAGGTGATGTTTTGGTTGATGCCAGTACATCTTGGGTTTTCAGTAGATTGTTCATGATTTTGAATATTTTTGTCGTATTAGTCTGTTCTGGATTGCATATGTGTTGTAGTATTCTGCTTTGGCTTTCTTTGTATTGTGTTTGTAAGTTCTTATGGCTTTCTTTCATATTTCCTTGTTTAGTTCTGTTTTGTTTTTGGCCCACGTTCTTTCTAGTTTCCTGCATAGTTTTTTTTTTTATAGTTAATAGTTCATCGTTGAACTAGGGTCTTGGTGGATTTCTTTTTCTTGTTTTCTTTTTAAGTGGAGCTATTTTCGCTTGTTTCATCCCAGTTTCTCATGAAGTGGATGTCATTTGGTGCTAGGTTGCTATGTTTGTTGTCCACCTTCTCTCTGGTTGTGTGTTGTATGATAGTTTTGGTGTTCTGATTTGGCCTCGCCACTGCACCTTGCACAATTTCAAAAGTTATGGTGGTGGTGGCAGCCTTTCTTTCCCAGCAAGGGATCCAGGTACATCCTTCTCTGGATGATTGGCTAATTTGGGTGCCTTCTTATCAAGACAGCTTTCGCAGTACACAGACAATCCTGTCTCTTCTTTCTGCACTGGGTTGGGTGGTGAATTACAGCGAGTAATCTCACCCCCACCCAGACCCTGGAGTTTTTGGGAGTGTGCTTCAGTACCCAGGTGGAGAAGGTTTTCCTGCCTCAGAATCATCAGCTCAAGCTCAAATAGCAAATTCTCAGGCTTCTCTCTCTTCCCTGTCCATGGGCGTGGGATTATGCTCAGGTTCTCGGTTCTATAGTGGGAACATTGAATGTTCTGCAATGGGAAAAGTTGCGCATGCTGCCCCTACAGTCATCCCTGTTGAGCTGCTGGTCTCCGTTCTCGGGGGGTTATGACCAGTTGGTGCCGTGGACGCCTTAAGTCAGATGTAGTCTTTGGTGGCTTTTCTCTGCGTACACTCAGGCAGGGTTGTCCTTACAGATTCACAGTTGGTATGTTCTCACCTCTGATGCCAGCCTCTTCGGATGGAGAGCCCATTATCTCCACTACTCTGCACAGGGCCGCTGGTCAAGAGTGGAGGCACAGGGCCACTGGTCGAGAGTGGAGGCTTCCTGGTCTATTGACACTTCGAGCTGTCCAGAAAGCTCTACTAGCCTTTGTGCCTCTTCTTCGCAGGAGGCCGGTGTGTGTGCTCTTGGATAGTGTCACAGTCATGTCTTACATCAATAGACTAGGAGGAACAAAGAGTGTATCTCTACCCAGGAGGCACGTCTTATTTTTCAGTGGACGAAATTGAACATTCCGATATCAGCGTCTCACATAGTGGGTTCACAGAACTTGCAACTGGATTTCCTCAGCAGCATGTCTCTGGACCCCGGGGAATGGCAACTGTCAGACTGAATTTTGTCTCATGTCCACACAGTGAGGCCTTCCGGTTCTGAACCTCATGGCATCCAGACTCAGTCTGCAAGTACACAGATTCTATATCCGCTTCAGAGAGAGACTCACTAGGAATGGATGTACTGGTACAGCCTGGGCCGTCGGACGGCCTCTTTTATGTGTTTCCTCTGTGTGTCCTTCGAGGGAAGGACATTGTGTAGGATTGCACGTCATCCCAGGAAGGTCATTCTTGTAGTTCCGGACTGGCCCATACATCCTTGGTATGGGGACCTAATCCATCTTCAGATCACTCCTTAGTTGACTCTTCCTCCACAGACGGGCTTATTACACCAAGGTCCAATACTTATGGAGGATCCCTTCTGCTTTGTTCTTACAGCCTGGCTCTTGAGAGGCGATTGAGGAAGAAGGGTTATGTGGATGATGTTATTACTACCTTGCAGCAAGCTCAAAAGTAGTCCACTTCTTCTTATACTAGGTTGTGGAGAACTTTTGAGAGCTGGTCTGCACAAAATGGTGTTTCTCCATTTTGTGCTTCCTTTTCTCAAATTTTATCCTTCCTTCAGGAGGGATTTAAATAAGGCTTGGCTCTCAATTCGTTCAAGGTTCAGGTGGCAACGTTGGCGTGTCATAGAGGCAAGATACAGAATGCCTTATTGGCTGCTCACCCTGATATAGTGTGATTCCTCAATGGAGTCACTCATCTGTGTCCCTCTTTCCACAATATTTGTCCTCGGTGGAGTCTTCAAGTGGTTCTCAGTGGAGTCTTCAAGTGGTTCTTGAGGCTCTTCAGTCAGCCCCCTTTGAGCTCCTTCAATTGGCAACTATCAAAGATCTTACTTTAAAGGCAGTATTTCTAGTTGCCGTTTTGTTGGCACGGAGAGTTTGAACTCCAAGCTCTCTCTTGCAGGGATCCCTTTCTCTGCTTTTCTGACTCAGGAGTTTCCATACAGGCAGTTCCGTCCTTTTTGCCAAAGATTGCATCTCCTTTTCATGTCAATCAGACTGTGTTTCTTCCTTCTTTTTCCAGGGAGATCTATTCTGCAGAATGTTTCCTTGCGACTGTTGGATGTGAAGCACGTCCTTATGTACTATCTTAATGCTACTAATGATTTCAGGTAGTCTGATCATCTTTTTGCCCTCTTTGTGGGACCCTGGAAGGGTTTGCCAGCTTCCAAAGCAACAGTGGCTTAATGGCTTAAGGAGGCTATTTCTTCGGCTTACATGCTTAAGAGTAGATCTGCTCCAATGCACATCAAGGCTCATTCTACCAGGTCTTTGGTGTCTTCTTTGGCAGTCTAGGGCAATTTCATTGGCAGAGATCTTTCGGTCAGAGACATGGTCTTCTCATTCCTTTGTTAAGCATTACCGTTTGGATGTATCTGCTCAAGCAGATGCTTCCTTCAGGGCCACGGTTCTCGCTGCAGGGATATCATAGTCCCTCCCCTCTTAAGGATTACTTTTGTACATGCCATTTTTCTGGACTGATCCTTGGGATGTAATGGAAGGAAAAATTATTTACTTACCTGATAATTTTCTTTCCTTTAGTCCCAAAGGATCAGTCCAGAGCCTGCCCTTCTGTGATGGTTTCGTTTTTTCCGGGTTCTATGTAATTTTGAGTGTTTGTTTTGTTCTAGTTCCATTATTTCTAAGGCACAAGTTTTGCCCTTTATGGCATAACATTATTATTGATAATAAAATTAACATAAATACGTCCAAGATCTGAGTAAATATAGCTTCAGTTGTCCGAGCATACATAAAAGTACAAAAGAATATGTCACCATCAAACTTTTAACATTTCCCCCCTTCTCTCCCCCCTTCCCCCCACCCATTAACTATATGTCTATTCCTAATATTAAATTCAGGCAAACAAACATGGTATATGAAAGTATCCCAGTTCCGCTTACTAGACAATGATGTACCTAACTCCACTCTCACCTACCCTTACCTTATCATTACCATTTTCCATGTTTGACCAATTTTTATTGATGTATCAACAAAGTACACATTATTCAGCAAAAGAATGAACAATGATATAAAAGTGTCATATACTCAGGAAGAGAACACTTTATAGAGTATGTCTTCATCAAATTGGCTCTTTCTCCAACTCCCTCCGAATAAACAGGACCAACCAGGAGAGGGACCCCAAAAACATATACCGTATCCCCTTCCCCATGTCTCCCACAACAGTTCAATATGTCGTAGCGACTGCAGCAGTTCAGAAGTTGCTCACCTCAGTGGGGTTTAACCTGGCAGGAGCATCTCTTGACCAGTTTAACCCTTTTGAAAGTACTAAAGACAGACCTGTTCAGAAGAGCATACCCCACCGACCCAACATAAAAATACCTGGACACGTGCGACACAATGTAACCAAAGACCGTAACGGACATTACCTGACTCTTCTTCCCCCTTTCCCTCCCTAAGCTCCCCCCAATTGTACCTACCATACATGTACCACAATATCACTTTGTATTCATTCATACCATGTATTTGTTCAGACCGGAATCAGCTAACGCCGTTAACAGTGATATGTAAGCCACATTGAGCCTGCAAAAAAGTAGGAAAATGTGGGATACAAATGTAACAAATAACAGTTACCAACTCAAAAACCCCAAGCAGTATCCAACCCCACCCCTTCCTCCATTACGAGTTTTGCCCTTTATTTCATAGTTCTTTTTCTATCTAGAGGCTGGAGTTTTTTTCTCTAGAAGTCACTGTCTTTCACTGCTTTGTTATCAAATACTGGCTTGTTAAGCGCAGGAGGTTATGAGATACAACTCATTAGAGTTCTCCATCTCCACCTGCTTGGCGGATGGTCATAACCCATTTGTCTGGACTGATCCTTTGGGACTAAAGGAAAGAAAATTGTCAGGTAATTAATTAATTTTTTCATGCATGCCCTGGCTAAATATTGGCTGGGACCCGCATAAGCTCCAGCGGCTAGTTGCTCGACAATTAGCCCCCCCCCCCCCCCCCAGATATTCAGTGCCTGTGCCTGCACATGACCTGGCACTATCAGGGGCTAATTTAGCTGGTGACGGTCAGTGTTAAAAAAACCCTGACCACCACTAGCTAAATATCAGCCAGTTACTCCTAGTAGTAGACAGTTTTATTAAATCTAGCAAAGGCAATTATATCAATTTTTGCTGAGATGAGCGTAAATATCACATTGGAACATAGTGCTTCAACTTGGAAGAAAGACTGAAATATGTAAACAAAAAGCTCTGTACATGGTATACTTTGCTCAGGGTAGGCAGAACTACCTTAGCAGCACTTTCTAAAAAGGTCATAATAACCCTTCTCTTCTGGGGCCCTAAGCATGAGGTGTTCTGTGTTTAATTGTTCTACAGATATGAACTTATACTTCTTTCTATCATCAAGGCCAGTTTGTCCATTAGATGGACTAGGCAGCAATTTGGAGGGTGGCACAATCACAATAATCAATGTGTCTTTGTTCAGCATATCCCCATTCTCCCCCAAGCTGTTCAGTTACTTCCCTTCCCTTCCTTACCTCCTCAACAGTGGCACCAGCATGTCTGTCAGCTTGGTGACACAAGACTCATCACACTTTGCACGGGGCCTTGAACATATGTACATACTCAAGGCTTGACATTTCTTCCTTCAAACTTCCTATTTCAGAAGAGGCAGGGCCTGGCAGGCCTTGAGCATATGTAGAAGCAGAAGGTCCCACATTGAGTATGACGAGTGTTGTGTCAGTAAGCTGACAAGCTGGTGCTGCCGTGGAAGAGGTAAGGAAGGGAAAGGAAGTCACTGGACACCTTATGGGGAGATGCTGGACACTACAGGGGGATGGAGTGGGTGGAATAGGGAAGGAGAGATATGCTGTACACCATGGAGGAATAGGGAAGATACTCTACATCTGGGAGGGGGGTGGGGTGGTGGGAGGAGAGAGATGCTGGGTCCCATGGAGTTAGGGATAGAGAAGGAGAGAGATGCTGGACACCATGGAGTGGGGGGAGGAATAGGGAAGGAGAGACATACTAGACACCACCAGGGAGGAATAGGAAACAATAGAAATGCTGGATACCATGGATGGCAGGGGGAGATAGGAAAGGGTTGCTGGACTCCACAAGGGGGGTGGAGGTAGGGAAGGAGAGAGATACTGGAAACCACGGGGGTGGGGGTAAGAAGAGATGCTGGAAGCATAGGGTGGGTAGGGATGGATAGAGATGTTGGATTCTACAGAGGAAGGAGGTAGGCAAAGAAATATGCTGGACACTATGGGGGAGAGGTAGGGAAGGAGAGATACTGGACACCATGAGGCGTGGGAAGGGGAGATACTAGACCTCACTGGGAGGGGGGATCGGGAAGATAGTAAGGGGAATGCTAGACTACAGAAAGGAAGGGGAGATTCTAGAAGGGCTCACATCTAAATGTTTACCTAGAATGTCCAATACCCTTGGGCTGGCCCTGTCTGTCATAACAAAGCTTTTCTGTATTTCTTCTAGGGCACTCCGTCAAGATGATTCAGAAATTAATCTGGAGATAAAGGAAGATCTGAGCAGAAGCAAGAAACAGATAGAGGACAGCAGACAGGTTAGATTTCAATTGATGCAAAAGAAAGCAACTGAACAAATATTAGGAAAAAAGATATTAGAACTGGTATAGACTATGGATACATTACATCTATAAGATTGGTTATGGAACAGATTGTAAGGTTTATGTTTTGCTTTTCTAATAACAGAGACTGACTAAACTTCTCACCGATGGCACACAATTAGTGACAAATATCCAAGTAGCTGCTGATGCAAGGGAGGCCCGCCGAAGAGCTGATGAGCAGGATCTAAAGCGCCTGAGGTAAGAATTCAGTCACCTGAACTGGAATTATACTGCTTGCTATGAAAAGCACAAAACTTGTAGACTTCCGGTGGAGCCGCGAACCAAGATGGCCACCATGGAGTGAGCTCCGTGGAGCCCTAGATGAGGCCTCCGAACCCTGGGCTCCGGACCCCCTGCCCATTGACTCTAAATGTGAGTGGAGCTGGCGAGAGAGAGAGAGAGAGGGTGAGCGAGGGGAGCCGCGAGGAAGCTGGAGAGAACCGGGTGAGCTGCCATACCGCTGCAGGAGCCACAGAGTAAAATGGAGGATGGGGCGGGAGATCCAGAGAGACGGCAATAGAACTCCCGGGGGGACTTTGACCCTGCTCCTAGCGGATTGGGGTTCGAGAAGGAGGCGGGAGTGAAGGTCGGGGGCCGGCGGGCCTGGGGCGAGCAGTTGGAGATGGAGACGGCAGATTCCATGCCCCTTCCCCCCCTGCCTTGTGTGATGGTTGGCGAGAGGGCTGTGCGGGTAGCCGAGAGAGAGGCAGAAGGCAGCAGACAGCAGAGAAAAGTGCGGAGTAAGGGCGTCGAAGAACAGCAAATGGCGGTGGAGGGGGTGGGGCGGTGGTGACAGCCCCGGACAGAACTGAGGGTTCCAGGGGCAGAGGAAGCAGGAAGATAGCGGCTCAAGGCTGGGCAGGGCCCTAGAGGCACCGAACAGCTAAGGTGCAATAGTGGTGGAAAAGACTCCCCCCACCGAAAAGAGCGGCTGACTGGTCCTGGCAGCTGTGTTGTGTGGGATACAAAGCCTTGCACTGCCCCAGGAAATTGACAACCGACAGCGGGGCTGTTGAGGGGTACTCTACCTTGACTGGCCATAAGAGTAAGGACACTGCCCGAGAGGGCTGCCTGGTGGCATAGTGCTGAAGGGGGACCTAGCAAAAAGACTGTGGCGACAGGATACAGCAGAAGTCTGAGCAGTTTAAGGCAAAAGAAAGGAGGGCTCAAAGATGCCACCGAAAAAGAGCCTAGAAAAATTCCGGTATGCGGCGGAACAGTCTGGTAAGGTGAAACCAGAGACGGCAGGAACAAGCCAAGGAACGGAAAAGTTGATCACGATCCCCTATGATTCTGAGGAAGAATCTCATAGAGAGTGGGGGGGGGGGGGGGGGGGGGGGGGGGAGAACACCGAGGAGATTTCAAAAGCGGATGTGGTGGGCTGGTTTAAGGAGTTGAAGTCAGAACTGGCAGGAGTCCGAAAAGACATACAAAGCACGCTTAGAGAGATTCGGGCGGAGATCAGAGACCTGGGGACACGTGTGGAGGAGGTGGAGGAAAAGATGGAAATGGTGCAGGCAGAAGCGAAGAAAAAACGGACGGAGGCACACGTGGAAGTGGCTGAGATCCAACAATTAATGATCAGGTGGAAGATCTGGAAAATAGATCTTGCCGCAACAACCTATGGTTCAAAGGAATTCCGGAGTTGGACATTTTCAATAATTACGAGGCAGTGATAAAAGAACTGTGCCAGTATGTCTTAAGCCCGGATGTGGAGGGTGCACAGCAGGACATCCGCTTACAACGAGTACATCGTAGTTTGGGGCCGCAGCGGGATTCTTCCCCGAGAGATATTATAGCTTGTTGTCACGTTTTCAAAGCTGGAAACTGGTTTGTGAGCCCTTGGGCCACTGCCGAGGAGCGGCAGTGGCAGGCAAAACCACCCCCACACTAGAGACAAGGCAGAGCTTAATGAACAGTTAGGCTTCACCTGCACCTGGCCACTTTTCACCAAGAGTTGAGCTCTGGGCTTCAGGTGGCCGGCAGGACTTGTTGGGCAGGACTGGATAACAGCAAGGCAGCATAGGGACTGAGGGTCAGAGGGGAAAGGGAGGAACATGGGTAGCAAGGCAGGAGACTGGGCAAGGAAGGGAAAGCTAAAGGGCAGAACAGAAAGCTGCAGAACAGCCACTAAACAGGGAACAAAACACTGACTAACAAGACACAGAACTAAGAGCTGCAAGCAGCCCCAAAGCCAGAACACAGACAAACAGAAACTAAACACAGAATTACAAACAAGAAACCAGGCAAGGAAAGCAAGTAAAACCTAAACTAAACTAAACACAGACTAACTAGAAACAGGCAAGAATCTCAGGCAAACAACCGGACTAGCAGAAGTGCAACAAGCACCAACATACCAGGGCCTTAGACGCAATGCAAAGGCAAAGCAGCAAGGTTTCAGAATGGCTAATAAGCCCAGCAGCACCTGGAGCTCAGCTGCAACCATCACCAGGAAACTACAGGTGCTGTGTAGGTTCAATCCAAGCAAGCAAGTCTGGCAGCCCAGAAGATCCGGACTGGACTAGACTGAAATCTGGAACGGGTGATGGTCCACAGCAGCCACCGGTTCTGGCCACCAGAGGGCGAGGTGAGCACAGACGTGACACTTGTTTCCTAGATTTTCCCACCAAAGAACTGATTCTGACTATAAGATTAGAATATACCAGGATCTGGCTGGAGCTACACTGCAGAAATGAAGAACAATGAGAGAAGTGACAGGATTCATGAGAGATAAAGGGATCCGATATAGATGGCGGAGATAGAACCCATCCAAATTTCTGACCATGCCCCAGTGTGGATCAAATTAAAGGGATTGGGGCACAAGAGAAGGAATACATCCTGGAACCTCAATGAATCTCTTTTGGGAGTGGAGAAAGTGAGGGAGGAAATACAGGCAACCATACAGGAATATTGTAGATTTAACGACACGGGGGAGGTAAGTGATGGGGTGCTGTGGGATGCGATGAAGGCAGTGGTACGGGGAATATTGATCAAATGGGGTGCTAGGAAGAAAAGAGAGGCAGAAATTGATGACTTTGCGATTGAGATTGAATAATTTGGAGAAGGCCCATCAAAGAAATTCCTCCCCAGGGGTATGGGCAGAGCTTAAAAGAGTTAGGGGGGAGCTGGACCAGGCACAGATGGCAGAGGTTGAATATCTAAGAATGAGGCTGAAGCAGCAATACTTTGAATTTGCGAATAAATCAGGGGCTATGCTGGCCTGATGTTTGTGAGCCAAGAGGGGGAGAGCATTGATACAGAAAATAAGGGATGAGAAGGGAGATTGGCTGTATGCAGACTCGGATATAGAAGGGAGTTTTCTAAAATATTATGAAACACTATATACAGCTGGAGAGGGGGAACTGTCAGAGACCATAGCTAGGTACTTGGGCCGAATACCTATGCGTAGATTGAGTGAGGAGGAAAGCCAAAGAATAGGGGAACCAATTAAATTGGGCCTACCAGTAAAACCCCAGGGTTGGACGGATTCACGGCCCGGTTCTATAAACACTTTGAGAGTTTACGCAGCCCATTGTTGGTGAGGGTGGGAAATGGAGTGCTGGGGGGGGGGGGGGGGAGCTCCCGAGATCCATGTTGGATGCGGGGGTGACAGTCCCGCCCAAACCGGGCAAAGACCCAACTAGGTGTGGGTCCTATAGACCCATTTCCCTATTAAATGTGGATGTAAAAATCATAGCCAAAATATTGGCGAACAGGTTAGGTAGATTGTTACCTAAATTGATACACATGGATCAGGCGGGGTTTATCTCAGGAAGACAAGTGGAAGACAACATAAGAAGAACGCTCCATCTGCTATGGGAGGCTCAGAGATTCAGATCAGGAACAGCACTACTGGCCATGGACGCGGAAAAGACCTTTGATAGGGTAGATTGGGGGTTCCTTAGGGAGGTGTTGGGAAGAATGGGGCTGGGAGAGAATTTTAAATTATGGCTGGATGCTTTGTATAGGAGACCAAGAGCTTGTCAGAACATTAATGGTGGTTATTCTCCCTTCTTCTCTATAGGTAGGGGGACTAGGCAGGGATTTTTGCTCTGTATATAGAACCGCTGGCAGAGCTGATTCGAGGACATCCAGGGGTGCGGGGGATTGAGATGGGGGGACAAGAGCATCGTATTGCGCTATTTGCAGACGACATGCTAATTTATGTGCAAGACCCGGGGAGAACGTTATCAGTGATACAAGAGATTTTTGAGGAGTTTGGGAAATACGCCAGCTTGAAGATAAATATGGATAAAAGTGAGTTATTGGGAATATCTCTAAGTGAGGAGGAGATGAAGGAGGTGAGAAGAAAGTTTACATTTAAATGGCGGCCAAACAAATTTGGTATTTGGGGATACAGATACCCAGGGATCTAAGTAAGGTATTTCAACAACTATTGACGTATACAAGAGCAGATTAGAAATGACATGCTGAGATGGAAAGGATTATGGTTGTCATGGGGGGGGTGGGGGGGAAATGGTGGTGATTAAGATGAATGTGTTGCCCCGGCTGCTATTCTTATTCCAATCACTACCTATTGCAGTACTGAGACCACTTCTCAAAAAACTATAGAGCTCTATAATGAAATTTATATGGGGAAATAAGAGACCACGTCTAGCACAGAGAGTGGTACTATTTGGCGGCTCAATTGAGAGTGATTTTGGATTGGGAAAGGGGAGTGGAGAAACCCGCTGTTCAAATGGAACAGTCTTATTGGCTTCAGAGATCTTTGAGGACACTACTGTGGACCACAGAGCCCAGAGGGAAGGGTTTAGTGGGAGAATATAGTCCATTTCTTAGGCATTTGCTGAGGCTATGGGGGAGGTGCTGCATAGATGGGGCGGAGGGAGGGGGTGTCCTCAATGGCCTCCCTTAGGTGGGAACCTCAGTTCAGGGCGGGTAGAGAAAACGCCACCTTTGGAAGATGGGAGCAGCAGGGTTTGGGGAGGTTTTGGGGGGTGCTGCATGGGAGTGGGATATGGAGTTTCAGGGAGGTGTGTGCTCGCTACGGGATTCCCGAGGGAGACAGCTTTGCGTACATGCAATTAAAACATTTCATAGACACGGTGGGGTGGAGGAGCGGATATCCCCAAGACAGGGAAAGCTTAGAAAACTTATGGCTGCTACTGGGGAAAGTTCCGAAGCCCAAATCGGTGATATACCGATTTTTTTCAAGGGGACCTGAATACACCTTACCCATTTCAAGGGGCGTGGGAAAGAGATTTGAATTGTAAATTTACTGAACGAGAATGGAAGGACATATGTGAGGAAGTACAGAAAGCTTCGATCTGTGGGTTGATACAGGAAAATGCGTATAAGGTGCTCACACGCTGGTACTATACACCAGAGAGACTGAAGATGTTTCCGGGGGCTTCCGATATATGTTGGAGATGTAAAGTACAGAAGGGCACGTTTTTACATATTTGGTGGACATGTACAGGGCTGGTGACGTTCTGGCAGGGGATGATGCAGGCCTTGGCCAAAATGATGGGAATTTCACTGGTGTGTAGCCCTCGAGCGTGTTTACTGGGTCTATATAATGAGCGGGAGTCCTGGGAAGAGAGTAAACTGATGCGGTGGGGATTGGCAGCTGCTAAATGTCTGATTGCGCGTTGTTGGAAAACAGTGGATCCCCCAACTATGGGGGACTGGAGGCTCCAACTGGGACATTTGTGTCATATGGAACGTCTCACGGTACATAAAAGGGAGGGGGAGCTAAAACGTAAAAGGGGATGGGCAAGACTCCAACAAATGTTAGAGAGGATTTAGGGGGGCTTCGATACATTCCAGGGATGGGGTACAGTAAGAGGGGGGAGGGGGAGGGGGTTAGCAATGTAGCATTAGGGGTTCTTTTGGTGAGGGGGTGAGGAACGGGAGGGGGGAAGAGGTTAGTGTAGCGAGATATTAAAAGGGCGGATTAAATGAACATTTAAGTTGGGGAACTGTTTGGGGGATCAGGGTTGGAGGAAATTGATTGTTTGGTTTAGTCTAATGACAAAGGGTTGAAGTATAGTTCAATCAGTAATTCAATAAGCATATATGTGGGGATGTTGGAATGATGCCGATAAGTAAGTGAATATGTATTTTATGACTTGTTCAAAATGTTCAAAAATTTTCAATAAAAATTTAAAGTTAAAAAAAAAAAGAAAAGCACAAAACTTTCATCATTAATTGTTGTGTATTTTTTTTAAAATAAATTGGGCACAGTTTGGCTATTGGAGAAAATAAATCAGTGGAGGCTCTTCCTTTCATAATAAAGTGATGGTGCCATAATTTGTGTGCTGGATTTTCGTGGAACATCATATCTAGTAGAATAGCATATAGGAGTGTAGGGCTAAAACACTGCATAAGGCACTACAATTAGGCACTGGCCAGCAATATGAACCTGACTTTTACAGACTTGACCATTTGCAGACCTAATGCAGAGTCTTGGTACTGTGTAAGGGCCTCAAGGTACATGAGGAGTCATCGAGTTTGCTAAAAGCAAAACAACTTGGACAATAACCACTTCCATATCATCAAGCTGATCAATCCATAGACTGGTGGGTTGTGTCCATCTACCAGCAGGTGGAGATAGAGAGCAAACTTTTGCCTCCCTATATGTGGTCATGTGCTGCCGGAAACTCCTCAGTATGTTCTCTATCTCAGCAGGTGGTGGTCACACACAGCAGCAGCTCTGGCTAGGCCTCCAAGCCTAATCCTTAGGTTTTGTTGAGGCCTGGGGTTGAGGGCTCTTTTGAGCAAGTGCAAACCTGGTGGTGCCAGGTCCCTCCTTTTCTCCCCCCTCCCGCTGGCTCCGTTTAAAAAAAAAAAAAAAAAAAAAAAATTTTAAACGTCTTTAAAGGCGTTTAATTCGACGTTTCTTTAAACGTTCATTGCAGCTACTCACTGGGACACCAGTTCGTTACAGCTCGGAGCAGCAAGCAGGTAATTTTACCTTTTTATAGCGGGCAGGGGGTTCCCCGATTCTTCTCCTCGTGGCAATGGCGTCGGAGGGCGAGGGCGCAAAGGGTGGCTCCCCGGATCGCTGGAGCGCTTCTAGAGGGGATGCGGGGGTTTTTCAACCTGATTCGCCCTTGATGGGTGACAGTTTAGTGACCGATGAAGTCCCGGTCGTTCCTCCGGCGTGGCGGTTTTTTCCCGCCATAAACGCCCATCCCCCGCTCCTCGCCTCCGCCATCTTGGCCGGCCACGCGGCTCGGACGGCTTCTTCGTGGGCCGCCCTTGAGGTTGGAGACATTAATGCCATGAACGCCCTTAATTTGGGCGACGGCACAAAAGCGGCTAAAGTTAAGCGCCGTTCTTCCCGCGCGGCTCCTTCGCGGAGTTTCGCGCCGGACGCCATTTTGGATGCGCAGCATGTCTCTCCCCCGCTATTGCGAGCGCCGGTTGAGAGTGCGTCTAGGGCTGTTGCCCAGGCTGCGGAAGTGCACAGTCTGGGGGGTTTCTCCCCCGAGTTTGTTTTGCTGCTGCATCAGGCTTTCCTCATGCAAAACGCTGCCCCTGCTCCCTCTTCTGATAAGAGGTTGAGGTTCCCAGAGGTAAATGCCCTCGGGTTGATTTCCAGGCCTTGGAGGACTTTGTCTCCTCCGATGTAGATGAGGGCAGCGTGTCTGAGGTCTCCCAACGGTCCTTTGCGGATTCCTTGGAGGAGATAGATCCCCGCTCGGATGGAGCGGATGACCCCTCTGCAGCGCGGCTTTTTAGCCCAGAGGATTTGCCCAACCTGTTGTTACAGGCCATGGACACTTTGAAGATTTCCTCTCCGGAGGACGTCTCTCCCTCAGCCCCTGTTGGCTCTGCCATTATGCTGGGGACGTAGCGCCCGCCTAGATCCTTCCACGTGCATGATGCCATGCACACCTTAATTGCGGCTCAATGGGATGTCCCGGAAACGAGCCTTAAAGTGGCTAGGGCTATGTCCCGCCTCTATCCTTTGGCTGTGAGTGAACGTGAGGCCTATCTGTGGCCTACCGTGGATTCTTTAATCACTGCGGTGACTAAGAAAACGGCGTTGCCGGTGGAAGGTGGCACGGCCCTAAAGGACGCCCAAGACAGAAGATTGGAGGCGGCCTTAAGGTCGTCCTTTGAGGCAGCTGCTTTAAGTTTGCAGGCCTCAGTTTGCGGCTCCTATGTGGCCAGGGCGTGCCTGACTATGGTGCAGCGGGCTTCCCCCTCGGATCTTTCCTTGAGGGCTGATTGGCCGGCCCTGGAATCGGGCTTAGCCTATTTGGCAGACTTGCTGTATGATGTCTTGAGAGCCTCAGCTAAGGGCATGGCTCAGACAGTCTCTGCGCGGCGGTGGCTTTGGCTGAAACATTGGTCTGCTGACCACGCCTCTAAATCCCGCCTGGCTAGGTTGCCTTTTAAAGGCAAGCTGCTCTTTGGGGTCGAGCTGGACAAAATCGTGACCGATCTCGGCACGTCTAAGGGCAAGAAATTACCAGAGGTCAGGGCTCGGGCTAGTACTCGTCCCGGTACCTCCAGAGGACGGTTGCTGGAAGCCCGTCGGTACCGCCCGGGCAAGTCGGGTTCCTCTGCCCCCTCTTCCTTCAAGAGGAATTTCTCCCCCAAGCAGCATTCCTTTCGCAGAGACCGCCGTCCCGGAGGTGCTCCCTCCGGTCCTCCCCCAGGGTCTCGTACCCAATGACGGGGCCTTGGTCCACGCCCCAGTGCAGATTGGAGGACGGCTGTCCTCGTTTCTGGGCGAGTGGACCACTATAACTTCAGACGCGTGGGTGCTGGAAGTCATCAGAGACGGCTACAAGCTAGAGTTCTGCCAACCCTTAAGAGACGGGTTTGTACTCTCTCCCTGCAAGTCTCCGGTCAAGCTGTGGCAGTGCAGCAGACCTTGGACAACCTGATCCGCCTGGGTGCGGTCGTTCCGGTGCCAAAAAATCAGATTGGCAAGGGACGTTACTCCATTTACTTTGTGGTTCTAAAGAAAGGAGGTTCTGTCCGGCCTATCCTCGACCTCAAAGGGGTCAATCGGGCCTGGAAAGTGAGGCACTTTCGCATGGAGACTCTCCGCTCTGTTATAGCGGCAGTGAAGGCAGGAGAGTTCTTGGCTTCCTTGGACATCAAGGAAGCGTACCTGCATATTCCCATCTGGCCTCCTCTCCAACGCTTTCTGCGTTTTACAGTCCTGAGACGACACTTCCAGTTCAGAGCCCTCCCTTTCGGGTTGGCTACTGCTCCGCGGACCTTTTCCAAAGTAATGGGGGTCATAGCGGCCTTCCTGCTAAAGGAAGGAGTACAAGTCCATCCTTATCTGGACGACTGGTTGATCCGAGCCCCCTCTTATGCAGAGTGCGGCAAAGCTATGGACCGGGTAGTTGCTCTGGTGAGCTCCCTGGGATGGATCATCAACTGGAAGAAGAGCCAGCTGCGCCCGACTCAGTCCCTGGAGTATCTGGGAGTTCGATTCGACACCCAAGTGGGCAGAGTGTTCCTGCCAGACAATCGGATTGTCAAGCTTCAGGCTCAGGTGGACTAGTTCCTAGTAGCCTCTCCTATTCGGGCTTGGGACTACGTGCAGCTGTTGGGCTCTATGACGGCCACAATGGAAGTAGTGCCCTGGGCCAGGGCTCATATGAGACCACTACAGATATCTCTGCTGCTGCGCTGGACTCCGATGTCGGAGGATTATGCTGTGCGCCTTTCCGTGGACCCAGCAGTGCGCAAGGCGCTGAGCTGGTGGACGCAGACAGACAAGTTGTCTGCAGGATTGCCTCTGGTGACCCCGGAGTGGATTGTCGTCACGACAGACGCCTCTTTGATGGGCTGGGGAGCCCACTGCTTGGGAAGGACAGCGCAGGGGCTCTAGTCTCCTGCAGAGGCAAGTGGTCTATCAACCTCCTGGAACTCAGAGCCATTCGGTTGGTGTTATTGGAGTTCATCCCGGTACTGGTGTTGTAGCCTGTACGGGTCCTGTCGGACAATGCCACGGCTGTGGCCTATATCAACCGCCAGGGAGGTACCAAGAGCGCCCCTCTAGCCAAGGAGGCTATGAGTCTTTGCCAGTGGGCGGAAGCGAACCTGGAGCAGCTTTCAGCGGCCCACATTGCCGGAGTCATGAATGTCAAGGCGGACTTTCTCAGTCGCCATACCTTGGAGCCCGGAGAGTGGCAACTATCTGCTCAGGCGTTCTTGGACATCACGAAGCGCTGGGGCCAGCCGAGCCTAGATCTGATGGCGTCATCGGCCAATTGCCAAGTGCCGCGCTTTTTCAGCAGAGGACGGGACCCTCGATCCCTGGGAGTAGATGCTCTTCTCCAACAGTGGCCGACACAAGAGCTCCTCTATGTGTTCCCGCCCTGGCCCATGTTGGGCAGGGTGCTAGACCGGGTGGCAAAGCATCCCGGCAGGGTAATCCTGGTGGGTCCGGATTGGCCCAGACGTCCCTGGTATGCGGACTTGATCAGGCTCTCAGTCGACGATCCTCTGCGGCTGTCAGTGGAGCAGGGCCTGTTACATCAGGGTCCCGTGGTGATGGAGGATCCCTCTCCCTTTGGTCTTACGGCCTGGCTATTGAGCGGCAGCGTCTGAGGAAGAAGGGCTTCTCAGACAAGGTCATCGCCACTATGCTGAGAGCGAGGAAGCGCTCTACTTCTACTGCTTACGCCAGGGTTTGGCGTATCTTTGCAGCATGGTGTGAAGCAGGCTCACTTTCTCCCTTCACTGCTCCAATTTCTTCAGTGTTGGCGTTCCTGCAAGAAGGTCTGGAGAAAGGCCTGTCGCTCAGTTCCCTTAAAGTCCAGGTAGCGGCTCTGGCTTGCTTCAGGGGCCGCCTGAAGGGTGCTTCCCTGGCTTCGCAGCCAGATGTGGTGCGCTTTCTCAAGGGAGTTAATCACCTGCGCCCTCCTCTGCACTCAGTGGTGCCTGCGTGGAATCTCAACCTGGTGATAAGAGCATTGCAGAAGCCGCCTGTTGAACCCTTGTCGAGGGCATCTCTGAAAGACCTGACGTTGAAAGCAGTCTTTTTGGTGGCTATCACTTCAGCCAGAAGAGTTTCCGAGCTCCAGGCGCTCTCATGTCGAGAGCCTTTTCTGCAGTTCACTGAGGCAGGAGTGACTATTCGCACAGTGCCTTCCTTCCTGCCCAAGATTGTTTCTCGCTTCCATGTGAATCAGCAGCTCTGTCTCCCTTCCTTTCGTAGGGAGGACTACCCAGAGGAGTACTCTGCTCTTGAATATCTGGATGTGAGACGAGTCATCATCAGATACTTGGAAGTGACCAATGATTTCCGGAAATCGGATCATCTGTTTGTCCTGTTTGCAGGTCCTCGTAAGGGTCTGCAGGCTGCTAAGCCTACAGTGGCAAGATGGGTCAAGGAAGCCATTGCAGCGGCTTATGTGGCCGCGGGGAAGGTGCCGCCTATCCAGCTGAAGGCTCACTCCACGAGAGCTCAGGCGGCCTCGAGGGCAGAGGCCGGATCCGTCTCCTTGGAAGAGATATGCAAGGCGGCAACGGGGCTTCGGCTCATACATTCTCCAAGCATTACCGTTTGACTGTGGCTGCACGGGCGGAGGCCCGGTTTGGAGCTTCAGTGTTGAGGTCAGGGATTTCTATGTCCCGCCCTGGGTGAGTACTGCTTCGGTACATCCCACCAGTCTATGGATTGATCAGCTTGATGATATGGAAGGTAAAATTATGTATAATCATACCTGATAATTTTCTTTCCATTAATCATAGCTGATCAATCCATAGCCCCTCCCAGATATCTGTACTGTTTATATTCTGGTTGAATTTTAGGTTCAAGTTTAGCCTTCAGTTACTTCAGGAGGACTTCGTGTTCCAGTTCTTCTTTCACTTGGATTCTTCAAGAGTTGAGACGAGTTTGTGTTACAGTGAGCTGCTGCATTCCTCTCCCCTCCGTTTTACGGGGCTGGATTGAGACATAAATTCTGCCGGCACTCCCTCCCGCTTCGTGCGGCTGTAGGGCAGCTTTGTACCCCTCCCGCTTCGGCGGTGTTAGGGTCAGTCAGCTCCTCCCGCGGTTGCGGTTGCAGGATAAGCCAGATCCCCCCGCTTCGGCGGGTGTGGTGTCCCTCCCCCGCTCCGCGGGGATGAGCTGGACGGATTCCCCTCCCCCACTTGTGTGGGGATGAGCTGGGTTAATTCCCCTCCCCCGTTTCGGCGGTGGTGAGCTGGGCAGAGTGTCCCTTCGTGGGTGTAATTCTCTAAGTGCTGAGTCCTGCGGATGGAGCTTTGATATCGACATACTGAGGAGTTTCCGGCAGCACATGACCACATATAGGGAGGCAAAAGTTTGCTCTCTATCTCCACCTGCTGGTAGATGGACACAACCCACCAGTCTATGGATTGATCAGCTATGATTAATGGAAAGAAAATTATCAGGTATGATTATACATAATTTTACCTTTTTGTTGTTATATTGTTATCAGCATGGATGTCATTGCAGGGACTTCATGTCGTCATGGTTCAGGACATCTGGCCCCAAGACTTGGGGAGAAAGGTATAAAGACACCATCCTTGAAGGTGCTATCAGTTAGCTGGCACCCAAGCTGTTATCTGTCAGAACCTCGGTAACGGCCATCAGAATGAAGGCTCGTTAATCGGTGGCTTTGCCTGCCAGCAGACTTTCCCAGCTAGGGAGTCCACCTGCTTCCTGTGTCCCTGAGTCCTGATTTATCATCATCAGTGCCTGTGTTCCTGAGTCCTGATTCATCATCAATTCCTGTGCTGCCTCCTGACCTAGTGTCGTGAGTGATATCATCTGTCAGGTCTGAACTGTTATCTCCTTAGTGCCTATGAGTGCCTAGTTTTGCTAGGTATCCCAATATTTCAGGATTAGGGGAGTGTGTGCTATCTTATCACCTAGACCCTTTACTATTGTCTCTGATTACATGTATTATTTTCTGCTGCCAGTATGGTACAATAAACAGCTTACCTTTTTATAATAACATCTGAGCCTTGTGTCTATTACTCTCAGTATAAAGTATAAGTGTATATAAGCATAATTTTGGACTGTGAATTAGGATCGCGAGTGAGAGATTGTTGTAAGATTGGTTCTCCGAGGACAAGCAGGCTGCTTGTTCTCACTGATGGGTGACGTCCACGGCAGCCCCTCCAATCGGAAACTTCACTAGCAAAGTCTTTTGCTAGTCCTCGCGCGCCCATGCGCACCGCGCATGCGCGGCCGTCTTCCCGCCCGAACCGGCTCATGTTCGTCAGTTTTCTTTAGTCCGCGCTCGGTACGGTCGTGTTTGCGCCGTTCGCGCCCCTTAAGTTGACCTTCGTGCGTCTTTTGACTTTTCGCTTACAAAAAAAAAAAAAAAAGGGATTTCGGAGAAGGGCCTTTCGGTCTTTTTCCCCTCCCCGTATTTCCAGTTTTTTGCCCCGTTAAGTTTTCAGGGTAGGCCCTTTGAGGCCTCGGGTCGAGTTTTTTCTCCCCCTCTTTTTGGTGCCTAACCGCAATTACGAGTTTTGATTTCGCCGGCGTGATTTTTCCGCCCATGTCATCGAAGTCTCCCAGCGGCTTCAAGATGTGCACCCAGTGCGCCCGGGTAATCTCGCTCACTGATAGGCACGCGTTGTGTCTTCAGTGTCTGGGGGCTGGGCACCGCCCGCAGGCCTGTAGTCTTTGCGCCCTTTTACAAAAAAGGACTCAGGTAGCGAGATTGGCCCAGTGGAATGTGTTGTTCTCGGGCTTCTGCACCGGGAGTATCGAGTGCATCGACGTCGACAGCGTCAAGACCTCCGACCTCGGCGGCGACTGTATCGATTGCATCGAGGCATCGACCCTCTGCATCGTCGGTGCCGAGACATCGGAAGGCTGCGTCGGCGTCGGTGGTACCGGGACCTCCACTAGTGCTGATGTCGTCGGATGGTGGTGCTTCGACTGGAGTGCAGGTGAGGGCTGTCCATTCCCCTGCTGGTGGCGGTGAGCCTTCGGGTGGGTCTCCCCCTACCCTGAGGGCTCCTGCGGTACAGCCCCCCCGAGACCGACCTTCTTCGGCCTCGGCCCTGAGGAAGCGACGGTTGGATTCTACATCCTCCTCGTCGGTACCGGGAAGTTCCGGTGACATGCTTCGTTTGAAAAAGTCAAAGAAGCATCGACACTGGTCTTTTTCCCGCATCAGTACCGAGAGCTCTGGGTCGCCGAGGGAGTCGGCACCCAGCAGGCATCGGCACCGGGAGGACCGCTCACCCTCTGTTCAGGAGGTGTCGATGCGCTCCACCTTGGACAGCCCGGAACAGCCTCCACGCCCGGAACAGACTCTGACTTCGACGCCTGCATCGGCTTCCATGTCTTTCTCCACAGCCGCCCTGCACGAGAGTCTCCGGACCGTTCTCCCAGAGATCCTGGGAGAGCTGTTGCGCCCTTCCCCTCCGGTATCGGGGGTGCTTGCGCCACCGGTACCGTCGAGTGAGGCGCCGGCTGGCCCCTTGCCCGGGGTGAGGTCTCCGACATCGGTGCCGCTTGCGGTACCGACTGCGGTCGCCTCCCAGGAAGGCTCCCCGATGACGTCGGCAGAGGGAGCTTCGCCGGTGCGGGCGAGGGAGTCTACCTCTCAACGCTCACACCGTGGCCGTGGTTCCACGGAGTCGAGCTGGGCACGGCTTCAGACACAGGTTCGTGAACTTGTGTCTGATACCGATGGTGAGGCCTCGTGGGAGGAGGAGGAGGACATCAGGTATTTCTCTGACGAGGAGTCTGATGGCCTTCCTTCTGATCCCACTCCCTCCCCTGAAAGGCAACTTTCTCCTCCCGAGAGTCTGTCTTTTGCGGCCTTTGTTCGGGAGATGTCTACGGCCATCCCCTTCCCGGTGGTTGTGGAGGACGAGCCCAGGGCTGAAATGTTTGAGCTCCTGGACTATCCTTCTCCACCTAAGGAAGCGTCCACAGTACCCATGCATCATGTCCACAAAAAGACATTGCTGGCGAACTGGACGAAGCCTCTAAGTAATCCCCACATTCCCAAGAAAATCGAGTCCCAGTACCGGATCCATGGGGACCCAGAGCTGATGCGCACTCAGTTGCCTCACGACTCTGGAGTTGTGGATTTGGCCCTAAAGAAGGCTAAGAGTTCTAGGGAGCATGCTTCGGCGCCCCCCGGGCAAAGACTCTAGAACCATTCCTCTATGCTCGTGGCCAAAATTCAGTCTTACCAGCTCTACACGAGCATACACATGCGGAACAATGTGCGGCAGTTGGCGGGCTTGGTGGACAAGCTCCCTCCTGAGCAAGCCAAGCCATTTCAGGAGGTGGTCAGGCAGCTGAAGGCGTGCAGAAAATTCCTGGCCAGAGGGTATATGATACCTTTGATGTTGCGTCCAGGGCCGCTGCTCAAGGTGTGGTGATGCGCAGACTCTCATGGCTGCGTGCCTCCGACCTGGAGAATAGGATCCAGCAGCGGATTGCGGACTTGCCTTGCCGTGCGGATAATATTTTTGGAGAGAAAGTCGAACAGGTGGTAGAGCAGCTCCACCAGCGGGATATCACTTTCGACAAGTTCTCCCGCTGGCAGCCTTCAGCTTCTACCTCCACAGGTAGACGTTTTTATGAGGGAAGGAAGACTGTTCCCTACTCTTCTGGTAAGCGTAGGTACAATCCTCCTTCTCGACAGCCTGCGGCCCAGGCTAAGCCCCAGCGCGCTTGCTCTCGTCAGCAGCGTGCGCCTCAGCAAGGCCCCTCGGCTCCCCAGCAAAAGCAAGGAGTGAGCTTTTGACTGGCTCCAGCAGAGCATAGCCGACATCAACGTGTCAGTGCCGGGCGATCTGCCGGTTGGGGGGAGGTTGAAAGTTTTTCACCAAAGGTGGCCTCTCATAACCTCCGACCGTAGGGTTCTTCAAATAGTCCGGCAAGGATACACCCTCAATTTGGCCTCCAAACCTCCAAATTGCCCACCGGGAGCTCAATCCTACAGCTTCCAGCACAAGCAGGTACTTGCAGAGGAACTCTCTGCCCTTCTCAGCGCCAATGCGGTCGAGCCCGTGCCATCCGGGCAAGAAGGGCTGGGATTCTATTCTAGGTACTTCCTTGTGGAAAAGAAAACAGGGGGGATGTGTCCCATCCTAGACCTAAGGGCCCTGAACAAATATCTGGTCAAGGAAAAGTTCAGGATGCTTTCCCTGGGCACCTTTCTTCCCATGATTCAGGAAAACGACTGGCTATGCTCTCTGGACTTGAAGGACGCCTACACGCACATTCCGATACTGCCAGCTCACAGACAGTATCTGCGATTTCAGCTGGGCACACGTCACTTCCAGTACTGTGTGCTACCCTTTGGGCTCGCCTCTGCGCCCAGAGTGTTCACGAAGTGCTTGGCTGTAGTAGCAGCGGTGCTTCGCAGGCTGGGAGTACACGTGTTCCCCTATCTCGACGATTGGCTTGTGAAGAACACATCCGAGGCAGGAGCTCTACAGTCCATGCAGATGACTATTCGCCTCCTGGAGCTACTGGGGTTTGTGATAAATTATCCAAAGTCTCATCTTCTTCCAGTTCAGAGACTCAAATTCATAGGAGCTCTGCTGGATTCTCGGACGGCTCGTGCCTATCTCCCAGAGACGAGAGCCACCAACTTGTTGTCCCTCGTCTCGCGGGTGCGAGCGTCCCAGCAGATCACAGCTCGGCAGATGTTGAGATTGCTGGGCCACATGGCCTCCACAGTTCATGTGACTCCCATGGCCCGCCTTCACATGAGATCCGCTCAATGGACCCTAGCTTCCCAGTGGTTTCAGGCTGCTGGGGATCTAGAAGACGTGATTCACCTGTCCACGAGTTTTCTCAAATCCCTGCACTGGTGGACGATTTGGTCCAATTTTGGCTCTGGGACGCCCTTTCCAAATTCCTCAGCCACAAAAAGTGCTGACTACGGATGCGTCTCTCCTGGGGTGGGGAGCTCATGTTGATGGGCTTCACACCCAGGGAAGCTGGTCCCTCCAGGAATGCAATCTGCAGATCAATCTTCTGGGGTTATGAGCGGTCTGGAATGCTCTGAAGGCTTTCAGAGATCGGCTGTCCCACCAAATTATCCAAATTCAGACAGACAACCAGGTTGCCATGTATTACATCAACAAGCAGGGGTGCACCGGATCTCGCCCCCTGTGTCAGGAAGCCGTCAGCATGTGGCTCTGGGTTCGCCGTCACGGCATGCTGCTCCAAGCCCCATACCTGGCAGGCGTAAACCACAGTCTGGCCGACAGGTTGAGCAGGATTATGCAACCTCACGAGTGGTCGCTCAACTCCAGGGTAGTGCGCCAGATCTTCCAGGTGTGGGGCACCCCCTTGGTAGATCTCTTTGCATCTCGAGCCATCCACAAAGTCCCTCAGTTCTGTTCCAGGCTTCAGGCCCACGGCAGACTGGCATCGGATGCCTTCCTCCTGGACTGGGGGGACGGTCTGCTGTATGCTTATCCTCCCATACCTCTGGTGGGGAAGACTTTGTTGAAACTCAAGCAAGACCGAGGCACCATGATTCTGATTGCTCCTTTTTGGCCGCGTCAGATCTGGTTCCCTCTTCTTCTGGAGTTGTCCTCCGAAGAACCGTGGAGATTGGAGTGTTTTCCGACCCTTATCACGCAGGACGAAGGGGCGCTTCTGCATCCCAACCTCCAGTCTCTGGCTCTCACGGCCTGGATGTTGAGAGCGTAGACTTTGCCTCTTTGGGTCTGTCAGAGGGTGTCTCCCGCATCTTGCTTGCTTCCAGGAAAGATTCCACTAAGAGGAGTTACTTCTTTCTATGGAGGAGGTTTGCCGTCTGGTGTGACAGCAAGGCCCTAGATCCTCGCTCTTGTCCTACACAGACCCTGCTTGAATACCTTCTGCACTTGTCTGAGTCTGGTCTCAAGACCAACTCTGTAAGGGTTTACCTTAGTGCAATCAGTGCATACCATTACCGTGTGGAAGGTAAGCCGATCTCAGGACAGCCTTTAGTTGTTCGCTTCATGAGAGGTTTGCTTTTGTCAAAGCCCCCTGTCAAACCTCCTACAGTGTCATGGGATCTCAATGTCGTTCTCACCCAGCTGATGAAACCTCCTTTTGAGCCACTGAACTCCTGCCATCTGAAGTACTTGACCTGGAAGGTCATTTTCTTGGTGGCAGTTACTTCAGCTCGTAGAGTCAGTGAGCTTCAGGCCCTGGTAGCCCTGGCCCCTTACACCAAATTTCATCATAACAGAGTAGTCCTCCGCACTCACCCTAAGTTCTTGCCAAAGGTTGTGTCGGAGTTCCATCTGAACCAGTCAATTGTCTTGCCAACATTCTTTCCCTGTCCTCATTCCTGCCCTGCTGAACGTCAGCTGTACACATTGGACTGCAAAAGAGCATTGGCCTTCTATCTGGAGCGGACACAGCCCAACAGACAGTCCGCCCAATTGTTTGTTTCTTTTGATCCCAACAGGAGGGGAGTGGCTGTGGGGAAACGCACCATATCCAATTGGCTAGCAGATTGCATTTCCTTCACTTACGTCCAGGCTGGGCTGGCTCTTGAGGGTCATGTCACGGCTCATAATGTTAGAGCCATGGCAGCGTCGGTAGCCCACTTGAAGTCAGCCACTATTGAAGAGATCTGCAAAGCTGCGACGTGGTCATCTGTCCACACATTCACATCTCATTACTGCCTGCAGCAGGATACCCAACCCGACAGTCGGTTCGGGCAGTCAGTGCTTCAGAATCTGTTCGGGGTTTAGAATCGAACTCCACCCCCCTAGGCCCACTTTTTATTCTGTTCCAGGCTACACTCTCAGTTAGTTGAATAAGATGTTAGGTCAATCTCAGTTATGTCATCGCCGTTGCGAGGCCCAATTGACCATGTTTGTTGTTTTGAGTGAGCCTGGGGGCTAGGGATACCCCATCAGTGAGAACAAGCAGCCTGCTTGTCCTCGGAGAAAGCGAATTCTACATACCTGTAGCATGCTCTCCTTTCCATTAATACTTTTCAAATATTCAAAAATCTGTATCATGTCGCCCCTGTCTCTCCCTTTCCTCCAGGGTATACATCTTCAGGATATCAAGTCTTTCCTCAAACATCTTGTGGCGCAAACCCCATACCATTTTCATTACTTTTTCTGAACTGCTTCAAGTATTTTTGTCCTTAGCAAGATACGGCCTCCAAAAGGAACACAATACTCCAAGTAGGGCTTCACCAGTAACTTGTACAGGGGCATCAACACCGTCTTTCTTCTGCTGGTTATACCGTCTATAGAGCCTAACATCCTTCTGGCCATGACCACCTTGAGATCAACTTGAGATCCTCATACACAGTGTTCCCAAGGTCCCTCTACTGAGCTGTGCTTATCAATCTCTCCTCCTATCTTGTACATTTCCTTTGGATTTCTGCACTCCAAGTGCATCGCTCTTTACTTGTTCGCATTAAATTTTAGCTGCCAGACATTTGGCCATTCTTCTACTTTTTGGAGATCTCTTCTCATGATTCGTGCTCCATCTGGGGTATCCACTCTATTGGGTATCTTCGTGTTATCCATAAAAAAGCAAACTTTCCCTTCTAACCCTTCAGCAACATTTCTCACAAATATATTAAACAGAATAGACCCCTGTACCAGCCCCTGAGGCATTTCACTACTCACATTCCTTTCTCAGAGTGGATTCCATTTACCACAACTTTCTGTCACCTGTTGGCCAACCAGTTTCCAATCCAGTTCACCACTTTGGGTCCTAAGTTCTGCCTCTTAGCTTATTCATGAGTCTTCTGTTAGGAACCGTATCAAAAGCTTTGCTGAAATGCAAGTAGATTACATCTAGCACATGTCCTTTATCCAGTTCTTTGGTCACACAGTCAAAGAAATCAGATTCATCTGGCAGAATTTTCCTTTGGTAGAACCATGTTGCCTCAGATCCTGCAACCCATTGGATTCTAGAAAGTTAACTATCTCGACTAAAGCAAGCCCATAACTCGCCCCCTTGCTATTTGGATGTATTGCAGTGTGGACGTCCATTTCCTGCCTTTGCAAAATTGGTGTTTGGATGTTATTTGCACATGGACTTTTGGGGGGGGGGGGGCATTTTGAGAGGTGCATGTGCTTCAAAAATGAGTCCCATATGTGCCTATCAGGTGAATTTTCGAATGAGAAGGACGCCTATCTTCCGACACAAATCGGGAGATGGGCGTCCTTCTCTTAAGGTTGCCCAATTCTGGATAATCAAAAGCCGATTTTGGGAGTCCTCAACTGCTTTCCGTCGTGGGGATGACCAAAATTCACGGGGGCATGTCGGCACCGTACCGAAGGCGGGACTGGGGCGTGATTTAGAGATGGGCGTCCTTAGCCGATAATGGAAAAAAGAAAGGGCGTCTCTGACGAGCATTTGGCCGACTTTATATGGTCCATTTTTTTCATGACCAAACCTAGGAAAGGTGCCCAAACTGACCAGATGACCACCGGAGGGAATTGGGGATGACCTCCCCTTACTCCCCCAGTAGTCACCAACTCCCTCCCACCCCCCCAAAAAAAATTAAAATTCCAGCCTCTATACCAGCTCAAATGTCATACCCAGCTCCATGACAGCAGTATGCAGGTCCCTGGAGCAGTTTTTAGTGGGTGCAGTGCAGGCAGGCAGGCAGACCTAGGCCCATCCCCCCACCTCTTACACTTGTGGTGGTAAATGTTGAGCCCTACAAACCCCCCCAAAACCCAGTGTACTCACATGTAGGTGCCCCCCTTCACCCCTTAGGGCTATGGTAGTGGTGTACAGTTGTGGGGAGTGGGTTTTGGGGGGGGGGGTTGGGGGACTCAGCACCGAAGGTAAGGGAGCTATGCACCTGGGAACAATTTGTGAAATTCACTGCAGTGCCCCCTAGGATGCCCGGTTGTTGTCCTGACATGTGAGGGGGATCAGTGCACTACGAATACTGGCTCCTCCCATGACCAAATAGCTTGAATTTGGTTGTATTTGAGACGGGCGTCCTTGGTTTCCATTATCGCCGAAAACTGGGGACGACCATCTGAAAAACGACCTAAGGACAACCATCTCAAAGGTTGACCTAAATTTCATGATTTGAGCATCCCCGACCGTATTATCGAAACAAAAGATGGATGCCCATCTTATTTCGATAATACAGGTTGCCCCGCCCCTTTACAGGGCTGTCCTGCGAGGACGCCCTCATGACAACTTGGGCACCCCGTTCGATTATTCCCCTGCACGTGACTTTATAAAATACTAGGGCAAATCCAGCAGCTATGGCGCCTACACTGAAGGCATGTACCTCATGCCTGCATGAGAGCAGTTAGTGTTAGTGCATAAATGCCTATTTTATAAAATATTTAAAGAAAGTTTCTCCAACATAGAAAGATACTAACAAGAAAAAAATTAATCTCAATTGCACAATGTGATATACATATATCTATCTATATCTGTATATCTTTATCTATAGAAAAACAGCTGGGCTTAACCTCATAGAATCAGCGGTGGACTTCACAAAATCAGTTCAAAGTAATAAAGTCAGCAGAATTAGTTGCGATTAACCTCATGGCATTAGCTGTACTAAACCTCAAGAATCAACTGGGCTTAACTTAAGCAATCAGCTGAGCTTCTCCTCACAAGATCAGCTATGATTAATGTTACAAAACACCTAGCCACCTGCCTGGGGCTACCCCACGGCCACTTAGATAGTCTATCCCTAGCACAGCTCAGGTCCGTCTGCATCTGCCGCTCGTGATCTACACTATCACCCTCCTCCCACCAACTGGGTCCCAACTCCCTCTGAGTGAGTCTCCTGCTCTCGTATTATCCCCAGTGATTTCTAGGTTACTGGGGTTACACTCCCAGTGGTCTCACAGTTCCTAGAAAGCACCCACAGATCCAACACATAAACCACTAGGATTCTTAGTCAGTCCAGACAAGCAGAGGCAATAAACTAAATATGTTTATTGTCATGAAAAAAATTTTGAACATTGAACTATAAAAACAGATGGAACAAAAACAGCACATAATAACAGGTAACTGAATATGGATCAATTATAAAACTAACTAAACATTTGTTTACTATCTAAATAGTACCTGGGAAGATCAGGACATATAGCTGCTCACGAGTTATCAAATACAACTGTTCATAGGGCCTCAGCAAAGAGATCCTTCTCTCTTTTCTCCTTGGCTAAGAAAAAGGCAGCACATTCTAAATGAATTGAGCTGCTGGACCAATCAGAGCCCAGAACATCAAGTTTTAAAAATAGCTGGCCACATCACTGCAGGTTACCTCTTATCTGTGTTAACTAAAGAGGGAACAGTCATTTTTCGGTAACATCTTTAAACATGAGCATGCACCACCTGCTGGACAAACTATCGAAATGCACTTCAAGAAATAATACAGTTTTACAGGCTTAAAAACCCACTGTTTTGTCACATCTCCCTCCTTAAGAGAGAGACTCTGGCATCAATAGACCACCAGGTCAGGCCTCGACAGTCCAGTGTCAGGGTGGCTCTGGCTCTTAATTTCTGGAGAGTCCATCAGTATTGCCATGTTTACTGCCTTTCTGGTGCTGTATGGTGAAGTTGTACATCTGCAGGGACAGGCTCCACCGGAGTAGCTTCCCATTCTCTCCTGAGACTCTCTTATGCCATACCAATGGTTATGATCTGTGATGACAGTAAAGTCTCGCCCATACAGATATGGTTAAGGGCCCACACTAAGGCCAGACACACTTTTTCAATAGTGGCATAGGCTACCTCTTTATCAAGGAGCTTACAACTCAGATACACAATGGGGTGCTCCTTCCCTCTGCCACTTGACTGAGTACAGCCCCAGTGCCATATGCCGAGGGATCAGTCTATAGCACAAATGTTTGCTGGTAATCAGGTGCAACTAGTACTGGATCAGTAGCTAATGCTGTCTTTAATTTTTGAAGGCTGCTTCACATTCTGGCAGCTAGGTATCGATTTGGGGTAGCCTTTTTTTTAGTCAAGTTAGTCAGGGGCTTGGCTATAGTGCTGTAGTGCAGCACAAACTTTCTGTAATACCCTGCTGTTCCAAGGAAGGCTAGTACTTGATTTTTAGTTTGGGGAGTGGGCCAATTTTGTATAGCTTCCACCTTAGCTGGTTCAGGGTTCAGCTGTTCACCTCCCACTCTGTGCCCTAAATATTGCACTTCTGCCATCCCCATCAGACATTTGCTGGGTTTGATAGTAAGACGGGCCTCCCTGATCCGGTCCAGTACTCCACTCAAATGGATCAGGTGATCATCCCAAGTCTGACTGTACTCAGCAATGTCATTAAGATAAGCCCTAGCATGCTCCTGGAGTCCATCTAACAGGCGATTGACCAAGGACTGAAATGTACCAGAGGCATTTTTCAAAAGGCATCACAATAAATTCATACAGACCAAATGGGGTAATAAATGCTGATCACTCCTGAGCAGTCGCTGTTAGAGGAATCTGCCAGTACCCTCAGCTAAGGTCCATTGTAGTTAGGTACTGGGCCACAGCTAAGTGGTCTAGTAACTCATCCATCCAGGGCATTGGATAGGCAGATACAGTACATTCATTTAGTCTCCTGTAATTCACACAGAAGCGGGTTGTGCCATCTTTCTTGGGTTCAAGAACTACAGGAGAAGCCCAGGGACTATGAGACTTCTTACACCTAGGGCAGCATCTCATCAATCTCCTGCTTCATATGCTTCTCCACCTGAGCAGATATTCGATAGGCACTCTGCTTCAGTGGGTCATGGCCACCCGTGTTTACATTGTGATTAGCCAAATGGGTAATTCTTGGTTTAGTAGATAACACATCAACATACTTTTGCAATACTGCTTCTAACTTCTGACTCTGGGTAGGGGTTAATTGCTTTCCCACTACTGTTTGTTGTAAAGATTCCTCTGGTGAGGTCTCTGCTAGAAGGTCAGGTATGGGTTCACTATTCTGACACACTTTTGGTGGGCTACACACAGCTAGTACCATGGCTGTGCGATTTGCATAGGCTTTTAACATACTTACATGAAAGGTACACTGCTTTCAGTCTTCATGCCATAGATATATGTCATGTCCCATACCTCAATGCAAGCGGCATCCTCAGGCTGCGCGGGGTCCCATTGACATGCATACTTGACTGGCACAGCCCTGAGCCATGTGTGTGTAGTTCTTCTCTGGCTGCAGGCTCCATGATTGCTTTGCTTCCATGCACCTGGGTCTGCTCTCTCTCTGCCTCGCTTCCCTTGCTTCTCTCCTATTGGTCTTCCGGTTCCTCCTTCCCCTGCTCTTGTCCTATGGCTGTGCTCCTTCTCCTTGCTGGTCCCTGCTGATGTCAGATGCCAGCACTTTATCAGCTGAGCTCTTCCTGGACTCCATGCTTCAGCTTCTACTTTGGTAGGTGTTACTTGCTCAGTAGTTTGCTTCTCTACTTTGTCCCTCGTTACTGAATTTGTCAGTACCTGGATTACTCTTTTGACCTGCTGCCTGCCTATTGACTTTACCTGTGCCTGGATTACTCTCCTGCCTGCTGCCTGCCTATTGACTTTGCCTGTACCTGGATTACTGTCTTGACTGGCTGCCTGCCTATTGACTTTACATGTTCCTGGATTACTGTCTTGTCTGCTGCCTGCCTACTGACTTTGCCTGTACCTGGATTACTTTCTTGACCTGCTGCCTGCCTGGCCAATACGTTCACCACCCTGCTTCCAGCTCCGTCTCGTAAGTCCTGCAGGCCACCCGCACCAAGGGGCTCAACCTCTGGGGAATGGCAGTCAGTGCAGGTGAAACCCGGGGTGTCCGGCCACCAAGCAGAACCTGGTCTGATTTTTAATAATGGCTTATGGACTTTTCTTTTAGGAAGCTATCCAAACCTTTCTTAAACTCTGCTAAGCTAACTGCTTTTACCACATTCTCTGGCGAAGAATTCCAAAGTTTAATTAAACATTGAGTGAAGAAATATTTTTTCCGATTTGTTTTAAATTTACTACTTTGTAGCTTCATTGCGTGCCCCCTAGTCCTAGTATTTTTTGGAAAGAATGAACAAGCAATTCACGTCTACTCATTCCACTCCACTCATTATTTTATAGACTTCTTATCATATCTCCCCTCAGCCGTCTTTTCTGCAAGCTGAAGAACCCTAGCCACTTCAGCCTTTCCTCATAGGGAAGTCGTCCCATCCCCTTTATCAGTTTCATCATCTTCTCTGTATCTTTTCTTATTCCATTATACCTTTTTTGAGATGCAGTGACCAGAATTGCAGAGAGTATTCGAGGTGCGGTCGCACCATGGCGCGATACAAAGGTATTATAATGTCCTCATTTTTGTTTTCCATTCCTTTCCTAATAATACCTAACATTCTATTTGGTTTCTTAGCCGCCGATGCACATTGAGCATAGAGTTTCAACGTGTCATCAATGATGACACCTAGATCCCTTTCCGGGTCGGTGACTCCTAACGTGGAACGTTGCATTACGTAGCTATAGTTTCGGGTTCCTGTTTCCCACATGCATCACTTTGCATGTACTCACATTAAACATCATCTGCCATTTGGATGCCCAGTCTCCCAGTCTTGTAAAGTTCTCTTGTAATTTTTCAGAATCCTCTTGCGATTTAACAATTTTGAATAACTTTGTGTCGTCAGGAAATTTAATTACCTCACTAGTTACTCCCATCTCTAGATCATTTATAAACATGTTAAAAAGCAGCAGTCCCAGCACAGACCCCCCAGAGAACCCCACTATCTACCCTTCTCCATTGAGAATACTGACCATTTAACCCTACTCTCTGTTTTCTATTTTTTTAACCAGTTTTTAATCCACAATAGAACACTATCTCCTATTCTCTGACTCTCCAATTTCCTCTGGAGTCTTTCATGAGGTACTTTGTCAAATGCCTTTGGAAAATCCAGATACACAGTAACGACCGGCTCACCTTTATCCACATGTTTGTTCACTGCTTCAAAGAAATGTAATAGATTGGTGAGGCAAGATTTCCCTTCACTAAATCCATGTTGACTTTGTCTCATTAATCCATGCTTTTGAATGTGCTCTATAATTTTGTTCTTAATAATAGTCTTTACCATTTTGCCCAGCACCAACATTAAGCTCACTGGTCTATAATTTCCCGGATCACCTCTGGAACCATTTAAAAAAATCGCAGTTACATTGGCCACCCTCCAATCTTCCGGCACTATGCTTGATTTTAAAGATAAATTACATATTACAAACAATAGTTCTGCAAGTTAGTTTTTCAGTTCTATCAGTACTCTGGGATGAATACCATCCGGTCCAGGCGATTTGCTACTCTTTAATTTTCCAAATTGCGCCATTATATCTTCCACGTTTATAGAGATTTCATTCAGTTTCTCTGACTTGTCAGCTTTGAATACCATTTCTGGCACCGGTATCTCTCCCAAATCTTCCTCAGTGAAGACTGAAGCAAAGAATTCATTTAATCTATCTGCTATGGCTTTGTCTTCCTTGAGTGCCCCTTTTACCCCTGGTCATCTAGCGGTTCAACTAATTCTTTTTCCAGCTTCTTGCTTTTAATATACCTTAAAAAAATGAACTGTCTGTTTTTGCCTCCAACGCAATCTTTTTTTCAAAGTCCCTCTTTGCCTTCCTTATCAGTGCTTTGCATTTGAGTTGCCATTTCCCCTTCTCTGGAAAAGATTTGTTTCTATATTATTACCTTTGAAGTATTTAGACGCTTTTATCCTATCTCCCCTGTCCAGCTGATACTGTCACTCTAGAACACAGCTAAAAATTGCCAGGATGTAAGTCCGCTAGAATGAACAGAATGCAATCCAGCTGTTGCAAACCGGAATCAATAGAGGAGATGCAGACATGATTCAAAGGAAGATAAGCAGGCTCGGTGAATGCAGCCATCAGGTGACAGGATGTAAGGCCAATGCTGGCATCCCAAGTATAGAGCTAGAATGTAAGAGAGACTAAACTCATAGTAATTTTCCTTCCACTAGCCCCCAGCTAGAAATGCAAGGACACCTTTATTAATGGACGCTACAATGTACTAAGAGTAGAACCTAGACCAATCAGAAGACAACAAGCTGCCTGACTGAAAGGAACCAATAAATAGAGATAGAGAGGAGAGAAGGATTTGTCCTTGCATCCTCTTACAGAAACAGGCTTCTAAGAGAATTTTTATTAACCAGGGAGATGCTGATCCTTCGGCTGAATATAAAATGGGGTTACTTGACAACATAGTGACCAGTGAACTAGCCAGTAGCCATTCTGAATTATTTCTTCTTCTTTACTCTAGGAAACATGAGAAGAAGTAGTTGAGACTTTGTATTTTCCACAGGTTCCAGAGGAGAAGTCTGATAGCATGAACTCAGAGGAGCTGCCTACTTCCTAATGGTGTTCAATTATATCCTATCTCACCTAAAGAAAGGGAAAGGGAAATGGGACTTGATATACCGCCTTTCTGAGTTTTTTTTGCAACTACATTCAAAGTGGTTTACATATATTCAGGTACTTATTTTGTACTAGGGGCAATGGAGGGTTAAGTGACTTGCCCAAAATAAGTCACTTCCCACACCTCACCCCACCCTACCCCTGAAGTCTGGAGAGCACTTGGTTGGTACTCCAGAAGATAAAGCAAATCAAGAAGGGGAAAAGCATGGTATTTCTTTAAGGTTTGTTTTTTTTCTTTTTAAATGGGATCAGAAGCCTTTCCATTCCACATGACTAGGACTCAGTGCCTATCCTGAGCACCATAAGAAGAAAAGAAGTGAACCATTATAATAAAAAGACATTGGTCTTCTGAATGGCTGCCGACCTTCTGCACCTTGCCCAAATAAATAAAAAGCTGTAATCCCTCTACATTGGCTGTTCCCCAAGAGTAAAATTGCTGGCAATATAAAGATTTCAGTGTATTCGTGACACAAAAAGAGAGAAACAACACGGTGAAGGAAGCTTTACAACAGTTTCGTCATCCAGGGAGTTAAATGCTTTTGCTGCTTGCTTCCCCTACAGAATGTATGGATTCCAATGTGGCAGAGTTCCACTAGTGAGTTGGAGGAGGGATACAGCAGAGGTCATGATTCAAATGGTGAACTTAAGTGACTCCTATAGGAACTGAATACAGAATTTAAAGAAATGCGGGAGGCCATTATGGTAAAACTGACAATTTGCATAAAGATATATGCGATCTGGGCTCCCAGGTCAAGGGCCTCAGGAACCATATGGAGGAACAGAATGAGTCGCTGCGGGAGGTCGGGGTCAAGTATGCATCTCTGGCAGCTCAATATGAGGATATGCTTTATAAATTAAATGAGGTTGAAAATCGGAGCAGGTGAAAGAACTTCAGATTTAGGGGTGTGGAGATCAGGAGACTGTTCCTCTTATGGTACAATCAATGTGTAAATAATTGTTTAGAAATGAGGAAACCCAGACCAATTAAACTGAACAGAACCCATAGGTCACTAAGAGACATAGCTGTGTGCTTTACGAAACACTTAGATAAAGAGAAGCTTCTTCAGAAAGTGCGGGTAGGAGGAATTGTGAAGTATAATGACCAGCACATAGAGATCTTTCAAGATCTGTCTACCTTTACATTAAGAAGCATAGAGGCTTATTTTCAAAGCACTTAGCCTCCCAAAGTTCCATAGAAACATATAGAACTTAGCCTCCCAAAGTGCTTTGAAAATATGCCTCTTTGTGTGCAGTTGCTCGGGAAGTGGGCAATATCATCACCATTGTAGAGTGTAATAATGCAGAATGTATGAGGAAGTATGAATGTATGTGAATGCGGTAAAAGCATGAGGATGTGAATGGCTTTAAGATCTGGGCGGGGAGCAGGAAGCAGAAGGGGGAACTGAGTTAGCTTCCTCCTGTGATTCCTGCTGAAGCAAACTAGTGGTCTGGTAAGAAGGAAGAAGTTGAGTTGGAGACTAGTTTTTGAGGGGTTGGAGAATATTGCAGTTGAGGGAGGGGGAGAGTTGCAGGGGTGGGAGGGCAGGTGGGTGAGCATTGTTGTATTAAGATGTCACTGGTCACTTGTGGATACTTGGAGGGGCAGAATCGAACGGGGTGCCCAAGTTTTCCTGGGGCCGTCCTCGCAGGACACCAACCGGGCACCCTAGGGGGCACTGCACTGGACTTCACAAATTGCTCCCAGGTGCATAGCTCCCTTACCATGTGTGCTGAGCCCCCCAACCCCCCCCCCAAAAAAAAAACCCCACTCCCCACAACTGTACACCACTACCATAGCCCTAAGGGGTGAAGGGGGGCACCTACATGTGGGTACAGTGGGTTTGTGGTGGGTTTTGAAGGGCTCACATTTACTACCACAAGTGTAACAGGTAGGGGGGGATGGGCCTGGGTCCACCTGCCTGAAGTGCACTGCACCCACTAAAACTGCTCCAGGGACCTGCATACTGCTGTCATGGTGCTGGGTATGACATTTGAGGCTGGCAAAAAAATTTTTTTTAAGTTTTTTTTTTATTTAGGGTGGGAGGGGGTTAGTGGCCACTGGGGGGGGGGGGGGTAAGGGGAGGTCATCCCCGATTCCCTCCGGTGATCATCTGGTCAGTTCGGGCACCTTTTTGAGGCTTGGGCGCAAGAAAAAATTGACCAAGTAAAGTCGACCATGTGCTTGTCAGGGACGTCCTTCTTTTTTTCATTATCGGCCGAGGACGCCCATTTCTTAAGCACACCCCAGTCCCACCTTCGCTACACTACCAACACGCCCCCGTGAACTTTGGTCGTCCCCACAATGGAAAGCATTTGAGTGCGCCCAAAATCGGCTTTCAATTATGCCAATTTGGGCGACCCTGAGAGAAGGATGCCCATCTCCCGATTTGTGTTGGAAGATGGGCGCCCTTCTCATTCAAAAATAAGCCTGTTGGTGTCTCTTGAAATATCGCAGAAACATGAGAGGGAGCGGGAAGGAGGGCGATTATGATGAGCATTGATGCTGAACTTGCATGGCAGTGGTTTGAAATTGTTGACCGTAAACATTAAAGGGTTAAACTCCCCTAGAAAAGATTACCTTTTTGGGAAAGAATTAGAGAAGTGAAACACACATATGATATTTATACAAGAAACACATTTGAAAAGGTGCCATGAGAAGTTCTTGGGTATAGGCTTTACCCACATACTGTATAATTTTTGCATCTGATCTATCAGGGGTTAAAACTAAAGAGGTGGCAATCCCTTTTCATACAGATTTGGCAATACAAAAGACTAAGAGGGACACTGGGTGTAGATTTATATTTGCACAGGTGTTGGTAGGCTAGACAGTTTTGACTTTGGTCAATCTCCACACTCCAAATGTTAAACAGAAATTTTCCAAGATGTGAAACTAGCTTTGTCAGTCTTTGCCCAGGGACCTGTGATTATTGGTGGAAACTTCAACACTTGTATTAATCCTATTATAGATTCAGCTGGGCAACAATCTCTGGGAGACCCCAAAATTTCAGGGCTTGGCAATCTTTGATGGTGGACCTGGGATTACTTGGTAGTTGGAGAGTGTTGTGCTGCCCTAGGATTATGTGTAGTAACATAGTAGATGATGGCAGAAAAAGATCTGCACGGTCTATCCAGTCTGCCCAACAAGATAAACTCATACGTGCTACTTTTTGTGTATACCTGACCTTGATTTGTTTCTGCCATTTTCAGGGCACAGACCGTAGAAGTCTGCCCAGCACTAGCCTCCCCTGGGCTACTAAACACATTTTAATGCTCAGTGTGGATAAAACTAAGATTGTCTGGTTTAGTAATACTGTATCTACAGTACAACTGAGATTACTTCAGATTTATCTCATTCATTACCGGTGGCGAAGGTATCTAGGGTCCTGAGGGTGTTATTTGACTCGACTCTCTCATTTGAACCTCAAAATAAGTAATTTGACAAGAAAGGTGTTTTTTTTAATTAAGGACTTTTTGACACTAAACATTTTTCTTTAGTGGTTCAATCTTACATCTTAGCACAGTTAGACTATTGTAATTCATTATATGCTGGTCTTTCTAATAAACAACATAACAGATTGCAGCTTTTACGCCTGCTAAGGTGATCTATTGTCGTAGTAAGTTTGATAGGGTTACCCCATTTTTGGTTGCCGGTAAATGCCAGGATTATTTTTAAAGTATCCTGTCTTGGTTTTAAGTCATTACATGGTTTGATATGTCATTTTATATGACCTTTTCCATCGCTCCTCTACCCAATTAACTTTGAAATTAAAAAATAGCAATACTCTTCTATTTCCTCCAGTTCGTCATCTTGTTTCTAAGAAAAATTATGAGAGTTCTTACCCTCATAAGGCAGCTAACTAATGAAGAGCTCTTCCTATTGAGCTAAGATTGTCTTTTCATAGGAGCCTTAAGATCTTTCTATTTGTCAAATATATATATCTAAAGAAACACCCTGGGGTAAATATACCGTTTTGGTTTCAATAAATATGTTCACCATATATACAAAGGAAACCGTTACGTACCAATGTATTCTTCTCTTTTTTTTAATTTTTAAAAATGCAGTGATTCATATATCAGTGAAAAATATATAAGAATATATGAAAGTGTAGTGAAAGCATATGGCTAATGTTTATAAAGAGTGCTCAGTGAAACATGCTGCTACAGCTGGACTCTTCAAATGCAGACATGAGTAAATCAAGACATCATTGCACTCATGCCCCACCAACCTCCAGTGTGGCATATAATCACTATAGAGATGATCCTCCCTAATCATCAACTAAATAAATGTCACTTATTTTATAGCTGGAGGATAAGGAGTGTGAAATCAATCTCATCAGGATCATAGCCCTTGGTAACCGCAAGGGAGTGGGTTGGCGTACTGTCCAGATCTATGCGACTGTGTTCTGGACTATTTTCTAAGTTCTCCTGAGGACGCTCTTCGGAGCGAAACACACGTTGTTTTGGGAACAAACAGCAATAGAATGCATAGGATTAAATCGATGGAAATGAATTGAATTGAATTGTTGAAGGACAACATTTTTATCTTCACAAGAGCACTTTAATAGCACATAATACATCTGTGACGGCTGTGATCCTGATGAGATTGATTTCACACTCCTTATCCTCCAGCTACAAGATAAGTGACATTTATTTAGAGAATGGCCACTGTCAAAATAAACATTTTGCCATGGTTTCTTTCTGGTTGGTTAAATAGCACTTAACTGGCTAAGCGCTAATATTCAGCACATGATAGCCAATTATCTCTGCTGAATATTAGCGTATAGCATCTGACTACATTGGCTAGCTGTGAATAATCAGTGCTTCGCTGGTTAAGTTTAGCAGTCAAAGTGGACCGCCTAAATAGCAGTCCTATCTGTGGCTGCTATAAACTTAACTGGCCAGCCCTGAATATTGACTTGACCGGTTAAGTTTAAACCAGCCAAAAAACAACCAGATATTCAATGCCGATCACAGGAAATGGCTCGGCATTGAATATCCAGGATCAGCACCAATCGTGGGACTTAGCTGGCCTGCCTCCCCTGGGCTGAATATCGGTCAGCTTATCTTTTTCAAGGGTTACTTTAACAAAATCACTACATGGCCAAAGTTATCTATTTAAAACAGGGTTGAGGTTTGGGGTGTTTCAAGGCTGGCTGCAGAGTTATCCATTGAAGTGTCATATTCAGCTACTAAATGGGTAATTCATATGTTTAAACAGCACCGCAATAAATGGGTAATTCATCTGTTTAATGGCACTGCACATGAAATAGGTGTAAAGTTAGATGGATTTAAAAAATACTTTGTGGTGCTGCCACTGCTGCAGACCTCATAAGTGCTTTTGAATATCAGGTCCATAGTGAATACCTAGAAGATCCGACGTTAATGAGCTATGAGGACCATAGTTTGGGGCCAGTATTGTAAAATGTGAATTATTCTCCTTTTCAAAATTTTGTGTATCTAATCAGAAGCTGAATTTAAATAACAAAAACCTATTAGGCTGTTTCTCCCTCATTTTGCTGACTAGAAGGCTCAAAGAAGTGCTTCCCATAATTTAGCTACCAAAAGGGTATATCATTTTTATTTGGTGCAGAACTTCCTAACTTTGTATGGATTTGATGTAATCTGTAGGGTAGATAAATTGGAACATGAAGCTAAGTCTAGCATGGAGACATTTGAAGAAATTACTCAGAAATGGACATCAGCAAAGACAAAAGAGATTCCTCAGGACCTGTGGGAGTTGTTGAACTCACAGCAGCAGCAGTGTGCCCGGCTGATAGAAGAGAAGAACAAAGTCATCAGTGACTTGCAGCAGGTAAGCTCTTGGAGCATAGGGTTGCAGCCAGGGGTGTGCTGGTAAATTTTTAACAACGGGCTCTCTCTCCGGGCAAAGCCGGCCCTGAAATTTTTTTGGGGGAAGGGAAATACATGCCTCTCTCTCCCCTCCCTTGTGTGGGCCCGCTAGGCATACCTTTGCCGAGCCCTACCAGCCAATAAAGACTGCCACCATTCTCTGCTGCTTGTTTCTGGCTCTGAGCAGCATGATGGAACCTTTTTGCGCTTACATGAAAAGTCCCAGCCTGATGCTCATCAGGGAGCAGCAGCAGTTTTATTTACTTGGCTGGTGGGGCCAGCATCACTGCCAGCAAAGTAAAAATGAATTCAGGAGGGGGCCCAAGCCCACATTTTGGAAGTCAGTTGTTAAAGTAGCCATGGGGAGGCCTACTTTAACAACCGGCTCCCAAAATTCTTAAAAACTTAACAAACGGCTCTCGCGAGCCCGTGAGAGCCCGCTCCAGCACACCACTGGTTGCAGCTGTTGAGAGGAGCGGATATAAATGGACTGCAATTATTTAACTGTTTTTCTTTAATAATATATGATTTTAGTGCTTCATGTGATGAATTTATACATCATTGTTCTCAGGTTTCTATGCTGGTTATACTCATTTGTTAATGGAAATAGACACTGGCAGATAAATCCCTATGGTTCACCCTATCTGAACCCTATTGTCTTCATCTTTTCCCATTTCGTTGCTTGTGTCCCTGTTAATTTGTTGTTTCCACATCAACTACCATGTTATATTTGTTATATGTGTGGTCTCTAATTTCACTGTAAACTCCAGAATCTTGTAGTCGTAGTCTATGTAATATGATTATAGATATGAATAAAAATAATACAAACTCGCATCTATTTTGATGGAAATGGTCAGATTAACAGATAGAGAAAGAAGAAGACAATAGCACTACTTCCTCCTTTCAGTTTAAAAAAATGTTTTTATCTCTTGAAGCACTTTGGGAAAACAATTATGTAGAGTACTTAGGTTTGCAATGATAAGAACTGAGAACCGTCTGAGAACTTATACGTAAATATTGGGAAATACAGGGATATTTTTAAATCTATCATCTTCTCTTCGCTGTAATTGCTTAATAGTCTAATTGTGCATTACTTATATTTCTCCAAGGACAAACAGTATGTCATAATCTCATCTGATGTAGTCTTCACACAGGAAACACTCTCCGGCTTCTTTACTGAAAGCTTTTGAGAGTGTTTGACCATGTATGTGCATGACTTAGCCAGTTGCCATTTTTCCGTGGAGCATAATGGATGCACTATTCTGGTGCCCTCCCTCAACTCATGTCAAAATTGGTTTTCTTCGAGGACAAGCAGGTGATGCCGATCCGTGTCGCCCGGTCTGGCTTTTGCCATAGTAAAAACTAGCTTTGTGGAGCACGAGCTGTGCTCCACTGCTCATGTGCAAGTGCCTTTCTGCCCGTCGTGTGAATGTGGACTCCTCAGTTCTCTTTTTTCCACATGAGGAGAAGCTGCATCTTTTTGTATTCTCTTTACTTGAGAGCTGTTAGTGCCTTTCGGTATTTTTTTCTGCTTCTCTTGTGGCTCTTTTTCTTGGGCCTTACAAACCCGTCCTTTATGTTTTCTTAGTTTTATTTTGCCGGATTTAAGATTTCTTTAAGTTTTCTTTAATTTCCGTCATCTTTGTGACATTTTTAGGCTCTGACTTTGGTTGGGTCTTTCCCTTTCTTTTTCTCTGTGCCTTGCCCCTTTTTCAGGCACCATTGACAAAGTTTTTCCGTCCATGTCCACAATGATTCCCAGTGGTGTACCCAGTGCAATCGGACTATCTCAGGAAAGGACACCCATTCTTGGTGCTGCAGTGTCTTGGGCCCAACCAAAGCCCTGCAGGTTCCTGAGAGGCTGAATGAGAGGGGATTTTTTGAGCCAAGTTCGGTTCCTCGACGTCGGCATCAACGTCGAGCATCACACCAGTATTGGGAGTGTCAGTAAACATGGCTCCTTCTAAAAGTGAGGTTTCGAGTGGGACTGCACCTATCTCTAGGCCTCCTGCTGTGCAGGCCCCTTGGGACTGTCCATCCTCGGACCTGACCCTCAGGCGGCACCGAGGAACCTTGGTGACATGTGGCTTACATTTGAAAATACTGTGAGGCAGAATAATAGAATTCAGTTATATCAGGGGAGCAAGTATATGGCTATGTATGAAACATTTAACAATGTTGAGATTAGCATATATACCCAACTGGGCAGTTAAAAGTCTGTCCTTTAATGATGTTGCATGTTCAGAAATCATAGCCATAAGTATAGACAGTTATTCAAAGATTATCACATGCACACACCAGAACTCACTTTAAAACAGGCTTGCACACAGAAACCTGCCTGCCTATAGATGCTATGTGAATAGATGGCCTTGGAGGGTGTTGCCAACCCCCACCCTGCATCTCTGTGCTTAACGAACCTTATCTCCTCAGCCAGAAAGGAGCATTGTATTATGTGTGTGTGTAGAGCAGAACGCGTCATAATACTGAAATGATACTGGCTAGGGAAACGAAACTTAGCGTTCTGCTCTACACACACACATAATACAATGCTCCTTTCTGGCTGAGGAGATAAGGTTCGTTAAGCACAGAGATGCAGGGTGGGGGTTGGCAACACCCTCCAAGGCCATCTATTCACATAGCATCTATAGGCAGGCAGGTTTCTGTGTGCAAGCCTTGCTGACTCAAATTACAAGCTGTTGATCTAAAGCATCTGCATTCTGTCTCCCTCGGATAGGCATTAAGGCAGCAGGAGCTGGTTAAGGCACAATACAAGAGAACTTAAATGCCCAATACATTCAAGTATGGAGTATGCCCCATAAGGGCAGAAACAGAGGTAGTAGAAACAGAGGTAGTAAAAGTCCATCAGTAGTATGCACAGAGCTTGAGGTGGGCTCCTTGGTCTAGTAGTATCCAGTGTTCAGTGGTCCACTCCTACAATTCCCCCCTTTTGATACTTGAACATCCATTCTGGTGGAGAGTATCATCTCCATAAGCCCTGGAAGGGAAAAGAGAGACAAGAGAAGTTAGCAGGGAGAGGCAAGGAGAGATCCCTAGGCCCTTGCGCAGCCGCTGGTTACTTCGCCGGGGTTGAGACGGAGGGTCCCTAGTGGAGTCCCCCCCCCCCTTTGTAGCCGGACTTGTGCTGTCACAAAGGCGTTGGCCCGTTGATAGCCTCGGGGGAACAGAGTTCTGCTTCATCCACATCTGATTGTGGTATGGGGGAATACATCTGGAGGGCCATAAGTTGGGCGGCTGCCCAGCGGTCGGCGATGCTTTCCATGGTGGAGCGGAGACACCTGAAGACAAGGGGGAAAGACAAGGGTATTAGTAAGCAGGACAACAAGAACAGGCCACCCATGACAAGGATACTCTTGAGACTGCCAGAGGTCGGTAGCCAGTCGGTTAAAGAGGATGTCCAATCCCAGGCGCTGTTCCAGGTTTGGACAGGGACGTGAGCCAACTTTACCATCCGGTCAGTGATCTCCCTGATGACGTGACTCTGGTCATCAATCTGCAGGCAGCAGTTGCTGAGATTAAATTTGCCGCACACCCCGCCCTCCTGGGCTAAGAGGTAGTCAAGAGCCAGGCGGTTCTGGTATACTGCGGTAATCAATTTGGTATTTTGTCGCGCCAGGACGTTAAGTGCAAGGGCCGAGTCGTTAGTAAGTATTTCGAGCACCGCCTGCAGACGGATAATGCGATTCAGCATATAGATAGGGGTACGGTACCCATACGTGCCATCTTCAGCCCACGTGGCCGGCCCATAGTAATGAATGATACGTTCTGGTGGCCACTCGTTGTCCTTCCAGTCTCCTATCTGGACCTTGGGCTTGCTGTCCCGAGGGGACCGTTTACGCCTGCCTATGTTTCCAGGCCCCTGTTCCATATAGAGAGGTATACCTAACGTCTCGCCTACGCGCAGGGGCAGGAGGAAGAAACTAGGTCGGACGGTGCCCAAGAGACAGGTGCCATACCAGCGGGCCGGGAGCTGTTCATAGGCCCTGCGACCGCAGATATAGTAGTAGCCCTCCGGGGCTATCCACTTAAGGGAGGCGTTTCCTCCGTATGTCCATGTTGTGTTCAAGGTGGGTTCAGTCCAGATGGGCTTCGGGGCGGGCAGGTTGTCCGTCTGCCACCAGGTATTTTGGCTTCCATTAAACTGAAGGACCCCCGTGCAAGCGGAATCTCCCACTGGTACAGAGAAACGCTTCAATGGCGCTCGGCTAGCGCAGAGGGCGCCTACGATATTGGTTCTCAGGGCCCATTCGTAGGGCCTCGGACGCCGGGGAAAGGTAATGTTGGTAGTATTGAGGGCGTCCCACATGTGCTGGTGAATCTCCTTCGCCTCCCAGGGCCATTGCTCACCCATATCGGTGCCTCCGCAGACGAAACAATTGGCGATTCCTAGGGAGAGGGCAATGTTTTCGGCCAGGTTGAGGAACATGTTCCGAGCTTCGGGAGAAATGGGGAACTTAGTCGCTGCCTCTTCAGCGCGAGCAATTTCGTCGAATACATCCTGGTACCCGACAACCGTGGTCTGGTAGTGTGTGGGTGCCTTCTCCTCAAGGCTCTGGCTGATGGTGATGAAGGTTATAGGGTCCGTTCCGGTCCCGTCAATGCCAAAACCCCAAGTTTGTCTCCAGGGGGTCCCAGGTCCCCTCAGCGGCCATTCAAGGAGCACGGTGTTGCCAGAGCCCCTGCGAATTTCACCTAGACCGGGACATCCGGGGTATCCACCTCCTGTGTAGGCACACACTCGTTCCCATCCCGAGGTCCGGGTGTCTGGTAACCAAGACCAAGGGGATCCATATCTTCCATCTAAGGTAAGGGGGCAAACATACTTGTGATCATTCGCGTAGGCCTTGCGCCAAGCTAGACTTCCGCACTTGTGGGACCAGGGGTGCCTGTCTATAGCAACACAAACGTCAAAGATAAGGGTAGCCACAGTTTGAGTACCACCTGCAATAATGCGGGTGGAATTTACGTAATACAGGACGCCATCTCCCTGGACTCCCATAGATCCGACATACTGAGGGAGCCCCACACTGAGGGTGACGTTGTAGTATCTTGGTTTGACCGGGCTATGGCAGATAGTGAGGTTGTTCTGGAGGCACCTGTGAAACTGTTGGAGTCCAGTCGGGGTCGTAATGGCACAAACCGGAAGGGACCGGCAACCGCCTTCCGGAGGCTGTGATTGATGAATGAGGATGGTGACCAGGTGATACCCCCCCTCCATGCGGTGACGTACTGAGCGCAAGCACTCAGTACAGTTCTGGCTCAGGGTGGTGTGATGGCTCGGGACTGAGCAAAGGAGGAGGAGTAGGTTCAGCATCATATATACGGTGGGAGGTATCCGAGCCTTTGCAGTAAGAAGATAATGAGGCTCAGGATGAAGGCTGCAATAAACACAGAGCCAAAGACACAGTGGGTCCAAAAGCTGAGCTCCTGTTGCTGGGCAGGCATGGACCCGGTTCACTTCCTCGTCAGGGTCAGCCGTAGTGGAGCGTCAGGATGTTGGCGGGCAGTCCAAACTTTGGGTGTGCCGCCGGTAGGTGCAGCGGGTTTCAGCCTGGTCCAATGTATCCACACGGGACTTCCTGCAATTTTAACAGCGGTTGGGGTAGTTAGGAGAACAAGGGAGGGCCCTTTCCACTTGGGCTTTAGACAGTCAGATTCATCCCATTCCTTTACCCAGACTTCATCCCCCACCCTAAACTGGTGTGTAGGACTAGTAAGGACCAGGGGACCTACACTCTCAGTGTACTGTTGGATGTCCTGCACTACCTCACGCAGGGCCTTCATCTGTTTCACTAAGGAGTTCTCGCCCTGTATCTGCAAGGAGTCGGGAAAGGAGGGTAGTGGTGGTGGCCTGGCGTACATCATCTCGTAAGGAGTAAGGCCCGGCACCTAAGATGCAGCAAGACCAGTGGGAGCAGGTCGGGCCATTTGGCTTTGGCCTCTTGGCATAGCTTGGCTAGCTGGTTCTTCAGGGATCGGTTAGCTCTCTCCACTATTCCACTGCTCTGGGGTCTCCAAGCACAAGTTGCGCATTGGCTGGAAGCATTTTTGGTCCACAGGGACAGTTTGTTGATGTAGTAGGTCTTCTCGAGTAGGCGCCCCAGGGCGTCCCTGCCCAGGTGGGTGCGGTCGTGAGCCTCCTTGGCCACCGTCCAGGCCAAGGCTTCGGGTATCCATATGCGCCCATCCTGTAGTACCCACCAGCCATTGCGTGACTCCAGGCCCTCTTGCCGGGCCCACTCAGTCTCTTGTGGGGCATAGATGGGGGTCTCCGTGGGGAGGTGAACGACGAGTACGGGGTCAGGGGAATGAGAGAGGTAAGGGAGTTGACTTGCCCTTTTTGCGGCATCATCCGCCCGTTGGTTTCCCCGGGCAATAGGGTCCATCCGGCCGGTGTGGGCCCTGCAATGCATCACAGCTACTTTCTTTGGCTTCCACACTGACTCGAGTAGTTGACAGATCTCAGTGGCGTTTGCGAGTCCCTTCCCTTCAGCGGTTAGATATCCTCTCTCTTTGTACAAGGCCCCGTGCACCTGGAGGGTGAGGAAGGCGTATTTGGAATCTGTGTAGATGTTAACAACCTTTTCTTCAGCCCACAGGAGGGCTCTGGTGAGGGCAATCAGTTCCGCCTTCTGGGCTGACGTTCCGGGCGGCAGAGCCATAGCCTCGATCACATGGTCCTCAGACACGACAGCATAGCCAGCTCTTCGAATTCCCTCTATCACCTGGCTGCTTCCATCGGTGAAAAGGGTGATGCCCCCTTGCCAGGGTTGGTCCTTGAGGTCAGGTCTGCTAGAATGCACAGTGGCCATTACCTCCTCACAGTCGTGGAGTGGTGGTTCAGGGGCCGGAAGGAGGGTGGCGGGATTAAGGTTGGTTGTATCCAGGATCCGCACCTCCGGATTTTCGCACAGGAGGGCTTGGTATTTAACCAATCGGGAGTTGGTCATCCATCTGGGTCCGTGGCTCTCGAGTAGGCCGCGGATGGTGTGGGGTGTAGTCACAAAAAGTGTTTGGCCAAACGTGAGTTTATTGGCCTCGTGTATCAGCAGACAGGCCGCCGCAATGCTTCGGAGACAGCCCGGCCATCCTCGTGCCACGTTGTCCATGCCCTTGGAGAGGTATGCTACAGGGCGTTGCCAGGTGCCGACCAGTTGGGTGAGGACTCCAAGTGCCAATCCCTTCTTTTCGTCGATGAACAAGTGGAACGGCTTAGTCACGTCTGGCAGTCCGAGCGCTGGTGGGGCCACAAGGGCCTCCTTGAGGTCCTGAAGGGCTTTCAGTTCGTGTTTCTCCCACTGGAGATTTTGGCCCTCGAGTTCGGGTCCTTTCAGTTTGGCGTACAAGTCTTGGGTCAGGACAGCGAAGTTGATGACCCAGATCCGGCAGTATCCAGCGGCTCCGAGGAGTGCCCGCAATTCCTTCTTATTCGCAGGGGTGGGTTGGTTGCGAATGGCTTGGGTTCGGGGGGTACCGAGCCTTCGGGTTCCTTCTCGGAGGCGAAACCCCAGATACTCGACTTCGATCTCGCATATCTGGGCCTTTTTGCGACTGGCCCGGTACCCCTGGGCTTCCAGGGTTTTCAAGAGGTAAAGGGTAGCTTCTGCACAGTCCGTGTACGTTTCACGGGCCACCAACAGGTCATCCACGTATTGGACGACCGGCCCGTACTCGTCCTGGTACGTTTTCAGGTCCTGAGCAAGTTGGTTCCCAAAGAGGGTAGGCGAGTTCTTGAACCCCTGGGGAAGCCGGGTCCATGTGAATTGCTGCTTATTCCCAGTCTGTAAGTCTTCCCACGTGAAGGCAAACAACTTCTGGCTGTCGGCAGCAAGAGGAATGGAGAAGAAGGCGTCCTTCAAATCAATGACACTATACCACTTGGTCTGGGATGGCACTTGGGCTAGGATGGAGTAGGGATTCGGTACGAGGGCAACTATGTCGGCCACCTGGTTGTTGACCTTCCTCAGGTCTTGGACGGGCCTGTACTCTGATGTTCCTGGCTTCTTCACGGGCAGTAATGGGGTGTTCCAAGCAGATCTGACCGGTTTAAGGACCCCTTGTTGAAGGAGTTTCTGTAGGTGTGTTTGCATACTATGCCGGGCTGCATAAGGGATGTGATATTGTCCTTGGTTGACAACTTGAGCATTTGGTTTGAGCTCAATCCAGATGGGGATGGCGTTAGCGGCCAGCCCACCGGGGTTCACTTCTGCCCATACGTCGGGTACCCCCGCCATTAGGTCTCTCCTCTGCCGTGCGAAAGGGGTGTCCTGGCAGTAACGACAGTCGTCAGGGCCTGCAATCAGGGGGGCGTGTAGTCTCCATTCTTCCCGCACCGGGCAGATGAGCGTCACCGGTTGGTCTTCAAAATGAGCTTCCACTTCACCCGTGGGTTTAAACTTCAAGGTGGCTTGGAGTTTGCACAGTAGGTCGCGGCCAATCAGGGGGACTGGACATTCGGGGATATGGATGAACTGGTGAGACACCATCGTCCCTCTGATCTGGACTTGGTGTTCCTTGAGGAGGGGAGCCGTGAGTGACTTCCCAGAGGCACCCACAATCGGTATGGTTTCTTTCGTGGCCGGGGCGATGGCAGTGGTGATAACAGATCGCTGGGCCCCAGTGTCTAGGAGGGCCTTCATCAATTGCGTCCCCACTCGGATTTCCACCAGAGGGTCAGTGGGGACTCTGCCCTCCCGGTCCCTTCATGCCGTGCGGTCCCGGGTCGCGTCAAGGGCCATCTGCCATTCTTGGTTTTCGGTACGCCCCCGGCCTCGGCCCCGTCCTCGTCGTCCTTGTCTGGGGCCTCGTGGGCGATCATCGTCCTCCTCCTTTCTCTTCTGGTCTCGTGGCTTCTCCGGGCAGTCCTCCCACCAGTGCCCTTCTTCTCGGCAATTGGCGCACTGATCGCGTCCTATGGGGGACCGTGCTCCCCGGCCCCTTCGGCCTCTGCCCTTGCCACGCGGTCTAGACCCCAGGCGTTCTTCCAGCACCGTGGCCAGCACATCCGCATTCTCGCGCATCCGTCTGGTTGACTCCTTCCGGGCTTCGGTCTTCTCTTCCTGATCGCGGTATCCGAATACACGATCAGCTATAGCTTTCAGTTGGCTGATACTCATTCCTTCAAATCCTTCAGTTCTCTGGAGTTTTCTTCTTATGTCTGGTGCTGACTGACTAACAAAACTCATGACCACTGTAGGGACGTTTTTGGGATCTTCGGGATTTATCGGGCTATGTCTCCTAAATGCGTCCATAAGGCGTTCGAGGAAATCCCCTGGGCTTTCATTCTTCTGCTGGACTACATTGTGGATTTTACCCATATTGGTAATCTTCTGTTTCCCCTTTCTTAGGGCCGCCAGGTATGCCTGCTGATACCGGCGGATGACGGTTTGGCCCTCATCGGTCCGGTAGTCCCACGCAGGGACCGCGGTGGGCACTTCCGTGTCTAAGAGGTTCTGCAAGTTGGCATGGCCCGGGTTGGCATCCCGAACGGCTTGTTCCATATTCTGTTGTAGGAGACGACGTTCTTCAGTGGTTAGAATGTGGGCGCTCAATTGCCTGAGGTCACCCCATGTGGGATTATAACTGTATATGATGCCTTCCACCAGCTCTATCAGCTGTTCGGGTTTCTGGTCATACAAAGGCCCATGCAGTTTCCAGTTATATAGGTCGGCACTGGAGAAGGGAACGTGGCTGTAGACGGTCGACTGGATGGGCTGGGCTCCTGCCGCCGGGTTAGGGGTATAGGTCGTAGACTGCCGGACCGGATATAGGTCGGTCACTTCCGCTCTCCGGCTAGAAGGGAGGGTGCTTATCGGACTCGATTGGGGGAATCGAGTAATTTTCTTTACTACCCTTTGGCTCTTCCTGGAGGTTGCAGGACCTGCACCTGTTGACTCGGGTGTGTTTGGCCGGGAAGTGTCTTCAGCGTCCGACCCGGACTCGGAGGCCTCGGCGTTATCCTGGCCCTCTGGCAAGTCCGCGAGGTCGGGATATATGGGGGTGTAGGGAGGGGGCGCAGCATCGTCTTCGTAGGCCTCCGTCGTAGCAAGTATTGGGGCCTTCGGAGGTATCTTTTCGGGCGAGCCCTGAACTTTCCCTCGGGTTCCCTTCAGGGATTTCGTTCTGGGAAGTGTACTGGTAGTACGGGGCGTGGCCTTGGCCTTAGTGCTGGTAGTGCGGGGCGTGGTCTCTGGGGCTTCAATGCTGGGGGCGGTCGGCCTTATGGGGGCGGTCCCTGCGGCCTTCAGGACGGCAACGGTTGCCGGGGTTTGGAGAGTGAAGGCATGGGTCTGCAGGGCTTTCAGGGCTTTAAGTTTAGTTTTCCGGCCCTTTCTCTGGTTCACCACCATAAGGGCAGCTTTTTCTACCTTACGTTGGGCCCAGTCCGGCGGGTTCCGGACTACATCCAACCACGCTTCTATATAACGGAATGTCCTCGGGACAGCCTGGGTTCCCCTCAACTATAACAATATTCATGACCGCCGCCACCTTTTCATACTCAAATGACCCTTCCGGGGGCCATTCAGCAATCCCTAGCCCAGGCCACATAAATTGACATCGCTGTATCATCCCGGCCCTACTACATTTATCTTGGTCGAACACTTCGCTAAAGTGTTCCGTCATTAAGTCTAACGGTGTGGATCCACCCCCGCCCATCCTAACCTGAGTGCCAAAGGATAGGAGACAGACAAAGGGGGAAAAGGATGGTGGAGGAGTAAGGGGTCTCGTTCCACCGGACACAAAAGGGTCAACACTCGGCCTGACCGGGACGTGGTCGCCCAGCCCGGAAATGCAAGCCCACACACACAACTTTCATACGCCACAAGAAACCCTCCCGTTCGGTTTCTTCGCCCAAAAGCCTAGTGAGGTTTCGGGACCTAGTCCGTATTAGTCACTGGCTAAGAGGGTGATCAAGCCTCTTCTTCGGCCCCTTACTGGGCCGGTCACTACGCTGAGTATACTCGCCTGTCCGTCGTCGTTGCAGGCCGCGCCGTCGTACGCGTCTCTCCGGAGAGAAAAAAAGAAGAAAAGAAAAAAAAAAAGAAAAAAGAAAGATGCCTTGCCGGAACCACACAGCCCCACTTCCAGTCGGCTGGAATCGATCGGCCCTCCGCCGGGAGATGGACGCTGAAGTCAGCGGTGGCCACTCACCACCTTCTCGGGAGGGGGGTCGGGGACCCAATCCGGCTGCAGTGGGGAGGGGAAAGAATATAATCCGATTTCCCTTTTGTACTCCTGGCTGGGCTCGCCACTGAAACAGGCTCGTAAATCAGGAGACGAAAGGCAAATTGGTTCCAAGACAATGCAACTTTTATTGCTAGCAATGAACAGCACTGAGTTCTCTCTCAGGATACTGTCCGACAGAAATCATCCGACACTTACATTTATACTTCCCTGCTGGGCCTGCGCATTAGGCCCCCTATACATCACAGTTGACATGCGCAGTACACATTTGTAGTTCTCACATTACACATTTGTAGTTCACAGTACATACACACGTCATAATACTGAAATGATACTGGCTAGGGAAACGAAACTTAGCGTTCTGCTCTACACACACACATAATACAATGCTCCTTTCTGGCTGAGGAGATAAGGTTCGTTAAGCACAGAGATGCAGGGTGGGGGTTGGCAACACCCTCCAAGGCCATCTATTCACATAGCATCTATAGGCAGGCAGGTTTCTGTGTGCAAGCCTTGCTGACTCAAATTACAAGCTGTTGATCTAAAGCATCTGCATTCTGTCTCCCTCGGATAGGCATTAAGGCAGCAGGAGCTGGTTAAGGCACAATACAAGAGAACTTAAATGCCCAATACATTCAAGTATGGAGTATGCCCCATAAGGGCAGAAACAGAGGTAGTAGAAACAGAGGTAGTAAAAGTCCATCAGTAGTATGCACAGAGCTTGAGGTGGGCTCCTTGGTCTAGTAGTATCCAGTGTTCAGTGGTCCACTCCTACAATTCCCCCCTTTTGATACTTGAACATCCATTCTGGTGGAGAGTATCATCTCCATAAGCCCTGGAAGGGAAAAGAGAGACAAGAGAAGTTAGCAGGGAGAGGCAAGGAGAGATCCCTAGGCCCTTGCGCAGCCGCTGGTTACTTCGCCGGGGTTGAGACGGAGGGTCCCTAGTGGAGTCCCCCCCCCCCTTTGTAGCCGGACTTGTGCTGTCACAAAGGCGTTGGCCCGTTGATAGCCTCGGGGGAACAGAGTTCTGCTTCATCCACATCTGATTGTGGTATGGGGGAATACATCTGGAGGGCCATAAGTTGGGCGGCTGCCCAGCGGTCGGCGATGCTTTCCATGGTGGAGCGGAGACACCTGAAGACAAGGGGGAAAGACAAGGGTATTAGTAAGCAGGACAACAAGAACAGGCCACCCATGACAAGGATACTCTTGAGACTGCCAGAGGTCGGTAGCCAGTCGGTTAAAGAGGATGTCCAATCCCAGGCGCTGTTCCAGGTTTGGACAGGGACGTGAGCCAACTTTACCATCCGGTCAGTGATCTCCCTGATGACGTGACTCTGGTCATCAATCTGCAGGCAGCAGTTGCTGAGATTAAATTTGCCGCACACCCCGCCCTCCTGGGCTAAGAGGTAGTCAAGAGCCAGGCGGTTCTGGTATACTGCGGTAATCAATTTGGTATTTTGTCGCGCCAGGACGTTAAGTGCAAGGGCCGAGTCGTTAGTAAGTATTTCGAGCACCGCCTGCAGACGGATAATGCGATTCAGCATATAGATAGGGGTACGGTACCCATACGTGCCATCTTCAGCCCACGTGGCCGGCCCATAGTAATGAATGATACGTTCTGGTGGCCACTCGTTGTCCTTCCAGTCTCCTATCTGGACCTTGGGCTTGCTGTCCCGAGGGGACCGTTTACGCCTGCCTATGTTTCCAGGCCCCTGTTCCATATAGAGAGGTATACCTAACGTCTCGCCTACGCGCAGGGGCAGGAGGAAGAAACTAGGTCGGACGGTGCCCAAGAGACAGGTGCCATACCAGCGGGCCGGGAGCTGTTCATAGGCCCTGCGACCGCAGATATAGTAGTAGCCCTCCGGGGCTATCCACTTAAGGGAGGCGTTTCCTCCGTATGTCCATGTTGTGTTCAAGGTGGGTTCAGTCCAGATGGGCTTCGGGGCGGGCAGGTTGTCCGTCTGCCACCAGGTATTTTGGCTTCCATTAAACTGAAGGACCCCCGTGCAAGCGGAATCTCCCACTGGTACAGAGAAACGCTTCAATGGCGCTCGGCTAGCGCAGAGGGCGCCTACGATATTGGTTCTCAGGGCCCATTCGTAGGGCCTCGGACGCCGGGGAAAGGTAATGTTGGTAGTATTGAGGGCGTCCCACATGTGCTGGTGAATCTCCTTCGCCTCCCAGGGCCATTGCTCACCCATATCGGTGCCTCCGCAGACGAAACAATTGGCGATTCCTAGGGAGAGGGCAATGTTTTCGGCCAGGTTGAGGAACATGTTCCGAGCTTCGGGAGAAATGGGGAACTTAGTCGCTGCCTCTTCAGCGCGAGCAATTTCGTCGAATACATCCTGGTACCCGACAACCGTGGTCTGGTAGTGTGTGGGTGCCTTCTCCTCAAGGCTCTGGCTGATGGTGATGAAGGTTATAGGGTCCGTTCCGGTCCCGTCAATGCCAAAACCCCAAGTTTGTCTCCAGGGGGTCCCAGGTCCCCTCAGCGGCCATTCAAGGAGCACGGTGTTGCCAGAGCCCCTGCGAATTTCACCTAGACCGGGACATCCGGGGTATCCACCTCCTGTGTAGGCACACACTCGTTCCCATCCCGAGGTCCGGGTGTCTGGTAACCAAGACCAAGGGGATCCATATCTTCCATCTAAGGTAAGGGGGCAAACATACTTGTGATCATTCGCGTAGGCCTTGCGCCAAGCTAGACTTCCGCACTTGTGGGACCAGGGGTGCCTGTCTATAGCAACACAAACGTCAAAGATAAGGGTAGCCACAGTTTGAGTACCACCTGCAATAATGCGGGTGGAATTTACGTAATACAGGACGCCATCTCCCTGGACTCCCATAGATCCGACATACTGAGGGAGCCCCACACTGAGGGTGACGTTGTAGTATCTTGGTTTGACCGGGCTATGGCAGATAGTGAGGTTGTTCTGGAGGCACCTGTGAAACTGTTGGAGTCCAGTCGGGGTCGTAATGGCACAAACCGGAAGGGACCGGCAACCGCCTTCCGGAGGCTGTGATTGATGAATGAGGATGGTGACCAGGTGATACCCCCCCTCCATGCGGTGACGTACTGAGCGCAAGCACTCAGTACAGTTCTGGCTCAGGGTGGTGTGATGGCTCGGGACTGAGCAAAGGAGGAGGAGTAGGTTCAGCATCATATATACGGTGGGAGGTATCCGAGCCTTTGCAGTAAGAAGATAATGAGGCTCAGGATGAAGGCTGCAATAAACACAGAGCCAAAGACACAGTGGGTCCAAAAGCTGAGCTCCTGTTGCTGGGCAGGCATGGACCCGGTTCACTTCCTCGTCAGGGTCAGCCGTAGTGGAGCGTCAGGATGTTGGCGGGCAGTCCAAACTTTGGGTGTGCCGCCGGTAGGTGCAGCGGGTTTCAGCCTGGTCCAATGTATCCACACGGGACTTCCTGCAATTTTAACAGCGGTTGGGGTAGTTAGGAGAACAAGGGAGGGCCCTTTCCACTTGGGCTTTAGACAGTCAGATTCATCCCATTCCTTTACCCAGACTTCATCCCCCACCCTAAACTGGTGTGTAGGACTAGTAAGGACCAGGGGACCTACACTCTCAGTGTACTGTTGGATGTCCTGCACTACCTCACGCAGGGCCTTCATCTGTTTCACTAAGGAGTTCTCGCCCTGTATCTGCAAGGAGTCGGGAAAGGAGGGTAGTGGTGGTGGCCTGGCGTACATCATCTCGTAAGGAGTAAGGCCCGGCACCTAAGATGCAGCAAGACCAGTGGGAGCAGGTCGGGCCATTTGGCTTTGGCCTCTTGGCATAGCTTGGCTAGCTGGTTCTTCAGGGATCGGTTAGCTCTCTCCACTATTCCACTGCTCTGGGGTCTCCAAGCACAAGTTGCGCATTGGCTGGAAGCATTTTTGGTCCACAGGGACAGTTTGTTGATGTAGTAGGTCTTCTCGAGTAGGCGCCCCAGGGCGTCCCTGCCCAGGTGGGTGCGGTCGTGAGCCTCCTTGGCCACCGTCCAGGCCAAGGCTTCGGGTATCCATATGCGCCCATCCTGTAGTACCCACCAGCCATTGCGTGACTCCAGGCCCTCTTGCCGGGCCCACTCAGTCTCTTGTGGGGCATAGATGGGGGTCTCCGTGGGGAGGTGAACGACGAGTACGGGGTCAGGGGAATGAGAGAGGTAAGGGAGTTGACTTGCCCTTTTTGCGGCATCATCCGCCCGTTGGTTTCCCCGGGCAATAGGGTCCATCCGGCCGGTGTGGGCCCTGCAATGCATCACAGCTACTTTCTTTGGCTTCCACACTGACTCGAGTAGTTGACAGATCTCAGTGGCGTTTGCGAGTCCCTTCCCTTCAGCGGTTAGATATCCTCTCTCTTTGTACAAGGCCCCGTGCACCTGGAGGGTGAGGAAGGCGTATTTGGAATCTGTGTAGATGTTAACAACCTTTTCTTCAGCCCACAGGAGGGCTCTGGTGAGGGCAATCAGTTCCGCCTTCTGGGCTGACGTTCCGGGCGGCAGAGCCATAGCCTCGATCACATGGTCCTCAGACACGACAGCATAGCCAGCTCTTCGAATTCCCTCTATCACCTGGCTGCTTCCATCGGTGAAAAGGGTGATGCCCCCTTGCCAGGGTTGGTCCTTGAGGTCAGGTCTGCTAGAATGCACAGTGGCCATTACCTCCTCACAGTCGTGGAGTGGTGGTTCAGGGGCCGGAAGGAGGGTGGCGGGATTAAGGTTGGTTGTATCCAGGATCCGCACCTCCGGATTTTCGCACAGGAGGGCTTGGTATTTAACCAATCGGGAGTTGGTCATCCATCTGGGTCCGTGGCTCTCGAGTAGGCCGCGGATGGTGTGGGGTGTAGTCACAAAAAGTGTTTGGCCAAACGTGAGTTTATTGGCCTCGTGTATCAGCAGACAGGCCGCCGCAATGCTTCGGAGACAGCCCGGCCATCCTCGTGCCACGTTGTCCATGCCCTTGGAGAGGTATGCTACAGGGCGTTGCCAGGTGCCGACCAGTTGGGTGAGGACTCCAAGTGCCAATCCCTTCTTTTCGTCGATGAACAAGTGGAACGGCTTAGTCACGTCTGGCAGTCCGAGCGCTGGTGGGGCCACAAGGGCCTCCTTGAGGTCCTGAAGGGCTTTCAGTTCGTGTTTCTCCCACTGGAGATTTTGGCCCTCGAGTTCGGGTCCTTTCAGTTTGGCGTACAAGTCTTGGGTCAGGACAGCGAAGTTGATGACCCAGATCCGGCAGTATCCAGCGGCTCCGAGGAGTGCCCGCAATTCCTTCTTATTCGCAGGGGTGGGTTGGTTGCGAATGGCTTGGGTTCGGGGGGTACCGAGCCTTCGGGTTCCTTCTCGGAGGCGAAACCCCAGATACTCGACTTCGATCTCGCATATCTGGGCCTTTTTGCGACTGGCCCGGTACCCCTGGGCTTCCAGGGTTTTCAAGAGGTAAAGGGTAGCTTCTGCACAGTCCGTGTACGTTTCACGGGCCACCAACAGGTCATCCACGTATTGGACGACCGGCCCGTACTCGTCCTGGTACGTTTTCAGGTCCTGAGCAAGTTGGTTCCCAAAGAGGGTAGGCGAGTTCTTGAACCCCTGGGGAAGCCGGGTCCATGTGAATTGCTGCTTATTCCCAGTCTGTAAGTCTTCCCACGTGAAGGCAAACAACTTCTGGCTGTCGGCAGCAAGAGGAATGGAGAAGAAGGCGTCCTTCAAATCAATGACACTATACCACTTGGTCTGGGATGGCACTTGGGCTAGGATGGAGTAGGGATTCGGTACGAGGGCAACTATGTCGGCCACCTGGTTGTTGACCTTCCTCAGGTCTTGGACGGGCCTGTACTCTGATGTTCCTGGCTTCTTCACGGGCAGTAATGGGGTGTTCCAAGCAGATCTGACCGGTTTAAGGACCCCTTGTTGAAGGAGTTTCTGTAGGTGTGTTTGCATACTATGCCGGGCTGCATAAGGGATGTGATATTGTCCTTGGTTGACAACTTGAGCATTTGGTTTGAGCTCAATCCAGATGGGGATGGCGTTAGCGGCCAGCCCACCGGGGTTCACTTCTGCCCATACGTCGGGTACCCCCGCCATTAGGTCTCTCCTCTGCCGTGCGAAAGGGGTGTCCTGGCAGTAACGACAGTCGTCAGGGCCTGCAATCAGGGGGGCGTGTAGTCTCCATTCTTCCCGCACCGGGCAGATGAGCGTCACCGGTTGGTCTTCAAAATGAGCTTCCACTTCACCCGTGGGTTTAAACTTCAAGGTGGCTTGGAGTTTGCACAGTAGGTCGCGGCCAATCAGGGGGACTGGACATTCGGGGATATGGATGAACTGGTGAGACACCATCGTCCCTCTGATCTGGACTTGGTGTTCCTTGAGGAGGGGAGCCGTGAGTGACTTCCCAGAGGCACCCACAATCGGTATGGTTTCTTTCGTGGCCGGGGCGATGGCAGTGGTGATAACAGATCGCTGGGCCCCAGTGTCTAGGAGGGCCTTCATCAATTGCGTCCCCACTCGGATTTCCACCAGAGGGTCAGTGGGGACTCTGCCCTCCCGGTCCCTTCATGCCGTGCGGTCCCGGGTCGCGTCAAGGGCCATCTGCCATTCTTGGTTTTCGGTACGCCCCCGGCCTCGGCCCCGTCCTCGTCGTCCTTGTCTGGGGCCTCGTGGGCGATCATCGTCCTCCTCCTTTCTCTTCTGGTCTCGTGGCTTCTCCGGGCAGTCCTCCCACCAGTGCCCTTCTTCTCGGCAATTGGCGCACTGATCGCGTCCTATGGGGGACCGTGCTCCCCGGCCCCTTCGGCCTCTGCCCTTGCCACGCGGTCTAGACCCCAGGCGTTCTTCCAGCACCGTGGCCAGCACATCCGCATTCTCGCGCATCCGTCTGGTTGACTCCTTCCGGGCTTCGGTCTTCTCTTCCTGATCGCGGTATCCGAATACACGATCAGCTATAGCTTTCAGTTGGCTGATACTCATTCCTTCAAATCCTTCAGTTCTCTGGAGTTTTCTTCTTATGTCTGGTGCTGACTGACTAACAAAACTCATGACCACTGTAGGGACGTTTTTGGGATCTTCGGGATTTATCGGGCTATGTCTCCTAAATGCGTCCATAAGGCGTTCGAGGAAATCCCCTGGGCTTTCATTCTTCTGCTGGACTACATTGTGGATTTTACCCATATTGGTAATCTTCTGTTTCCCCTTTCTTAGGGCCGCCAGGTATGCCTGCTGATACCGGCGGATGACGGTTTGGCCCTCATCGGTCCGGTAGTCCCACGCAGGGACCGCGGTGGGCACTTCCGTGTCTAAGAGGTTCTGCAAGTTGGCATGGCCCGGGTTGGCATCCCGAACGGCTTGTTCCATATTCTGTTGTAGGAGACGACGTTCTTCAGTGGTTAGAATGTGGGCGCTCAATTGCCTGAGGTCACCCCATGTGGGATTATAACTGTATATGATGCCTTCCACCAGCTCTATCAGCTGTTCGGGTTTCTGGTCATACAAAGGCCCATGCAGTTTCCAGTTATATAGGTCGGCACTGGAGAAGGGAACGTGGCTGTAGACGGTCGACTGGATGGGCTGGGCTCCTGCCGCCGGGTTAGGGGTATAGGTCGTAGACTGCCGGACCGGATATAGGTCGGTCACTTCCGCTCTCCGGCTAGAAGGGAGGGTGCTTATCGGACTCGATTGGGGGAATCGAGTAATTTTCTTTACTACCCTTTGGCTCTTCCTGGAGGTTGCAGGACCTGCACCTGTTGACTCGGGTGTGTTTGGCCGGGAAGTGTCTTCAGCGTCCGACCCGGACTCGGAGGCCTCGGCGTTATCCTGGCCCTCTGGCAAGTCCGCGAGGTCGGGATATATGGGGGCGTAGGGAGGGGGCGCAGCATCGTCTTCGTAGGCCTCCGTCGTAGCAAGTATTGGGGCCTTCGGAGGTATCTTTTCGGGCGAGCCCTGAACTTTCCCTCGGGTTCCCTTCAGGGATTTCGTTCTGGGAAGTGTACTGGTAGTACGGGGCGTGGCCTTGGCCTTAGTGCTGGTAGTGCGGGGCGTGGTCTCTGGGGCTTCAATGCTGGGGGCGGTCGGCCTTATGGGGGCGGTCCCTGCGGCCTTCAGGACGGCAACGGTTGCCGGGGTTTGGAGAGTGAAGGCATGGGTCTGCAGGGCTTTCAGGGCTTTAAGTTTAGTTTTCCGGCCCTTTCTCTGGTTCACCACCATAAGGGCAGCTTTTTCTACCTTACGTTGGGCCCAGTCCGGCGGGTTCCGGACTACATCCAACCACGCTTCTATATAACGGAATGTCCTCGGGACAGCCTGGGTTCCCCTCAACTATAACAATATTCATGACCGCCGCCACCTTTTCATACTCAAATGACCCTTCCGGGGGCCATTCAGCAATCCCTAGCCCAGGCCACATAAATTGACATCGCTGTATCATCCCGGCCCTACTACATTTATCTTGGTCGAACACTTCGCTAAAGTGTTCCGTCATTAAGTCTAACGGTGTGGATCCACCCCCGCCCATCCTAACCTGAGTGCCAAAGGATAGGAGACAGACAAAGGGGGAAAAGGATGGTGGAGGAGTAAGGGGTCTCGTTCCACCGGACACAAAAGGGTCAACACTCGGCCTGACCGGGACGTGGTCGCCCAGCCCGGAAATGCAAGCCCACACACACAACTTTCATACGCCACAAGAAACCCTCCCGTTCGGTTTCTTCGCCCAAAAGCCTAGTGAGGTTTCGGGACCTAGTCCGTATTAGTCACTGGCTAAGAGGGTGATCAAGCCTCTTCTTCGGCCCCTTACTGGGCCGGTCACTACGCTGAGTATACTCGCCTGTCCGTCGTCGTTGCAGGCCGCGCCGTCGTACGCGTCTCTCCGGAGAGAAAAAAAGAAGAAAAGAAAAAAAAAAGAAAAAAGAAAGATGCCTTGCCGGAACCACACAGCCCCACTTCCAGTCGGCTGGAATCGATCGGCCCTCCGCCGGGAGATGGACGCTGAAGTCAGCGGTGGCCACTCACCACCTTCTCGGGAGGGGGGTCGGGGACCCAATCCGGCTGCAGTGGGGAGGGGAAAGAATATAATCCGATTTCCCTTTTGTACTCCTGGCTGGGCTCGCCACTGAAACAGGCTCGTAAATCAGGAGACGAAAGGCAAATTGGTTCCAAGACAATGCAACTTTTATTGCTAGCAATGAACAGCACTGAGTTCTCTCTCAGGATACTGTCCGACAGAAATCATCCGACACTTACATTTATACTTCCCCCTATACATCACAGTTGACATGCGCAGTACACATTTGTAGTTCTCACATTACACATTTGTAGTTCACAGTACATACACACGTCATAATACTGAAATGATACTGGCTAGGGAAACGAAACTTAGCGTTCTGCTCTACACACACACATAATACAATGCTCCTTTCTGGCTGAGGAGATAAGGTTCGTTAAGCACAGAGATGCAGGGTGGGGGTTGGCAACACCCTCCAAGGCCATCTATTCACATAGCATCTATAGGCAGGCAGGTTTCTGTGTGCAAGCCTTGCTGACTCAAATTACAAGCTGTTGATCTAAAGCATCTGCATTCTGTCTCCCTCGGATAGGCATTAAGGCAGCAGGAGCTGGTTAAGGCACAATACAAGAGAACTTAAATGCCCAATACATTCAAGTATGGAGTATGCCCCATAAGGGCAGAAACAGAGGTAGTAAAAGTCCATCAGTAGTATGCACAGAGCTTGAGGTGGGCTCCTTGGTCTAGTAGTATCCAGTGTTCAGTGGTCCACTCCTACACTTATAAATAGTAAGTCTGATTATTAAGCACCTGATTCTCATAACATGATGTCTGCTTTGGTGGCTGCACGAAAACAAGGAGTCCCTATAACCAGCTCCTCCCAATGACACAATGATTTAAAATTTAGAACAAATTAGTACTCTAAGCGATGAAACCAATATTGGCACGTTTAAAAATGTAAGTGAGATCAAATAAAAATGCTACCAACAATACTGAACAACAATGTGGATAGAGCAACTCACTCACACCTCCTTGCTTGTTCTGCCACGGTTAATTTGTTAAAGCAGTACTACTACTGGCACACATTAGCAAGAGCAGGCTGCTTCAGCCAATCCCAGGGGCCTTCCTTCATCCTGTCCCTCCCCCAAGGGCTGAAGGAAGGCCCTCCAGGATTGGTTGAAGCAGCCTGTTCCTACTGATGTGTTCCAGCACTGTTTTTAAAAGATTAATTGCGGCAATAGAAGAAGCAAGGAGGTTCGGGGAGGGGGGGGAGGGAGGACAAAGAGTGCAAGCACAGAGAGGTGCTTCATGGGGTAGGGCTTGGCAGTGGGGTGAGAAGATGCCACAGCCATAGGGGAGGAGGTTGATGCCACTGTCAGAAGGGGGACCTGAGTCATCCGAGCCCAGATTTTGGGAGCTCCCAACTGGCTCCCAAAATTCTTAAAAAACTAAGAAACAGCTCTCATGAGCCAGCTCCAGCACACCACTGAGTTAAAGCCCTTAGAAAGTCCACTCAGCTTTTTGTTTCTTTTGACCCAAACAGGAAGAGGATTGCCATTGGCAAATGCACTCTCTCAAATTTGCTAGTGGGCTGCATTTCTTACACATGTGCGGGCTGAACTGACTTTAGAGGGTCATGTCACAGCTCATAATTTCAGTAGCCTACTTGAGATCAGCCTCCATAAGAGATTTGCAGAGCTGCAATGTGGTCTTTGGTTCACACATTCTCTTCACGTTATTGTAGTTGGAGCAGGACTCTCAAGGTGGCAGGACAGTCCTTCAGAATTTATTTGTGGTTTAGAATCCAACTCCACTTTCTAGGCCCATGTCATTCTGCTCTAGGCCGCTTTTGCAAAAGAAAAACAACCCCACAGGTTCATAAAGTTAAGCCTTGTGTGATAATGTGGTCAAGGGTGTGGCTTTGATGGGACACAAACTCAGTCAGACACATAGGGCTTGCAAGAAAAAGGGAAAATATTTTATTATTTCACTCAGCATGTGCACCCCTATTACTTCACAGGTTTTAGACCAGCATAATTACAATCTGTTTTCTCTCTGGTTCCTCAGATATCACTGTCCCCATAATCTCTTTTGGGCTGGCTGCTCAGCCTAGCCCAACAGTGTTCATTAACCCCTTCCTGGGTTCCCTCTGGACATGCATCAAAACAATTCAAGGTTCTCTCGTACCTTGATAGTCTTTCCACATACTTTCTGCAGGGTTAAGCTTGAGCCACACTGTTTCCCTGATCCTCTCCTACAGTACCGCAGCTTATCTTAAAGTGGAGTCCTCTTCTCTCTTGAAGGCTGTGGCATAGCTATGGGTGGGCCTGGGTGGGCACGGGCCCACCCATTCTTGCTTAGGCCCACCCAGCTGCAGCACCACACTGCTCTCTTTCCCCTTCTCCTCCACAGTGTCCTGGCATCTGCACTCCTGTCTCTGAACTCCTTCCCTCCCCGATGTTGGTACAGGTGTCCTCGGTGCCTGCAGCAATCCATTTCTGCTGCTTGTGCTGGCCCCACAGGGTTCTATCAGCTGCGTTCTGCCAGACAAGAAACAGGCAATGACCTCAGCGAGGGCGGGACATGGCAGATGGAAGCCTATGGGGCTGGTGCAAGCAGCAAGAATGATCGTTGCAGGCACCGAGGACGCCCGTACCAACATCAGGGAAGGATGGAGTTCAGAGACAGGAGCTCAGATGCCGGGACACCGCGGAGGAGAGGAAAAAGATGTGGGGTATGTGAAAAACCCCCTCTTATGTTCTTAAAAAATACCTCCGGGAAGATATTTGTGGTGTGGTGGTGGGGGGAGGGGGCATGTGTGAGTGTAAGGGCCCATCCAATTTACCTCAGTGCCCATCCAAAATACTGAGTCTGGCTACTCCTCTCCCTGAAACTCTCTCCTCTAAACCTCTGTATCGGGGCCTCCCTGATCTATGCAGTCTCAGAGCTTTTAGCTCTCTTCTGTTTTAGCCCTACCCTCTGACTCAGGCTCAGTCTTGCACCACCTGCAGCCTCCACCTCGGCAGTAGAGAATGACACGGGGATAAAATTTGTCCTCATCCCCGCCCCGTCCCCGTGGGTTCTATCTCAGGCCCCACCCCATCCCTGCAGGCCCTGTCACCGTCCCCGCTCCGTCCCCTCAGGTTCTGTCCCTTTCCTGCCTCATCCACATGGGCTCTGTTCTCATCTGCAGAAGCCTCAAACATTTATGATTTTATATTTAAATCTTTGTATTAAAGTATTAAAAGGAACAATATGTTGTGCAATTGTGTATAAATTACAAATAGAAAACAATAATAACAATGAGTAGCTATAATAAACCCTCCCACCACCAACACCACCACCACCCTCTACCCTTCTAACCCCAGCAATAGCTGACTTCTACTACCCCATGAAATCCTAATCCACCCTGTTAAAATGTCCAGAGATACAAAATACAACTCGTTCTGTATGCCCCAGAGGGGAGAAATATACTCTATGAAGTACTGTTATGATTTTTTAATCTGTAGATGAATGAGGAGTCATCAACAATCTCAGGATTCAGCCTAGCTCTCCTGTCTTCCACAGTCCCTCCTGCAATAGAAGATGTCTTCTTAGAAGATGTGTTGGTAGCAGGATGTACAGGATCCCCCATGCAAATTTAGTTGTGGCCAGCATGTTTGCTTGTTTTTCCAAAAAATAAAAATATTGTCGTCTGCGTCAATCAAACATAAATAACAGTCCAGTTCATTAAGAGGCTTCAAAGTAGAAAGTGACACGGGGACAAAGTTTGTCCCCATCCTCATCCCCGCGGGATCTGTCCCCGCCCCATCCTCGCGTTTACCGCGGATCCCCATCCCTGTGTCATTCTCTACTGGGCAGTCTAACGCCATATGCCTAAAAGGGGCTGAACCACACCAGTGAGGGAGTGTTTCCTGCCCCTCTGCCACTCACTCCCTCGCACCTTGCCTGTTGTAAAGCTCTCAGTTTAATATACCTTTTTTGTTGAAGGCAGTCTGTAGCTAGGGAGTCCTATATGTGAGACTATGATATCCTGCTTGGGTACAGTGGATTTCTGGTGAGTTTTGGAGGGCTCACAATTTCCACTAGTCTTCCAGATCCTAATCGCTGTGCTGGTTTGCTTTGTATCTGCGGCTGGAGGCGGCTGTGTGAGACCCCTGATGCAGGCCAGTGTGGCCGAAACACGATTCGTGTCGGGCTTTTATTGATTTTAATAAAGATATAAGACTAGTCCCAAACATTGTTTGGGAAGAAATTACATGAGAGAGGACTCTTTTTTGGATCCACTGTGTGTACCTGGTGTTCTTCATTTCTCCTGTGGAGAGATCACCTTCTGTGGTTGTTTTGCCTCACAATTTCCACAACAAGTGTAGTAGGTAGGGGAGGTACGGGCCTGGGTTCACCTGTCTGCAGTGCACTGCATCCACTACTAGACTACACCAAGGACCTGCTTGCTGCTCTATTGGACCTGAGTATTACATCTGAGGCTGGCATAGAGACTGGTAAGTAATATTTTAAATCATATTTTTAGGTGGTAGGAGGGTGGGGGGGGGGGTCAGTGACCACTAAGGGAGTAAGGGGGGTCCCTCCAGTGGTCATCTGGTCATTTAGGGCACCTTTTCGTGCTTTATTCATTATAAAAACAGGTCTAGCTCAAAAATCTTAATTTTAGTCCTGGACAGTTTTGTTTTGTTCCATATGGCTGAAAAACATCCAATTGTTAGGAATGCCCAGATCTCACTCTTAACCACACCGCTGACATGCCCCCTTGTGATCTGAACGTACTTCTGATAGACTTCATAGAAAAACATCTAAAAATTTGGTTTTGAAAATACCAATTTGGACGTTTTTGTGTGAGAAACATCTAAGTGCAGATTTATGCCACTTTTTGGACATTTTTCTCTTTTGCAAATGAGTCCTATAATCTCACGAACCCTACCTCCTCTCCTTTGGAGTTGTATTTTATGTTAGAAAGAGGGGCATAATGGAACAGAAACGCCTATCTCCATGGGCGTTAATCTCCGAGAACGGGTCCGTGAAGGGGCGGACCGAACCGTATTATCGATAAAAAATAGACGCCCATGTTTTATTCGCCAATGTGTGAGCTGGGCGTTTTTGCTTTTCAGCGATAGTGGAAAAGGAAAGTGCCCAGCTCAAAAACGAATAAATCCAAGGCATTTGTTCGTGGGAGGGGCCAGGATTCGTAGTGCACTGGTCCCCCTCACATGCCAGGACACCAACCGGGCACCCTAGGGGGCACTTTTACAAAAACAAAAAAACAGGTAAAAGAGCTCCCAGGTGCATAGCACCCTTCCATTGTGTGTTGAGCCCCCCAAATCCCCCTCAAAACCCACTGCCCACAAGTCTACACCATTACTATAGCCCTAAGGGGTGAAGAGGGGCACCTACATGTGGGTACAGTGGGTTTGGGGGGGTTGGACGACTAATAAGCATTAAGCAGCACAATTGTAACAGGTAGGGGGGATGGGCCTGGGTCCACCTGCCTGACGTCCACTGCACCCCCTAACAACTGCTCCAGGGACCTGCATACTGCTGCCTGGGAGGAGGGTATGACATTTGAGGGTGAAAATAAAAAGTTGTGAAACATCATTTTTTTGTGGTGGGAGGGGGTTAGTGACCACTGGGGGAGTCAGGGGAGGTCATCCCCGATTCCCTCTGGGGGTAATCTGGTCATTTAGGGCACTTTTTGGGGCCTTATTCGTGAAAAAACAGGGTCCAGGAAAAGTGCCCTAAATTCTAGCTACAAACGCATCCATTATCGGCGAAGGGCGCCCATCTCTGTTCGGGTGATAACCACGCCCCAGTTCCGCCTTTGACACGCCTTCGACACGCCCCCGTCCACTTTGTCCGCATCCGCGACGGAGTGCAGTTGAAAGCGTCCCAAATTCGGCTTTTGATTATACCGCGTTATTCGTTTTTGTGAGATAAACGCCCATCTCCCGATTTAGGTCGGAACTTGGGCGTTTTTCTCGTTCGATTATAAGCTGGAAAGTCATCTAGCTAGGTCTCGCATGACAATAGCAGGTGGGAAGGCACACACATGCACAGTTCAACACTCTCTAAAGCTTTGAGTAAAGAAGCTGGAGATCTGTTCCTTGGGATGACATCACCCACATGTGAGACTATGGGGATCAGTTTCAAGAGAAAAACCATTTGAATGGATTTCTTCTCAAAATGTCCAAATCATTATTTTCAGACTCTGTTTTGCAGAAGTCTATGTATGCTTTTCGTCTACAGTGCGTCCAAATCACAATGGGGCGTGTTGGGGGCATTTTGAAGGTGGGATTAGGGCAGGCTTAGGGCAGGACTAACATTTGGACATGTTACAGCCATAATAGAACAAAACCAAAACATCTAGGGTGAAAACTTCAATGTTTTGGTCTAGACCTGTTTTTCTAACGAATAAGATACAAAAAGATGCCCTAAATGACCAGATGACCACTGGAGGGATTCAGGGATGACCCCACTTACTCCCCCAGTGGTCACTGGCCCCCTCCCACCCCCCAAAAAAATTTGAATAAAATGGTACTAGCCTCTGACAGCCCCAGATGTTATAGCCAGGTCTATTAGAGCAGTGTGCAGGTCCCTGCAATAGTGTAGTGGTGGGTACGGTGCACTGCAGACATGTGGACCCAGGCCCATATCTCCCCCTACGTGTTACACTTGTGGTGGAAACTGTGTACCCTCCAAAACTCACTAGAAACCCACTGTACCCACATACAGATGTCCCTTTCACCATAAGGGGTATTGTAGTGGTGTACAGTTGGGGGCAGTGGGTGTTGGGTGGGTTTTGGAGGGCTCAGCAGACAAGATAAGGGAGCAATGGTGAGATGTGTACCTGGGAGCATTTATATAAAATCCACAGCAATGCCCTCTATGGTGCCCCATTACTGTCCTGGGATGTCTGGGAAACCAGTCTGCTAAAAATGTTGGGCCCTCCTACATCCCAATGCCTTGATTTTCTCTGTTTCTCACTTGTGCGTTTTTTTTCCCGAAAATGACCTGAAAAGATAAACACATAGAGCACAAAACCTTGTTACAAATGGTATTTTCGAAAAAATAAAATAAAAATGAAGATAGACGTTTTGCTTTAACGAAAATGGTTACGTCTGCTATTCAGATTGAGACGTTTAGCACAAAATGTCCAAAATCCGACTTAGACGTCATATCAAAAATGCCCCTCTGTATCCTGCTGTCCTTGGAGAACACCTGCTCAGGTAAGTAACCTCATTTTATAGATATTTAAGTGGTGCTCATATATGATAACCTCTGAACTTAGTGTAGTAGCTTCACAGGAACACAGAGAAAACACATAAGCAAAGATGCTATTATAATGCCTTTGATTTGCCCCATGGTGTGACCACATCTTGAATGTTGTGTGCTGTTCAGGACACCACACCTCACAAAAGACAGAGCAGAATTCAATAAGGTGCAGAGAAGGGTGACCAAAATGATAACGGTGATGGGACAGCTCCATTATGATGAAAGGCTAAACAGGCTAGGGCTCTTCAACTTGGAGATATGATAAGGGTCTATAAAGTCCTGAATGGAATGAAACGGGAAGATGTGAATCACTTGTTTACACACAATGAAGTAACTAAGTAGTATATTTAGAAGAAATTGGAGAAAATATTTCTTCACTGAATGTAATTAAGCTCTGGAATTTGCTACCGGAGAATGTGATAAAAGTGTTTAGCATAGTGAGGTTTAAAAAAGGTTTGGACAAGTTCCTAAAAGAAAAGTCTATAAATGATCACTAAGGTAGAGCTGGGGAAATTCTTAATCCACTGCTTATTCCTAGGATATGCACAAAAAAAAAAATCAATTTTATTCTTTTGGGATTGCAAGGTATTTGGGACCTGTATTGACCACTGTTGGAAAAAGGATACCTAGCCTTGATGGATCTTTGGTCTGTTCCAGTATGGTGATAGTGCCTTTATGCAAACTCACAACCATCATCATTAATTCACCAGCAGTCATCCCATCAGAAGATTACCTACTCAGCTTTTTCTGCTCTTTCCATTTTTCATGGAAAGAGGGAAAGAGGGACAAATACATTGTCTGTGAATTTGGATTGCTTATGTTTTTAATTACTTTTTAAAATTCTGTTTTGTTTTTCAAATTAAATTTCTATAGTTGACATTTTAGGGATCATGTGCATTAACTAATTTGTTTTCCTGCTGAATTATTTTATTGCTGGTTCCATAAGTCATTATTAATCAGACCACTTCAGATAGAGGCTCCGCTGTAATAGTAATCTGACTGTTCTTTGTTCTCTCTCCAGTCCCTGGGAGTTTGGTCCTCCACCAGCAGACAAAGGGCAACTTTGATGATATTACCCTATACAGAGTCCTGTACAGTTGTTGTCACCCAGCTTAGGTTGATTTCTGCAGAAGAGAACTGCAGAACAGCCACCTGGTCCTTTCTATATTCTTTCATGAAGCATGATAGGCTGGATGCCCCTGCTAAGTAGAACGTGACCTTTGGGGCAAGTGTGTTGAGCACAGGCTTATCATTGGCCAACCCTATGTACCTGGACTGATCTGGAGGGCCTATATGAAAAGAGAAATTAGATCTTACCCACTAATTTTCTTTTCTTGAGTCCCATCAGACCAGTCCAGAACCTCTCCTACCAAGTTTACAGCCTGCTTGTTTGCTTAATGTAACTGGATAGAGAAATATGGTTGCCCTGCAAGATTTCTAATGAGGTTGTGATTCTCACTTTCAAATTCCTTAGAGCCTCAGGGATGGAGGCTGGCTCAGTTAACCATCTTGTTCAGACCTCTCTTGTTCAAAGGAGGTATTTATTTTAAAAATGTCTATTCCACTTAATCTATAGTTATTAGTATTGCTTTGATACAGGAATGGTAGGTGACTGAGGATTGCACAATACCATCTGCTCACAGTGTAGAATAAACCCATGCTTCTGGACTGGTCTTGAGGGACTAAAGTTAAAAATAAATTAAAAGGCAAGGCCTATTTTCTCCATATCACTATTATACACTCTATTTCTAATTTGTAGGAGCTGAAGATAAAAGATGACCAGTATGTGAAGGACTTGAAGAAACAGGCTGAGGACATTGATTTGTTGATTGAGAGGATGGAAGAGCAGATCAAGAATCTAACAAAAATTTACAGAGAAGAGCTCCTGCAAATTGAGGTAACAATAAGTGCATGGCAGGCCAGAGGCTGCAGCAAATAAGGATGAAAGAAACATCAAACAGAACCAGCCAGACAGATTCCCCTGGGTTTAAAAAAAATGCAATATCCCTTTCTTTAGTCAGAAAAAAATATATATTTTTTATCTTTTTCATTTTACTTAAAGCAGATGGAAGAAATTTCTAAACTTGGGTCAAAATTGTTTAAGGCATGAAGGGCAATTCTATAAATGAGGTGCCAACAGACACACACATTGTGTGTATAAATGTTTAGAATAATGACAAATACTCGTGTAGCTGCACACATATTAAATGCCAATATTCTACCTAAGCGCTTTTCCACAAATAGCATAGTGAGTATTTGTAAGAGGAGCATACATATGAGTGGAGCATAGGCAGGGCATAGGCGGATTCCCACTTAAGCACTAAGGGCCAGATGCACTAAACTAAACGAGCCATTAATGAGCCATTAACGAGCAAGTAGTAAACTGCAGCATGCACAAAAGGCTTCTCCGAGCCATTTTCTGATCACGGTAGCAGCTAACGAAAACGGAATGCAAATGATCCAAAGGCTATTAAAATAAGGCTATTATAATGAGATGCACTACCGTTTTCCGATTCCCCTTACCGTGGACAATCCAGGGGTGTAGCCAAACTTTGGTGGGAGGGGGGTCCAGCGCCCGAGGTGAGGGGGCACATTTTAGCCTCCCCCCCCCGGCGCCGCAGACCCCCCCCTGCCATTGCCGACCCCCCCCCCCCATTGCTGACCCGCCGCCACTTTTGACAACCTCCCGCCCTCTTGACCCCCCCCGCAAACCCTCCCCTGCCGTCGCCTACCTTCGGTTTTGCTGGCGGGGGACCCCCAATCCCCGCCAGCCGACGTCCGCTTCGTCCTGCAGTGAAAAAAGTCTTCTTTTGTTGCATGCTGACGTCGTGCAGGACATCAGACTCAGAGAACAGTTCTCTGAGTCTGATGTCCTGCACGTACAACATGCAGGACGTCAGCATGCAACAGAAGAACGAAGACTTTTTTCACTGCAGGACGAAGAGGACGTCGGCTGGCGGGGATTGGGGTCACCCGCCAGCAAAACCGAAGGTAGGCGACGGCGGGGGAGGGTTCGCGGGGGGAGAGGGTCGTCGGGAGAGGGGTCCAGGCGGAAATCTACGGGGGCCCAGGCCCCCTCAGGCCCCACATAGCTATGCCACTGGGACAATCTAACGGGAGGTCTGCACCTCTCGTTAGGCTGGGGCTGCTGTGAACGGGACCCATAGAGACCAATGGGAAAGCGCCTAACACCCATCTAAAAAAAAAAAAAGAACAAGCTGTGTGTCCCAAGTGCTCGTGAGGGACTTAAAAAAATTTTTTTTTAAAGTTATGGCACCTTCGCTATGCCTGTGGCAGTCCCTGCACCTCCCTGTGCCGCCTGGGAAAGGAAGACGACGACGACGCTCACCCCCTCCAAGGCCTGCTGCAGGAATGCTCCGATGCGGCTCGGGTTCCTCCCTTCCATGATCCCGGCTCAGCCTCCACCCCTGAGAGCCCACCCCAGGCAAGAAAAGTGCAGGAGAGCGCAGTTGAGGACGTCCATCGTCCACGTCTTTTTTTTTTTTTATTATTTTTTTATTTTATTTATTTATTAGTTTAAATCATTATTTCACAACAAATTATGATCATGTAATAGGCATTAACATCAGGAAAAGAAAAAAAAAGGAAAAATAAAATTTATAGCCATTTCGTCCACTAAAAATAAAGAAACATTGGTTCCAAGAATAAAGAAATACATATCAGAAGCAATTAAGTAAGTCCCACCAGTTGCTACCTAGGGGTTACTGATCCCAGCCTGCTATATTATGGTGGGCATATAACATTCATATCTACTCTAGCATCAAGAAATTCTTTTAACTGTTTAGGGTCAACAAATTGAAATTGTTTACCCTCAAGCATTAAATTACAAATACAAGGAAATCGTAAAGTGAAATTTATTCCCATGGCCAACACTCTCGGACGCATTTCCAAAAAGGCCCTGCGTCTAACTTGAGTGGGTCTTGAGAGGTCAGGAAAAACACGGACCTTTGATCCCATAAACAGATTTTCTAAGTGTCTTAGGGAAAGTCTTAATATTGCATTACGATCTGGCTCCAAAGCAAAAGTAACAAGCAAAGTAGACCTCTGTGTAACAATCTCCAGTGAGCTCTCTAGGAATGAAGTTAAATTCATTCCATCCCCTTTCCCTGGGAGATGTCCATCACCCCCTTGTGGGTTCCAGATATAATAGGCCCGTGTTATGGGGGGCAATGAATCCTTGTCCATTCCTAGAATGTCCACGATATATTTCTTAACCATTTCAATCGGTGAAATTAAAGGCGACTTAGGGAAGTTGAGAAACCTAAGATTAAGTCTCCGAATCTGATTCTCCAGGTATTCTGTCCGTTTATGAAGAAAAATATTATCCTTAATCAAAGCTGACTCCAAAGTTCCCCTCTCTTGTAATTTAATATGTAAATTTTCCAGTTTCAAGGCCTGTTGTGCTGATGCCTGTGCTTGGAGTAGCGCAGCTTGAGAAATAATTTTAATATGTTCAGTATTTTCTTTTATTGAAGGTTGCATAGAGACCTGAATATTATGCACCATGTCCCATAGTGACTCAAGTGTCACAATTGCAGGTTTAATCACGCCTAAATTTCCAGGAAAGGGTTGAGTCTGAATACCAACTTGCGAAAGTTTAGAAACAATTTCCAAAGGAAGTACCTGAGAGGCTGATTGAAGAAGTGTTTCTTTCAGTTGGATTTCATTTTCTATCGTCGCAGACCTTCCCTCGAGCAGGCTTGGCTGAGCGTTTACGTTCTCCTTCCCTGCTTGGGCTGCCGGCGATTCCCTTCCGGGTTGAGGCGGGGCAATGCGTTCTACAGGGCTCAGAGAAGCCCCGTCGGCGCTTTCGATCGACGCCGATGCGTCGAGAGCAGCAGAGGGGGTCGAAGTTCCCCGAGGTCCCGGTAGTTGCTTCGGGAACTGAAGAGTCGATTGCCGTAGCGCCGAGGACGTTTCAGGAGCCGAGGAACGCTCCTTAACTTTCCCCCTCCGTTTCCCCATCAAAGAGGTTGCAGAAGCGGCGAAATCAGCAAAAAAACTACAGAGTCACCTCAGCAGCTAACTCGGGTGCGACCAGTCAGAGCGCCATCTTGGAACCGTCAGAGCCCTGGTTTCCGTCCACGTCTTTGATACCCATCCATCTTCCTCCCCTAGGTCTCTCTCAGCCAATCACAGCGCATTTAGGTCAGCTAACGCGATGTGATTGGCTGAGAGACTTTTAGGTCTCTCTCAGCTGATCTAAACGTGCTGTGATTGGCTGAGAGACACCTAGGGGCGGAATATGGACGGGTATCGAAAACGTGGATGATGGATGTCCTCAACTGCGCTCTCCTGCACTTTTTTTGCCTGGGGTGGGCTCTCTGGGCTGGAGGCTGAGCTTTGATCACGGAAGGGAGGAACCCGAGCCGCATCGGAGCGTTCCTGCAGCAGGCCATGGAGGGGGTGAGTGGCGTCGGTGTCTTCCTTTCTGCGCATGCTCGACCAGCCGACTGTTTACCGATGGAATAGAGAATGCAAGTGAACTACAACAAGCAGCTCATTTGCATTCCTTTTCCTTGATGCATGCCCGTTCCTTACCGATTCGCTAAGGGAATCGGTAAGGGAAGAGCTTTAACGAGTCTTTAGTGCATCTCTCCCTAAGTTACAGAATACTGTAAGTTACACACATCCCTGCCTGACTTCAGCACCCACACTTATGCCAGTTCTATGGCCGGTGTGAGTGCCTAATTGTTAGGTGGGCCAATACGGGCGTATAGTCTATAACAGAACCTAGGCATCTGCTTCCATTATAGAATAGGCTCCTGCTGTGTGGCCTCGGGGTACCTAAATGGAAACACCTGGTTATAGAATTGTTGCCCAATCTCTTCTGAAGCTTAGTTAAATTCAAAGGAATATCTTTGGTGTTCTTTGAAGTAGAGCAGTTGAGTATTTTTGTTAAGATCATGCTGACAACAATGTAGTATACTTAGCAAATCTAGTCTAATAGAGAATCAATAAATTCTGCCCTAATTTGATTTGTACTGTAGGCTGCCTTTTTAAAATTAGGTTCAGGATACTGCTCCATTTGTTCAGGATGCTGTTCCTCTAGCCAGTGGCGTTCCTAGGGGGGCTGACACCCGGGGCGGATCACCGATGCGCCCCCCCCCCCGGCAAAAGAACCCCCGATCTCCCGGCGAAAGAACCCCCCCTCCGGGTGCACGCCTCTGGGGGAGGGGTGGGTGCCGCGCGCCTGCCGGCTCTTCGTTTTCATGTTCCCTCTGCCCTGGAACAGGAAGTTAACCTGTTCTGGGGCAAAGGGAGCATGAAAACGAAGAGCCGACAGGCGCGTGGCACCCCCCCCAGCGGCATGCACCCGGGGCGGACCGCCCCCACCGCCCCCCCCCCCCCCTTGGTACGCCACTGCCTCTAGCTCTCAGTCAGACTGGCCCTCTCCCTTTCTCCTATCAGTATTTTCCCAGGAAGCAATGGGCAGCTTCTCCCCTCGCCAGCCTCTTTTTAGATCTATGGCATATTGCTTAGTTATCAATAGTATGCTGTCCCAGTCCCAACCAAAGTTAAACAGGAGACAATATCAAAAAAGTTATAGTGGAGAAAAAAGACCTCAGAGATTTATCATTCACACCTGCCTAATGTGTCGTGGGTTAGAGCAGCCCCAATCATTTAAATCTTACCTGCCCAAAGTGTTGTGGGTTAGAGCAGTCCCAATCATAGATCAAAAAAACTCCAGTATCCACTATTGGGCTCATTTTCAAAAGAGAAAAATGTCCTAAAAGTGGCATGTCTGCATTTGGACATTTCTCACAAAAACGTCCAAATCAGCATTTTTGAAACCTATTTCTAGACATTTTTCTCTGGTCCGCCAGAAGTGCGCCCAAATCTCAAGGGGGAGTGCCAGGGGCGTTCCTAAGACTTAGACGTTTTTCAGCCATAATGGAACAAAACAAAACCGTTCAGGACTAAAACTTAGTTTTGAGCTAGACCTGTTTTTATTACGAATAAGGCACAAAAGGTGCTCTAAATAATCAGAATACCACTGCAGGGAATCAGGAATGACCTCCCCTTAATCCCCCAGTGGTCACTAACCCCCTCCCTCTATGCCAGCCTCAGATGTTATGCTCAGGTCCATTAGAACAGCATGCAGGTCCCTGGAGTAGTTTAGTGTTGGGTGCAGTGCACTGCAGACAGGTGGACCCAGGCTCCTACCTCCCCCTACCTGTTACACTTGTGGAGGAAACTGCTAGCCCTCCAAAATTCACCAGAAACCCACTGTACCCACATATAGATGCCCCCTTCGCCTGTAAGGGCTATGGTAGTGGTGTACAGTTGGGGGTGGTGGGTTTTGGAGGGCTCAGCACACAAGGTGAGGGAGCAATGATGAGATGTGTACCTGTGAGCATTTTATGAAGTCCACTGCAGTGCCCTCTAGGATACCCTATTGCTGTCATGGGATGTCAGAGGGACCAGTGTACTAAAAATGCTGGCTCCTCCTACATCCCAATGCCTTGATTTTGTGCGTATTGCACTTGGATGTGTTTTTTACGAAAATGGACCAAAAATCAAAATGTCCAAATCACAAAACGTTGTTCGGAACAGTATTTTTGAAAACAAAAGTTAGACGTTTTTCTTTTTTGAAAATGACCTTCTTTCCTATTCGGATTTTGGATGTTTTTTGCAAAATGTCCAAAGTTGGACTTAGACGTCATATTGAAAATGCCCGTCTATGTCTTATAAATCAGTTTCCTTACTTCTTGAAATTTCTTTAGAATATAGACTGGAAAACAGACTACTTAAAGGAGAGAAAACTCTTCACACTAATATAAATGTGCTAAATCTTATATAGTTATTAATACTCATTTCTCATCCACAGCATATAATTGTCAGCACAAACCAATACTACTAGTGAGGACCATAAAAAAAAACTCTCAACTATGGCCTTGTTTCGCTTCAAGCTGCTTCAGGAGAAAAGCCCTCTCACTTCAGCAACACTTAAATTTGAGAAGGCTGTGGAACAAGAATGGGGCTAAGGGTGATAGGAGAAATTGAGGGATTGAGTGGGGGTTATAGTGACAGGGGAAAACGACACGTTGTGCCTTTTGCCTGTGACATGATCAATTCATTATGAACGCTGCTTCACAGAATAGTTTCATTCATGAAATTAAAAGTATTCCAAACTCTTGCAAAACTACTTAGTTATGGCAAAATAGCATTTTTCAACACTGTAGAATTGTACTAAATGCAATACATAAAATCAACTCTACAAGTTTATTTTTCTATTGAAAGTTAGGATTGAGTAAGGCACACAAAAGAGTGACATTATATGTTGCCAGGACAGAACTGCTCTCCCAGAGCTCAGAAATAAGTATATTCTGAGCATCTGCTCTCCTTTCTGCACACAGCGGTTTCCTCACTCCTTTATTTTGTTTTTTTATACTTTCCTGAATGTATGTGAAAACAAAGTTCTCCAGTTTCCTCTGTGTGTTATTACTATACATTGTTTGTTTATCATCTTATTCTTAAAAAAAACCCCACAACTGTTTGCTTAAGTTGCAGCCTGCGGCTGTCAGCTAGTTTCATGAAACTGTGGCCAAAGATCATGGTGGCCATTTTTACAATGGAGCTGCTAAATGCCTTAACTCCACAACACAACAATATAAAGTTCGTACTGGACACAACCAACTCTTCCCCTTATGACCCCCAATGTGTTTATCATACCTGATCATTACTTTGTCATAACCTCACTTTGTATTTGTTCATACTGGTATTGGCAATCGCCTCTACTGTACTATCCAGCTTATTTTTGAAAGAGAAAGACGCCCATATTTCGACCCAAATCGGGAGATGGGCACCTTTCTCCCGTGGGCGCCCAAATCGGTATAATTGAAAGCCGATTTTGGGCGCCTCCAACTACAGTCTGTTGCGGGAATGAACAAAGTTGATGGGGGCGTGTTGGAGGCGTGGTGAAGGCGGGACTGGGGTGTGTTTATCGGCCGAGGAGAGATGGGCGCGCTCGGCCGATAATGGAAAAAAGAAGGGAGGCAGAAGCAAGAATTTGGGCCGCTTTTTTTGGACCCTTTTTTTTCACGAACAAGTCCCCCAAAAGTGCCCCAACTGCCCAGTTGACCACCGGAGGGAATCGGGGATCACCTCCCCTGACTCCCCCAGTGGTCACTAACCCCTCCCTCAAAAAAAAGAACTTTAAAAACTTTTTTTTGCCAGTCTCAAATGTCATACCCAGCTCCATGACAGCAGTATGCAGGTCCCTGGAGCAGTTGTTAGTGGGTGCAGTGCACTTCAGGCAGGTGGACCCAGGCCCACCCCCCCCCCCCCCACCTGTTACACTTGTGGTGGTAAATGGGAGCCTTCCAAACCCCCCAAAACCCACTGTACCCACATGTAGGTGCCCCCCTTCACCTATAAATGCTATGGTACTGGTGTAGAGTTGTGGGGATTTGGGGGGCTCAGCACCCAAGGGAAGGGAGCTATGGACTTGGGAGGTATTTTACTGTTTTTTTTACTGTTTACAAGTGCCCCCTGGGATGCCCGGTTGGTGTCCTGGCATGTGAGGGGGACCAGTGCACTACAAATCCTGGCCCCTCCCATGACCAAAATGCCTTGGATGTGTTCGTTTTTGAGCTGGGCGCCTTCAGTTTCCATTATCGCTGAAAACCGATACCGCCCAGCTCAAATTCGGCCAAATCCGATGCATTTGCCTGGCACCAACCGTATTATCGAAACAAAAGATGGATGCCCATCTTTTTTGAAAATACGGTCTGTCCTTTCCTGGTTCTCTTCCTACCTCTCCCTCCGCACCTTTAGTGTTCACTCTGGTGGATCCTCTTCTACTTCTATCCCTCTGCCTGTCGGCGTACCTCAGGGTTCTGTTCTTGGTCCCCTCCTCTTTTCTATCTACACTTCTTCCCTTGGTTCATTAATCTCATCCCATGGCTTTTCCTACCATCTCTATGCTGATGACTCCCAAATCTACCTTTCTACCCCTGATATCTCACCTTGCATCCAAACCAAAGTTTCAGCGTGCTTGTCTGACATTGCTGCCTGGATGTCTCAACGCCACCTGAAATTAAATATGACCAAAACCGAGCTTCTTATTTTCCCCCCCAAACCCACCTCCCCGCTCCCCCCATTTTCTATTTCTGTTGATGGCTCTCTCATTCTCCCTGTCTCCTCAGCTCGAAACCTTGGGGTCATCTTTGACTCTTCTCTCTCCTTCTCTGCTCATATCCAGCAGATTGCCAAGACCTGTCGTTTCTTTCTTTACAACATCTGTAAAATCCGCCCCTTTCTTTCCGAGTACTCTACCAAAACCCTCATCCACACCCTTGTCACCTCTCGTTTAGACTACTGCAATCTGCTTCTTGCTGGCCTCCCACTTAAGTACATAAGTACATAAGTAGTGCCATACTGGGAAAGACCAAAGGTCCATCTAGCCCAGCATCCTGTCACCGACAGTGGCCAATCCAGGTCAAGGGCACCTGGCACGCTCCCCAAACGTAAAAACATTCCAGACAAGTTATACCTAAAAATGCGGAATTTTTCCAAGTCCATTTAATAGCGGTCTATGGACTTGTCCTTTAGGAATCTATCTAACCCCTTTTTAAACTCCGTCAAGCTAACCGCCTCTTAGTCACCTCTCCCCTCTCCAGTCGGTTCAAAACTCTGCTGCCCGTCTCATCTTCCGCCAGGGTCGCTTTACTCATACTACCCCTCTCCTCAAGACCCTTCACTGGCTCCCTATCCGTTTTCGCATCCTGTTCAAACTTCTTCTACTAACCTATAAATGTATTCACTCTGCTGCTCCCCAGTATCTCTCCACACTCGTCCTTCCCTACACCCCTTCCCGTGCACTCCGCTCCATGGATAAATCCTTCTTATCTGTTCCCTTCTCCACTACTGCCAACTCCAGACTTCGCGCCTTCTGTCTCGCTGCACCCTACGCCTGGAATAAACTTCCTGAGCCCCTACGTCTTGCCCCATCCTTGGCCACCTTTAAATCTAGACTGAAAGCCCACCTCTTTAACATTGCTTTTGACTCGTAACCACTTGTAACCACTCGCCTCCACCTACCCTCCTCTCTTCCTTCCCGTTCACATTAATTGATTTGATTACTTTATTTATTTTTTGTCTATTAGATTGTAAGCTCTTTGAGCAGGGACTGTCTTTCTTCTATGTTTGTGCAGCGCTGCGTATGCCTTGTAGCGCTATAGAAATGCTAAATAGTAGTAGTAGTAGTAGTACTGTCCCGCCCCTTCGCGTACCTGTCCTTGGAGATAGTCACCCATAGAGATGGGCGTTCACGTTCGATTATGCCCCTCTATGTAAGCCACATTGAGCCTGCAAATAGGTGGGAAAATGTGGAATAGAAATGTAACAAATAAATAAATAAATAAATAAAGTTTGCTTCTGCCCCTGTCGCCCCACTGGACCACCAGGCCCATACTGTGGGAGAAAGATCCAGAATTTCGATACCCATTCTAGGTACCTAATTTGCTTGAGTTTTGATGCTGCTGCTGTTGTGCTCTGCATTTGTGAGTCACAAAGCAAGGTGGTGACTTCTCCCTTGCATACCATGTCATCCTACTATGGTCACTGCTCACCTACACTTGGCAGTCCACAGGTCAGGAACTAGAGAGAGATGCATAATATGTTGACGTACTACAGAAGTATTGTCTGGAGCATGGGACATGCAATCCTTGCAACTCAGATACAACAAAAACTGTTCTTCAGCCTATGAAAATTAAATGCATAGTTCAAAATGTAGTGGAAAACTCAAAAATAGGAGTGGCAGCAACACCCCCAATACACAACAGGTTTAATATCAACAATTTGCGCATTAATAATGGTGTTTACTTCCACCATCGCCTTTTCCTCGCTCACTCATCGTTCATTTATTTCCTGTCGTCCTTTCGTCCTATCAGCTCAAACCCCCCCAGTTCAGCAGGGATATGATTGTCCTTACCCTGCACTGGAATCCAAGAGAAATAAAACTATGAAAGTGGCACTGAAGCCATCTCAAATATGACCATGTGGGTGAATGAAAGGTGGATTCCACCTGAACGTGAATGTCCACTGTGTAGACCCAATATAATGCAGATTCACTTATAATGTGGTCAAATATCTTGGACTCCAATTTTATCAGGTCTACTGAGTATAATCCTACCTGCAGAATACTAGTCCTCTCTTAACCCTATGGGTGCAAATTTGCAGTACTGTACTTTGATAAAAATGTAAAGTGTTTTCGCAGAACTGTTTATGAAATAGTTACAAATACAGTCCAAGCAAAGTCAGATATAAATACAGACCTGTGTCAATCTGATTTCTTTCCAGAAAGCATTTGAATTGGAACGCCGAGAACTCCTTGATAAGAATAAAAAGAAATGGGAAGAAGGAATGAAGGGTCGCAGCGATAAAGAGGTAAGAGTCCAGAAAGCCATGTGTGTAAATCACTTATACTAAACTACTTTGTCTTATGGTGGTCCCATGCAAGCTACACACTGTTATCATCCTCAGAGACACCCCTGACAGTACTTACATACCTGGGGACTAATTTTTTAATGGGGCACCTATAAAAATTTCCAAAAACATGCTTATTTTATTCATCTTTTATAAAAACAACATAGTTTATAGTTATATTTTATTAAACTTGCTGTATGCTTGACTTTACACAGGAACACAGTGGTGTACATTAAAAACAATAAAAAATTCTAGATATGAAAAAGAACTCCAATAATGAAATTGGAAAGCACACACAGACCCAAGAACACATACAGACTAGTCAAACAATCCCAGTTATATAAAGGAGGAAAGGCAAAAGCTGCAGAAGAATAATGTGCCTTTAAATGACTTTTAAATTGTTTCAACGACTTCTCTCCTTTTAACCTTATAGTTAGTGCATTGCTTAACTTGGGGCTAAATTAAAAAGCCCCACGCCCCATAGACTCCCAGTGAGCTCTTTCAAAGTAGGGACTAGTAGTCTATATTAATTTTCAGACCTCAATGCCTGCCCTGGTATGTAAGGAATTATTAATTGCTCAAGAGGAGTAGGAAGTTTCTCAGAATAGGCCCTATTAGTTAAAAACAGTATTTTAACAGACAGGTAACCAGTGCTAATGCAAATATAATGGGGTTTCAGTATTCTTCAGAGTTTGGAGTTTTCTAAGATTAGTATTGGACATACCTGTCAATATCACATTTCCATAATCAAACTGAGATATAAATAAGGCATGTACAAGAGTATGGAAAGTAACCTTATCACCAAAACCTCTAATAGCCCTCGGTCTCCAAAGTATTGATTAATCCTTACGAGCCATAACTGAAACCTGATCTGTGAAATTAAGCTGAAATTCAATAATTGTATTGTATTGTATTTGTATGCTTCTATTCCACTTTTAACATGAATTATAAAGTGGATTACAGTAATATAAACTTCTGCATCCAGAGGAATTTAAATACAATCTTAAAATCAATACATCAAACACTAAAAAATACACATAATTCTAGTTAAAATGACAAATTCTGCTCAGAAAACAAAAGTTTTCAAAAAATGTTTAAATAAAGCATATGAATTAATCTGCCGAAGACTGACCGGTAAACTAACATCTAAGTACTTAAATGTATCAAGTATGGGTGTCTTGACATCCAAAAGTGTTATACAAGTATTGGTCTGACTTTGTTTCCCTGTTATCCAGCAGGCTGTGGTTTTATTTATATTTAACACCAACTGGTGTGTAACCAACCATTGGGACACAGCAAGGAGACAGGTTTGGAGCAAACCCAAGATGTTGGAGATATCCTAGTCGCCAATAGTAGGTCATCGCACAAACATAAACACTAATATTTTAACTCTGTATCATATCAGTTTCAAGCCCTTCATGTGGAGTGCCCAGCGGCCAATCTCCAGCTTATTACTACTACTACTACTACTTAGCATTTCTATAGCGCTGCCAGGGTTACGCAGCGCTGTACAAGTTTAAACATGGGGAAGGACAGTCCCTACTCAAGAGAGCTTACAATCTAAAGGTAACAAACTATGTAGTAAGTGTAGGTATCATGAATGGGGAAGGTGGTTAGGCGCCAAAAGCAAGGGAGAAGAGATGGGCTTTGAGTAAGGACTTGAAAATGGTCAGGGAGGGCGCATGGCGTATGGGTTCGGGAAGTCTGTTCCAGGCATAAGGTGATGCGAGGCAGAAGGGGCGGAGTCTGGAGTTAGCGGTGGTGGAGAAGGGTACAGATAGGAGTGATTTGTTCTGAGAGCGGAGGTTACGGGTGGGAACATACGGGGAGAGGAGGGTAGAGAGGTAATGGGGGGCTGCAGATTGAGTGCACTTGAAGGTCAATAGGAGAAGCTTGAACTGTATACGGTAGCGGATCGGGAGCCAGTGAAGCGACTTGAGGAGAGGGGTGATATGAGAGTATCGGTTCACGCGGTAGATAAGACGTGCGGCGGAATTTTGGACAGATTGAAGGGGGGATAGGTGGCTAAGCGGGAGGCCAGCGAGGAGAAGGTTGCAATAGTCAAGACAAGAGGTAATGAGCGAGTGGACGAGGGTTCAGGTGGTCTGTTCAGAGAGGAATGGGCGAATATTGCTAATATTATAGAGGAAGAAGCGACAGGTCTTAGCTGTCTGCTGGATATGGGCAGAGAAGGAGAGGGAGGAGTCAAAAATGACTCTGAGATTGCGGGCTGAAGAGACGGGGAGGATGAGGGCGTTGTCAACAGAGACGGAAAGTGGGGGAAGAGGAGAAGAGGGTTTGGGTGGAAAGACAAGGAGCTCAGTCTTTGCCATGTTCAGTTTCAGGTGCCGGTTGGACATCCAGGCAGCGATGTCTGAAAGGCAGGCCGAAACTTTGGCCTGGGTTTCGACTGTGATGTCGGGAGTGGAGAGATAAAGCTGGGTGTCATCAGCATAGAGATGGTACTGGAAACCATGTGATGAGATCAGCAAGCCCAGGGAAGAGGTGTATATCGAGAAAAGAAGTGGTCCAAGGACAGATCCTTGAGGAACCCCAACAGAGAGCGGGACAGGGGTGGAAGAAGAGCCATTAGAAAATACTCTGAAGGTGCGTTGGGAAAGATACGAAGAGAACCAGGAGAGGACGGAGCCCTGGAACCCGAATGAGGACAGTGTGTCGAGAAGTAAATTATGATTGATGGTGTCAAAGGCGGCGGATAGGTCGAGGAGGATGAGGATGGAATAGTGACCTTTGGATTTGGCAAGGAACAGGTCATTGCAGACTTTAGAGAGTGCTGTTTCTGTCGAGTGTAGTGGGCGAAAGCCCGATTGAAGCGGATCGAGGACGGCCTGAGAGGAGAGGAAATCAAGGCAGCGGCTGTGGACAGCGCGTTCAAGTAATTTGGAGAGGAAGGGTAGGAGAGAGATGGGGCGGTAGTTAGAGGGACAGGTGGGATCAAGTGATGGTTTTTTGAGAAGTGGTGTGACTACAGCGTGCTTGAAGGTGTCAGGGACCGTAGCAGTGGAGAGAGAGAGATTGAGGATGTGACAGATTGAGGGGTTAACTGTAGGAGAGATGTTGGTAAGCAGATTGGTGGGAATGGGATCAGAGGAACAGGTGGTGCACTTAGAGGAAGAAAGAAGGCGAGCAGTTTCCTCTTCGGTGATCTCAGGGAAGGAGGAGAAGGAGGCCAGGTTAGGTTGGTTGAGGGAGTGGGTTAAGAAGTCACAGGGAGGAGAAGGCCTGGAAGTGAATTCAAGGTTTATCTTCTGCACTTTGTCGCGGAAGTAGTCGGCAAGTGTTTGAGGAGAGAGTGAGGGGGGGGTGGGAGCGGAGGGCACTTTAAGTAGGGAGTTGAGGGTGGCGAAGAGGCGACGAGGGTTGGAGCCAAGAGAATTGGTTAATTGAGAATAATATTCCTGTTTGGCAAGGAATAGGGAGGACTGGAAGGAGGATAGCATGAATTTGTAATGGGTGAAGTCTGACAGGGTGCGAGATTTCCTCCAGAGTTGTTCAGCAGATCGGGTGCAGGAGCGAAGGTAACGGATGCAAGGGGTTAACCAGGGCTGAGGATTAATGCGCTTAGTGGGGCGAGAGACAGATGGTGCTAGGGTATCCAGAGCAGTGGAGAGAATTTCATTGTAGGTAGAGACAGCCGTGTCGACAGATTCAGAAGACGAGATGGAAGGGAAGAGATTGGAGATGTGAGAGGATAGGGTAGGGGGGTCGACAGCTTGGAGATTCCTGAAGGCAGTGGTTAAAGTTGGGCGAGGTTGAGGGGGTGGGTGATGAAGTGTGAGGGTGATAAGGTGATGATCTGAGATAGGAAGGACTGAGGTGCAGAGATTGGAAGGTGAGCAGGAAGAGAAGAGAACGAGGTCGAGACAATGGCCATTATGGTGAGTAGGGGTGGTAGAGCATAGTTGGAGGTTAAAGGAGGATGTCAGAGTGAGGAATTTAGAAGCATAGGAGTTGGAAGGGTTGTCAACGTGAATGTTAAAATCACCAAGAATGAGGGTTGGAGATGAGGGATCAAGAAAGACGGTGAGCCAAGCGTCGAAGTCAGTAAGGAATGAAGAGAGGGGCTTATCAGGGGGGTGGTAGATGACTGCAACTCTGAGTGGTGTCGGGTAGAATAGACGGATGGCATGAGTTTCGAAGGATGAGAAGCAGTGAGACTGTGGCAGGAGGAGGGGTTGGAAACTACAAGAGGGTGAGAGAAGAAACCCAACGCCTCCACCGCGTGCATCTGGGCGGGGAGTGTGGGAGAAAAGATATCCTCCATGGCATAGGGCTGCGATTGAGGCAGTGTCTTTAGGGGTTATCCAAGTTTCAGTTAAAGCGAGCAGTTGAAGGGAACGGGAGATGAATAAGTCGTGGGTGAAGGAGAGTTTGTTGCATACTGAGTGGGCATTCCATAGGGCACACGAGAAGGGGAGGGAAGCGGGGGGGAGAAGGGGAATAGAGGTGAGATTGGAGGCATTCTGGGATTGGTTACGTGGATATGGAGAGGAGAGGTGAGGGGGACCTGGATTGGGATTGACATCACCTGCGGAAAGTAGGAGAAGGAGTAAGAGAGTACGGAGGAGGGTGGGGGAGGAGGGTCGACGAAGATGACGAAGACGGGATGTGTTAAGGAGGAATGGGGATGGGTTAATGGTGGGGAGGAGATGTAGAAGGTTGAGAGCTAGGAATGATGAGGGGGGCAGGAGAGCTGGGGAGGTGGTGGGGGGTGGGGGGAAGTAGGGTAGGGGAGTAATGAGCAGGACGGGAGGGGACAAGGGTGGGCAATGAGTTCCTGAGGTAGACAGTGGAAGGGGAGGGGGGAAGAGGTTAGGAAGGGACAGGGCGATGAATAGAATGTGTATAGGGGCCATATATAGGGCTAAGGTGGATGCGGGTAGATGTGAAAGTGGCTAAGGTGATAGAAGTAGAGGAGGAGGCAGGAAGGCTAGGACTGGGCCAGCAGGCAACAGCTAAGGCATAGGGAGTGATAGTGTCTAGAGGAATTCAATCAGCAGCTAAGATAGAGTAAAGGAATTCAATCAACAGTTAAAGTAGGTATTCGATATGCATCAGAAGTCGAGGTAACAACTGGAGCAGGTAGCTGGAACAGGCAGGGAGAGGCTGAGCGAGCTGGATCAGGCGGGCTGGAGCAAGCTGGAGCAGATGACTGGGACAGGCAGGGATAAGCTGGATCCGACGGCCTGGGACAAGTTGGAGCAGGTAGCTGGAACAAGCTGGATCCGATGGACTGGGACAAGTTGGAGCAGGTAGCTGGAACAAGCTGGATCCGATGGACTTTTTAGATAAGACAGGACTTCCTCAGCTGTCTAAAGAGGATAGCCAACTATTGTGCGTCTTTGCAGGCCAAAGAGCTATAACAAACCATTAAAAAATTAAAGCCTTATTCTGCTCCTGGCACAGATGGTTTCTCTGGGGAGTGTTATAAATTATTACAGCAGCAGATTATTGCCCCCTTGTTGTCCTATCATCAGTTATTTGCCCCTTGTTGTCCTACCATCAATCAGTGGTCAACTGAGGTACCTTCCTACTTCATGAAAATGTTGCTTTAATAATATTAATCCCAAAACCAGGTAAATCACGGGAGGATGCAGACCCCATTTTGTTTGCACAATGTAGATGTTAAGCTTTTAGCACGGGTGATGGCCACTAGATTGGTGAATTATCTGCCAGCCTTGGTTAGCTCAGCTCGGGTGGATTTTGTTCAGGCTCGGCAGTCAGTCCTTAATGTGTGACAGGTACCTTTATCAGTGCTTCACTGTCAGGCGTATGATATCCCAGCTATGTTGGTTAGCCTTGATATGGCAAAAGCATTTGACCATGTGCATTGGCAACATCTCTTTCGGGTGCTCGATCGAGTGGGGATTGGAGGTTGGTTCTTGAGGGCAGTACAGGTGCTTTAGCATGCTCCCCAAGTGCAACTTCTCTTCAATGGGAGTCGTACCCCTGTTTTTCCTATTAGTCGTGGTACTTGTCAGGGCTGCCCTTCTCCCCTCTTTTATTTGTCTTGTCCCTAGAGCCACTCCTTCGGGTTCTCAATACCACCTTGACAATTCCCATTCTCCGAGGACAAGCAGGCTGATATTCTCACATGTGGGTGACGTCACGTCTGGCCCGGAGGATTTTGAAGCAAAATCGCCAAAAGTCTATTCTAGAGCGTTCTGTCGCGCAAGATGATCACACCGCGCATGCGTGTGCACGATTTCCCGCCCGCCATGCGAACACGCGCCTCAGTTGTTTTCTTTCCGCATCTGAGGAGACATGGAGTTTCGCTTCGCGTTTCTTCGGGTCCCACGGAGTGAAAGTTTCTTCGTCGAATTGAATTTGCTTGTTTAAAAAAACAAAAAACAAATTTATTTCCTTAATTTTTCTTCATTTTAAAGTTTCCTTTCTTTTCTGTTTGCGACCGTTCTTAGGTCGCTCGATCGGGTTTTTTCCCCGTTTTGTGTCCTTTTTTTCTGACACCATCGCGTCCTTTGATTTTGCGGAGGCCATTTTTCCTGCGATGTCATCGAAGACGCCCAGCGGCATCAAGCCTTGCGCCCGTTGCAACCGGACCATCTCTGGCACTGGTCCGCACTCCTGGTGCCTTCAGTGCCTTGGGCCCGACCATCTGCAGTAAAGCTGTAAGTTGTGCCTAAAAATGAAAAAGCGCACTCAGCTTTCTAGAGAGGCCCAAACAGAAAAGCTTTTTGGGTCTGGTACCTCGACGTCAGCGTCGACATCGGTACCGTGGATGTCAAGGGCAGCGTTGGCATTAGGAGACCAGGTACCGGCTGCCAAGAGACTGATGCACGCTGGGAGCAGTGATGCATCGAGTGGGTCTCCACCTGCCTCGGCGCCTCCTGCTTTGCAGGCCCCTCGGGACCGACCTCTATCGGACCCGGCCCCGAGGAAACATGTGGATTCCACGTCTTCCTCACCGGTACCGAGGAGTCTCGATGACAGGCGTCGGATGAAGGCCAAGAAGCACCGTCATCGTTTTCCTTCTCGACACGGTACCGCGAGCTCCGGGTCATCAAGGCATTCGGTACCCGAGAAGCGTCGATGCCGAGAGGATCGCTCTCCCTCTGTTATGGAGATATTGACGCGCAGGTCGTCTGGCAGCCCGATTCCGGCTCCCCAGCCTCTGCAGATTCTGCCTCTGAAGCCCACACCGGCACCGCAGCCTTCCCCGACATCTTCTGTAGATGAGCGCATCAAGGCTATTTTTCCTGATTTCATGGAAGCGGTGCTGCACCATTTGCGCCCGGCACCGGAGGTACCGGTACCGACGGTGCCGGAGGCTCCTGCGGCATCGTGCCTTTCGCCGGTGGTGAGGTCTCCTTCTCTGGTACCGCTTCCGGTATCGGGGTCGGCAGCCTCCCGGGTCGACTCTCCATTGCCTTCGATGGAGGAAGCTTCACCGGAGTCTCCTGGGGAGTTAACTTCTCGACACCGTCATCGAGGTCACCGCACCTCCATGTCGAGACGGGCTCGGATCCGGGCTGCTCTTTTTGAGTTGTTAGCCCCATCCGATGATGGCTCATCTGATGAAGATGGGGGTCATGGAGTTTTCTCTGCCGAGGATTCTCCAGGTCTTCCATCTGATTCGACCCCCTCACCTCAGAGACAGCTTTCCCCTCCGGAGAGCTTGTCTTTTTCATCTTTTGTGCGGGAAATGTCTGAGGCATTCCCTTCCCTATGGAGACTGTGGATGAGCCCAGGGCCAAGATGCTCGAGGTCCTGGATTATCCATCTCCACCTAAGTCTTCTACCACAGCTCCTTTTCATGATACATTCAGGGAAGTGCTGATGAGGAACTGGGAGAAGCCTCTTTCTTGTCCAACTATTCCCAAAAAGGCTGAATCCCAGTATCGGATCCACGGGAAACCCAGTTTCGTCCAGCCTCAGTTGCCTCATGACTCTGCGGTGGTGGATTTCGCTCTCAGAAGAGCTAAGAGTTCTAGGAACTTTGCCTCGGCGCCCCCGGGGCAAGAACGTAGAACTTTGGATTCTTTTGGGAGGAAGGCGTATCAGGCTGGCATTCTCGCTTCCAAAATTCAGTCATACCAGCTCTTCACGAGCATTCATTTGCGGAACTCAGTGCGGCAGCTTGAGAGCTTGGTTGATGCACTCCCACCGGAGCAGGCCGAGCCTTTTCGCCAAGTGGTCAGGCAGCAGAAGGCGTGTCACAAGTTCCTGTCCAGGGGCATTTATGATACTTGCAATGTGACATCCAGATTTTCTGCTAGGGGTATAGTGATGCGCAGACTCTCATGGCTGCGTGCCTCTAACCTGGAGGAACGAACTCAGCAGAAAATTGTGGATATCCCTTGCCGGGGGGATCATCATTTCGGTGAGAAGATCGAAGAGTTGATTGATCATCTCTATCAGTGTGATAACGCTATGGACTCTCTCTCCTGCTGGGCACCTTCTGCATCCGCTTCCTCATCCAGGAAGTTTTTCAAAGGGAAGAGAAGTGCGCCTTATGCCTCTAGGGGCCGTAAGTACACACCTGCTTCTCGACAGCCAGTTCAGGCTCTGCCACAGCACGCTCGTTCTCGTCAACAGCGTGCGCCCAAACAGACCCCTACAGCTCCCCAGCAAAAACCAGGGATGGGTTTTTGACTGTCTCCAGTTGAGCATAGCCGCAGTAAATGTGTCCATGCCGGATGATCTGCCTGTCGGGGGGAGGTTAAAATTTTTTCACCAAAGGTGGCCTCTGATAATCTCCGACCGGTGGGTTCTTCAAATAGTCTGGTTAGGATACACCCTAAATCTGGAAACCAAACCTCCAAATTGCCCACCGGGAGCTCAGTCTTTCAGCTCCCAACACAAGCAGGTACTTGCAGAGGAGCTCTCGGCCCTTCTCAGCGCCAATGCGGTCGAGCCCGTTCTACCAGGGCAAGAAGGGCAGGGATTCTATTCCAGGTACTTCCTTGTGGAAAAGAAGACAGGGGGGATGAGTCCCATCCTAGACCTAAGGGGCCTGAACAAATATCTGGTTCGAGAAAAGTTCAGGATGCTTTCCCTGGGCACCCTTCTTCCCATGATTCAGGAAAACGATTGGCTATGCTCTCTGGACTTATAGGATGCTTACACTCACATCTCGATACTTCCAGCTCACAGGAAGTATCTGCGGTTTCGGCTGGGAACGTAGCACTTTCAGTACTGTGTGCTGCCTTTTGGCTTGGCGTCTGCGCCCAGGGTCTTTACCAAGTGCCTGGCAGTTGTTGCAGCGTCTCTACGCAGACTGGGAGTGCATGTGTTCCCTTATCTGGACGATTGGCTGGTTAAGAGCACCTCCCACGACGGGGCTTTACAGTCCATGCGGATGACTATTCAAGTGCTGGAGCTACTAGGGTTTGTCATCAATTACCCAAAGTCCCATCTCAACCCAGTTCAAAAATTGGAATTCATTGGGGCTCTGTTGTGCACGAAGACAGCTTGTGCCTATCTTCCCGAGCCAAGAGCGGACAACCTTCTGTCTCTAGTCTCCAAGGTTCAAGCGTCTCAACAGATCACAGCTCGGCAGATGTTGAGACTTCTGGGGCACATGGCTTCCACAGTTCATGCAACTCCCATGGCACGTCTTCACATGAGATCGGCTCAGTGGACCCTAGCTTCCCAGTGGTTTCAAGCTGCAGGGAATCTAGAGGATGTGATTCAGCTGTCCATCGACTTTCAGAATTCACTTCAGTGGTGGACAATTCGATCCAATCTGGTTTTGGGGCGCCCATTCCAAATTCCTCAGCCACAAAAGGTGCTGACGACGGATGCATCCCTCCTCAGGTGGGGAGCGCATGTAGATGGGCTTCACACTCAAGGAGCTTGGTCCCTTCAGGAAAAGCGTCTTCAGATCAACCTCCTGGAGTTGCGAGTGATCTGGAACGCTCTAAAGGCTTTCAGAGATCGGTTATCCTACCAAATTATTCTGATTCAAACAGACAATCAGGTTGCGATGTACTACACAAACAAGCAAGGGGGCACCGGATCTCGCCCTCTGTGTCAGGAAGCCGTACAGATGTGGCTTTGGGCTCGCCAACACGGCATGTTTCTCCAAGCCATTTATCTAGCCGGCGTAAACAACAGTCTGGCCGACAGGTTGAGCAGGATAATACAACCTCACGAGTGGTCTCTGAGCATGGCTGTCGCCAGAAAGATCTTCAGAGCATGGGCAACCCCTCGGTGGATCTTTTTGCCACTCAATTCAATCACAAGGTCCCTCAGTTCTGTTCCAGACTACAGGCCCATGGCAGGCTGGCGTCGGATGCCTTTCTCCTTCATTGGGGAACAGGCCTTCTGTACGCGTATCCTCCCATACCTCTGGTGGGGAAGACTTTGCTGAAACTCAAGCAAGACCGTGGAACCATGATTCTGATTGCGCCTTTCTGGCTGCGTCAGATCTGGTTCCCTCTTCTTCTGGAGTTGTCCTCTGAAGAACCATGGAGATTGGAGTGTTTTCCAACCCTCATTACTCAGAACGAGGGGGCATTTCTACATCCCAACCTCCAGTCTCTGGCTCTCACGGCCTGGATGTTGAGAGCTTAGAATTTGCCTCCTTGGGTCTTTCTGAGGGTGTCTCCCGAGTCTTGCTTGCTTCCAGAAAAGATTCCACTAAAAGATGTTACTTAAATGGAAGAGGTTTGCCGTCTGGTTTGACAGCAGGGCCCTAGATCCCTTTTCTTGTCCTACACAGACCTTGCTTGAGTACCTTCTGCATTTATCAGAGTCTGGTCTCAAGATCAACTCCATAAGACTTCACCTTAGTGCGATTAGTGCTTATCATCAACGTGTAGAAGGTCAGCCTATCTCTGGACAGCCTTTAGTTGTTCGCTTCATGAGAGGTTTGCTTTTGTCAAAGCCCCCTGTCAAACCTCCTCCTGTGTCATGGGATCTCAATATCGTTCTCACCCAGCTGATGAAACCCCCTTTCGAGCCACTGAATTCCTGCCATCTGAAGTACTTGACCTGGAAGGTCATTTTCTTGGTGGCTGTTACTTCAGCTCGTAGGGTCAGTGAGCTTCAGGCTCTAGTAGTTCATGCTCCTTACCTTAAATTTCATCATAACAGAGTAGTCCTCCGCACGCACCCTAAGTTCCTGTCAAAGGTGGTGTTGGAGTTCCATCTGAACCAGTCAATTGTCTTGCCAACATTTTTTCCTCGCCCTCAAACTAGTCCTGGTGAAAGCAAGCTGCACACCTTGGACTGCAAAAGAGCATTGACCTTTTACGTGGAGCGGACAAGCCCCCACAGACAGTCCGCCCAGTTGTTTATTTCTTTTAATCCCAACAAGATTGCTGTCGGGAGTTGCTGTCGGGAAATGCACCATATCTAATTGGCTAGCAGATTGCATTTCCTTCACTTACGCCCAAGCTGGGCTGACTTTAGAGGGCCATGTCATGGCTCATAATGTTAGAGCCATGGCTGCATCAGTGGCTCATCTGAGGTCAGCCACTATTGAAGAGATCTGCAAGGCTGCGACGTGGTCATCAGTCCACACATTCACATCTCACTACTGCCTTCAGCAGGATAGCCAACGCGACAGTCGATTTGGGCAGTCGGTGCTGCAGAATCTGTTTGGGGTTTAGAATCCAACTCCAAGCCTCCTAGGCCCATGTTTATTCTGTTCCAGGCTGCACTCTCAGTTAGATATTTTTTGTTTCAGGTCAATTTTTGTTATGTCATCACTGTTGCGAGGCCCAATTGACCACTGTTTGTTGTGTTGAGTGAGCCTGAGGGCTAGGGATACCCCACATGTGAGAATATCAGCCTGCTTGTCCTAGGAGAAAGCGAAGTTTCTTACCTGAAGCAGGTATTCTCCGAGGACAGCAGGCTGCATATTCTCACAAACCCTCCCACCTCCCCTTTGGAGTTGCTCTTCATTCATCGTTTGGATTCAACTGAGGAGCGTGTCCGCGCGGCGGGCGGGAAATCGTGCGCGAGCATGCACGGTGTGATCGTCTTGCACGACGGAACGCTCTAGAAGAGATTTTTGGCGATTTTGCTTCAAAATCCTCCGGGGCCGACGTGACGTCACCCACATGTGAGAATATGCAGCCTGCTGTCCTCGGAGAATACCTGCTTCAGGTAAGAAACTTCACTGTCTCGAACTATACAGCCATCAAGTTAAGGCGTTGGCATATGCCAACGATATAGTGGTTTTGACCTCCCCTTGAGAGGCTCTTCTTCATTTGCTGGCCCTACTTGAGCATTTCAGCAGTTTCTCTGTTTTTTCCCTTGATTACACCAAGTCTAAGGCATTGTTATTATCTTTGAAGGTGCGGCAGCAACAGGTGGGGCTCTTTCCCCTCATATGGGAGGACTCAGGTTTATGATACTCGAAGATCCTTTTACCAGTAGACCTGACCACACTTTACACTATCAATGTAGCACCCTTGTTGGAGGACACTAAACTGAAATTACACCATTGGCAGGCATACCATTTATCATTATATGGCCGTGTCCACCTTTTTAATAGGCTGTTGGCTCCTAGGTGGCTTTGTACTTTTCATATGCTTCCCTTATATCTGATTAACCTTTATCACTCTGATTCAGCAAGAGAACTGGGTTGGATCATGAACCTCAGTTGTACCGCACTGCATCCATCAACTCACATGCAGACTTATGTACCCCAATCGTCATCGGCTCAATATCCTCCACCTCCCTTCAATAAATTTCCTTATGTTTGTACTTTTAAATCTTCCATCAAATCGTTTTTAATTTTAGCATATATTCAATACTCATCTTTAAGAAGAAACTCTCATAACAGTCGGCTATAGGGGCACTCTTCTTTTGACACTGCACATGCTTTGCTAAATGCTTTATCAAGTCCCCTATGAGTCCCGGTGGTAGCATTATGTTGGCAGGCTAAGGGATATAGATTCAGAGGGGATTTCCTTGATAAAGTGTTTAGTGAAACACATGCCATGTCGGAAGAAGAGTGCCTCTATAGTCGACTATTATGAGAGTTTCTTCTTTAAGATGAGTGTTGAATATATGCTAAAATTAAAAGATTTGATGGAAGATTTAAAAGTAAAAATATAAGGAAATTTATTGAAGGGAGGTGGAGGATATTGAGCAGATGACGATTGGGGTGCATAAGTCTGTGCATGTGAGTTGATGAATGAGGTGCAGTACAGCTGAGGTTCATGATCCAACACAGTTCTCTGGCTGAATCAGAGTGACACTCATAAAGATTTATTGTTTATCCTAAGATAACACGTTGTGACAGAGTGATTCAGCAAAACATTTTGGTGGAATAGCCTACTTTTCAGTCCTTTATATCTGAGGCATAGAGAGGAACTGAACCATATTATACCATACCATTCATAACTTATATTCTGCTATATCTCCATAGGATTCATTGTGGATTACAGAAAAAGAAAAAATCCCAATCAGATGGAACTACAAAAAAAAATAAGACCAAATAGATCTGATCAGATACGGTTTATCGTTCCAAATTTTTATTGCTAGGTATTGAAAAGAATTACTCAAATATTTCTTGAATCTAACTCCTCTAAAATTAGGGAACAACAAAGTAATAATTCCACGAGAGGCAAATGTAGCAGATAATAAGGCATCTTACAAAACTGTTAAAGACTTACCTGTGGGTGAGCAAGAAACCTTGCTTGCACTGGCCCTGATCCAAACCCCTAAGGCACATGGAGGCATGGGGATGCTTAACATTGGCTATTTGACAGTGGCCAGTGGCATGCATCATGTTAACGATTGGTACAGGGGCACAGAACACTTTTTCTCTTACATCTCTGGAAACACATTTACTCCCTTGGGTGCACTTTAGCCACTTTCTTCATACAGCGTGCAAATTACCCCCCTAAAGCTTTCATGCACTACCCCTTGCTCAAAGCCTCTCAGGAAGTTTGGCTCTGGGTCTGTAGACGATACCATTTCCCAGCTTCTGTGACACCATATCTGTTGCTTTTTAATAATCCATCTTTTCCACAAGGGCAGGGGCTTAGTATCTTTATCAAGTGGGCTGAACAGGGTATACATTATATTGCACAAGTAGTTACAGAAGAAGGCAAGCTGAAATCTTTTGAAA